>NC_143170.1:13140000-13765000 GCF_047325235.1 Durio zibethinus | reverse complement strand
ATCGATCGGGTCCCCCTCTGTATGCTGCCGAACCTACTATCGTAACCCTCAGTCTGGTCTGATCTTAGACTGGGAATGAACTCCGTATGCCTAAGCCAACCGACGAAACAAGCGGACGGGCGGGTGGGCACTACGCCGACCAGAGAGACGGGATGCGCAAGCCGTGGATCGATAGGGTGGTAGGTGGGTTTAGGCACATCTTCATATTTCTGCATGCCAATGCCATTTTTATGGGTTGTAAATTCATACAATGGTCCTTTAAGCCTTCACGTGAAGTTTCATGGCAAGACGACTCATTTTCTCTTTTTCATGATTTTCGAAACTTTTTACGGTTCGAGATTTTTTAAATTTTTTTTGAAAGGATTTTTGGCCCCAAACTTGGTAGACGTGATCCTTGTATTTTTTTTGGTATGCACAAAAAATTCAGCTAAAAACTCGAAGTGTACAAGATTTTGTGACCATTTGAAAAAAGTGTCCCCATTTCAAACACTTTAATGGCTACTGGCAACAAACCTATAAAATCTCAAATGCTCTTTAAGGGAGTGTGAGTTCTTGAGGATTGATGAGGGATAGGGGGCCAATATAAGGGCCAAGTACCAGAACCCATCGCACATCATGTGCGCAAACCCCCCCGGCCCCCCCGATCACCGGAACCCCAATACCGCCAGTCAGGTTCTCCGATGATGCTCCGACGATGGTGCCCCGACGAAGAAAAATGCGGCACCGGCACATGCCCGAGCCCAGCATGTGCTACCGCAACCCCCGGTCCGGTCCGATCTTAGATTGGGAATGAACTCCGTATGCCTAAGCCAACCAACGAAACGAGCAGGCGGGCGGGCGGGCGGGCACACGTCGGCTAGAGAGACGGGATGCGCAAGCCGTGGATCGATAGGGTGGTAGGTGGGTTCAGGCACATCTTGATATTTCTGCATGCCAATGCCATTTTTATGGCTTGTAAATTCATACAATGGTCCCTTAAGCCTTCACGTGAAGTTTAATGGCAAGACGACTCGTTTTCTATTTTTGACGATTTTCAAAACTTTCTGCGGTTTGGGATTTTTTTAAATTTTTTTGGAAGGAGTTTTGGCCCCAAACTTGGTAGATGTGATCCCTGTAGTTTTGTTGGTGGCACAAAAAAAATCAGCTAAAAACTTGAAGTGTGTAAGATTTTGTGACCATTTGAAAAAAGTGTCCCCATTTCAGACACTTTAATGGCTACTGGCCGCAAACCTGTAAAATCTCAAATGCTCTTTAAGGGGGTGTGAATTTTTGAGGTTTCATGAGGGATAGGGGGCCAATATATGGGCCAAGTACCAGCACCCATCGCACATCATGTGCGCACACCCCCCGGTCCCCCTGAACACCAGAACACCAATGTCGTCGGTCAGGTTCTCCGACGATGCTCCAGCGATGGTGCTCGATGAAGAAAAATACGGCACCAGCACATGCTCGAGCCCAGCATGTGCTGCTGCAACTGTCGACCGGTCTGATCTTAGGCTAGGAATGAACTCTTTATGCCTAAGCTAAACGATGAAACGAGCGGATGGGCAGGCGGGCACTACGCCGACCAGATAGACGGGATGCGCAAGTCGTGGATCGATAAGGTGGTAGGTGGGTTTAGGCACATCTTCATATTTCTACGTGCCAATGCCATTTTTATGGCTTGTAAATTCATACAATGGTTCTTTAAGCCTTCACGTGAAGTTTCATGGCAAGACGACTCGTTTTCTATTTTTCAATATTTTTGAAACTTTTTGAGGTTTGGGATTTTTTAAAATTTTTTTCAAAACAGTTTTGGCCCCAAACTTGGTAGACGTGATCTTTTTATTTTTGTTGGCGTGCAAAAGAAAATTCAGCAAAAAACTCAAAGTGTACAAGATTTTGTGACCATTTGAAAAAAATGTCCTCATTTCAGACACTTTAATGGCTACTAGCACCAAACCTGTAAAATCTGAAATGCTCTTTAAGGGGGTGTGAGTTCTCGAGGTTTGATGAGGGATAGGGGGCCAATATAAGGGTGAAGTACCAGCACCAATCGCACATCATGTGCGCACACCCCACCCCCAGCCCCTCTGATCATCGAAACCCCAATGCCATCGGTCAGGTTCTGTGGCAATGCTCCGGCGTTGGTGCCCCGATGAAGAAAAATGTGGCACCAGCACATGCCCGAGCCCAGCATGTGCTACTGCAACCCTCGGTCTGGTCCGATGTTAGACTGGGAATGAACTCTGTATGCCTAAGCCAACCGATGAAACGAGCGGGCGGATGGGTGGGCGGGCACTACGTCGGCCAAATAGACGCGATGTGCAAGCTGTGGATCGATAGGGTAGTAGTTGGGTTTAGGCACATCTTCATATTTCTGTGTGCCAATGCCATTTTTATGGCTTATAAATTCATACAATGGTCCCTTAAGCCTTCACGTGAAGTTTCATGGCAAGACGACTCGTTTTCTATTTTCACGATTGTTGAAACTTTTTATGGTTTGGGATTTTTTAAAATTTTTTCAGAAGGATTTTTTGCCCCAAACCTGGTAGACGTGATCCTTGTATTTTTGTAGGCATACACAAAAAAATTCAGCTAAAAACTCAAAGTGTACAAGATTTTGTGACCATTTGAAAAAAGTGTCCCCATTTTAGACACTTTACAGGCTACTGGCAGCAAACCTGTAAAATCTCAAATGCTCTTTGAGGGGGTGTGCGTTCTCAAGGTTTGATGAGGGATAGGGGGCCAATATAAGGGCCAAGTACCAGCACCCATCGCACATCATGTGCGCACACCCCCCGGCCCCCCTATCATCGGAACCCCAATGCCGCCGGTCAGGTTCTTCGACGATACTTCCGCGATGGTGCCCCGACAAAGAAAAATGCAGCACCAGCACATGACCGAGCCTAGCATGTGCTGCCGTAACCCTCGGTCCAGTCTGATCTTAGACTGGGAATGAACTCCGTATGCTTAGACTGGGAATGAACTCCGTATGGCTAAGTCAACCCACAAAACAAGCGGTACGGGCGCTCAGCCGGCCAGAGGGGTGAGATTTGCAAGCTGGGGATCGGTCAGGTCCCCCTCTGCGCACTGTCGAGCCGGCTGCCACAACCATCAGTCAGGTCCAATCTTAGACTGGGAATGAACTCCATATGCCTAAGCCAACCGATAAACGAGCGGGCAGGCGGGCGGGCGAGCAGTATGCCGGCCAGAGAAACGGGATGCACAAGCAATGGATCGATAAGGTGGTAGGTGGGTTCAGGCACATCTTCATATTTCTATGTGCCAATGCCCTTTTTATGGCTTGTAAATTCATACAATGGTCACTTAAGCCTTCACGTGAAGTTTCATGGCAAGATGACTCGTTTGCTATTTTTCACAATTTTTGAAACTTTTTGTGGTTTGGGATTTTTTAAAATTTTTTCGGAAGGACTTTTGGCCCCAAACTTGGTAGACGTGATCCTTGTATTTTTGTTGGCATGCACAAAACAATTCAGCTAAAAACTCGATGTGTACAAGATTTTGTGACCATTTGAAAAAACTGTCCCCATTTTAGACACTTTAATGGCTACTGGCAACAAACCAGTAAAATCTCAAATGCTTTTTAAGGGGGTGTGAGTTCTTGAAATTTGATGAGGGATAGGGGCCAATATAAGGGCCAAGTACCAGCACCCATCGCACATCATTTATGCACACCCCCCTCGGCCCCCCCGATCACCGGAAACCCAATGTCGCCGGTCAGGTTCTCCGGGGATGCTTCGACGATGGTGCCCCAGCGATGAAAAATACGGCACCAGCACATGGCCGAGCCCAGCATGTGCTGCCGCAAGCCTCGGTCCGGTCCGATCTTTGACTGGGAATGAACTCCGTATGCTTAAACTGGGAATGAACTCCGTATGCTTAAGTCAACGAACGAAACAAGCGTGTGGGCGCTCAGTTGGCCAGAGGGGCGGGATGCGCAAGCCGAAGATCGACTGGGTCCCCCTCTGCATGATGCAGATCCTGCTGCCACAACCCATGGTCTGGTCCGATCTTAGAATGGGAATGAACTCTGTATGCCTAAGCCAACCGATGAAACGAGCGGGTGGGCGGGCACTACGTCGGCCAGAGAGATGGGATACGCAAGCCGTGGATCGATAGGGTGGTAGGTGGGTTTAGGCACATCTTCATATTTCTATGTGCCAATGCCATTTTTATGGCTTGTAAATTCATACAATGGTCCCTTAAACCTTCACGTGAAGTTTCATGGCAAGACGACTCGTTTTCTATTTTTCATGATTTTCAAAACTTTTTATGGTTCGAGATTTTTTTAAAGTTTTTCGGATAGAGTTTTGTCCCCAAACTTGGTAGACGTGATCCTTGTATTTTTGTTGGCATGCACAAAAAAAATCAGCTAAAAACTCGAAGTGTACAAGATTTTGTGACCATTTGAAAAAAGTGTCCCCATTTCAGACACTTTAATGGCTACTGGCAGCAAACCTGTAAAATCTCAAATGCTCTTTAAGGGATTGTGAGTTCCTGAGGTTTGATGAGGGATAGCGGGCCAATATAAGGGCCAAGTACCAGCACCCATCGCAAATCATGTGCGCACACCCCCCTCCGACCCCCCGATCGTCAGAACCCTAATCTACCCATCAAGTTCTCCGGCGATGCTCCGACGATGGTGCCCCGACGAAGAAAAATGCGGCACCAGCACTTGCCCGAGCCCAGCATGTGCTGCTGCAACCCTCGGTCTGATCAAATCTTATACTTGGAATGAACTTCGTATACGTAGACTGGGAATGAACTCCGTGTGCCAAAGTCAACCCACGAAACGAGCGTGCGGGCGCTCAACCGACCAGAGGGGCGGGATGCGTAAGTCGGGGATCGGTCGGGTCCCCCTCTGCGTACTGTCGATCCTGCTGTTGCGACCCTTGGCCTGGTCTCATCTTAGACTGGGAATGAACTTCATATGCCTAAGCCAACCGACGAAACAAGCGAGCGGGTAGGCGGGTGGGCACTACGCCGGCCAGAGAGACGGGATGCGCAAGCCGTGGATTGATAGGGTGGTAGGTGGGTTTTGGCACATCTTCATATTTCTACATGCCAATGCCATTGTTATGGCTTGCAAATTCATACAATGGTCCCTTAAGCCTTCACATGAAGTTTCATGGCAAGACGACTCGTTTTCTATTTTTCATGATTTTTGAAACTTTTTATGGTTCGGGATTTTTTAAAATTTTTTCGGAAGGAGTTTTGGCCCCAAACTTGGTAGACATGATCCTTATGTTTTTGTTGGGATGCCCAAAAAATTCAGCGAAAAACTTGAAGTGTACAAGATTTTGTGACCAATTGAAAAAAGTGTCCCCATTCCAGACACTTTAATGGCTACTGGTAGCAAACCTGTAAAATCTCAAATGCTCCTTAAGGGGGTGTGAGTTCTTGAGGTTTGATGAGGGATAGGGGGCCAATATAAGGGCCAAGTACCAGCACCCATCGCACATCAAGTGCGCACACCCCCAACCCCCCCGATCACTGAAACCCTAATGTCATCGGTCAGGTTCTCCGGTAATACTCCGACGATGGTGCCCCCATGAAGAAAAATACGACACCAGCACATGCTCGAGCTCAGCATGTGCTGCCGCAACCCTCAGTCTGATCTGATCTTAGACTGGGAATGAACTCCGTATGCTCAGATTGGGAATCAACTCCGTATGCCTAAGCCAACCCACAAAACGAACGTGTGGCAGCTCGTAGGGCAGAGGGGTGGGATGCGCAAGTCGGGGATCAACCGGGTCCCCCTCTGGGTACTGCTGATCCTGCTACCGCAACCCTCAATCCAGTCTGATCATAAACTGGGAACGAACTTCCTATGCTTAAGCCAACCGACGAAATGAGCGGGCGGGCGGGCACTACGCCGGTCAGAAAGATGGGATGCGTAAGTCGTGGATCAATAGGGTGGTAGGTGGGTTTAGGCATATCTTCATATTTCTACATGCCAACACCATTTTTATGGCTTGTAAATTCGTACAATGGTCCCTTAAGCCTTCACGTGAAGTTTCTTGGTAAGACGACTCGTTTTCTATTTTTCACGATTTTAGAAACTTTTTACGGTTCAAGATTTTGCAAAATTTTTTTGGAAGGAGTTTTGGCCCCAAACTTGGTAGACGTGATCCTTGAATTTTTGTTGGCATGCACAAAAAAAATCAGCTAAAAACTGAAAGTGTACAAGATTTTGTGACCATTTAAAAAAAGTGTCCCTATTTCAAACACTTTAGTGGCTATTGGCAGCAAACCTGTAAAATCTCAAATGCTCTTTAAGGGGGTGTGAGTTCTCAAGGATTGATGAGGGATAGGGGGCCAGTATAAGGGCCAAAGACCAGCACCCATCGCACATCATGTCCGCACACCCCCTCGGCCCCCCCGATCGTCGAAACCCTAATACCGTCGGTCAGGTTTTCCGACGATGGTGCCCCAACGAACAAAAATACGGCACCTGCACATGATCGAGCCTAGTATGTGCTGCAGCAACCCTCAATTTGATCTGATCTTAGACTGGGAATGAACTCCATATGCTTAGATTGGGAATGAACTCCGTATGCCTAAGTCAACCCATGAAACGAGCGTGCGGGCGTTCAGCCGGGCAAAGGGGCGAGATGCGCAAGCCGGGGATCAGTCGGGTCCCCCTCTGTGTGTTGCCAATCCTACTGCTGCAACCCTCGGTCTGCTCTGATCTTAGACTGAGAATGAACTCCGTATGCCTATGCCAACCGACGAAACGAGCAGGCAGGCGTACGGGCGGGCGGGCACTACGTCGGCCGAGAGACGGGATGCGTAAGCCGTGGATCGATAGGATGGTAGGTGGGTTTAGGCACATCTTCATATTTCTATGTGCCAATGACATTCTTATGGCTTGTAAATTCATACAATGGTCCCTTAAGCCTTCATGTGAAGTTTCATGGCAAGACGACTCGTTTTCTATTTTTCACGATTTTTGAAACTTTTTGGGGTTCGAGATTTTTTAAAATTTTTTCGGAAGGAGTTTTGGCCCCAAACTTCGTAGATGTGATCCTTGCATTTTTGTTGGCATGCACAAAACAATTCAGCTAAAAACTCGAAGTGTACAAGATTTTGAGACCATTTGAAAAAAGTATCCCCATTTCAGACACTTTAAACGCTACTGGCAACAAACCTGTAAAATCTCAAATGCTCTTTAAGGGGGTGTGAGTTCTCGAGGTTTGATGAGGGATAGGGGGCCAATCTAAGGGCCAAGTACCAGCACCCATCGCACATCATGTGCGCACACCCCCTGGCCCCCCCGATCGTCGAAACACCAATGCCGCCGGTCAGGTTCTCCGGCGATGCTCAGACGATGGTGCCCCAGGGAAGAAAAATGTGACCCCAGCACATGTCCGAGCCTAGCATGTGCTACCGTAACCCTCAGTCTAATCTGATCTTAGACTGGGAATGAACTCCGTATGCTTAGACTGGGATTGAACTCGGTATGCCTAAATCAACCCACGAAATGAGCTTACGAGTGCTCAGCCAGCCAGAAGGGATGGATGCGCAAGCCGGGGATCGGTCGAGTCCCCCTCTACGTACTGCTGATCTTGCTACCGCAACCCTCGATCTGGTCTGATCTTAGACTGGGAATGAACTCCGTATGCCTAAGCCAACCGATGAAACAAGCAGGCAGGCGTGCGGGCGGGCGGGCACTACGCCGACAAGAGAGACGGGATGCACAAGCCGTGGATCGATAGGGTGGTAGGTGGGTTTAGGCACATCTTCATATTTCTGTGTGCCAATGCCATTTTTATGGCTTGTAAATTCATACAGTGGTCCCTTAAGCCTTCACGTGAAGTGTCATGGCAAGACGACTCATTTTCTATTTTTCACTATTTTTGAAACATTTTGTGGTTCCGGATTTTTTAAAATTTTTTCGAAAGGAGTTTTGGCCCCAAACTTGGTAGACATGATCCTTGTATTTTTGTTGGCATGCACAAAAAATTTCAGCTAAAAAATCGAAGTGTACAAGATTTTGTGACCATTTGAAAAAAGTGTCCCCATTTCAGATACTTTAATGGCTACTGGCAGCAAACCTGTAAAATCTCAAATGCTTTTTAAGGGGGTGTGAGTTCTCCATGTTTGATGAGGGATAGGGGGCCAATATAAGTGCCAAGTACCAGCACCGATCGCATATCATGTGCGCACACCCCCCCGGGCCCCCCAATCGTCGGAACCCCAATGCCGCCGGTCAGGTTCTCCGGTGATGCTCCGACGATGGTGCCCCGACGAAGAAAAATGCTGCACCAGCACATGCCCGAGCCCAGCTTGTGCGGCCGCAACCCTTGAACTGGTTCGATCTTAGACTGGGAATGAACTCCGTATGCAAAAGCCAACCGAAGAAACGAGCAGGTGGGCGGGCGGGTGTTCAGTTAGCTAGAGGGCCGGGATGCGCAAGCCGGGGATCGATCGGATCCCCCTCTGCGTGCTGCCGATCCTGCTACCACAACCCTCGGTCCGGTCTGATCTTAGACCGGGAATGAACTTTGTATGCCTAAGCCAACTGACGAAACGAGCGGGCGGGCGGACGGGCGAGCACTATGCCGGCTAGAGAGACGGGATACGCAAGCCGTGGATCGATAGGGTGGTAGGTGGATTTAGGCACATCTTCATATTTCTGAGTGCCAATGCCATTTTTATGGCTTGTAAATTCATACAATGGTCCCTTAAGCCTTCACGTGAAGTTTCATGGCAAGACGACTCGCTTTCTATTTCTCACGATGTTCAAAACTTTTTACGGTTCGGGATTTTTTAAAATTTTTTCAGAAGTAGTTTTGGTGCCAAACTTGGTAGCCATGATCCTTGTAGTTTTGTTGGCATGCATAAAAAAATTCAGCTAAGAACTCAAAGTGTACAAGATTTTGTGACCAATTGAAAAAAGTGTCCCCATTTTAGACACTTTAATGGCTGCTAGCAGCAAACCTGTAAAATCTGAAATGCTCTTTAAGGGGGTGTGAGTTCTTGAGGTTTGATGAGGGATAGGGGGCCAATATAAGGGCCAAGTACCAGCAACCATCCCACATCTTGTGCGCAACCCCCCGCTCGGCCCCCCCGATCGCTAGAACCCCAATGCCGTCAGTCAGCTTCTCCGACGATGGTGCCCCGACGAAGAAAAATACGGCACCAGCACATGCCCGAGCCCAGCATGTGCTGCCGCAACCGTTGGTCCAGTCTGATCTTAGACTGGGAATGAACTCCGTATGCTTAGACTGGGAATGAACTCCGTACGCCTAAGTCAACCCATGAAACAAGCGTGCAGGCGCTCAGCCGGCCAAAGGGGTGGGATGCGCAAGCCGGGGATCGGTCGGGTCCCCCTCTACGTGCTACCAATCCTACTACCGTAACGCTTGGTTTTGTTTGATCTTAGACTATGAATGAATACTGTATGCCTAAGCCAATTGACGAAACGAGCGGGCGGGCGAACGGGCACTACGCCGGCCAGAGAGACGGGATGCGCAAGCCATGGATCGATAGGGTGGTAGGTGGGTTTAGGCACATCTTCATATGTCTGCATGCCAATGATATTTTTATGGCCTGTAAATTCATAAAATGGTCCCTTAAGCCTTTACGTGAAGTTTCATGGCAAGACGACTCGCTTTCTATTTCTCACGATTTTTGAAACTTTTTACGATTTGGGATTTTTTAAAATTTTTTCAGAAGGAGTTTTGGCCCCAAACTTGGTAGCCGTGATCCTTGTATTTTTGTTGGCATGCATAAAAAAATTCAGCTAAGAACTCGAAGGGTACAATATTTTGTGACCATTTAAAAAAAGTGTCACCATTCCATACACTTTAATGGCTACTGCCAGCAAACCTGTAAAATCTCAAATGCTCTTTAAGGGGTGTGAGTTCTAGAGGTTTGATGAGGGATAGGGGGCCAATATAAGGGCCAAGTACCAGCACCCATCACACATCATGTGCGCACACCCCCCCCAGCCCCCCCGATCGCCGGAACCCCAACACCGTCGGTCAGGTTCTCCGGCGATGGTGCCCCGACGAAGAAAAATGCGGCACCAGCACATGCCCGAGCCCAGCATGTGCTGCCGCTCCCGTCCGATCTTAGACTGGGAATGAACTTTGTATGCTTAGACTACGAATGAACTCCGTATGCCTAAGTCAACCTACGAAACGAGCGTGCGGGTGTTCAGTCGGCCAGAGGGCCGGGATGCACAAGCTGGGGATCGACCGGGTCCCCCTCTGCGTGCTATTGATCTTGCTGCTACAACCCTTGGTCTGATCTGATCTTAGACTGGGAATGAACTCCGTATGCCTAAGCCAACCGATGAAACGAGCGGGCGGGCGGGCATTACGTCGGCCAGAGAGACGGGATGCGCAAGCCGTGGATCGATAGGGTGGTAGGTGGGTTTAGGCACATCTTCATATTTCCTCATGCCAATGCCATTTTTATGGCTTGTAAATTCATACAATGGTCCCTTAAGCCTTCACGTGAAGTTTCATGGCAAGACGACTCGCTTTCTATTTTTCATAATTTTTGAAACTTTTTACGATTTGGGATTTTTTAAAATTTTTTCAGTAGGAGTTTTAGTCCCAAACTTGGTAGACGTGATCCTTGTATTTTTGTTGGCATGCACAAAAAAATTCAGCTAAAAACTCGAAGTGAACAAGATTTTGTGACCATTTGAAAAAAGTGTTCCCATTTCAGACACTTTAATGGCTACTGGTAGCAAACCTGTAAAATCTTAAATGCTCTTTAAGGGGGTGTGGGTTCTCGAGGTTTGATGAGGGATAGGGGGCCAATATAAGGGCCAAGTACCAGCACCCAACGCACATCATGTGCACACACCCCCTCCGTCCACGTCGATCGTCGGAACCCCAATGTCGCTGGTCAGCTTATCTGGCGATGGTGCCCCGATGAAGAAAAATTCAGCACCACCACATTTTCGAGCGTAGCATGTGCTGCCGTAACCCTCAGTCTGATCCGATCTTAGACTGGTAATGAACTCCATATGCCTAGACTGGGAATGAACTCCGTATGCCTAAGTCAACCCACGAAACGAGCGTGCAGGCACTCAGTCGGCCAGAGGGGCAGGATGCGCAAGCCGGGGATCAGTTCGGTCCCCCTCTGCGTGCTGCCGATCTTGCTGCCATAACCCTCAGTCTAGTCCAATCTTAGACTGGGAATGAACTCTGTATGCCTAAGCCAACCAACGAAACAAGCGGGCGGGCGGGCACTACGTCGGCCAGAGAGACAGGATGCGCAAGCCGTCTATCGATAGGGTGGTAGGTGGTTTAGGCACATCTTCATATTTCTGCACTCCAATGCCATTTTTATGGCTTGTAAATTCATATAATGGTCCCTTAAGCCTTCACGTGAAGTTTCGTAGCAAGACGACTTGTTTTATATTTTTCACAATTTTTGAAACTTTTTACGGTTCAGGATTTTTTAAAGTTTTTTCGGAAGGAGTTTTGGCCCCAAACTTGGTAGACGTCATCCTTGTATTTTTGTTGGCATGCACAAAAAACTTCAGCTAAAAACTCAAAGTGTACAAGATTTTGTGACCATTTGAAAAAAGTGTCCCCATTTCAGACACTTTAATGGCTGCTGGCAGCAAACCTGTAAAATCTCAAATGCTCTTTAAGGGAGCATGAGTTCTCAAGGTTTGATGAGGGATAGGGGGCCAATATAAGGGCCCAGTACCAGCACCCATCGCACATCATGTGCGCACACCCCCCGACCCCCCCGATCGTCAGAACCCTAATGCCGTCAGTCAGGTTCTCCGACAATGCTCTGGCGATGGTGCCCCGGTGAAGAAAAATGCGGCACCAGCACATGCCCGAGCCCAGCAGGTGCTACCGCAACCCTCGGTCTGGTCTGATATTAGACTGGAATGGAGTCCGTACGCTTAGACTGGGAATGAACTCTGTAGGCCTAAGTCAACTCATGAAAGGAGCGTACGGGCGCTCAGCCTGCCAGAGGGGCAGGATGCGCAAGCCGAGGATCAGCCGGGTCCCTCTCTACGTGCTTCCGATCTTGCTGCCGTAACCCTCAGTCTGGTCCAATCTTACACTGGGAATGAACTTCGTATGCCTAAGCCAACCGATGAAACGAGCGGTCGAGCGGGCAGATACTACGCTGGCCAGAGAGACGGGATGCGCAAGCCGTGGAACGATAGGGTGGTCAGTGGGATTAGGCACATCTTCATATTTCTGCATGCCAATGCCATTTTTATGGCTTGTAAATTCATACAATGGTCCTTTAAGCCTTCACGTGAAGTTTCATAGCAAGACGACTCGTTTTCTATTTTTCACAAATTTTGAAACTTTTTACGTTTTGGGATTTTTTAAAATTTTTTCGGAAGGAGTTTTGGCCCCAAACTTGGTAGACGTAATCCTTGTATTTTTGTTGGCATGCACAAAATAATTCAGCTAAAAACTCGAAGTGTACAAGATTTTGTGACCATTTGAAAAAAGTGTCCCCATTTTAGACACTTTAATGGCTACTGGTCGCAAACCTGTAAAATCTCAAATGCTCTTTAAGGGGGTGTGAGTTCTCAAGGTTTGATGAGGGATAGGGAGCCACTATAAGGGCCAAGTACCAGCACCCATCGCATATCATGTGCGCACACCCCCCCGGCCCCCCGATCGCCGGAACCCCAATGCCGTCGGCCAGGTTATCCGGTGACGGTGCCCCAACAAAGAAAAATTTGGCACCAGCAAAAGCTCGAGCCCAGCATATGCTGTCGCAACCCTCGATCTGATCTGATCTTAGACTGGTAATGAACTCCATATGCTTAGACTGGGAATGAACTCTGTATGCCTAAGTCAACCCACGAAACGAGCGTACGGGCGCTCAGTCGGCCAGAGGGGCGGGATGCATAAGCTGGGGATTGGCTGGGTCCCCCTCTACGTGCTGCCAATCCTGGTGCCGTAACCCTCAGTTTGGTCCTATCTTAAACTGGGAATGAACTCCGTATGCCTAAGCCAACTGACGAAACAAGCGAACAGGCGAGCGGGCGGGCGGGTACTACGCTGGCCAGAGAGACGGGATGTGTAAGTCGTGGATCAATAGGGTGGTAGGTGGGTTTAGGCACATCTTCATATTTCTGCATGCCAATGCCATTTTTATGGCTTGTAAATTCATACAATGGACCCTTAAGACTTCACCTGAAGTTTCGTGGCAAGACGACTCGTTTTCTATTTTTCATAATTTTTGAAACTTTTTGTGGTTCGAGATTTTTTAAAATTTTTTCACAACGAGTTTTGGCCCCAAACTTGGTAGACGTGATCCTTGTATTGTTGTTGGCATGCACAAAAAAATTCAGCTAAAAAATCGAAGTGTACAAGATTTTGTGACCATTTGAAAAAAGTGTCCCCATTTAAGACACTTTAATGGCTACTGACAGCAAACCTGTAAAATCTCAAATGCTCTTTAAGGGGGTGTGAGTTCTCGAGGTTTGATGAGGGATAGGGGGCCAATATAAGGGCCAAGTACCAGCACCCATTGCACATCATGTGTGCACACCCCTCCCGACCCCCCCGATCATCGGAACCCCAATGCCGTCCGATAATGTGCCCCGGTGAAGAAAAATGCGACACCAGCACATGCTCGAGCCCAGCATGTGCTGTCGCAACCCTCGGTCCGGTTTGATCTTAGACTAGGAATGAACTCCATATGATTACGCTGGGAATGAACTCCGTATGCCTAAGTCAAGCCACGAAATGAGCGTGCGGGCGCTCGATCGGCCAGAAGGGCAGGATGCGCAAGCCGGGGATCGATCGGGTCCCTCTCTGTGTGCTGCCGATCCTACTGCCACAACCCTTGGTCCAATCCAATCTTAGACTAGAAATAAACTCCGTATGCCTAAGCCAACCGATGAAACCAACGGGCGGATGGGCGAGCACTACGCCGGCCAGAGAGACGGGATGCGCAAGCCGTGGATCGATAGGGTGGTAGGTGGGTTTAGGCACATCTTCATATTTCTACATGCCGATGCCATTTTTATGGCTTGTAAATTCATACAGTGGTCCCTTAAGCCTTCACGTGAAGTTTCATGGCAAGACGACTCATTTTCTATTTTTCATGATTTTTGAAACTTTTTATGGTTCGGGATTTTTTAAAATTTTTTCGGAAGGGGTTTTGGCCCCAAACTTAGTAGATGTGATCCTTGTATTTTTTTTGGCATGCACAAAACAATTCAGCTAAAATCTTGAAGTGTACAAGATTTTGTGACTATTTGAAAAAAGTGTCCCCATTTCAAACACTTTTGTGGCTACGGGCAGCAAACCTGTAAAATCTCAAATGCTCTTTAAGGGGGAGTGAGTTCTCGAGGTTTAATGAGGGATAGGGGAACAATATAAGGGCCAAGTACCAGCACCCATCGCACATCTTGTGCGCACACCACCCCGACCCCACCGATCGCCTGAACCCCAATGCCGTCGGTCAGGTTCTCCGGCGATGGTGCCCCGGTGAAGAAAAATGCGGCACCAACACATGGTCAAGCCCAGCATGTGCTGCCATAACCCTCAGTTCGGTCTGATCTTAGATTGGCAATGAACTCCATATGCTTAGACTGGGAATGAACTCCGTATACCTAAGTCAGGCCACGAAACGAGCGTACGGGCGCTCAACCGGCCAGAGGGGTGGGATGCATAAGCCGAGGATCGGTCGGGTCCCTCTCTGCGTGCTGCCGATCCTGTTGCCGCAATCCTCGATCCATTCTGATCTTAAACTGGGAATGAACCCCGTACGCCTAAGCCAACCGGTGAAACGAGCGGGCGGGCGGGCACTACGTCGGCCAGAGAGATGGGATGCACAAGCCGTGGATCGATATGCTGGTAGGTGGGTCTAGGCACATCTTCATATTTCTGCATGCCAATACCATTTTTATGGCTTGTAAATTCATACAATCGTCCCTTAAGCCTTCACGTGAAGTTTCATGGCAAGACGACTCGTTTTTTATTTTTCATGATTTTCGAAACCTTTTACTGTTCGAGATTTTTTTAAAATTTTTTCGGAAGGAGTTTGGGCCCCAAACTTGGTAGACGTGATCCTTGTATTTTTGTTGGCATGCACAAAAAAAATTCAGCTAAAAACTCGAAGTGTACAAGATTATGTGACCATTTGAAAAAAGTGTCCGCATTTCAGACACTTTAATGGCTACTGGCAGCAAACCTGTAAAATCTCAAATGCTCTTTAAGGCGGTGTGAGTTCTCAAGGTTTGATAAGGGATAGGGGGCCAATATAAGGGCCATGTACCAGCACCTATTTCACATCATGTGCGCACCCCCCCGACCCTCCTATCGTCGGAACCCCAATGCCGTCGGTCAGGTTCTCCGGTGATGCTCCGACGATGGTGCCTCGACGAAGAAAAATGTTTCACCAGCACATGCCCAAGTACAGCATGTGCTGCCGCAACCCTCAGTTCTGTCTGATCTTAGACTGGGAATGAACTCCATATGCTTAGACTGGGAATGAACTCCGTATGCCTAAGTCAACCCACGAAATGAGTGTGCATGTGCTCAGCCGGTCAGAGGGGCGGGATGCGTAACTCGGGGATCAGTCAGGTCCCCCTCTACGTGCTACCGATCTTGGTGCTGCAACCCTTGGTCCGATCCAATCTTAGACCGGGAATGAACTCTGTATGCCTAAGCCAGCCGATGAAAGAAGCGGGCGGGCGGGCGGGCGGGCGGGCACTTCGTCGACCAGAGAGACGGGATGCGCAAGCCGTGGATCGATAGGGTGGTAGGTGGGTTTAGGCACATCTTCATATTTTTGAGTGCCAATGCCATTTTTATGGCTTGTAAATTCATACAACGGTCCCTTAAGCCCTCACGTGAAGTTTCATGGCAAGACAACACGTTTTTTATTTTTCACGATTTTTGAAACATTTTGCGGTTCAAGATTTTTTAAAATTTTTTCGGAAGAGTTTTGGCCCCAAACTTGGTAGACGTGATCCTTGTATTTTTGTTGGCATGCATAAAAAAATTCAGCTACAAACTCGAAGTGTACAAGATTTTGTGACCATTACAAAAAAGTGTCCCCATTTCAAACACTTTAATGGCTGCTGGCAGCAAACCTGTAAAATCTCAAATGCTCTTTAAGAGGGTGTGAGTACTCAATGTTTGATGAGGGATAGGGGGCCAATATAAGGGCCAAGTACCAGTACCCATCGCACATCATGTGTGCACCCCCCGCTCGGCCCCCCTGATCGTCGGAACCCCAATGTCGTCGGTCAAGTTCTCTAGCGATGCTCCGATGATGGTGCCCCATCAAAAAAAAATACGGCAACAGCACATGCCCGAGCCCAGGCAAGCGGGCGGGCACTATGTCGGCCTGAGAGACGGGATGCACAAGCTGTCGATCGATAGGGTGGTAGGTGGGTTTAGGCACATCTTCATATTTCTATTTGCCAATGCCATTTTTATGGCTTGTAAATTCATACAATGGTCCCTTAAGCCTTCACGTGAAGTTTCATGGCAAGACAACTCGTTTTCTATTTTTCACGATTTTTGAAACTTTTTGCAGTTCGGGATTTTTTAAATTTTTTTCAAAAAGAGTTTTGACCCCAAACTTGGTAGACATGATCCTTGTATTTTTGTTGGAATGCACAAAAGAATTCAGCTAAAAAGTCAAAGTGTACAAGATTTTGTGACCATTTGAAAAAAGTGTCCCCATTTCAGACACTTTAATGGCTACTGGCAGCAAACCTGTAAAATCTCAAATGCTCTTTAAGGGGGTGTGAGTTCTCGAGGTTTGATGAGGGATAGGGGGCCAATATAAGTGCCAAGTACCAGCACCCATCGCACATCATGTGCGCATACCCCCCTGACCCCCCCGATCTCTGGAACCCCAATGCCGTCTGGCGATGGTGCCCCGGTGAAGAAAAATGCGGCACCAGCACATGCTCGAGCCCAGCATGTGCTGCCGCAACCCTCGGTACATTCTGATATTAGATTGGGAATGAGCTCCGTATGCTTAGACTGGGAATGAACTCCGTATGCCTAAGTCAAGCAACGAAACGAGCGTGCGTGCTCTCAACCGGCCAGAGGGGCGGGATGTGCAAGCCGGGGATCGATCGGGTCCCCCTCTACGTGCTGCTGGTCCTACTACCGTAACCCTCAGTCTGCTTTGATCTTAGACTGGGAATGAACTCCGTATGCCTAAGCCAACCGATGAAACGAGCATACGGACAGGCGGGCGGGCACTAAGCCGGCCAGAGAGACGGGATGCGCAAGCCGTGGATTGATAGGGTGGCAGGTGGGTTTAGGCACATCTTCATATTTCTGCATGCCAATGCCATTTTTATGGCTTGTAAATTCATACAATGGTCTCTTAACCCTTCACGTGAAGTTTCATGGCAAGATGACTCGTTTTCAATTTTTCACGATTTTCAAAACTTTTTACGGTTCGAGATTTTGTAAAATTTTTTCGGAAGGATTTTTGGCCCCAAACTTGGTAGACGTCATCCTTGTATTTTTGTTGGCATGCACAAAAATATTTTGCTAAAATATCGAAGTGTACAAGATTTTGTGACCATTTGAAAAAAGTGTCCCCATTTCAGACACTTTAATTGCTACTGGCAGCAAACCTGTAAAATCTCCAATGCTCTTTAAGGGGGTGTGAGTTCTCGAGGTTTGATGAGGGATAGGGGGCCAATATAAGGGCCAAGTACCAGCACCCATCACACATCATGTGTGCACACCCCCCCGGCCCCCCGATCGACGGAACCCCAATGCCGCTAGTCAGGTTCTCCGAAAATGCTTCGATGATGGTGCCCCGGTGAAGAAAAATGTGGCACCAGTACATGCCCGAGCCTAGCTTGTGCTGCCACAACCCTTGGTCTGGTCTGATCTTAGACTGGGATTGAACTCTGTGATAGACAAGATGTGCAAGCCGTGGATCAATAGGGTGGTAGGTGGGTTTAGGCACATCTTCATACAATGGTCCCTTAAGCCTTCACGTGAAGTTTCATGGCAAGACAACTCATTTTCTATTTTTCAGGATTTTCGAAACTTTTTGCGGTTCGGGATTTTTCAAAATTTTTTCGGAAGCACTTTTGGCCCCAGACTTGGTAGACATGATCCCTGTATTTTTGTTAGCATGCACAAAAAAATTCAGCTAAAAACTCGAAGTGTACAAGATTTTGTGACCATTTGAACAAAGTGTCCCCATTTCAGACACTTTAATGGCTACTGGCATCAAACCTGTAAAATCTCAAATGCTTTTTAAGGGGGTGTGAGTTCTTGAGGTTTGATAAGGGATAGGGGGCCAATATAAGGGCCAAGTACCAGCACCCATCACATATCATGTGCGTACACCCACCCCGACCCCTCCGATCATCGGAACCCCAATGCCGCCGGTCAGGTTCTCCGGCGATGGTGCCCCGACGAAGAAAAATGCGGCACCAGCACATGCCCGAGCCTAGCATGTGCTGCCGTAACCCTCGGTCTGATCCGATCTTAGACTGGGATTGAATTCCGTATGCTTAGACTGGGGATGAACTTTGTATACCAAAGTCAACCCACGAAACGAGCGTGCGGGGGCTCAGCCGGGTAAAGGGGCGGGATGCATAAGCCAGGGATCGATCGGGTCTCCCTCTACGTGCTGCCGATCCTACTGCCACAACCCTCAGTCCGATCTGATCTTAGACTGGGAATGAACATCGTATGGGCAAGTCAACCGACGAAACGAGCGGGCAGGAGGGCACTACACTGGCTAGAAAGACGGGTTGCGCAAGCTGTGGATGGATAGGGTGGTAGGTGGGTTTAGGCACATCTTCATATTTTTGCATGCCAATGCCATTTTTATGGCTTGTAAATTCATAAAATGGTCCCTTAAGCCTTCACGTGAAGTTTCATGGCAAGACGACTCATTTTCTATTTTTCACGATTTTCAAACCTTTTTACGGTTCAAGATTTTTTAAAATTTTTTCGGAAGGAGTTTTGGCCCAAAACTTGGTAGAGGTGATCCTTCTACTTTTGTTGGCATGCACAAAAAAATTCAGCAAAAAACTGGCAGTAGTGACCATTTGAAAAAAGTGTCCCCATTAAAGACACTTTAATGGCTACTGGCAGCAAACCTGTAAAATCTCAAATGCTCTTTATGGGGGTGTGAGTTCTCGTGGATTGATGAGGGAAAGGGGGCCAATATCAGGGCCAAGTACTAGCACCCATCGCACATCATGTGGACACACCCTCCCCAGCCCCCCTGATCGAGGAAACCCTATTATCGTCGGTCAGGTTATCCGATGATGCTCCGATAATGGTGCCCCGACGAAGAAAAATGTGGCACCAGCACATGCCCGAGCCCAGCATGTGCTACCGTAACCCTCGGTCTGGTCCGATCTTAGACTGCGAATGAACTCCGCATGCTTAGACTGGGAATGAACTCCGTATGCCTAAGTCAACCCACGAAACAAGGGTGCGGGCGCTCAATCGGCCAGAGGGGCGGGATGCACAAGCCGAGGATCGATTGGGTCCGCTTCTGCGTGCTATCGATCCTGCTGCCGCAAGCCTCAGCCTGGTCCGATCTTAGACTGGGAATTAACTCCGTATGCCTATGCCAACCGACGAAACGAGCGTGAGGGCGAGCGGGCACTACGTCGACTAGAGAGATGGGATGCGCAAGCCGTGGATCGATAGGGTGGTAGGTGGGTTTAGGTACATCTTCATATTTCTACATGCCAATGCCATTTTTATGGCTTGTAAATTCATACAATGGCCCCTTAAGCCTTCACGTGAAGTTTCATGGCATGACGACTCCTGTTCTATTTTTCACGATTTTGTAAACTTTTTGGGATTCAAAATTTTTTAAAATTTTTTTGGAAGGGGTTTTGGCCCCAAACGTGGCAGACATGATCCTTGTATTTTTGTTGGCATGCATAAAAAAATTCAGCTAAAAACTCGAAGTGTACAAGATTTTATGACCATTTGAAAAAAGTGTCCCCATTTTAGACACTTTAACGCTACTGGCAGCAAACCTGTAAAATCTCAAATGCTCTTTAAGCGGGTATGAGTTCTTGAGGTTTGATGAGGGATAGGGGGCCAATATAAGGGCCAAGTACCAGCACCCATCACACATCTTGTGCGCACACCCCCCCCGACCCCCCGATCGTCGGAACCCCAATGCCGCCAGTTAGGTTCTCTGACGATGCTCCGACGATGGTGTCCCGACGAACAAAAATGTGGCACCAGCACATGGTCGAGCCCAGCATGTGCTATCGCAACCCTCGGTCCAGTCTGATATTAGACTGGGAATGAACTCCGTATGCTTAGACTAGGAATGAACTCCGTATGCCTAAGTCAACCCACGAAACGAGCGTGCGGGCGCTCAGCCAGCCAGAGGGGCGGGATGCGCAAGCTGAGGATTGGCCAGGTCCCCCTCTGCCTGCTGCCGATCCTGCTATCACAGCCCTCGGTCCGGTCTGATCTTAGACTGGGAATGAACTCCATATGCCTAAGCCAACCGACGAAACGAGCGAGCGGGTGGGCGGTCACTATGTCGGCCAGAGAGACGGGATACGTAAGCCGTGGATCGATAGGCCGGTAGGTGGGTTTAGGCACATCTTCATATTCTGTGTGCCAATGCCATTTTTATGGCTTGCAAATTCATACAATGGTCCCTTAAGCCTTCTAGTGAGCTTTCATGGCAAGACGACTCTTTTTCTATTTTTCACGATTTTCAAAACATTTTACGGTTCATGATTTTTTAAAATTTTTTCAGAAGAAGTTTTGGGCCCAAGCTTGGTAGACATGATCCTTGTATTTTTGTTGGCATGCAAAAAGAATTCAGCTAAAAACTCGAAGTATACAAGATTTTGTGACCATTTGAAAAAAGTATCCCCATTTCAGACATATTAATGGCTACTGGCAGCAAACCTATAAAATCTCAAATGCTCTTTAAGGGGATGTGAGTTCTCGAGGTTTGATGAGGGATAGGGGGCCAGTATAAGGGCCAAGTACCAGCACCCTTCGCACACCATGTGCGCACACCCCCGGCCCCCCCGATCGTCGGAACCCCAATGCCATCGATCAGGTTCTCCGACGATGCTCTGACGATGGTGCCCCAACGAAGAAAAATGCGACACCAGCACATGCCCGAGCCCAGCATGTGCTGCCGCCACCATCTGTCTGGTCTGATCTTAGACTGGGAATGAACTCCGTATGCTTAGACAGGGAATGAACTCCGTATGCCTAAGTCAACTCACGAAACGAGCGTGCTGGCGCTTAGCCAGCCAGAGGGGCGGGATGTGTAAGCCGGGGATCGATCGGGTCCCCCTCTGCCTGCTGGTGATCCTACTACCACAACCCTCAGTCCGATCTGATCTTAGACTAGGAATGAACTCTATATGCCTAAGCCAACCGACGAAATGAGCGGGCGGGGGGGCACTACGCTGGCCAGAGAGACGGGATGCGTAAGCCGTAGATCGATAGGGTGACAGGTGGGTTTATGGACATCTTCATATTTATACGTGCCAATGCCATTTTTTTGGCTTGTAAATTCATACAATGGTCCCTTAAGCCTTCACGTGAAGTTTCATGGCAAGACAACTCATTTTCTATTTATCATGATTTTCAAAACTTTTTACGGTTTGGGATTTTTTTAAATTCTTTTGGAACGAGTTTTGGCTCCAAACTTGGTAGACGTGATCCTTGTATTTTTGTTGGCATGCACAAAACAATTCAGCTAAAAAATGGAAGTGTACAAGATTTTGTGACCATTTGAAAAAAGTGTCCCCATTTCAGACACATTAATGGCTACTGGCAGCAAACCTATAAAATCTCAAATGCTCTTTAAGGGGATGTGAGTTCTCGAGGTTTGATGAGGGATAGGGGGCCAATATAAGGGCCAAGTACCAGTAGTAATCGCACATCATGTGCGCACACACCCCCCCGACCCCCCCGATTGCAGGAACCCCAAAGCCGCCGGTCAAGTTCTCCGACGATGCACCGGCGATGGTACCCCGACGAAGAAAAATGCGGCACCAGCACATGCTCGAGCCCAGTATTTGCTACCGCAACCTTTGGTCTGGTCCGATCATAGACTGGGAATGAACTCCATATGCTTAGACTGGGAATGAACTCCGTATGCCTAAGTCAAGCCACAAAACGAGCGTGCGGGCGCTCAGCAGGCCAGAGGGGCACGATGCGCAAGCCAGGGATCGACCGGGTCCCCCTCTGTGTGCTGTCGATCCTGGTGCCGCAACCCTCAGTCCGATCCAATCTTAGACTGGGAATGAACTCCGTATGCCTAAGCCAACCGACGAAACGAGCGGGCGGGTGGGCGGGCGGGCAGTACGTCGGCCAAAGAGACGGGATGCACAAGCCGTGGATCGATAGGGTGGTAGGTGGGTTTAGGCACATCTTCATATTTCTGAATGCCAATGCCATTTTTGTGGCTTGTAAATTCATACAATCGTCCCTTAAGCCTTCAGGTGAAGTTTCATGGCAAGACGACTCGTTTTCTATTTTTCATGATTTTTGATACTTTTTGCGGTTCGGGATTTTTTAAAATTTTTTCGGAAGGAGTTTTGGCCCCAAACTTGGTAGAGATGATCCTTGTATTTTTGTTGGCATGCACAAAGCAATTCAGCCAAAAACTCGAAGTGTATAAGATTTTGTGACCATTTGAAAAAAGTGTCTCCATTTCAGACACTTTAATGGCTACTGGCAGTAAACCTGTAAAATCTCAAATGCTCTTTAAGGGGGTGTGAGTTCTCGAGGTTTGATGAGGGATAGTGGGCCAATATAAGGGCCAAGTACCAGCACCCATCACACATCATGTGCGTACACCCCCCGACCCCCCCGATCGTCAGATCCCTAATGCCATCGGTCAGGTTCTCCGGCAATGGTGCCCCGACGAAGAAAAATGCGACACCAGCACATGCCCGAGCCCAACATGTGCTGCCGCAACCCTCGGTTCAGTTCGATCTTAGACTGGAAATGAACTCCGTATGCTTAGACTGGGAATGAACTCCGTACGCCTAAGTTAACCCACGAAACGAGTGTACGGGTGCTCAGCCGGCCAGAGGGGCGGGATGCGCAAGCTGGGGATCGATCGGGTCCCACTCTTTGTGCTGTCGATCCTGCTACCACAACCCTCAGTTTGGTCCGATCTTAGACTGTGAATGAACTCCGTATGCCTAAGCCAACCAACGAAATGAGCGGACGGGCGGGCGGGCGATCACTACGCCAGCCAGAGAGACGGGATGCGCAAGCCGTGGATCGATAGGGTGGAAGGTGGGTTTAGACACATCTTCATATTTCTGCATGCCAATGCCATTTTTATGGCCTGTAAATTCATACAATGGTCCCTTAAGCCTTCACGTGAAGTTTCATGGCAAGAGGACTCGTTTTCTATTTTTCACGATTTTCAAAACATTTTACGGTTCGGGATTTGCTAAAATTTTTTCAGAAGGAGTTTTGGCATCAAACTTGGTAGGCATGATCCTTGTATTTTTGTTGGCATGCACAAAACAATTCAGCTAAAAACTCGAAGTGTACAAGATTTTGTGACCATTTGAAAAAAGTGTCCCTATTTCAGACACTTTAATGGCTACTGGCAGCAAAGCTCTAAAATCTCAAATGCTCTTTAAGGGGTGTGAGTTCTTGAGGTTTGATGAGGGATAGGGGGCCAATATAAGGGCAAAGTACCAGCACCCATCGCACATCATGTGCGCACACCCCCCCGGCGCCCCCGATCGTCGGAACCCCAATGCCATCGGTCAGGTTGTCCGACGATGCTTCGACGATGGTGCCCCGATGATGAAAAATGCGACACCAGCACATGCCCGAGCCCAGCATGTACTGCCACAACCCTCGGTCCGATCCGATCTTAGACTGGGAATGAACTCTGTATGCTTAGACGAGGAATGAACTCCATATGCCTAAGTCAACCAACAAAACGAGCATGCATCTCGGGGATCGACTGTGTCCCCCTCTACATGCTGTCAATCCTGCTACCGTAACCCTCGGTTCGGTCTAATCATAGACTTGGAATGAACTCCGTATGCCTAAGCTAATCGACGAAACGAGCGGGCGGGCGGGCACTACGTCGGCCAGAGAGACGGGATGCGCAAGCCGTGAATCGATAGGGTGGTAGGTGGGTTTAGGCACATCTTCATATTTCTGCATGCCAATGCCATTTTTATGGCTTGTAAATTCACACAATGGTCCCTTAAGCCTTCACGTGGAGTTTCATGGCAAGATGACTCGTTTTCTATTTTTCATGATTTTTGAAATTTTTTGTGGTTCAGGATTTTTTAAACTTTTTTCGGAAGGAGTTTTGGCCCCAAGCATGGTAGACGTGATCCTTGTATTTTGGTTGGCATGCAAAAAAAATTCAGCTAAAAACTTGAAGTGTACAAGATTTTATGACCATTTGAAAAAAGTGGCCCCACTTCAGACACTTTAATGGCTACTGGCAGCAAGCATATAAAATCTCAAATGCTCTTTAAGGAGGTGTGAGTTCTCGATGTTTGATGAGAGATAGGGGCCAATATGAGGAAAAAGTACCAGCAGCCTTCGCACATCATGTGGACACACCCCCCCGACCCTCCCGATCACCGAAACCCCACTGCCGTCAGTCAAGTTCTCCGGCAATGCTTCGACGATGGTGCCTCGACGAAGAAAAATGCGACACCAGCACATGCCCGAGCGTAGCATGTGCTGCCGCAAGCATCAGTCTGGTCCGATCTTAGACTGAGAATGAACTCCATTTGCTTAGACAGGGAATGAACTTCGTTTGCCTAAGTCAACCCATGAAACGAGCTAGCGGGCGCTCAGTCGGCCAGAGGGGCAGGATGTGCAAGTTGGGGATCGGTCGGGTCCTCCTCTGCCTGCTGCCGATCCTGCTGCCACAACCTTCGGTCTGATCTAATCATAGACTAGGAATGAACTCCGTATGCCTAAGCCAACCGACGAAACGAGCGGACGGACGGGTGGGCACTACGCTGTCCAAGGAGACGGGATGCGCAAACCGTGGATCGATTGGATGGTAGGTGGGTTTAGGCACATCTTCATATTTTTGCATGCAAATGCCATTTTTATGGCTTGTAAATTCATACAATGGTCCCTTAAGCCTTCACGTGAAGTTTCATGGCAAGACGACTCGTTTTCTATTTATCATGATTTTTGAAACTTTTTGCGGTTTGGGATTTTTTTAAATTCTTTTGGAAGGAATTTTGGCCCCAAACTTGGTAGACATGATCCCTGTATTTTTTTTGGCATGCCCAAAAAAATTCAGCTAAAAACTCGAAGTGTACAAGATTTTGTGACCATTTGAAAAAAATGTCCCCATTTCAGACACTTTAATGGCTACTGGCAGCAAACCTGTAAAATCTCAAATGCTCTTTAAGGGGGTGTGAGTTCTCAAGGTTTGATGAGGGATAAGGGGCCAATATAACAGCCAATTACCAGCACCCATCGCACAACATGTGCACACACCCCCCCGGCCCCCCCTATCGTCGGAACCCCAATACCGCCGGTCAAGTTCTCCGGCGATGCTCTGGCGATGGTGCCCCAACGAAGAAAAATGGGTCACCAGCGCATGCCCGAGCCCAGCATGTGCTATCGCAACCCTCAGTCCAGTCCGATCTTAGACCGGGAATGAACTCCATATGCTTAGACCGGGAATGAACTCTATATGCCTTAGTCAACCCACGAAACGAGCGTGCGGGCGCTCAGTCGGCCGGAGGGGCGGGATGTGCAGGCCGAGGATCGATCGGGTCCCCCTTTACGTGCTGTTGATCCTGCTGCTGTAACACTCGGTCCGGTCTGATCTTAGACTAGGAATGAACTACGTATGCCTAAGCTAACCGACGAAATGAGCGGGCGGGCACTATGTCGGCCAGAGAGACGAGATGCGCAAGTCGTGGATCGATAGGGTGGTAGGTGGGTTTAGCCACATCTTCATATTTCTGTGTGCCAATGCCATTTTTATGGCTTGTAAATTCATACAATGTTCCCTTAAGCCATCACGTCAAGTTTCATGGCAGGACGACTCGTTTTCTCTTTTTCACAATTTTTGAAACTTTTTGTGGTTTCAAATTTTTTAAAATTTTTTCGGAAGGAGTTTTGGCCCCAAACTTGGCAGACATGATCCTTTTATTTTTGTTAGCATGCACAAAAACATTCAGCTAAAAACTCGAAGTCTACAAGATTTTGTGACCATTTGAAAAAAGTGTCCCCGTTTCAGACACTTTAATGGCTACTGGCAGCAAACCTGTAAAATCTCAAATGCTCTTTAAGGGGGTGTGAGTTCTCAAGGTTTGATGAGGGATAAGGGGTCAATATAATGGCCATTTACCAGCACCCATTGCACAACATGTGCACACACCCCCCGGCCCCCCCGATCGTCGGAACCCCAATACCGCCGGTCAGGTTCTCCAACAATGCTCTGGCGATGGTGCCCCGACGAAGAAAAATGCATCACCAGCACATGCCCGAGCCCAGCATGTGCTGTCGCAACCCTCAGTCCAGTCTGATCTTGGACTGGGAATAAACTCCGTATGCTTAGACTGGGAATGAACTCCGTATGCCTAAGTCAACCCACGAAATGAGCGTGCGGGCGCTCAGTCAGCCAGAGGGGTGGGATGCACAGGCCGAGGATCGATCGGGTCCCCCTTTACGCGCTGCTGATCCTGCTGCTGTAATGTTTGGTCCAGTCTGATCTTAGACTGGGAATGAACTACGTATGCCTAAGCCAACCGACGCAACGAGCGGGCAGGCACTACGCCAACCAGAGAGACGGGATGCGCATGTCGTGGATCGATAGGGTGGTAGGTGGGTTTAGCCACATCTTCATATTTCTGTGTGCCAATGCCATTTTTATGGCTTGTAAATTCATACAATGGTCCCTTAAGCCATCACGTCAAGTTTCATGGCAGGACGACTCGTTTTCCCTTTTTCACGATTTTTGAAACTTTTTGTGGTTTCCAATTTTTTAAAATTTTTTCAGAAGGAGTTTTGGCCCCAAACTTGGCAGACATGATCCCTTTATTTTTGTTGCCATGCACAAAAGCATTCAGCTAAAAACTCAAAGTGTACAAGATTTTGTGACCATTTGAAAAAAGTGTCCCCATTCCAGACACTTTAATGGCTACTGGCAGCAAACCTGTAAAATCTCAAATGCTCCTTAAGGGGGTTTGAGTTCTCGAGGTTTGATGAGGGATAGAGGGCCAATATAAGGGCCAAGTACCAGCACCCATCGCACATCATGTGTGCACACCCCCCGGTCCCCCTGATCGTCGGAACCCCAATGCCATCGGTCAGGTTCTCCGGTGATGCTTCGACGATGGTGCCCCGACGAAGAAAAATATGGCACTAGCACGTGCCCAAGCCCAGCATGTGCTGTCGAAACCCTCGATCCAGTTCGATCTTAGACTGGGAATCAACTCCGTATGCTTAGACTGGGAATGAACTCCGTATGCCTAAGTCAACCCACGGAACGAGCATGCGGGCGCTCAGCCAGCCAGAAGGGGGGATGCGCAAGCAGGGGATCGATCGGGTCCCCTTCTGCGTGCTGCCGATCCTGCTGTCGCAACCCTCGGTCCAGTTCGATCTTAGACTAGGAATGAACTCTGTATGCCTAAGCCAATCGACAAAACGAGCGGGTGGGAGGGCGGGCACTACGCTGACCAGAGAGACGGGATACGCAAGCCATGGATCGATAGGGTGGTAGGTGGGTTTAGGCACATCTTCATATTTCTGTATGCCAATGCCATTTTTATATCTTGTAAATTCATACAATGGTCCCTTAAGCCTTCACGTGAAATTTCATGGCAAGATGACTCGTTTTCTATTTTTCATGATTTTCAAAACTTTTTGCGGTTTGGGATTTTTTAAAATTTTTACGGAAGGAGTTTTGGATCCAAACTTGGTAGACGTGATCCTTGTATTTTTTTTGGCATGTAGAAAACAATTCAGCTAAAAACTCGAAGTGTACAAGATTTTGTGACCATTTGAAAAAAGTGTCCCCATTTCAGACACTTTAATTGCTACTGGCAGCAAACCTGTAAAATCTCAAATGCTCTTTAAGGGGGTGTGAGTTCTTGAGGTTTGATGAGGGATAGGGGCCAATATAAGGGCCAAGTAGCAGCACCCATTGTACATCATGTGCGCACACCCCCCGATCCCCCGATTGTCGGAACCCCAATGCTACCGGTCAAGTTCTCCGATGATGCTCCGGGGATGGTGCCCCGGTGAAGAAAAGTGCGGCACCAGCACATGCCCACACCCAGCATGTGCTGCTGCAACCCTCGGTCTGGTCCAATCTTAGACTCGGAATGAACTCCGTGTGCTTTGGGAATGAACTCCGTATGCCTAAGTCAACCCATGAAACGAGCGTGTGGGCGCTAAGCTGGCCAGAGGGGTGGGATGCGTAAGTCGTGGATCGGCTGGTCCCCCTCTATGTGCTGTCGATCCTGCTACCACAACCCATTTGTTCGATCCGATCTTAGACTGGGAATGAACTCTGTATGCCAAAGCCAACCGACGAAACGAGCGGGCGGGCACTACGTCGACCAGAGAGACGGGATGCGCAAGTCATGGATCGGTAGGGTGGTAGGTGGGTTTAGGCACATCTTCATATTTTTGCGTGCCAATGCCATTTTTATGGCGTGTAAATTCATACACTGGTCCCTTAAGCCTTCACGTGAAATTTCATGGCAAGATGACTCGTTTTCTATTTTTCATGATTTTCAAAACTTTTTGCGGTTTGGGATTTTTTAAAATTTTTACGGAAGGAGTTTTGGATCCAAACTTGGTAGACGTGATCCTTGTATTTTTTTTGGCATGTAGAAAACAATTCAGCTAAAAACTGGAAGTATACAAGATTTTGTGACCATTTGAAAAAAATGTCCCCATTTCAGACACTTTAATTGCTACTGGCAGCAAGCCTGTAAAATCTCAAATGCTCTTTAAGGGGGTGTGAGTTCTCGAGGTTTGATGAGGGACAGGGGGACAATATAACGGCCAAGTACCAGCACCCATCGCACATCATGTGCGCACACCCCCCCGGCCCCCCGATCGTCGGAACCCCAATGCCGTTGGTCAGGTTCTCCGATGATGCTCCTGTGATGGTGCCCCGGTGAAGAAAAATGTGGCACCAGCACATGCCGAAGCCCAGCATGTGCTGCCGCAACCCTCGGTCCGGTCCGGTCCGATCTTAGACTGGGAATGAACTTCGTATGCTTAGACTGGGAATGAAATCCGTATGGCTAAGTCAACCCATGGAACGAGCGTGCGGGTGCTCAGTCGGCTAGAGGGGCGGGATGCGTAAGCCGTGGATTGGTTGGTCCCCTTCTGCGTGCTACCGTTCCTACTACCGCAACCCTCAGTTCGGTCTGATCTTAGATTGGGAATGAACTCCGTATGCCTAAGGCAACCGACGAAAGGAGCGGGCGGGCACTACACCGGCCAGAGAGACGAGATGCGCAAGCCGTGGATCGATAGGGTGGTAGGTGGGTTTAGGCACATCTTCATATTTTTGCGTGCCAATGCCATTTTTATGGCGTGTAAATTCATACACTGGTCCCTTAAGCCTTCACGTAAAGTTTCATGGCTAGACGACTCGTTTTCCATTTTTCACGATTTTCAATACTTTTTGCAGTTGGTATGCACAAAAAAATTCACCTAAAAACTCGAAGTGTACAAGATTTTGTGTCCATTTGAAAAAAGTGTCCCCATTTCAGACACTTTAATGGCTACTGGCAGCAAACCTGTAGATTCTCAAATGCTCTTTAAGAGGGTGTGAGTTCTCGAGGTTTGATTAGGGATAGGGGGCCAATATAAGGGCCAAGTACCAGCACCAATCGCACATCATGTGCGCACACCCCCCCGACCGCCCCAATCGTCGAAACCCCAATGTCGCCGGTCAGGTTGTCCGGCGATGCTCTGACGATGGTGCCCCGACGAAGAAAATTACGGCACCAACACATGCCTGAGCCTAGCATGTGCTGCTGCAACCCTCGATCCAGTCCGATCTTAGACTGGGAATGAACTCCGTATGCCTAAGCCAACCGATAAAACAAACGGGCGGGTGGGCGGGCGGGCACTACATCGACCAGAGAGATGGGTTGCGCAAGTTATGGATAGATAGGGTGGTAGGTGGGTTTAGGCACATCTTCATATTTTTGCATGCCAATTCCTTTTTTATGGCTTCTAAATTCATACAATGGTCCCTTAAGCCTTCACGTGAAGTTTCATGGCAAGACGGCTCGTTTTCTATTTTTCACGATTTTCAAAACTTTTTACAGTTCGAGATTTTTTAAAATTTTTCGGAAGGCTTTTTTCCCCTAACCTGGTAGACATGATCCTTGCATTTTTGTTGGCATGCACAAAAAAATTCAGCTAAAAACTCGAAGTGTACAAGATTTTATTACCATTGGAAAAAAGTCTCTCCATTTCAGACACTTTAATGGCTACTGGCAGCAAACCTGTAAAAGCTCAAATGCTCTTTAAGGGGGTGTGAGTTCTCGAGGTTTGATGAGGGATAGGGGGCCAATATAAGGGACAAGTACCAACACCCATCGCACATCATGTGCGCACACCCCCTCGGCCCCCCGATCGTCGGAACCCCGATACTGCTGGTCAGGTTCTCCGGCGATGGTGCCTCGACGAAGAAAAATACGGCACAGCACATTCCCGAGCCTAGCATGTGCTGTCGCAACCCTCAGTTCAGTCTGATCTTAGACTGGGAATGAACTTCCTATGCTTAGACTGGGAATGAACTCCGTATGCCTAAGTAAACCAACGAAACGAGCATGCGGGCATTCATCCGGCCAGAGGGGCGGGATGCGTAAGCCGGGGATGGATTGGGTCCCCCTCTGCGTGTTGCCAATCCTGCTATCGTAGCCTTTGATCTGGTCTGATCCTAGATTGGGAATGAACTCTGTATGCCTAAGCGAACCGACGAAACGAGCGGATGGACGGGCAGTCGGGCACTACGACAGCCAGAGAGACGGGATGCACAAGCCGTTTGAGATTTTTGAAACTTTTTGCGGTTCGAGATTTTTTAAAATTTTTTCGGAAGGAGTTTTAGCCCCAAACTTGGTAGACATGATCCTTGTATTTTTTATGGCATGCACAAAATGATTTAGCTAAAAACTCGAAGTGTACAAGATTTTGTGACCATTTGAAAAAAATGTCTCCATTTCAGACACTTTAATGGCTACTGGCAGCAAACCTGTAAAATCTCAAATGCTCTTTAAGGGGGTGTGAGTTCTTGAGGTTTGATGAGGGATATGGACCAATATAAGGGCCAAGTACCAGCACCCATCGCCCATCATGTCCGCATACCCCCCCAGGGCCCCCCGATCGCCAAAGCCCCAATGCCGTCGGTCAGGTTCTCCAGCGATGCTCCAGCGATGGTGCCCCGACGAAGAAAACTGTGGCACCAGCACATGTCCGAGCCTAGCATGTGCTGCCGCAACCCTCGGTCCGATTCAATCTTAGATTGGGAATTAACTCCGTATGCCTAAGCCAACCAACGAAATGAGCGAGTGGGAGGGCGGGCGGGCACTACGTCGGCCAAAGAGACGGGATGCGCAAGTCGTGGATCGATAGGGTGGTAGGTGGGTTTAGGCACATCTTCATATTTCTACGTGCCAATGCTATTTTTATGGCATATAAATCCATACAATGGTCTCTTAAGCCTTCACGTGAAGTTTCATGACAAGACGACTCGTTTTCTATTTTTCACGATTTTTGAAACTTTTTGTGGTTCGGGATTTTTTAAAATTTTTTTGGAAGGAGTTTTGGCCCCAAACATGGTAGACGTGATCCTTGAATTTTTTTTGGCATGCACAAAAAAAATTCAGCTAAAAACTTGAAGTGTACAAGATTTTGTGACTATTTAAAAAAAGTCTCCCCATTTCAGACACTTTAATGGCTACTGGCAGCAAACCTATAAAATCTCAAATGCTCTTTAAGGGGATGTGAGTTCCCGAGGTTTGATGAGGGATAGGGGGCCAGTATAAGGGCCAAGTACCAGCACCCTTCACACATCATGTACGCACACCCCCCGGCCCCCCGATCGTCGGAACCATAATGCCATCGATCAGGTTCTCCGACGATGCTCTGACGATGGTGCCCCAGCAAAGAACAATGCGACACCAGCACATGCCCGAGCCCAGCATGTGCTACCGCAACCCTCGGTCCAGTTTGATCTTAGACTGAGAATGAACTCCATATGCTTAGACTGGGAATGAACTCCATATGCCTAAGTCAACCCACGGAACGAGCGTGCGGGCGCTCAGCCAGCCAGAGGGGCAGGATGCGCTAGGTGGGGATCGGTCGGGTCCCCCTCTGCGTGCCGCTGATCCTCTTACCGCAACCCTCAGTCCAGTCCGATCTTAGACTAGGAATGAACTCCGTATGCCTAAGACAACCGACGAAACGAGCGGACGGGCAGGCGGGCACTACTTCGGCCAGAGAGACGGGATGTGCAAGCTATGGATCGATAGGGTGGTAGGTGGGTTTAGGCACATCTTTGTATTTCTACATGCCAATACCATTTTTATGGCTTGTAAATTCATACAATGGTCCGTTAAGCCTTCATGTGAAGTTTCATGGCAAGACGACTCATTTTCTATTTTTCACGATTTTTGAAACTTTTTGCAGTTCATGATTTTTTAAAATTTTTTCGGAAAGATTTTTAGCCTCAAACTTGGTAGACATGATCCTTTTATATTTATTGGCATGAACAAAAAAATTTAGCTAAAAACTCGAAGTGTACAAGATTTTGTGACCATTTGCAAAATTGTCCCCATTTCAGACACTTTAATGGCTACTGGCAGCAAACCTGTAAAATCTCAAATGCGCCTTAAGGGGGTGTGAGTTCTCTAGGTTTGATGAGGGATAGGGGGCCAATATAAAGGCAAGTACCTGCACCCATTGCACATCATGTGCGCACACCCCCCGACCCCCCGATCGCCAGAACCCCAATGCCGCCGGTCAGGTTCTTTGACGATGCTCCGGTGATGGTGCCCCGACGAAGAAAAATGCGGCAAAAGCACATGCCCGAGCCCAGCATGTGCTGCCGTAACCCTCAGTTCAGTCCAATCTTAGATTGGGAATGAACTCTGTATGCCTAAGTCAACCCACGAAACGAGCGTGCGGGCGCTCAGCCGGCCAGAGGGGCGGGATACGCATGCCGGGGATCGGCCGGGCCCCCCTATGCATGCTATCGATCCTGCTGCCGCAACCCTCGATCTGGTCCAATCTTAGAGTGAATGAACTCTGTATGCCTAAGCCAACCGATAAAACGAGCGGGCGGGCGGACGGGCCGACACTACGTCGGCCAGAGAGACGGGATGCGTAAGCTGTGGATCGATAGGGTGGTAGGTGGGTTTAGGCACATCTTCATATTTCTGCATGCTAATGCCATTTTTATGGCCTGTAAATTCATACAATTGTCCCTTAAGCCTTCACGTGAAGTTTCATCTCGTTTTCAAATTTTTCATAATTTTCAAAACTTTTTACAGTTTAGGATTTTTTAAAATTTTTTCGGAAGGAGTTTTGGCCTTAAACTTGGTACACATGATCCTTGCATTTTTTTTGGCATGCACAAAAAAATTCAGCTAAAAACGCAAAGTGTACAAGATTTTGTGACCATTTAAAAAAAGTGTCCCCATTTCAGACACTTTAATGTCTGCTGGCAACAAACCTGTAAAATCTCAAATGCTCTTTAAGGGAGTGCGAGTTCTTGAGGTTTGATGAGGGATAGGGGGCCAATATAAGGGCCAAGTACCAGCACCCATCGCACATCATGTGCGCACACCCCCTCGGCCCCCCCGATCGTCGGAACCCCAATGCCGTCGGTCAGGTTCACTGGCGATGCTCCGGCGATGGTACCCTGGCGGAGAAAAATGTGGCACCAGCACATGCCCGAGCCTAGCATGTGCTACCGTAACCTTCGGTTCGGTCTGACCTTAGACTGGGAATGAACTCCGTATGCTTAGAGTGGGAATAAACTCCGTATGCCTAAGTCAACCCACGAAAAGAGTGTACGGGTGCTCAGCCAGCCAGAGGGGCGGTACGTACAAGCCGAGGATCGGTCGGGTCCCTCTCTGCCTGCTGCCAATCCTGCTGCCTTAACCCTCGATCCGGTCCAATCTTAGACTGGGAATGAACTCCGTATGCCTAAGCCAACCGATGAAACGAGCGGGCCGGCGGGCGCTCAGCCGGCTAGAGCGGTGGGATGCGTAAGCCGAGGATCAGCTGGGTTCCCCTCTGCGTGCTGTCGATGCTGCTACCGCAACCATTTGTTCGATCTGATCTTAGACTGGGAATGAACTCCGTATGCCTAAGCCAACCGACGAAACGAGTGGGTGGGCGGGCACTACGTTGGCCAGAGAGACGGGATGCGCAAGCCATAGATCGATAGGGTGGTAGGTGTGTTTAGGCACATCTTCATATTTCTGTGTGCCAATGCCATTTTTATGGCTTGTAAATTCATACAATGGTCCCTTAAGCCTTCACGTCAAGTTTCATGGCAAGACGACTCGTTTTCTATTTTTCATGATTTTTGAAACTTTTTGCGGTTTGGGATTTTTTAAAATTTTTTCGGAAGCAATTTTGGCCCCAAGCTTGGTAGACGTTATCCTTGTATTTTTTTGCATGCACAAAAAAATTCAGCTAAAAACTCAAAGTGTACAAGATTTTGTGACCATTCGAAAAAAGTGTCCCCATTTCAGACACTTTAATTGCTACTGGCAGCAAACATGTAAAATCTCAAATGCTCTTTAAGGGGGTGTGAGTTCTCGAGGTTTGATGAGGGATAGGGGGCCAATATAAAGGCCACGTACCAGCACCCATCACACATCATGTGCGCACACCCCCCCCGCCCATCACAATCGTCAGAACCCTAATGTTGCCGGTCGGGTTCCCTAGCGATGCTCCGGCGATGGTGCCCCGATGAAGAAAAATACGACACCAGCACATGCCCGAGCCCAACATATGCTGTCGCAACCCTTGGTCTGGTCCGATCTTAGACTGGGAATGAACTCCATATGCCTAAGTCAACACATGAAACGAGCGTGCGGGCGCTCAGCCAGCCAGAGGGGCAGGATGCGTAAGCAAGGGATCGGTCGGTACCCCCTCTGCGTGCTGCTGTAACCCTCAGTCTGGACCGATCTTAGACTGGGAATGAACTCCATACGCCTAAGCCAACCGATGAAATGAGCAGGCGGGTAGGCGGCCACTACGTCTGCCAGAGAGACGGGATGCGCAAGCCGTGAATTGATAGGGTGGTAGGTGGGTTTAGGCACATCTTCATATTTCTGAGTGCCAATGCCATTTTTATGGCTTTTAAATTCATACAATGGTCCCTTAAGCCTTCATGTGAAGTTTCATGGCAAGACGACTCGTTTTCTATTTTTCTTTATTTTCGAAGCTTTTTGCGGTTCGGGATTTTTTAAAATTTTTTCGGAAGGAGTTTTGGCTCCAAACTTGGTAGACGTGATCCTTGTACTTTTTTTGGCATGCACAAAAAAATTCAGCTAAAAACTCAAAGTGTACAAGATTTTGTGACCATTTGAAAAAAGTGTCCCTATTTCAGACACTTTAATGGCTACTGGCAACAAACCTGTAAAATCTCAAATGCTCTTTAAGGGGGTGTGAGTTCTCAAGGTTTCATGAGAGATAGGGGGCCAATATAAGGGCCAAGTACTAGCACCCATCACACATCATGTGCGCACACCCCCCGGCCCCCCGATCGTCGGAACCCCAATGCCGCCGATCAGGTTCTCCGGCGATGCTCCAGCGATGGTGCCCCGACGAAGAAAAATGCGGCTCCAGCAAATGCCCGAGCCCAGCATGTGCTGCCACAACCCTTGGTCCGGTTCGATCTTAGACTAGGAATGAACTCCGTATGCCTAAGTCAACCCATGAAACGAGCGTGCGGGTGCTCAACCAGCCAGAGGAGCGGGATGCGCAAGCCGGGAATTGATCGGGTCCCCCTCTGCATGGTACCGATCCTACTACCGCAACCCTCGGTCCGATCTGACCTTAGACTGGGAATGAACTCCATATGCCTACGCTAACCGATGAAACAAGCGGGCGGACGAGTGGGTGGGCGGGAACTATGCCGGCCAGAGAGATGAGATGCGCAAGCCATGGATCGATAGGATGGTAGGTGGGTTTAGGCACATCTTCATATTTCTACGTGCCAATGCGTAAGCCGGGGATCGGTCGGGTCCCCCTCTGTGTGCTGTCGATCTTGCTACCATAACCCTCGATCTGATCCGATCTTAGACTGGGAATTAACTCCTTATGCCTAAGCCAACGGACGAAACGAGCGGGGGGGCGGGTGGGCACTACGCCGGCCAGAGAGACGGGATGCGCAAGCCATGGATCGATAGGGTGGTAGGTGGGTTTAGGCACATCTTCATATTTCTGCATGCCAATGCCATTTTTATGGCTTGTAAATTCATACAATGGTCCCTTAAGCCTTCACGTGAAGTTTCATGGCAAGACGACTCATTTTTTATTTTTCATGATTTTTGAAACATTTTCTGGTTCGGGATGTTTTAAAATTTTTTTGGGAGTTTTGGCCCCAAACTTGCTAGACGTGATCCTTGTATTTTTGTTGGCATGCACAAAAAAATTTAGCTAAAAACTCGAAGTGTACAAGATTTTGGGACCATTTGAAAAAATTGTCCACATTTCAGACACTTTAATGGCTACTGGCAGCAAACCAGTAAAATCTCAAATGCTCTTTAAGAGGGTGTGAGTTCTCGAGGTTTGATGAGGGATAGGGGCCAATATAAGGGCCAAGTACCAGCACCCATCGCACATCATGTCCGCACACCCCCCGGCCCCCCCGATCGCCGGAACCCCAATGCCGTCTGTCAGGTTCTCCGACGATGGTCCGGCAATGGTGCCCCAACGAAGAATAATGCGGCACCAGCACATGCCCGAGCCTAGCATGTGCTACCATAACCCTCGGTGTGGTCCGATCTTAGACTGGGAATGAACTTCGTATGCTTAGATTGGGAATGAACTCCGTATGCCTAAGTCAACCCATGAAACGAGCGTGCGGGCACTCAGCCGGCCAGAGGAGTGGGATGCGCAAGCCGGGGATCGATCGGGTCCCCCTCTGCATGGTACCGATCCTACTACCGCAACCCTCGGTCTGGTCGGACCTTAGACTGGGAATGAACTCCATATGCCTATGCTGACCGATGAAACGAGCGGGCAGGCGAACGGGCGGGCGGGCATTACGTCGGCCAGAGAGACGAGATGCGCAAGCCGTGGATCGATAGAGTGGTAGGTGTGTTTAGGTACATCTTCATATTTCTGCATGCCAATGCCATTTTTATGGCTTGTAAATTCATACAATGGTCCCTTAAGCCTTCACGTGAAGTTTCATGGCAAGATGACTCGTTTTGTATTTTTCATTATTTTTGAAACCTTTTAGGGTTTGAGATTTTTTAAAATTTTTTCGAAAGGAGTTTTGGCACCAAACTTGGTAGACGTGATCCTTCTATTTTTGTTGGCATGCACAAAAAAATTCAGGTAAAAACTTGAAGTGTACAACATTTTGTGACCATTTGAAAAAAGTGTCCCCGTTTTAGACATTTTAATGGCTACTGGCAGCAAACCTGTAAAATCTCAAATGCTCTTTAAGGGGGTGTGAGTTCTCGAGGCTTGATGATGGATAGGGGGCTAATATAAGGGCCAACTGTCAGCACCCGTCGCACATCATGCGCGCACACCCCTCCGGCCCCCTCGATCGCCAGATCCCTAATGTCGTATGTCAGGTTCTTTGTTGATGCTCCGGCGATGGTGCCCCGACGAAGAAAAATGCGGCACCAGCACATGCCCGAGCCCAGCATGTGCTACCGCAACCCTTGGTCTGGTCCGATCTTAGACTGGGAATGAACTCCGTATGCTTAGACTGGGAATGAACTCCGTATGCCTAAGTCAACCCATGAAACGAGCGGGCGGGCGATCAGCCGGCTAGAGGGGCGGGATCCGCAAGCTAGGGATTGGTCGGGTCCCCTTCAGCGTGCTATCGATCTTGCTGCCACAACACTTGGTCTGGTCTGATGTTAGACTGGGAATGGACTCTGTATGCCTAAGCCAATCAACGAAATGAGCGGGCGGGAGGGCAGGCACTGCGCCGGCTAGAGAGACGGGATGCGCAAGCCGTGGATCGATAGGGTGGTAGGTGGGTTTAGGCACATCTTCATATTTCTACATGCCAATGCCATTTTTATGGCTTGTAAATTCATACAATGGTCCCTTAAGCCTTCACGTGAAGTTTCATGGCAAGATGACTCGTTTTCTATTTTTCACGATTTATGAAACTTTTTGCGGTTTGAGATTTTTTAAAATTTTTTTTGAGGAGGTTTGGTCCCAACTTGGTAGATGTGATCCTTGTATTTTTGTTGGCATGCACAAAACAATTCACCTAAAAACTCGAAGTGTACAAGATTTTGTGACCATTTGAAAAAATTGTCCACATTTCAGACACTTTAATGGCTACTGGCAGCAAACCAGTAAAATCTCAAATGCTCTTTAAGGGGGTGTGAGTTCTCAAGGTTTGATGAGGGATAGGGGGCCAATATAAAGGCCAAGTACCAGCACCCATCGCACAACATGTGCGCACACCCCCCGGCCCCCCGATCGTCGGAACCCCAATGCCGCTAGTCAGGTTCTCCGGCGATGCTCTGACGATGGTGCCCCAATGAAGAAAAATGCGGCACCAGCACTGCCCGAGCCTAGCATGTGCTATCGTAACCCTCGGTCAGGTTTGATCTTAGACTGGGAATGAACTCGGTATGCTTAGACTGGGAATGAACTCCGTATGCCTAAGTCAACCTACGAAATGAGCGTGTGTGTGCTCAGTCGGCTAGAGGCACGGGATGCGCAAGTCGGGGATCAACTGGGTCCCCCTCTGTGTGCTGCTGATCCTGCTACCACAACCCTTGGTCCAGTCTGGTCTTAGATAGGGAATGAACTCTGTATGCCTAAGCCAATCGATGAAACGAGCGGGCGGGATGCGTAAGCCGTGGATCGATAGGGTGGTAGGTGGGTTTAGGCACATCTTCATATTTCTGCATGCCAATGCCATTTTTATGGCTTGTAAATTCATACAATGGTCCCTTAAACCTTCACATGAAGTTTCATGGCAAGACGACTTGTTTTCTATTTTTCATGATTTTTGAAACTTTTTGTGGTTCGAGATTTTTTAAAATTTTTTTGGAAGGAGTTTTGGCCCCAAACTTGGCAGATGTGATCCTTGCATTTTTTTTGCAATGCACAAAAGAAATCAGCTAAAAATTCAAAGTGTATAAGATTTTGTGGCCATTTGAAAAAAGTGTCCCTATTTCAGACACTTTAATGACTACTGGCAGCAAACCTATAAAATCTCAAACGCACTTTAAGGGGTTGTGAGTTCTCAAGGTTTGATGAGGGATATGGGGCCAAAATAAGGGCCAAGTACCAGCACCCATCACACATCATGTGCGCACACCCCCCCGACCCCCCCGATCGTCGGAACCCCAATGCCACTGGTCAGGTTCTTAGACGATGGTCTGACGATGGTGCCCCGACGAAGAAAAATTCAGCACCAGCACGTTCCCGAGCCCAATATGTGCTGCCGCAACCCTCGGTCCAATCTGATCTTAGATTGGGAATGAACTCGGCATGCCTAAGCCAACCGACGAAATGAGCGGGCGGGCGGGCGGGCGGGTACTATGCCGGCCAGAGAGATAGGATGCACAAGCCGTGGATCGTTAGGGTGGTAGGTGGGTTTAAGCACATCTTCATATTTCTGCATGCCAATGCCATTTTTATGCCGCAACCCTCAGTCTGGTCCGATCTTAGATTGGGAATGAACTCCATATGCTTAGACTGGGAATGAACTCCGTATGCCTAAGTCAACCCACAAAACGAGCGTGCGGGCGCTCAACCGGCCAGAAGGGCGGGTTGCGCAAGCTAGGGATCAATCGGGTCCCCCTCTGTGTGCTACCGATCCTACTACTGCAACCCTCGGTCTGGTCTGATCTTAGACTGGGAATGAGCTCTGTATGCCTAAGCGAAATGATGAAATGAGCGGGCGGGTCGGCAGACGGGCACTACGTCGGCTAGAGAGATGGGATACGCAAGCCGTGGATCGATAGGGTGATAGGTGGGTTTAGGCACATCTTCATATTTCTACGTGCCAATGCCATTTTTATGGCTTGTAAATTCATACAATGGTCCCTTAAGCCTTCACGTGAAGTTTCATGGCAAGACGACTTGTTTTCTATTTTTCATGATTTTTGAAACTTTTTACAGTTTGGGATTTTTTTAAATTTTTTTGGAAGGGTTTTTGGCCCCAAACTTCGTAATGTGGTCCTTGTATTTTTGTTGGCATGCACAAAAAAATTCAGCTAAAAACTCGAAGTGTACAAGATTTTGTGACCATTTGAAATAAGTGGCCCCATTTTAGACACTTTAATGGCTACTAGCAGTAAACTTGTAAAATCTCAAATGCTCTTTAAGGGGGTGTATGTTCTCGAGGTTTGATGAGGGACAAGAGGCCAATATAAGGGCCAAGTACCAACACCCATCGCACATCATGTGTGCACACCCCCCGGCCCCCCGATCGTCGGAACACCAATGCCGCCGGTCAGGTTCTCCGACGATGCTTAGGCGATGGTGACCTGGCGAACAAAGATGCGGCACCAGCACATGCCCGAGCCCAGCATGTGTTGCCGCAACCCTCGGTCTGGTTCGATCTTAGACTGGGAATGAACTCTGTATGCTTAGACTGGGAATGAACTCCGTATGCCTAAGTCAACCCACGAAACGAGCATGCGACGCTTAGCCGGCCAGAGGGGCGGGATGCGCAAGCCGACGATCGACTGGGTCCCCCACTACATGCTGCCGATCCTGGTACCGCATCCCTCGATCTGGTCCAATCTTAGATTGGGAATGAGCTCCGAATGCCTATGGCAACCGACGAAACAAGTGGGTGGACGGGTGGGCGGGCGCTACGTCGGCAAGGGAGACGAGATGCGCAAGCCATGGATCGATAGGGTGGTAGGTGGGTTTAATCACATCTTCATACTTATATGTGCCAATGCCATTTTTATGGCTTGTAAATTCATACAATGGTCCCTTAAGCCTTCACGTGAAGTTTCATGGCAAGACGACTCGTTTTCTATTTTTCATGATTTTTGAAACTTTTTACGGATCGGGATTTTTTAAAATTTTTTTGGAAGGAGTTTTGGCCCCAAACTTGGTAGACGTGATCCTTGTATTTTTTGTGGCATGCACAAAAACATTCAGCTAAAAACTCGAAGTTTACAATATTTTGTGACCATTTGAAAAAAGTGTCCCCATTTCAGACGCTTTAATGGCTACTGGCAACAAACCTGTAAAATCTCGAATGCTCTTTAAGGGGGTGTGAATTCTTGAGGTTTGATGAGGGTAGGGGGCCAATATAAGGGCCAAGTACCAGCACCCATCGCACATCATGTGTGCACCCCCCCCGGAACCCCCGATCACCGGAACCCCAATGCTGTCGGTCAGGTTCTCCGGTGATGCTCCGACGATGGTGACCCGATGAAGAAAAATGCAGCACCAGCACATGCCCGAGCCCAGCATGTGCTGCCGCAACCCTCAGTCCAGTCCGATCTTAGAATGCGAATGAACTCTGTATGCTTAGATCGAGAATGAACTCCGTATGCCTAAGCCAACCGACGAAACGAGCGGGCGAGCGGGCGGGCACTACACCAGCCAGAGAGACGGGATGCCCAAGCCGTGGATCGATAGGGTGGTAGGTGTGTTTAGGCACATCTGCATATTTTTGCGTGGCAATGCCATTATTATGGCTTGTAAATTCATACAATGGTCCCTTAAGCCTTCACGTGAAGTTTCATGGCAAGATGACTCGTTTTCTATTTTTCATGATTTTTGAAACTTTTTACAGTTCGAGATTTTTTAAAATTTTTTCAAAAGGACTTTTGGCCCAAACTTGGTAGTCGTTATCCTTGTACTTTTTTTGGCACGCATAAAAAAATTCAGCTAAAAACTCGAAGTGTACAAGATTTTCTAACCATTTGAAAAAAGTGTCCCCATTTCAAACACTTTAATGGCTACTGGCAGCAAACCTGCAAAATCTCAAATGCATTTTAAAGGGGTGTGAGTTCTCGAGGTTTGATGAGGGATAGGGGGCCAATATAAGGGCCAAGTACCAGCACCCATCGCACATCATGTGCACACACCCCCCGGCCCCCCGATCGTCGAAACCCCAATGCCGTCAGTCAGGTTCTCCGGTGATGCTCTGACGATGGTGCCTCGGCGAAGAAAAATGCGGCACCAGAACATGCCCGAGCCCCCAGCTTGTGCTGCCGCAACCCTTGAACTGGTTCGATCTTAGACTGGGAATGAACTCCATATGCAAAAGCCAACCGAAGAAACAAGCAGGTCGGCGGGCAGGCGGGCACTATGCTGGCCAAAGAGATGGGATGGGCAAGCCGTGTATCGATAGGGTGGCTGGTGGGTTTAGGCACATCTTCATATTTTTGTGTGCCAATGCCATTCTTATGGCTTGTAAATTCATACAATGGTCCCTTAAGCCTCCACGTGAAGTTTCATGGCAAGACGACTCGTTTTCTATTTTTCATGATTTTCGAAACTTTTTACGGTTCGGGATTTTTTTAAATTTTTTCGAAAGGAGTTTTGGCCCCAAAATTAGTAGACATGATTCTTGTATTTTTGTTGGCATGCACAAAACAAATCAGCTAAAAACTCGAAGTGTACAAGATTTTGTGACTATTTGAAAAAAGTGTCCCCATTTCAGACACTTTAATGGCTACTGGCAGCAAACCTGTAAAATCTCAAATGCCCTTTAAGGGGGTGTGAGTTCTCGAGGTTTGATGAGGGACAGTTGGCCAATATAAGGGCCAAGTACAGCACCCATCGCACATCAAGTGCGCACACCCCCCTGGCTCTCCGATTGTCGGAACCATAATGCCGCCGGTCAGGTTCTCCGGCGATGCTCTGGCGATGGTGCCCCGATGAAGAAAAATGTAGCACTAGCACATGCCCGATCTTAGACTGGGAATGAACTCCATATGCTTAGACTGGGAATGAACTTCGTATGCCTAAGTCAACCAATGAAACGAGCGTGTGGGCGCTCAGCCGGCCAGAGGGGCGGGATGCGTAAGCTGGGAATCGGTCGGGTCCCCCTCTACGTGCTGCCAATCTTGCTGCCGCAACCCTCGGTCTGGTCTAATCTTATACTGGGAATGAACTCCATATGAGTAAGCCAACCGACGAATTGAGCGAGCGGGCGGGCGGGCGGGCACTACACCAGCTAGAGGGACAGGATGCGCAAGCCGTGGATCGATAGGGTGGTAGGTGGGTTTAGGCATATCTTCATATTTATGCATGCCAATGCCATTTTTCTGGCTTGTAAATTCATACAATGGTCCCTTAAGCCTTTACATGAAGTTTCATGGCAAGACGACTCGTTTTCTATTTTTCACGATTTTTGAAACTTTTTACGGTTCGAGATTTTTTAAAATTTTTTTGGAAGGATTTTTGGCCCCAAACTTGGTAGACGTGATCCTTGTATTTTTTTTGGCATGCACAAAACAATTCAGCTAAAAACTCGAAGTTTACAATATTTTGTGACCATTTGAAAAAAGTATCCCCATTTTAGACGCTTTAATGGCTACTGGCAACAAACCTGTAAAATCTCAAATGCTCTTTAAGGGGTTCTGAATTCTCGAGGTTTGATGAGGGTAGGGGGCCAATATAAGGGCCAAGTACCAGCACCCATCGCACATCATGTGTGCACCCCCTCGGAACCCTAATGCTGTCGGTCAGGTTCTCCGGTGATGCTCTGACGATGGTGACCCGATGAAGAAAAATGTAGCACCAGCACATGCCAGAGCCCAGCATGTGCTGCCGCAACCCTCAGTCCAGTCCGATCATAGAATGGGAATGAACTCTGTATGCTTAGATCGAGAATGAACTCCGTATGCCTAAGCCAACCAACGAAACGAGTGGGCGGGCGGGCAGGCGCTACGCCGGCCAGAGAGACGGGATGCGCAAGCCGTGGATCGATAGGGTGGTAGGTGGGTTTAGGCACATCTGCATATTTTTGCATGCCAATGCCATTATTATGGCTTGTAAATTCATACAATGGTCCCTTAAGCCTTCACGTGAAGTTTCATGGCAAGATGACTCGTTTTTTATTTTTCATGATTTTTGAAACTTTTTACAGTTCGGGATTTTTTAAAATTTTTTGAAAAGGACTTTTGGCCCAAACTTGGTAGTCGTTATCCTTGTACTTTTTTTGGCACGCATAAAAAAATTCAGCTAAAAACTCGAAGTGTACAAGATTTTCTAACCATTTGAAAAAAATGTCCCCATTTCAGACACTTTAATGGCTACTGGCAACAAACCTGCAAAATCCCAAATGCATTTTAAAGAGGTGTGAGTTCTCGAGGTTTGATGAGGGATAGGGGGCCAATATAAGGGCCAAGTACCAGCACCCATCGCACATCATGTGCACACACTCCCCGGCCCCCCGATCGTCGGAACCCCAATGCCGTCGGTCAGGTTCTCCGGTGATGCTCCGACGATGGTGCCTTGGCGAAGAAAAATGCGGCACCAGCACATGCCCGAGCCCAGCTTGTGCGGCCGCAACCCTTGAACTGGTTCGATCTTAGACTGGGAATGAACTCCGTATGCAAAAGCCAACCGAAGAAACGAGCAGGTGGGCAGGCGGGCAGGCACTATGCTGACCAGAGAGATGGGATGGGCAAGCCGTGGATCGGCAGGGTGGTAGGTGGGTTTAGGCACATCTTCATATTTTTGTGTGCCAATGCCATTTTTTTGGCTTGTCAATTCATACAATGGTCCTTTAAGCCTCCACGTGAAGTTTCATGGCAAGACGACTCGTTTTCTATTTTTCATGATTTTTGAAACTTTTTGCGGTTCGGAATTTTTTAAAATTTTTTCGAAAGGAGTTTTGGCCCCAAAATTAGTAGACATGATCCTTGTATTTTTGTTGGCATGCACAAAACAAATCAGCTAAAAACTCGAAGTGTACAAGATTTTGCGACTATTTGAAAAAAGTGTCCCCATTTCAGACACTTTAATGGCTACTGGCAGCAAACCTGTAAAATCTCAAATGCTCTTTAAGGGGGTGTGAGTTCTCGAGGTTTGATGAGGGGCAGTTGGCCAATATAAGGGCCAAGTACCAGCAGCCATCGCACATCAAGTGCGCACACCCCCCCGGCCCCCCGATTGTCGGAACCATAATGCCGCTAGTCAGGTTCTCCGACGATGCTCTGGCGATGGTACCCCGATGAAGAAAAATGTAGCACTAGCACATGCCCGATCTTAGACTGGGAATGAACTCCATATGCTTAGACTGGGAATGAACTTCGTATGCCTAAGTCAACCCACGAAACGAGCGTGCGGGCGCTCAGCCGGCCAGAGGGGCGGGATGCGTAAGTTGGGAATCAGTCGGGTCCCCCTCTACGTGTTGCCAATCTTGCTACCGTAACTCTCGGTCTGGTCTAATCTTAGACTGGGAATGAACTCCGTATGAGTAAGCCAACCGATGAATTGAGCGGGCGGGCGGGCGGGCACTACACCAGCCAGAAAGACAGGATGCGCAAGCCGTGGATCGATAGGGTGGTAGGTGGGTTTAGGCATATCTTCATATTTCTGCATGCCAATGCCATTTTTATGGCTTGTAAATTCGTACAATGGTCCCTTAAGCCTTTACGTGAAGTTTCATGGCAAGACAACTCGTTTTCTATTTTTCACGATTTTGGAAACTTTTTACGGTTCGAGATTTTTTAAAATTTTTTCGAAAGGACTTTTGGCCCCAAACTTGGTAGACGTGATCCTTATATTTTTGTTAGCATGCACAAAACAATTCAGCTAAAAACTCGAAGTGTACTATATTTTGTGACCATTTGAAAAAAGTGTCCTCATTTCGAATACTTTAATGGCTACTGGCAGCAAACCTATAAAATCTCAAAAGCTCTTTAAGGGGTGCGAGTTCTCGAGGTTTGATGGGGGATAGGGGGCCAATATAAGGGCCAAGTACCAGCACCCATCACACATCATGTTCGCACACCCCCCCGCCCCCCCGATCGCCGGAACCCTAATGCCGTCGGTCAGGTTCTCTGGTGATGCTTCGACGATGGTGCCCCGGCAAAGAAAATTACAGGACCAGTACATGCTCGAGCCTAGTATGTGCTGTCGTAACCCTCGGTTCGGTCCGATCTTAGACTGGGAATGAAGTCCATATGCCTAAGCCAACCGACGAAATGACCGGACGAGCGGGCAGGCGGGCACTACACCGGCTAGAGAGATGGGATGCACAAGCCATGGATCGATAGGGTGGTAGGTGGGTTTATGCACATCTTCATATTTCTGCATGCCAATGCCATTTTTATGGCTTTTAAATTCATACAATGGTCCCTTAAGCCTTCACGTGAAGTTTCATGGCAAGACGACTCGTTTTTTATTTTTTATGATGTTGAAAACTTTTTGCTGTTCGGGATTTTTGTTGGCATGCACAAAAAAATTCAGCTAAAAACTCGAAGTGTACAAGATTTTGTGACCATTTGAAATAAGTGTCCCCATTTCAGACACTTTAATGGCTATTGGTAGTAAACCTGTAAAATCTCAAATGCTCTTTAAAGGGGTGTGTGTTCTCAAGGTTTGATGAGGGATAGGAGGCCAATATAAGGGCCAAGTACCAACACCCATCACACATCATGTGCACACACCCCCCGACCCCCCGATCACCGGAACCCCAATGCCGTCGGTCAGGTTCTCCGACGATGCTTAAGCGATGGTGACCCGACGAAGAAAAATACGGCACTAGCACATGCTCGAGCCCAGCATGTGCTGCCGCAACCCTCGGTCTGGTCCGATCTTAGATTGGGAATGAACTCTGTATGATTAGATTGGGAATGAACTCCGTATGCCTAAGTCAACCCACGAAACGAGTGTGTGGACGCTCAGCCGGCCAGAGTGGCGGGATGCGCAAGCCGACGATCAGCTGGGTCCCCCTCTGCGTGCTGCCGATCTTGGTACCGCAACCCTCGATCCGGTCAGATCTTAGATTGGGAATGAGCTCTGAATGCCTACGCCAACCAGCGAAACGAGTGGGCGGGCGGGCGGGCGCTACGTCGGCCAGGGAGACGAGATGCGCAAGCCGTGGATCGATAGGGTGGTAGGTGGGTTTAATCACATCTTCATACTTATATGTGCCAATGCCATTTTTATGGCTTGTAAATTCATACAATGGTCCCTTAAGCCTTCACGTGAAGTTTCATGGTAAGACGACTCGTTTTCTATTTTTCACGATTTTTGAAGCTTTTTTCGGATCAGGATTTTTTAAAATTTTTTTGGAAGGAGTTTTGGTCCCAAACTTGGTAGACGTGATCCTTGTATTTTTGTTGGCATGCAAAAAAACATTCAGCTAAAAACTCGAAGTGTACAAGATTTTGTAACCATTTGAAAAAAGTGTCCCCATTTCGGACACTTTAATGGCTACTGGCAGCAAACCCGTAAAATTTCAAATGCTCTTTAAGGGGGTCTGAGTTCTGGAGGTTTGATGAGGGATAGGGGGCCAATATAATGGCCAAGTGCCAGCACCCATCGCACATCATTTGCGCACACCAACCCCGATCCCCCCGATCGTCGGAACCCCAATTTCGTCGGACAGCAGATGCCCCGGTGAAGAAAGATGTGCCACCAGCAGATGCCCGAACCCAGTATGTGCTGCCGCAACACTCGATCCCGTTCGATCTTAGACTGGGAATGAACTTCGTACGCTTAGACTGGGAATGAACTACGTATGCCTAAGTCAACCCACAAAACGAGCGTACGGGCATTCAGCAGGCCAGAGGGGCGGGATGCGCAAGCCGTGGATCGATAGGGTGGTCGGTGGGTTTAGGTACATCTTCATATTTCTGTGTGCCAATGCCATTTTTATGGCTTGTAAATTGATACAATTGTCCCTTAAGCCTTCACGTGAAGTTTCATGGCAAGACGTCTTGTTTTCTATTTTTCATGATTTTTGGAAAGAGTTTTGGCCCCAAACTTGGTAGATGTGATCCTTGCATTTTTTGTTGGCATGCACAAAAGAAATCAGCTAAAAACTCGAAGTGTATAAGATTTTCTGACCATTTGAAAAAAGTGTCCCCATTTCAGACACTTTAATGGCTTCTGGCAGCAAACCTGTAAAATCTCAAATGCTCTTTAAGGGGGTGTGAGTTCTCGAGGTTTGATAAGGGACAGGGGGGCCAATATAACGGCCAAGTACCAGCACCCATCGCACATCATGTGGGCACACCCCCCCTCGGCCCCCCCGATCTCCGAAACCCCAATGCCGCCGGACAGGTTCTCCGGTGATGCACCGGGGATGGTGCCCCGACGAAGAAAAATGTGGCACCAGCACATGCCCGAGTCCAGCATGTGCTGCCGCAACCCTCGGTCTGGTCCAATCGTAGACTGGGAATGAACTCCGTATGCGTAAGCCAACCGACGAAACGAACGGGCGGGCACTACGCCGGCCAGAGAGACGGGATGCGTAAGCCGTGGATCGATAGGGTGGTAGGTGGGTTTAGGCACATGTTCATATTTCTATGTGCCAATGCCATTTTTATGGCTTGTAAATTCATACAATGGTCCCTTAAGCCTTCTCGTGAAGTTTCATGGCAAGACGACTCGTTTTCTATTTTTCATGATTTTCCAAACTTTTTGTGGTTTGGGATTTTTTAAAATTTTTTCGGCAGGAGTTTTGGCCCCAAACTTGGTAGACGTGATCCTTGTATTTGTGTTGGCATGCACAAAAAAATTCAACTAAAAATTCGAAGTGTACAAGATTTTGTGACCATTTGAACAAAGAGTAGCCATTCCAGACACTTTACTGGCTACTGGCAGCAAACCTGTAAAATCTCAAATGCTCTTTAAGGGGGTGTGAGTTCTGGATGTTTGATGAGGGATGGGGGGCCAATATAAGGGCCAAGTACCAGCACCCATCGGACAGCTTGTGCGCACATCCCCCTCGGCCCCCCAGATCGTCGAAACCCCAATGCCGCCGTTCAAGTTCTCCGGTGATGCTCCGACGTTGGTGCCCTGACGAAGAAAAATGCAGCACCAGCACATGCCTGAGCCCAGCATGTGCTACCGCAACCCTTGGTCTGGTCTGATCTTAGACTGGGAATGAGCTTTGTATGCTTAGACTGGGAATGATCTCTGTATCCCTAAGTCAACCCACGAAATGAGCGTGCGGGTGCTCAGCCGGCCAGAGGGGCGGGATGCACAAGCCGAGGATCGATCGGGTCCCCCTCTGTGTGTTGGTGATCCTGCTACCGTAGCCCTCGGTCCAGTTTGATCTTAGACTGGGAATGAACTTCGTATGCCTAAGCCAACCGACGAAACGAGCGGGCGGGCGGGCGGGCGGACGAGAGACGGGATGCGCAAGCCGTGGATCGATAGGGTGGTAGGTGGGTTTAGGCACATCTTCATATTTCTACATGCCAATGCCATTTTTATGGATTGTAAATTCATACAATGGTCCCTTAAGCCTTCACGTGAAGTTTCATGGCAAGACGACTCGTTTTCTATTTTTCACGATTTCCCAAACTTTTTGCAGTTCGGGATTTTTTAAAATTTTTTTGGAAGTTTTTTTGGTCCCAAACTTGGTAGACGTGATCCTTGTATTTTTTTTGGCATGCACAAAAAAATTCAGCTAAAAACTCGAAGTGTACAAGATTTTGTGACCATTTGAAAAAAGTGTCCCCATTTCAGACACTTTAATGGCTACTAGCAGCAAACCTGTAAAATCTCAAATGCTCTTTAAGGGGGTGTGAGTTCTGGAGGTTTGATGAGGGAAAGGGGGCCAATATAAGGGCCAAGTACCAGCACCCACCGCACAGCATGTGCGCACACCCCCCCGGCCCCCCCGATCACCGCAACCCCAATGCCGCTGTTCAGGTTCTCCGGCGATGCTCCAGTGATGGCGCCCCGGCGAAGAAAAATGCGACACCAGCACATGCCCGACATGTGCTGTTGCAACCCCCAGTCCGGTCCGATCTTAGACTGGGAATGAACTCCGTATGCCTAAGCCAACCGATGAAACGAACAGGCGGGCGGGCGGACGGGCACTACGTCGGCCAGAGAGACGGGATGCGTAAGCCGTGGATCGATAGGGTGGTAGGTGGGTTTAGGCACATCTTCATATTTCTGTGTGCTAATGCCATTTTTATGGCTCGTAAATTCATACAATGGTCCCTTCAGCCTTCACGTGAAGTTTCATGGCAAGACGACTCGTTTTCTATTTTTCACGATTTTCAAAACTTTTTACTGTTTGACATTTTTTAAAAATTTTTCGGAAGGAGTTTTGGCCCCAAACTTGGTAGATGTGATCCCTGTATTTTTGTTGGCATGCACAAAAAATTTCCGCTAAAAATTCGAAGTGTACAAGATTTTGTGACCATTTGAAAAAAGAGTAGCCATTTCAGACACTTTAATGGCTACTGGCAGCAAACCTGTAAAATCTCAAATGCTCTTTAAGGGGGTGTGAGTTTCTGGAGGTTTGATGAGGGATAGGGGGCCAATATAAGGGCCAAGTACCAGCACCCATCGGACAGCATGTGCGCACATCCCCCTCGACCCCCCAGATCGTCGAAACCCCAATGCCGCCGGTCAGGTTCTCCGCCGATGCTCCGACGTTGGTGCCCCGACGAAGAAAAATGTAGCACCAGCACATGCCTGAGCCTAGCATGTGCTACCGCAACCCTCGGTCTGGTCTGATCTTAGACTGGGAATGAACTTTGTATGCTTAGACTGGGAATGATCTCTGTATCCCTAAGTCAACCCACGAAACGAGCGTGCGGGTGCTCAGCCGGCCAGAGGGGCGGGATGCACAAGCCGAGGATCGATCGGGTCCCCCTCTGTGTGTTGGTGATCCTGCTATCATAGCCCTCAGTCTGGTTTGATCTTAGACCGGGAATGAACTTCGTATGCCTAAGCCAACCGACGAAACGAGCGGGCGGGCGGGCGAGAGACGGGATGCGCAAGCCGTGGATCGATAGGGTGGTAGGTGGGTTTAGGCTCATCTTCATATTTCTAAGTGCCAATGCCATTTTTATGGATTGTAAATTCATACAATTGTCCCTTAAGCCTTCACGTGAAGTTTCATGGCAAGAGGACTCGTTTTTTATTTTTCACGATTTTCCAAACTTTTTACAGTTCGGGATTTTTTAAAAATTTTTTGGAAGTTTTTTTGGTCCCAAACTTGGTAGACGTGATCCTTGTATTTTTTTTGGCATGCACAAAAAAATTCACCTAAAAACTCGAAGTGTACAAGATTTTGTGACCATTTGAAAAAAGTGTCCCCATTTCAGACACTTTAATGGCTACTGGCAGCAAACCTGTAAAATCTCAAATGCTCTTTAAGGGGGTGTGAGTTCTGGAGGTTTGATGAGGGATAGGGGGCCAATATAAGGGCCAAGTAGCAGCACCCACCGCACAGCATGTGCGCACACCCCCCCGCCCCCCCTGATCACTGAAACCCCAATGCCGCCGGTCAGGTTCTCCGGCGATGCTCCAGCGATGGCGCCCCGGCGAAGAAAAATGCGGCACCAGCACATGCCCGAGCCTAGCATGTGCTGTTGCAACCCCCAGTCCGGTCTGATCTTAGACTGGGAATGAACTCCGTATGCCTAAGCCAACCGATGAAACGAACAGGCGAGCGGGCGGACAGGCACTACGCCGGCCAGAGAGACGGGATGCGTAAGCCGTGGATCGATAGGGTGGTAGGTGGGTTTAGGCACATCTTCATATTTCTGTGTGCCAATGCCATTTTTATGGCTTGTAAATTCATACAGTGGTCCCTTCAGCCTTCACGTGAAGTTTCATGGCAAGACGACTCGTTTTCTATTTTTCACGATTTTCAAAACTTTTTACGGTTTGACATTTTTTAAAATTTTTTTGGAAGGAGTTTTGGCCCCAAACTTGGTAGATGTGATCCCTGTATTTTTGTTGGCATGCACAAAAGAATTCAGCTAAAAACTCGAAGTGTACAAGATTTTGTGACCATTTGAAAAAAGTGTCCCATTTCAGACACTTTAATGGCTTCTGGCAGCAAACCTGTAAAATCTCAAATGCTCTTTAAGGGGGTGTGAGTTCTTGAGTTTTGATGAGGGATAGGGGCCAATATAAGGGCCAAGTACCAGCACCTATCGCACATCATGTGCGCACACCCCCCTTCGACCCCCCGATCGTCGGAACCCCAATGTCGCTGGTCATGTTCTCCGATGATGGTGCCTCCACGAGGAAAAATGCGGCCCCAGCACATGCCGGAGCCTAGCATATGCTCCTGTAACCCTCGGTCTAGTCTGATCTTAGACTGGGAATGAACTCCATATGCTTAGGCTGGGAATTAACTCCGTATGCCTAAGTAAACACACGAAATGAGCGTACGGGCGCTCAGCCAGCTAGAGGGGTGGGATGCGTAACTCGGGGATCGATTGGGTCCCCCTCTGCATGCTGTCGATCCTATTGCCGTTACCCTCAGTCCGGTCTAATCTTAGACTGGGAATGAACTTCCTATACCTAAGCCAACCGACGAAACGAGCAGGCGTACGAGCGGGCAGGCACTACGTCGGCCAGAGAGAGGGGATGCGCTAGCCGTGGATCGATAGGGTGGTAGGTGGGTTTAGGCACATCTTCATATTTCTACGTGCCAATGCCATTTTTATGGCTTGTAAATTCATACAATGGTCCCTTAAGCCTTCACCTGAAGTTTCTTGGCAAGACGACTCGTTTTCTATTTTTCACGATTTCCCAAACTTTTTGAGGTTTGGGATTTTTTAAAATTTTTTTGGCAGAAGTTTTAGCCCCAAACTTGGTAGACGTGATCCTTGTATTTTTGTTGCCATGCACAAAAAAATTCAGCTAAAAATTCGAAGTGTACAAGATTTTGTGACCATTTGAAAAAAGTTTCCCCAATTCAGACACTTTAATGGCTACTGGCAGCAAACCTGTAAAATCTCAAATGCCCTTTAAGGGGGTGTGAGTTCTCGAGGTTTCATGAGGCATAGAGGGCCAATATAAGGGCCAAGTACCAGCACCCATCGCACATCATTTGTGCACACCCCCCTCGGCCCCCCCGATCGCTGGAACCCCAATGCTGCCGGTCAAGTTCTCCGGCAATGCTCCAGAGTTGGTGCCCCGACGAAAAAAAATACGACTCCAGCACATGCCCAAGTCCAGAATGTGCTACCGCAACCTTCGGTCTGATCCGATCTTAGACTGGGAATGAATCCGTATGCCTGAGCCAATCGACGAAACGAGCGGGCGGGCGGGCACTACGCCGGCCAAAGAGACGGGATGCGCAAGCCGTGGATCGATAGGGTGGTAGGTGGGTTTAGGCACATCTTCATATTTCTGTGTGCCAATGCCATTTTTATATCTTGTAAATTCATACAACGGTCCCTTAAGCCTTCACGTGAAGTTTCATGGCAAGACGACTCGTTTTCTATTTTCCACGATTTTTTAAAATTTTTGTGGTTCGGGATTTTTAAAAATTTTTTTGGATGGAGTTTTGGCCCCAAACTTGGTAGACGTGATCCTTGTATTTTTTTTGGCATGCACAAAAACAATCAGCTAAAAACTCGAAGTGTACAAGATTTTGTGACCATTTGAAAAAAGTGTCCCCATTTTAGACACTCTAATGGCTACTGGCAGCAAACCTATAAAATCTCAAATGCTCTTTAAGGGGGTGTGAGTTCTCAAGGTTTGATGAGGGATAGGGGCCCAATATAAGGGCCAAGTACCAGCAGCCATCGTACATCATGTGCGCACACCCCCTGGCCCCCTCGATCGTCGGAACCCAAATGCCACCGATCAGGTTCTCCGGCGATGTTCCGGGATGGTGCCTCGATAAAAAAAAATACGGCACCAGCACATGCCCGATTCCAGCAAGTGCTGTCACAACCCTCGGTCCAGTCCGATCTTAGACTGGAATGAACTCTGTATGCCTAAACTGGGAATGAACTTTGTATGCATAAACTGGGAATGAACTCCGTATGCCTAAGTTAACTCATGAAACGAGCGTGCAGGCACTCAGTCGGCTAGAGGGGCAGGATGCGCAAGTCAGGGATCGATCGGGTCCCCATCTGTGTGCTGTAGTAACCCTCGGTTCGATCCGATCTTAGATTGAGAATAAACTCCGTATGCCTAAGCCAACCGACAAAACGAGCCGGCAGGCAGGCTGGCGGGCACTATGCCGACCAGAGAGACGGGATGCACAAGCCGTGGATCGATAGGGTGGTAGGTGGGTTTAGGCACATGTTCATATTTCTATGTGCCAATGGCATTTTTATGGCTTGTAAATTCATACAATGGTCCCTTCAGCCTTCACGTGAAGTTTCATGGCAAGACAACTCGTTTTCTATTTTTCACGATTTTCAAAACTTTTTACGGTTCGACATTTTTTAAAATTTTTTCGGAATGAGTTTTGCACCCAAACTTGGTAGACGTGATCCTTGTATTTGTGTTGGCATGCATAAAAAAATTCAGCCAAAAACTCGAAGTGTACAAGATTTTGTGACCATTTGAAAAAAGTGTCCTCATTTCAGACACTTTAATAGCTACTGGCAGCAAACCTGTAAAATCTCAAATGCTCTTTAAGGGGGTGTGAGTTCTCGAGCTTTGGTGAGCGATAGGGGGCCAATATAAGGGCCAAGTACCAGCACCCCTCGCACATCATGTACGCAAACCACCCCCCCTGGCCCCCCCGATCGCCTAAACCCCAATGCCGGCGGTCAGGTTCTCCGCCGATGCTCCGACGATGGTGCCTCGACGAAGAACAATGCAGCACCAGCAAATGCCCGAGCCCAGCATGTGTTGCCAGAACCCTCGGTCTGGTCCGATCTTAGACTGTGAATAAACTCCGTATGCCTAAGCCAACCGACAAAACGAGCGGGCGGGTGGGCAGGTGGGCGGGCGGGCACTACGCCGACCAGATAGACGGGATGCGCAAGCCGTGGATCGATAGGGTGGTAGGTGGGTTTAGGTACATGTTCATATTTCTACGTGCCAATGCCAATTTTATGGCTTGTAAATTCATACAATGGTCCATTAAGCCTTCACGTGAAGTTTCATGGCAAGACGACTCGTTTTCTATTTTTCACGATTTTTGAAACTTTTTGTGGTTTAGGATTTTTTAAAATTTTTTCGGAAGACGTTTTGGCCCCAAACTATGTAGACGTGATCCTTGTATTTTTTTTGGCATGCACAAAAAAAATCAACTAGAAACTCTAAGTGTACAAGATTTTGTGGCCATTTGAAAAAAATGTCCCCATTTCAGACACTTTAAAGGCTACTGGCAGCAAACTTGTAAAATCTCAAATGCTCTTTAAGGGGGTGTGAGTTCTCGAGGTTTGATGAGGGATAGGGGGCCAATATAAGGGCCAAGTATCAGCACCCATCGCATATCATGTGCGTATACCCCCCCGGCCCTTCCGATCGTCGGAACCCCAATGCCGCTGGTCAGGTTCTTTGGGGATGCTTCGACGATGGTGCCCCGACGAAGAAAATTGCAGCACCAGCACATGTTCGAGTCAGCATGTGCTGCCGCAACCCTCAGTCTGGTTTGATCTTAGAATGGGAATGAACTCCGTCTGCCTAAGCCAACCGACGAAACAAGCGTGCGGGCGGGCGGGTGGGCATTATGCCGGCCAGAGAGACGGGATGCGTAAGCCGTGGATCGATAGGGTGGTAGGTGGGTTTAGGCACATCTTCATATTTCTGCATGCCAATACCATTTTTATGGCTTGTAAATTCATACAATGGTCCCTTAAGCCTTCACATGAAGTTTCATGGCAAGACGACTCATTTTTTATTTTTCACAATTTTCAAAACTTTTTACGGTTCGGGATTTTTTAAAATTTTTTTGGAAGGAGTTTTGGCCCCAAACCTGGTGGACATGATCCTTGTATTTTTGTTGGCATGCACAAAAAAATTTAGCTAAAAACTCGAAGTGCACAAAATTTTGTGACCATTTGAAAAAAGTGTCCCCATTTCAGACACTTTAAAGGCTACTGGCAGCAAACCTGTAAAATCTCAAATGCCCTTTAAGGGGGTGTGAGTTCTCGAGGTTTGATGAGGGATAGGGGGCCAATATAAGGGCCAAGTACCAGCACCCATCGCACATCATTTGCGCACACCCCCCGGCCCCCCGATCGTCGAAACCCCAATGCCGTCGATCATGTTCTCCGGCGATGGTGCCCCCACGAAGAAAAATGCGACACCAGCACATGTCAGAGCCTAGCATATGCTGCCGCAACCCTCGGTCAGGTCTGATTTTGGACTGGGAATGAACTCCGTATGCTTAGACTGGGAATGAACTTCGTATGCCTAAGTCTACCCACGAAACGAGCGTACAAGCGCTCAGCCGGGCAGAGGGGCAGGATGCGCAAGTCGGGGATCGGCCGAGTCCCCCTCTGCATGCTGCCGATCTTACTGCCGCAACCCTCTGTCTGGTCTAATCTTAGACTGGGAATGAATTTTGTATGCCTAAGCCAACCGATGAAACGAGCGGGCGGGCGGGCGAGCGGGTACTACGTCGGCCAGAAAGATGGGATTCGTAAGCCGTGGATCTATAAGGTGGTAGGTGGGTTTATGCACATCATCATATTTCTATGTGCCAATGCCATTTTTATGGCTTGTAAATTCATACAATGGTCCCTTAAGCCTTCACGTGAGGTTTCACGGCAAGATGACTCGTTTTCTATTTTTCATGATTTTTGAAAGTTTTTGTAGTTCGGGATTTTTTAAATTTTTTCGGAAGGAGTTTTGGACCCAAAATTGGCAGACATGATCCTTGTATTTTTTTTGGCATGCACAAAAAATGTCAGCTAAAAACTAGAAGTGTACAAGATTTTGTGACCATTTGAAAAAAGTGTCCCCATTTTAGACACTTTAATGGCTACTGGCAACAAACCTGTAAAATCTCAAATGCTCTTTAAGGGGGTCTGAGTTCTCGATGTTTGATAAGGGATAGGGGGCCAATATAAGGGCCAATTACCAGCACCCATCGCACATCATGTGCGCACAAACCCCCGGTCCCCCCGATCGTCGGAACCCTAATGTCGCTGGTTAGGTTCTCCGGCAATGGTGCCCCGACGAAGAAAAATGCGGCACCAGCACATGCCCGAGCCCAGCATATGCTGCCGCAACCCTCGATCCGGTCTGATCTTAGGCTGGGAATGAACTCCGTATGCCTAAGCCAACCGACGAAACGAGCGGGCGAGCGGGCGGGCGGACACTACGCCGGCCAAATAGACGGGTTGCGCAAGCCGTGGATCGATAGGGTGGTAGGTGGGTTTAGGCTCATCTTCATATTTCTATGTGCCAATCCCATTTTTATGGATTGTAAATTCATACAATGGTCCCTTAAGCCTTCACGTGAAGTTTCATGGCAAGACGACTCGTTTTCTATTTTTCACGATTTTTGAAACTTTTTACGGTTCAGGATTTTTTAAAATTTTTTTGAAAGGAGTTTTGGCCCCAAACTTGTTAGATGTGATCCTTGTATTTTTGTTGGCATGCACAAAAAAAGTCAGCTAAAAACTCAAAGTGTACAAGATTTTCTGACCATTTGAAAAAAGTGTCCCAATTTCAGGCACTTTAAAGGCTACTGGCAGCAAACCTGTAAAATCTCAAATGCTCTTTAAGGGGGTGTGAGTTCTTGAGGTTTGATGAGGGACAGGGGGCCAATATAAGGGCCAAGTACCAGCACCCATCGCACAACATGTGCGCACACCCTTCAGCCCCCTCGATCGCCGAAACCCAAATGCCACCGGTCAGGTTCTCTGGTGATGCTCCGGTGATGGTGCCCCGACGAAGAAAAATGTGGCACCAGCACATGCCCGAGCCCAGCATGTGCTGTTGTAACCCTCGGTCCGGTCTGATCTTAGACTGGGAATGAATGCCATATGCTTAGACTGGGAATGAACTCTGTATTTCTAAGTCAACCCATGAAACGAGTGTGCGGGCGCTCATCCGGCCAGAGGGGTGGGATGCACAAGTCGAGGACCAACCAGGTCCCCCTCTGCATGCTACCGATCCTGCTGCCGTAACCCTTGGTTCGGTCTGATCTTAGACTGGGAATGAACTCCGTATGCCTAAGCCAACCGATGAAACGAGCGGTAGGACGGGCAGAAAGACACTACGTCGGTCAGAGAGACGGTTGCGCAAGCCATGGATCGATAGGGTGGTGGGTGGGTTTAAGCACATCTTTATATTACTGCATGCCAATGCCATTTTTATGGCTTGTAAATTCATACAATGGTCCCTTAAGCCTTCACGTGAAGTTTCATGGCAAGACGACTCGTTTTCTATTTTTCATGATTTTTGAAACTTTTTGGGGTTCGGGATTTTTTAAAATTTTTTTAGAAGGCTTTTTGGCCCCAAACTTGGTAGACATGGTCCTTGTATTTTTGTTGGCATGCACAAAAAAATTCAGCTAAAAACTGGAAGTGTACAAGATTTTGTGGCCATTTGAAAAAAGTGTCCCCATTTCAGACACTTTAATGGCTAATGGCAGCAAACCTGTAAAATCTCAAATGCTCTTTAAGGGGGTGTGAGTTCTTGAGGTTTGATGAGGAATAGGGGGCCAATATAAGGGCCAAGTACCAGCACCCACCGCACATCATTTGCGCACACCCCCCGACCCTCCGATCGTCGGAACCCCAATGCCGTCGGTCAGGTTCTCCGACGATGGTGCCCCGACGAAAAAAAATGTGGCACCAGCACATGCCTGAGCACAGCATGTGCTGCCGCAACCCTCGGTCCGGTCCGATCTTAGACTGGGAATGAACTTCGTATGCCTAAGTCAACCCACGAAACGAGCGTGTGGGTGCTCAACCAGCCAGAGGAGCGGGATGCGCAGGTCGGGGATCAATTGGGTTCCCCTCTGCGTGCTATCGATCCTGCTACCACAACCCTCGGTCCGGTCTGATCTTAGACTGGTAATGAACTCCATATGCCTAAGCCAACCGACGAAACAAGCGGGTGGGTAGCGGGCGGGCACTACGCGGGCCAGAGAGACGGGATGCGTAAGCCGTGCATCGATAGGGTGATAGGTGGGTTTAGGCACATCTTCATATTTCTGCATGCCAATGCCTTTTTTATGGCATGTAAATTCATACAATGGTTCCTTAAGCCTTCACGTGAAGTTTCATGGCAAGATGACTCGTTTCCTATTTTTCACAATTTTTAAAACTTTTTACGGTTTGAGATTTTTAAAAAATTTTTTGGAAGGAGTTTTAGCCCCAAATTTGGTAGACGTGATCCTTGTATTTTCATCAGCATGCACAAAAAAATTCAGCTAAAAACTAGATGTGTACAAGATTTTGTGACCATTTGAAAAAATTGTCCCCATTTCAGACACTTTAGTGGCTACTGGCAGCAAACCTGTAAAATCTCAAATGCTCTTTAAGGGGGTGTGAGTTCTCAAGGTTTGATGAGGGATAGGGGGCCAATATAAGGGCCAAGTGCCAGCACCCATCGCACATCATGTGCGCATACCCCTCCCGGCCCCACCGATCGTCGGAACCCCAACACCATCTGTCAGGTTCTTCGACGATGCTCCCACGATGGTGCCCCGACGAAGAAAAATGCGGCACCAGCACATGCCCAAGCCCAGCATGTGCTGTCGCATCCCTTGGTCTGGTCCGATCTTAGACTGGGAATGAACTCTGTATGCTTAAACTGGGAATGAACTTCGTATGCCTAAGTCAACCCACAAAACGAGCGTGCGGGCGCTCAGTCGGCCAGAGGGGGGATGCGTAAGCCAGGGATCGATCAGGTCCCCCTTTGCGTGCTATCGATCCTGCTGCCGTAACCCTCAATCCCGTCTAATCTTAGACTAGGAATGAACTCCGTATGCCTATACCAACCGACGAAACGAGCGGGAGGGCGGGCGAGCACTACGCCGGCCAGAGAGACGGGATACGTAAGCCGTGGATCGATAGGGTGGTAGGTGGGTTTAGGCACATCTTCATATTTCTGCATGCCAATACCATTTTTATGGCTTGTAAATTCATACAATGGTCCCTTAAGCCTTCACGTGAAGTTTCATGGCAAGACGACTCGTTTTCTATTTTTCATGATTTTTCAAACTTTTTACCGTTCGAGATTTTTTAAAATTTTTTTGGAAGGAGTTTTGGCCCCGAACTTGGTAGACGTGATCCTTGTATTTTTGTTGGCATGCACAAAAATAATCAGCTAAAAACTCAAAGTGTACAAGATTTTGTGACCATTCGAAAAAAGTGTCCCCATTTCAGACACTTTAATGGCTACTGACAGCAAACCTGTAAAATCTCAAATGGTCTTTAAAGAGGTGTGAGTTCTCGAGGTTTGATGAGGGATAAGGGGCCAATATAAGGGCCAAGTACTAGCACCCATCGCACATCATGTGCGCACACCCCCCGGCCCCCCGATCACCGGAACCCCAATGCCGTCGGTCAGGTTCTCTGGTGATGCACCGGCGACGGTGCCCTGGTGAAGAAAAATATGGCACAGCACATGCCCGAGCCCAACATGTGCTATCATAACCCTCGGTCCGGTCCGATCTTAGACTGGGAATGAACTTTGTATGCCTAAGTCAACCCATGAAACGACCTTGGGGGCGCTCAGTCGTCCAGAGGGACAGGATGCACAAGCCGAGGATCGGTCGGGTCCCCCTCTACATGCTATCGATCCTGTTACCGTAACCCTCAATTCGGTCCAATCTGAGACTGGGAATGAACTTCGTATGCCGAAACCGACCGACGAACGAACAAGCGGCTGGGCGAACGGAGACTATGTCGGAGAGAGACAGGATGCGCAAGCCGTGGATCGATAGGGTGGTAGGTGGGTTTAGGCACATCTTCATATTTCTGCGTGCCAATGCCATTTTTATGGCTTGTAAATTCATATAATGGTCTCTTTAGCCTTCACGTGAAGTTTCATGGCAAGGCGACTCGTTTTCTATTTTTCATGATTTTTTAAATATTTTACGGTTTGGGATTTTTTAAAATTTTTTTGGAAGGAGTTTTGGCCCCAAACTTGGTAGACGTGATCCTTGTATTTTTTTTCACATGGACAAAAACAATCAGCTAAAAACTCGAAGTGTACAAGATTTTGTCACCATTCGAAAAAAGTGTCCCCATTTTAGACACTTTAATGGCTACTGGCAGCAAACCTGTAAAATCTCAAATGCTCTTTAAGGGGGTGTGAGTTCTCAAGGTTTGATGAGGGATAGGGGGCCAATATAAGGGCCAAGTACCAGCGCCCATCGCACATCATGTGCGCACACCCCCCGGCCCTCCCGATCGCCGGAACCCCAATGCCGCCGACCAAGTTCTCTGGCGATGCTCCGATGATGGTGCCCCGACGAAGAAAAATGCAGCACCAGCACATGCTCGAGCCTAGCATGTGCTACCGTAACCCTCGGTCTGGTCCGATCTTAGACTAGGAATGAACTCCGTATGCTTAGACTGGGAATGAACTCCGTATGCCTAAGTCAACCCATGAAACGAGTGTGCGGGCGCTCAGTCGGCCAGAGGGGCGGGATACGCTAGCCGGGGATCGGTCAGTCCCCCTCTGCTTGCTGTCGATCCTACTGCTGCAAGCCTCGGTCCTGTCTGATCTTAGACTGGGAATGAACTCCGTATGCCTAAGCCAACCGATGAAACGAGTGGACGGGTGGGTGGGCGAGCACTACATCGGCCAGAGAGACAGGATGCGCAAGCCGTGGATCGAAAGGGTGGTAGGTGGGTTTAGGCACACCTTCATATTTCTGTGTGCCAATGCCATTTTTATGGCTTGTAAATTCATACAATGGTCCCTTAAGCCTTCACGTGAAGTTTCATGGCAAGACGACTCATTTTCTATTTTTCATGATTTTTGAAACTTTTTACTGTTCGGGATTTTTTAAAATTTTTTCGAAAGGATTTTTGGCCCCAAACTTGGTAGGCACGATCCTTCTATTTTTTTGGCATGCACAAAAAAATTCAGCTAAAAACTCGAATTGTACAAGATCTTGTGACCATTTGAAAAAAGTGTCCCCATTTCAGACACTTTAATGGTTACTGGCAGTAAACCTGTAAAATCTCAAATGCTTTTTAAGGGGGTGTGAGTGCTCGAGGTTTGATGAGGGATAAGGGGCCAATATAACGATCGAGTACCAGCACCCATTGCACATCATGTGCGCACACCCCCCGACCCCCCGATCGCCGGAACCCTAATGTCGCCAGTTAGGTTCTCCGGTGATGCTTCGGTGACGGTGCCCCGATGAAGAAAAATGCGGTACCAACACCTACCCAAGCCCAGCATGCGCTGCCATAACCCTCGGTCAGGTCTGATCTTAGACTGGGAATGAACTATGCATGCTTAGACTGGGAATGAACTCCGTATGCCTAAGTCAACCCATGAAACGAGCGTGCGGACGCTCAGCCAGCCAGAGGGGCGAGATGCGCAAGCCGGGGATCGAAAGGGACCCCCTCTGCGTGCTGCCAATCCTGCTACTGGACCCCTCGTTATGGTCTGATCTTAGACTGGGAATGAACTCCGTACGCCTAAGCCAACTGATGAAACGAGATGGCGGGCGGACGGACAGGCAATACGTCGGCCAGAGAGACAGGATGCACAAGCTGCGGATCGATATGGTGGTAGGTGGGTTTAGGTACATCTTCATATTTCTATGTGCTAATGCCATCTTTATGGCTTGTAAATTCATACAATGGTCCCTTAAGCCTTCACATGAAGTTTCATGGCAAGACGACTCGTTTTCTATTTTTCATGATTTTCAAAACTTTTTACGGTTCGAGATTTTTTAAAATTTTTTCAGAAGGAGTTTTGGCCCCAGACCTGGTAGACTTGATCCTTGTATTTTTGTTGGCATGCATAAAAAAATTCAACTAAAAACTCGAAGTGTACAAGATTTTGTGACCATTTGAAAAAAGTGTCCCCATTTCAGACACTTTAATGGCTACTGGCAGCAAACCTGTAAAATCCCAAAAGCTCTTTAAGGGGGTGTGAGTTCTCGTGGTTTGATGAGGGATAGGGGGCCAATATAAGGGCAAAGTACCAGCACCCATGAAACGAGCGTGTGGGCGCTCAGTCGGCCAAATGGCCGGATGCGTAAGCCGAGGATCGGTGGGGTCCCCCTCCACGGGCTGCCGATCCTGTTGTAGTAACCCTCGGTCTGGTCTGATCTTAAACTGGGAATGAACTCCGTATGCCTAAGCCAACTAATGAAACGAGCGAGCGGGAGGGTGGGCGTTCACTACACCGGCTAAAGAGACGGGATGCGCAAGCCGTGGGTCGATGGGTGGTAGGTGGGTTTAGGCACATCTTCATATTTCTGCATGCCAATGCCATTTTTATGGCATGTAAATTCAAACAATGGTCCCTTAACCCTTCACGTGAAGTTTCATGCCAAGACGATTCATTTTCTATTTTTCATGATTTTTGAAACTTTTTGCGGTTCGGGATTTTTTCAAATTTTTTTGGAAAGATTTTTGACCCCAAACTTGGTAGACGTGATCCTTGTATTTTTGGTGGCGTGCACAAAAAAATTCAGCTAAAAACTCGAAGTGTACAAGATTTTGTGACCATTTGAAAAAAGTGTCCCCATTTAAGACACTTTAATGGCTACTGGCAGCAAACCTGTAAAATCTCAAAAGCTCTTTAAGGGGGTGTGAGTTCTCGAGGTTTGATGAGGGATAAGGGGCCAATATATGGGCCAAGTACCAGCACCCATCGCACATCATGCACGCACACCCCCCGGCCCCCTTGATTGTCGGAACCCCAATGCCGTCGGTCAGGTTCTCCGACGATGGTGCCCCGGCGAAGAAAAATGTGACACCAGCACATGCCCGAGCCCAGCATGTGTTGTCGCAACCCTCGGTCTGGTCCGATCTTAGACTGGGAATGAACTCTATATGCCTAAGTCAACCCACGAAACGAGCGTGAGGGCGCTCAGCCGGCCAGAGGGACGGGATATGCAAGCCGGGGATCAGCAAGGTCACCCTTTACGTGCTGTCGATCCTGCTGTTGCAACTCTTGGTTCGGTCTGATCTTAGACTGGGAATGAACTCCGTATGCTTGAGCCAACTGACAAAATTAGCGAACGGGCGGGTGGGTACTACGTCGGCTAGAGAGACGGTGGTAGGTGGGTTTAGGCACATCTTCATATTTCTGCATGCCAATGCCATTTTTATGGCTTGCAAATTCATACAATGGTCCCTTAAGCCTTCACGTGAAGTTTCATGGCAAGACGACTCGTTTTTTATTTTTCACGATTTTCAAAACTTTTTACAGTTTGGGATTTTTTAAAATTTTTTTGAAAGGATTTTTGACCCCAAACTTGGAAGACGTGATCCTTGTATTTTTGTTGGCATGCACAAAACAATTCAGCTAAAAAATCAAAGTGTACAAAATTTTGTGACCATTTGAAAAAAGTGTCCCCATTTCGGACACTTTAATGGCTACTGGCAGCTAACCTGTAAAATCTCAAATGCTCTTTAAGGGGGTGTGAGTTCTTGAGGTTTGATGAGGGATAGGGGGCCAATATAAGGGCCAAGTACCATCACCCAACACACATCATGTGCGCACACCACCCCCTCGACCCCCTCGATCGCCGGAACCCCAATGCCGTCGGTCAGGTTCTCCGACGATGCTCAGACGATGGTGCCCCAGCGAAGAAAAATGCGGCACCAGCACATGCCCGAGCCCAGCAAGTGCTGTCTTAACCCTCGGTCTGGTCCAATCTTAGACTGGGAATAAACTCCGTATGCTTAGGCTAGGAATGAACTCCGTATGCCTAAGTTAACCCGCGAAATGAGCGTGCAGGCGCCCAGCCTGCCAGAGGGGCGGGATACGCAAGCCGGGGGTCGATCGGGTCCCCCTCTGCGTGCTGCCGATCCTGCTACCGTAACACTCAGTCCAATCCAATCTTAGACTGGGAATGGACTCCATATGCCTAAGCCAACCGACGAAATGAACGGACGGGCGGGTGGGCGGGCACTACGCCGGCTAGAGAGATGGGATGCGCAAGCCGTGGATCGATATGGTGGTAGGTGAGTTTAGGCACATCTTCATATTTCTGCATGCCAATACCATTTTTATGGCTTGTAAATTCATACAATGGTCCCTTAAACCTTCACGTGAAGTTTCATGGCAAGACGACTCGTTTTCTATTTTTCATGATTTTCAAAATTTTTGAGGTTCGAGGTTTTTTAAAATTTTTTCGGAAGGAGTTTTGGCCCCAAACTTGGTAGACGTGATCCTTGTATTTTTGTTGGCATGCACAAAAAAATTCAGCTACAAATTGGAAGTGTACAAGATTTTGTGACCATTTGAAAAAAGTGTCCCATTCCAGACACTTTAATGGCTATTGGCAGCAAACCTGTAAAATCTCAAATGCTCTTTAAGGGGGTGTGAGTTCTCGAGGTTTAATGAGGGATAGGGGACCAATATAAGGGCCAAGTACCAGCACCTATCGCACATCATGTGCGCACACCCCCCCGACCACTCGATCGGCGGAACCCCAATGCCGTCGGTTAGGTTCTCCGATGATGCTCCGGTGATGGTGGCCCGGTGAAGAAAAAAGCGACACTAGTAGATGCCCGAGCCCAGCATGTGCTGCCACAACCCTCGATCCAGTCCGATCTTAGACTGGGAATGAACTCCGTATGCTTAGACTGGGAATGCACTCCGTATGCCTAAGTCAACCCGTAAAACAAGCATGCGGGCGCTCAGCCGGCCAGAGGGGCGAGATGCGCAAGCCGGGGATCGGTCGGGTCCCCCTCAGCGTGCCGTTGATCCTACCATCGTAACCGTCGGTCTAGTCTGATCTTAGACTGGGAATGAACTCCGTATGCCTAAGCCAACCGACGAAACGAGCGGGTGGGCGTGCGGGCGGGCACTATGTCGGCCAGAGAGACGGGATGCGCAAGCCGTGGATAGATAGGGTGGTAGGTGGGTTTAGGCACATCTTCATATTTATGCATGCCAATGCCATTTTTTTGGCTTGTAAATTCATACAATGGTCCCTTAAGCCTTCACGTGAAGTTTCATGGCAAGACGACTCGTTTTCTATTTTTCACAATTTTCAAAACTTTTTACGGTTCGGGATTTTTTAAAATTTTTTCAGAAGGAGTTTTGGCTCCAAACTTGGTAGACGTGATACTTGTATTTTTGTTGGCATGCACAAAACAATTCAGCTAAAAACTCGAAGTGTACAAGATTTTGTGACCGTTTGAAAATACTATCCCCATTTTAGACACTTTAATGGCTACTGGCAGCAAACCTGTAAAATCTCAAATGCTCTTTAAGGGGGTGTGAGTTCTCGAGGTTTGATGAGGGATAGGGGGCCAATATAAGGGCCAAGTACCAGCACCCTCGCACATCATGTGTGCACACCCGGTCCCCCCAATCGCCAGAACACCAATGCCGTCGATCAGGTTCTCCGATGATGCTCCGACGATGGTGCACCGACGAAGAAAAATACGGCACCAGCACATGCCCGAGCCCAGCATGTGCTGTCATAACCCTCCGTTCGGTCCGATCTTAGACTGGGAATGAACTCCGTATGCCAAATTCAACCCACGAAACGAGCGTGCGGGCGTTCAGCCAGCTAGTGGGGCGGGATGCGCAATCCGGGGATCAGCCGGGTCCCCCTCTGTGTGCTGTCGATCCTGCTACCACAACCCTCGGTCCAGTCTAATCTTAGACTGGGAATGAACTCCATATGCCTAAGCCAACCGACGAAAAGAGCGGGCGGGCACTACGCTGGCCAGAGAGACGGGATGCGCAAGCCGTAGATCGAGAGGGTGGTAGGTGGGTTTAGGCACATCTCCATATTTGTGCGTGCCAATATAATTTTTATGGCTTGTAAATTCATACAATGGTCCCTTAAGCCTTCACGTGAACTTTCATGGCAAGACGACTCGTTTTCTATTTTTCATGATTTTCAAAACATTTTGCGGTTCGGGATTTTTTAAAATTTTTTCAGAAGGATTTTTGGCCCCAAACTTGGTAGACGTGATCCTTGTATTTTTGTTGGCATGCACAAAAAAATTCAGCTAAAAACTCAAAGTGTACAAGATTTTGTGACCAATTGAAAATAGTGTCCCCATTTTAGACACTTTAATGGCTACTGGCAGCAAACCTATAAAATCTCAAATGTTTTTTAAGGGGGTGTGAGTTCTTGAGGTTTGAAGAGGGATAGGGGGCCAATATAAGGGCCAAGTACCAGCACCATCGCACAGCATGTGCGCACACCCCCCCGACCCCTCCGATCGTCGGAACCCCAATGCCGTCGGTCAGGTTCTCCAACGATGCTCCGGTGATGGTGCCGCGACGAAGAAAAATGCGGCACCAGCAAATGCCTGAGCCCAACATGTGCTGCCATAATGCCTCGGTCCGGTCCGATCTTAGACTGGGAATGAACTTCGTATGCCTAAGTCAACCCACGAAACGAGCGTGCGGGCGCTCAGCCGGCCAGAGGGGCAGGATGTGCAATTCGGGGATTGATTAGGTCCCCCTCTGCATCCTGCCAATCCTTTTGCCACAATCCTCAGTCTGATCCAATCTTAGACTGGGAATGAACTCCGTATGCCTAAGCCAACCGACGAAACGAACAGGCGGGCGGGCAATACGTCGGCCAGAGAGACGGGATGCGCAAGCTGTGGATCGATAGGGTGGTAGGTGGGTTTAGGCACGTCTTTATATTTCTGCGTGCCAATGCCATTTTTATGGCTTGTAAACTCATACAATGGTCCCTTAAGCCTTCACGTGAAGTTTCATGGCAAGATGACTCGTTTTCTATTTTTCACAATTTTTGAAACTTTTTACGGTTTGAGATTTCTTAAAATTTTTTCGAAAGGAGTTTTGGCCCCAAACTTGCTAGATATGATCCTTGTATTTTTGTTGGCATGCACAAAAAAATTCAGCTAAAAACTCGAAGTGTACAAGATTTGGTGACCATTTGAAAAAAGTGTCCCCATTTCAGACACTTTGATGGCTATGACAGCAAACCTGTAAAATCTCAAATGCTCTTTAAGGGGGTGTGAGTTGTCGAGGTTTGATGAGGGATAGGGGGCCAATATAAGCGCCAAGTACTAGTACCCATCGCACATCATGTGCGCACACCCCCTCGGCCCTCCCGATCGCTAGAACCCCATTACCGTCAGTCAGGTTCTCCGGTGATGCTCCGACGATGGTGCCCCGATGAAGAAAAATACGGCACCAGCACTTGCCCGAGCCCAACATGTGCTGCCGCAACCCTCGGTCCAATCTGATCTTAGATTGGGAATGAACTCCGTACGTTTCAATTGGGAATGAACTCCGTATGCCTAAGTCAACCCATGAATCGAGCGTACGAGTGCTCAGCCGGCCAGAGGAGCGGAAAGCTCAAGCCAGGGATCGACCGGTTCCCCCTCAGCGTCCTGCCGATCCTGCTATCACAACCCTCGATCCGGTCTGATCTAAGACTGGGAATGAACTCCGTATGCCGAAGCCGAATGATGAAACGAACGGGCAGTCGGGCGGGCACTACGTCGGCCAGAGAGACGAGATGCGCAAGCCATGGATCGATAGGGTGGTAGGTGGGTTTAGGCACATCTTCATATTTCTGCATGCCAATGCCATTTTTATGGCTTGTAAATTCGTATAATGGTCTCTTGAGCCTTCACGTGAAGTTTCATGGCAAGGCGACTCGTTTTCTATTTTTCATGATTTTCCAAACTTTTTGGGGTTCGGGATTTTTTTAAATTTTTTTGGAAAGAGTTTTTGCCCAAAACTTGGTGGACGTGATCCTTGTATTTTTGTTGGTATGCATAAAAAAATCAGCTAAAAACTCGAAGTGTACAAGATTTTGTGACCATTTCAAAAAAAGTGTCCCCATTTCAAACACTTTAATGGCTACTGGCAGCAAACCTGTAAAATCTCAAATGCTCTTTAAGGGGGTGTGAGTTCTCGAGGTTTGATGAGGGATAGGGGGCCAATATAAGGGCCAAGTACCAGCACCCATCGCACATCATGTGCGCACACCCCCCGGCCCCCCCGATCACCAGAACCCCGATGCCGTCGGTCAAGTTTTTCGACGATGCTCCGACGATGGTGCCCTGGTGAAGAGAAATGTGGCACCAGCACATGCCCGAGCCTAGCATGTGCTGTGGCAACCCTCGGTCCGGTCCAGTCTTAGACTGGGAATGAACTCTGTATGCTTAGACTGGGAATGAACTCCGTATTCCTAAGTCAACCCATGAAACGATCGTGCGGGCGCTCAGTCGGCCAGATGGGGGGATGCGTAAGCCGAGGATCGACTGGATCCCCCTCTGCATGCTGATGATCCTGCTGCCACAACCCTCGGCCTGGTTCAATCTTAGACTAGGAATGAACTCCATATGCCTAAGCTAACTGACGAAACGAGCGGACGGGCGGGCGCTACGTCGGCCAGAGAGACGGGATGCGCAAGCTGTGGATCGATAGGGTGGTAGGTGGGTTTAGGCACATCTTCTTATTTCTACGTGCCAATGCCATTTTTTATGGCTTGTAAATTCATACAATGGTCCTTTAAGCCTTCACATGAAGTTTCATGGCAAGACGACTCCTTTTTTATTTTTCATGATTTTTGAAACTTTTTACGGTTTGGGATTTTTTAAAATTTTTTCGGAAGGCGTTTTGGCCCCAAACTTGGTGGACATGATCCTTGTATTTTTTTTGCCTTGTAAAAAAAAATTCAGCTAAAAACTCGAAGTGTACAAGATTTTGTGATCATTTGAAAAAAGTGTGCCCATTTCAGACACTTTAATGGCTACTGGCAGCAAACCTGTAAAATCTCAAACGCTCTTTAAGGTGGTGTGAGTTCTCGAGGTTTGATGAGGGATAGGGGGCCAATATAAGGGCCAAGTACCAGCACCCATCACACATCATGTGCGTACACCTCCCCCGGCCCCCCCGATCGTCGGAACCCCAATGACACCGGTCAGGTTCTCCGGGGATGCTCTGATGATGGTGCCCCGATGAAGAAAAATGTAGCACCAGAATGAGCCCGAGCCTAGCATGTGCTGCTGCAACCCTCGGTCCGGTTCGATCTTAGACTAGGAATGAACTCCGTATGCTTAGACTGGGAATGAACTCCATATGCCTAAGTCAACCCACGAAACGAAGGTACGCGCGCTTAGCCGACCAGATGGGTGGGATGCGCAAGTTGAGGATCAGCTGGATCCCCCTCTGCGTGCTGCCGATCCTGCTACCACAACCCCCGGTCCAGTTTGATCTTAGATAGGGAATGAACTCTGTATGCCTAAGCCAACCGACGAAACAAGCGAGCGGGCACTACGCCGGCCGGAGAGACGGGATACGCAAGCCATGGATCGATACGGTGGTAGGTGGGTTTAGGCACATCTTTATATTTCTTCAGACCAATTGCATTTTTATGGCTTGTAAATTCATACAATGGTCCCTTAAGCCTTCACGTGAAGTTTCATGGCAAGATGACTCGTTTTTCTATTTTTCATGATTTTCAAAACTTTTTGCAGTTTGGGATTTTTTAAAATATTTTTGGAAGGAGTTTTGGCCCCAAACTTGGTAGACGTGATCCTTGTATTTTTGTTGGCTTGCATAAAAAAATCAGCTAAAAACTCGAGGTGTACAAGATTTTGTGACCATTTGAAAAAAGTGTCCCTATTTCAGGCACTTTAATGGCTACTGGCAGTAAACCTGTAAAATCTCAAATGCTCTTTAAGGGGTGTGAGTTCTCTAGGTTTGATGAGGGATAGGGGGCCAATATAAGGGACAAGTACCAGCACCCATCGCACATCATGTTTGCACACCCCCACGGCCCCCCCGATCGTCGGAACCCCAATGCTGCCAGTCAGGTTCTCCGACGATGCTCCGATGATAGTCCCCAGCGAAGAAAAATGCGGCACCAGCACATGCCTGAGCCTAGCATGTGCTGCCGTAACCCTCTGTCTGATCTGATCTTCAACTGGGAATGAACTCCGCATGCTTAGACTGGGAATGAACTCCGTAGGCCTAAGTCAACCCACGAAACGAGCATGCAAGCGGTCAGCCGGCCAGAAGGTTGGGATGCGTAAGTCGAGGATTGGTCAGGTCCCCCTCTGCGTGTTGTCGATCCTGTTGCCACAACCCTCGGTCTGGTCTAATCTTAGATTGGGAATGAACTCCTTATGCCCAAGCCAATCGACGAAATGAGCGGGCTGGCGGGCGGGCACTACGCCGGCCAGAGAGACGAGATGCGCAAGCTGTGGATCGATAGGGTGGTAGGTGGGTTTAGGCACATCTTCATATTTTTGCATGCCAATGCCATTTTTATGGCTTGTAAATTCATACAATGGTCCCTTAAGCCTTCACGTGAAGTTTCAAGGCAGGACGACTCATTTTCTATTTTTCACAATTTTTGAAACTTTTTACGGTTCGAGATTTTTTAAAATTTTTTCGAGAGGATTTTTGGCCCCAAACTTGGTAGACGTGATCCTTGTATTTTTTTTGGCATGCACAAAACAAATCAGCTAAAAACTCGAGGTGTACAAGATTTTGTGACCATTCGGAAAAAGTGACCCTATTTCAAGTACTTTAATGGCTACTGGCAGTAAACCTATAAAATCTCAAATGCTCTTTAAGGGGTGTGAGTTCTCGAGGTTTGATGAGGGATAGAGGGCCAATATAAGGGCCAAGTACCAGCACCCATCGCACATCATGTGCGCACACCCCCCCGCCCCCCCCGATCGCCGGAACCCCATTGCTGCCGGTCAGGTTCTCCGACGATGCTCCGATGATGGTGCCCCGACAAAGAAAAATGCGGCACCAACGCATGCCTTAGCCTAGCATGTGCTGTCGCAACCCTCGGTTTGATCCGATCTTAGACTGGGAATGAACTCCGTATGCTTAGACTGGGAATGAACTCCGTATGCCTAAGTCAACCCACGAAACGAGCGTGCGGGCGCTCAGTCAGCCAGAGGGGCAGGATGCGTAAGTCGGGGATCAGCCGGGTCCCCCTCTACATGCTGCCAATCCTATTGCCGCAACCCTCAGTCCGGTCTGATCTTAGACTGGGAATGAACTCCGTATGCCTAAGCCAACCGACGAAATGAGCGGGCGGGCAGGCACTTCGCCTGCTAGAGAGACGGGATGCATAAGCCGTGGATCGATAGGGTGGTAGGTGGGTTTGGGCACATCTTCATATTTCTACGTGTCAATGCCATTTTTATGGCCTGTAAATTCATACAATGGTCCCCCAAGCCTTCACGTGATGTTTCCTAGCAAGATGACTCGTTTTCTATTTTTCACGATTTTCCAAACTTTTTGTGGTTCGAGATTTTTTAAAATTTTTTCGGAAGGAGTTTTATCCCCAAACTTGGTAGACGTGATGGCTACTGGCACTTTAATGGCTACTGGCAGCAAACCTGTAAAATCTCAAATGCTCCTTAAGGGGGTGTGAGTTCTCGAGGCTTGATGAGGGATAGGGGGCCAATATAAGGGCCAAGTACCAGCACCCATCACACATCATGTGCACACACCCCCCCCGGCCCCTCGATCGTCGGAACCCCAATGCTGCTGGTTCGATTCTCCGATGATGGTGCCCTGATGAAGAAAATTACGACACCAGCACATGCTCGAGCCTAGCATGTGCTACCGTAACCCTTGGTCCAGTCTGATCTTAGACTGGGAATGAACTCCGTATCCTAAGCGAACCGATGAAACGAGCGGGTGGGCGGGAGGGCAGGCACTACGTCGGCCATAGAGACGGGATGCGCAAGCCATGGACCGATAGGGTGGTAGGAGGGTTTGGGTACATCTTCAAATTTCTGCATGCCAATGCCATTTTTATGGCTTGAAAATTCATACAATAGTCCCTTAAGCCTTCACGTGAAGTTTCATGGCAAGACGACTCGTTTTCTATTTTTGACGATTATTGAAACATTTTGCAGTTCGAGATTTTTTAAAATTTTTTTGGAAGGAGTTTTGGCCCTACACTTGTTGGACGTGATCCTTGTATTTTTTTTGGCATGCACAAAAAAAATCAGCTAAAAACTTGAAGTGTACGGGATTTTGTGACCATTTGAAAAAAGTGTCCCCACTTCAGACACTTTAATGGCTACTAGTAGCAAACCAGTAAAATCTCAAATGCTCTTTAAGGGGGTGTGAGTTCTCAAGGTTTGATGAGGGATAGGGGGCCAATGTAAGGGCCAAGTACCAGCACCCATCGCACATCATGTGCGTACACCCCCCCGACCCCCCCGATTGCCGGAACCCCAATGCCGTCAGTCAGGTTCTCCCCCGATGCTCCGGTGATGGTGCTCCGACGAAGAAAAATGCAGCACCAACACATGCTCGAGCCCAGCATGTGCTGTCGAAACCCTTGGTCCGGTCCGATCTTAGACTAGGAATGAACTCCGTATGCTTAGACTGGGAATGAACTCCGTATGCCTAAGTCAACCCGTAAAACGAACGTGCGGGTGCTCAGCCGGCCAGAGGAGCGGGATGTGTAAGGCGGGGATCGGCTAGGTCCCCCTCTGCGTGCTAACGTAACCTCAGTCCGATCTAATCTTAGACTTGGAAAGAACTCCGTATGCCTAAGCCAACCAACGAAACGAGCGCACGGACGGGCGGGCGGGCACTACGCCGGCCAGAGAAACGGGATGCGCAAGCCGTGGATCGATAGGGTGGTAGGTGGGTTTAGGCACATCTTCATATTTTTGCGTGCCAATGCCATTTTTATGGCTTGTAAATTCATACAATGGTCCCTTAAGCCTTCACGTGAAGTTTCATGGCAAGACGACTCGTTTTCTATTTTTCATGATTTTCAAAACATTTTATGGTTCGGGACTTTTTAAAATTTTTTCGCAAGGAGTTTTGGATCCAAACTTGGTAGACGTGATCCTCGTATTTTTGTCGGCATGCACAAAACAATTCAGCTAAAAACTCGAAGTGTACAAGATTTTGTGACCATTTGAAAAAAGTGTCCCCATTTTAGACACTTTAATGGCTACTGGCAGCAAACCTGTAAAATCTCAAATGCTCTTTAAAGGAGTGTGAGTTCTCGAGGTTTGATGAGGGATAAGGGGCCAATATAAGGGCCATGTACCAGCACCCATCGCACATCATGTGTGAACACCCCCCGGCCCCCCCGATTGCTGAAACCCCAATACTGCCGATCAGGATCTCTGGCGATGGTGCCCCGGGGAAGAAAAATGCGGCACCAGCACATGCCCGAGCCCAGCATGTGCTGTCACAACGCTCGGTCCGGTCTGATCTTAGATTGGGAATGAACTCTGTATGATTAGACTGGGAATAAACTCCGTATGCCTAAGTCAACCCACAAAACGAGTGTGCGAGCACTCAGTCGGCCAGAGGGGCGGGATGCGCAAGCCGAGGATTAGTCGGGTCCCTCTCTGCATGCTGTCGATCCTACTGCCGCAACCCTCAATCTGACCCAATCTTAGATTGGGAATGAACTCTGTATGCCTACGTCGGGCGGGCGGGCACTACGCCGGTAAGAGAGACGGGATACGCAAGCCGTGGATCAATAGGGTGGTAGGTGGGTTTAGCCACACCTTCATATTTCTGCGTGCCAATGCTATTTTTATGGCTTGTAAATTCATACAATGGTCCCTTAAGCCTTCACGTGCAGTTTCATGGCAAGATGACTCATTTTCTATTTTTTACGATTTTTGAAACTTTTACGGTTTGGGATTTTTTAAAATTTTTTCGAAAGGATTTTTGGCCCCAAACTTGGTAGACATGATCCTTGTATTTTTGTTGGCTTGCACAAAAACATTCAGCTAAAAACTCGAAGTGTACAAGATTTTGTGACCATTTGAAAAAGGTGTCCCCATTTTAGACACTTTAATGGCTACTGGCAGTAAACCTGTAAAATCTCAAATGCTCTTTAAGGGGGTGTGAGCTCTCGAGGTTTGATGAGGGATAGGGGGCCAATATAAGGGCCAAGTACCAGCACCCATCGTACATCATGTGCGCACACCCCCCCGGCCCCCCCGATCGCCAGAACCCCAATGCCGCCGGTTAGCTTCTCCGACGTTACTCCAGCGATGATGCCCCGATGAAGAAAAATACGGCACCAGCACATGCCCAAGCCTAGTATATGCTGCCACAACCCTCGATCCGATTCGATCTTAGACTGGGAATGAACTCTGTATGCTTAGACTAGGAATGAACTCCATATGCCTAAGTCAACCCACGAAATGAGCGTACGGGCGCTTAGCCGACCAGAGGGGCAGGATGCACAAGTCAGGGATTGGTCGGGTCCCCCTCTGCGTGCTGTCGTATCCCTTGGTCTGATCTGATCTTACGCAGACGGGCGTGCCATTACCATTTTTATGGCTTGTAAATTCATACAATGGTCCCTTAAGCCTTCACGTGAAGTTTCACGGCAAGACGACTCATTTTCTATTTTTCATGATTTTTGAAACTTTTTGCCACTTGAGATTTTTTAAAATTTTTTCGGAACGAGTTTTGCCCCAAACTTGGTAGACATGATCCTTGTATTTTTGTTGGCATGTGTAAAAAAATTCAGCTAAAAACGCACAGTGTAGAAGATTTTGTGACCATTTGAAAAAAGTGTCCCAATTTCAGACACTTTAATGGCTACTGGCAGCAAATCGATAAAATCTCAAATGCTCTCTAAGGGGGTGTGAGTTCTCGAGGTTTGATGAGGGACAAGGGCCCAATATAAGTGCCAAGTACCAGCACCCATCGCACATAATGTGTGCACAACCCCCTGGCCCCCCCGATCGACGGAACCCCAATGCCGTCGATCAGGTTCTCTGGCGATGGTGCCCTGGCGAAGAAAAATGCAGCACCAGCACATGCCTGAGCCCAGCATGTGCTGCAGCAACCCTCGGTTCAATTCGATCTTAGACTGGGAATGAACTCCGTATGCTTAGACTGGGAATGAACTCTGTATGCCTAAGTCAACCCACGAAACAAGCGTACGGGCGCTCAACTGACCAAAGGGGCGGGATGCCCAAGCCGGGGTTCGACCGAGTCCCCCTCTACGTGCTGCCGATCCTGCTGCCGCAACCCTCGGTCCTGTCCGATCTTATACTAGGAATGAACTCCGTATGCCTAAGCCAACCAACGAAACGAGCGGGCGGGCGGGCGGGCGGGCACTACGCCGGCCAGAGAGACGGGATGCGCAAGCCGTGGATCGATAGGGTGGCAGGTGGGTTTGGGCACATCTTCATATTTCTATGTGCCAATGGCATTTTTATGAATTGTAAATTCATACAATGGTCCCTTAAGCCTTCACGTGAAGTTTCATGGCAAGACGACTCGTTTTCTTTTTTCACGATTTTTCAAACTTTTTGCGGTTTGAGATTTTTTAAAATTTTTTCGAAAGGAGTTTTGGCCCCAAACTTGGTAGACATGATCCTTGTATTTTTTTGGGCATGCGTAAAAAAATTCAGTAAAAAACACAAAGTGTACAAGATTTTGTGACCATTTGAAAAAAGTGTCCCAATTTCAGACACTTTAATGGCTACTGGCAGCAAACTGCTAAAATCTCAAATGCTTTTTAAGGGGGTGTGAGTTCTCAAGGTTTGATGATGGATAGGGGCCCAATATAAGTGCCAAGTACCAGCACCCATCACACATCATGTGTGCACACCCCCCCGGCCCCCCCAATTGACGAAACCCCAATGTCGCCGGTTAGGTTCTCCGGCGATGCTCCGACGATGGTGCCCCGATGAAGAAAAATGCCGCATCGGCACATGCCCGAGCCCAGCATGTGCTACCGCAACCCTCGGTCCAATCCGATCTTAGACTGGGAATGAACTCCGTATGCTTAGACTGGGAATAAACTCCGTATGCCTAACTCAACCCACGAAATGAGCGTACGGGCGCTTAATAGACCAGATGGGCGGGATGCCTAAGCTGAGGATCGGCCGGGTCCCCCTCTACATGCTACTGATCCTGCTACCACAACCCTCAGTCCTGTCCTATCTTAGACAGGGAATGAACTCCGTATGCCTAAGCCAACTGACGAAACAAGCGGACGGGCGGGCGGGCACCATGCCGGCCAGAGAGACGGGATGCGCAAGCCGTGGATCGATAGCGTGGTAGGTGGGTTTAGGCACATCTTTATATTTCTGCGTGCCAATCCCATTTTTATGGATTGTAAATTCATACAATGGTCCCTTAAGCCTTCACGTGAAGTTTCATGGCAAGACAACTTGTTTTCTATTTTTCATGATTTTTCAAACTTTTTGCGGTTCAGATTTTTAAAAATTTTTTTGGATAGTGCTTTGGCCCCAAACTTGGTAGACGTGATCCTTGTATTTTTGTGGGCATGCACAAAAAAAAATCAGCTAAAAACTCGAAGTGTACAAGATTTTGTGACCATTTGAAAAAAGTGTCCCTATTTCAGACACTTTAATGGCTACTAGCAGCAAACCTATAAAATCTCAAATGCTCTTTAAGGGGGTGTGAGTTCTTGAGGTTTGATGAGGTATAGGGGGTCAATATAAGGGCCAAGTACCAGCACCCATCGCACATCATGTGCACACACCACTTAGGCCCCCCGATCGTCGGAACCCCAATGCCGTCGGTCAGGTTCTCCAGTGATGGTGCCCCAATGAAGAAAAATACGGCACCAGCACATACCCAAGCCCAGTGTCATGGTCAGGCCTTGGTCCTGCCATGACTGATCCTGAACCAAGCAGTGGTCGAGACCGAGCTGGCGGGAAAGTGGTTCTACGAGATGTGGGCGTGCATTCCGAGCTTTGGAACATGATGCTAGCATGTTGTGGGGGCAATGGGAGCCCCGAGCCGCAAGATACGCGGGGAAGTTCGGGACAGTGGTCAGACACCCTCAAGCCAAGTAGCCGGGCGGGTGTCGTTGGTCGAAGCCATGCACGGGCACCTTCGAGTGGGTTGGTGGAGTAATGAGCAGAATCAAGGAGCAAGGGTGACCAAGAGGAAGATTACGGGGCCCTGAGTTAGCCGGAGAAAGGCCCTAGGATGGCTGGGCAGAAAAGTGTCCCCGTTTCAGACATTTTTACGGTCACTGGTAGCATAGTGGGAAAATCTCTAACGCTCTTTATAGGGGGATGTTTGGTGTCAGCTCTCCACCACCCCCTTGGCTAGCGGGCAGGCGGGGGCCTGGCTAGTCTGAAGTGAGCTACTCCTAGGCACTCGTGGTGTCTAGGTGGGCGGGCATCGTAGGGTCACGAGCGTGGCACGATGTTTTCTCGGGTAAGGTAAACCCGGGGACGGTTGGGGCCGGCGGGCCTCGTATCGCGCCTTTGCATTGAGACAGGGGGTTTGACGGTAGAATCCGTTATGTCCCTCGGTTTCCCCTCCTCGAGCCGAAAGGATCATGTGATGGTGTTTACGTAAGAGGGATACCATCGGGCCAAAGGGGTGTGCGGGCTAGCAGGCAGGCATGCTGCTAGACCCCTGTGGCCAGTCGGGTTGGTGGGCTACCACTGAGGCAGTCCGCCCTAGTCCCCTTATGGGACTAGCATGATGTGGGGTGTCAATCATGCGTGCGGGCAGAAACTGGGTGCTCGGGGGCTGATGCCCAATGGGAGTTGGGTTCCTCCCTATAGAGTTTGAACTGAACGACCCTACGGGGTCAAAGCCAGGTAAGGCTCGTGGGCATGTGGCTCGAAGGATCGAAGTGGATCTGTCCAAGAGAAAAATAGGCTTGGTGAAGGCTGACCTTGACTAAGAGTAGTCTTGGTGCCGCATGGTTGCGTGGTTTCAGTAGGAGGAACGCGCGGACCGTGACACTTGGTATCAGAGCCTAGGTTGGCTCAGTGGCGAGAGTTACGCGACCCCATGTGTGGGTCTGGTGATGCGAAATTACGGTGGTGCCAAGCCCGAATGGAGCTATCGAGACACAAATGCAGTTTTTGTGCCTATGGGGGCTCGGGAAAGGGCCATCGTTGCATGCGATGGGAAATATTGGGCCTATGTAAAATGGCTCTCGAGTAGACTCTTGGACGCCTAGAAAAAGGGCACCAGAGTCTAGCCTCACCTAGAAAAAGGTGTTGGCATATGTTGTGGCATGTGATGCCTTTACGGTGAAAGGAACCGTAGTGAGACCGAGATCCGAAAAGGGTCTTACACCATGAAATGGTGTTGTGTCAGGCCACGTGGGCCGAGTGAATCTTGTCCTGAGGGGCAGGAGGCGTCGAGTTGCAAGATTAATTACTAATGTGTGCACTTGCTGTATGGTGCAGGTGCCCCAGCGGGGGTGCAAGCCGAAGTATTCGGGTACGAGCATGAGACTACTACACAGAAGAGTATGAAGTGGCTAAAGATTGAAGCCATAAGCGAGGTGGTCAGTGGACCATGAGCTGCGTTGGTCAGTGGACCATGAGCTGCGTTGGTCAGTGGACCATGAGCTGCGTTGGTCAGAGGATCACGAGAGTGTGTGTGTGAACCAGGATATCGAATTTGTATTGGTCGAAAGGGAAGGCTTCACGAGTAGTGGTGGTCAGTGGGCCATGACAGGATGTATTCCAGTGGAACAAGAAAAGGGAAACGGCCAGTTGACAAGGCCTCAGACGTGCAGGTCAGTGGACCTTAAGGATCGAGTGGGTGAATCCCCGAGTCAAGCAAATCAGTGGGTCTCCGAGTATAAGCGGATTTTTGGGATGCCCTAGGAACTGGGCTGGAGTCAAAACTATCGAGCAATAAAACCATCAAGGAGACAGGGTTGCGCATAATGTTGTGCTGAGTTTCGAGTAAAAGTGGGGGAGACCTGTCAATTCCCCATGAGACTGAGCCGAGATAAAAGAGCTTGAGCAATGGAGCATAGTGTTCAAGCCGGAGGCAAAGACCGAGTTAGCACGTTTTAAGGTGCCGTCTTGGGGGCGGTTGGCCTGAGGGCCACACCTAGAGAGGTGACCTTGGAGGGGCCGAGAGGACCCAAGTTGGGAGATGACCAAAGTGCTTGAATGCCACTGTGCTAGGGTCATCATGTAGAGTGCCGCATGAGTGCGGTTGACCTAAGCATCACGTCCAGAGGGGCGCATCAGTGAGTTGATGCTGCAAGCGTGCAGTTGGTGTGAGGGGTCACATCCGGTGGGACGCACCACATGAGTGGCAAAGCTGTGGTCATTCATTCTACTGAGGGTCATCGATCAATGAGGGCACCACGAGGTCGCAACCTAACAAGGATCAAGGGATGAAGCCATGGTATGGCCCATATGAGTACAACCAAGATAGGTCAGGCGGTTCGAACTACAACAAAGCTGAGCAACAATGGGACCAATCTACACCAACTATGGACGAGTACTGTGGACGGTGCCTCATGTGACAGGACCTCGACCCAATCCTTGAGGGCACAAGTAAGAGACATATGAGGAAATGTCAGCTGTGTGCAACAAGATAGTTGGGTGTGGTCTTGGCGTCGATGAGGGCATCGACATAGTAAGTGGGGGAGAGTGTCATGGTCAGGCCTTGGTCCTGCCATGACTGATCCTGAACCAAGCAGTGGTCGAGACCGAGCTGGCGGGAAAGTGGTTCTACGAGATGTGGGCGTGCATTCCGAGCTTTGGAACATGATGCTAGCATGTTGTGGGGGCAATGGGAGCCCCGAGCCGTAAGATACGCGGGGAAGTTCGGGACAGTGGTCAGACACCCTCAAGCCAAGTAGCCGGGCGGGTGCCGTTGGTTGAAGCCATGCACGGGCACCTTCGAGTGGGTTGGTGGAGTAATGAGCAGAATCAAGGAGCAAGGGTGACTAAGAGGAAGATTACGGGGCCCTGAGTTAGCCGGAGAAAGGCCCTAGGATGGCTGGGCAGAAAAGTGTCCCCGTTTCAGACATTCTTACGGTCACTGGTAGCATAGTGGGAAAATCTCTAACGCTCTTTATAGGGGGATGTTTGGTGTCAGCTCTCCACCACCCCCTTGGCTAGCGGGCAGGCGGGGGCCTGGCTAGTCTGAAGTGAGCTACTCCTAGGCACTCGTGGTGTCTAGGTGGACGGGCATCGTAGGGTCACGAGCGTGGCACGATGTTTTCTCGAGTAAGGTAAACCCGGGGACGGTTGGGGCCGGCGGGCCTCGTATCGCGCCTTTGCATTGAGACAGGGGGTTTGACGGTAGAATCCGTTATGCCCCTCGGTTTCCCCTCCTCGAGCCGAAAGGATCATGTGATGGTGTTTACGTAAGAGGGATACCATCGGGCCAAAGGGGTGTGCGGGCTAGCAGGCAGGCATGCTGCTAGACCCCTGTGGCCAGTCGGGTTGGTGGGCTGCCACTGAGGCAGTCCGCCCTAGTCCCCTTATGGGACTAGCATGATGTGGGGTGTCAATCATGCGTGCGGGCAGAAACTGGGTGCTCGGGGGCTGATGCCCAATGGGAGTTGGGTTCCTCCCTATAGAGTTTGAACTGAACGACCCTACGGGGTCAAAGCCAGGTAAGGCTCGTGGGCATGTGGCTCGAAGGATCGAAGTGGATCTGTCCAAGAGAAAAATAGGCTTGGTGAAGGCTGACCTTGACTAAGAGTAGTCTTGGTGCCGCATGGTTGCGTGGTTTCAGTAGGAGGAACGCGCGGACCGTGACACCCAGCATGTGCTGTCGCAACCCTCGGTCTGGTTTGATCTTAGACTGGGAATGAACTCTGTGTGCTTAGACTGGGAATGAACTCTGTATGCCTAAGTCATCTCACGAAACGAGCGTGCGGGGTGCTCAGCCGGCCAGAGGGGAGGGATGCGTAAGCCGGGGATTGACCAGGTCCCCCTCTGTATTTTGTAATCCTGCTACCGCAACCCTCAGTCCGGTTTGATCTTAGACTGGGAATGAACTCCATATGCCTAAGCCAACCGATGAAACGAGCGGGCGGACGGGGCGGGTGGGCACTACGTCGGCCAGAGAGACGGGATGCGCAAGCCGTGGATCAATAGAGTGGTAGGTGGGTTTAGGCATATCTTCATATTTTTGCCTGCCAATGCCATTTTTATGGCTTGTAAATTCATACAATGGTCCCTTAAGCCTTCACGTGAAGTTTCATGGCAAGATGACTCGTTTTCTATTTTTCATGATTTTTAAAACTTTTTGCGGTTCAAGATTTTTTAAAATTTTTTCAGAAGGAGTTTTGGCCCCAAACTTGGTAGACATGATCCTTGTATTTTTGTTGGCATTCACAAAAAAAATTCAGCTAAAAACACAAAGTGTACAAGATTTTGTGACCAATTGAAAAAAAATGTCCCAATTTTAGACACTGTAATAGCTACTGGTAGCAAACTTGTAAAATCTCAAATGCTCTTTAAGGGGGTGTGAGTTCTCGAAGTTTGATGAGGGATAGGGGCCCAATATAAGTGCCAAGTACCAGCACCCATCACACATCATGTGCGCACACCCCCCCGGCCCCCCCGATTGTTGGAAGCCCAATGCCGCCGATCAGGTTCTCCGACGATGCTCCGGTGATGGTGCCCCGGTGAAGAAAAATGCTGCACCAGCACATGCCCGAGCGCAGCATGTGCTGCCGCAACCCTTGGTCTGATCTGATCTTAGATTGGGAATGAACTCCGTATGCTTAGACAGGGAATGAACTCCGTATGCCTAAGTCATCCCACGAAACGAGTATGCGAGCGCTCAACCGGCCAGAGGGGGGTGATGCGCAAGCCGGGGATCGACCAGGTCCCCCTCTGCGTGCTGCCCATCCTGCTATTGCAACCCTTGGTCTGGTCTGATCTTAGACTACAAATGAACTCTGTATGCCTAAGCCAACCGACGAAACGAGCGGGCGGGCGGACGAGTGGGTGCTACGCCGGCCAGAGAGACAGGATGCACAAGTCATGGATCGATAGGGTGGTAGGTGGGTTTAGGCACATCTTCATATTTCTACGTGCCAATGCCATTTTTACGGCTTGTAAATTCATACAATGGTCCCTTAAGCCTTCACGTGAAGTTTCATGGCAAGACGACTCGTTTTCTATTTTTCACGATTTTTGAAACTTTTTACGGTTCGAGATTTTTTAAAATTGTTTCGGAAGGAGTTTTGGCCCCAACTTGGTAGACGTGATCCTTGTATTTTTGTTGGCATGCACAAAAAAATTCAGCTAAAAATTTAAAGCGTACAAGATTTTGTGACCATTTCAAAAAAGTGTCCCCATTTCAGACACTTTAATAGCTACTGGCAGCAAACCTGTAAAATCTCAAATGCTCTTTAAGGGGGTGTGAGTTCTCGAGGTTTGATGAGGGATAGGGGGCCAATATAAGGGCCAAGTTCCAGCACCCATCGCACATCATGTGCGCACACCCCCTGGCCCCCCCGATCGTCGGAACCCCAAAGCTGCGGGTCAGGTTCTTCGGCGATCTCTGGCAATGGTGCCCCAACGAAGAAAATTACGGCACCAGAACATGCCCAACCCTAGCATGTGCTGCCACAACCCTCAGTCCGATCCGATTTTAGATTGGGAATGAACTCCGTATGCCTAAGCCAATCGACGAAATGAGCGAGTGGGCGGGCGGGCGGGCACTACGCCGGCCAGAGAGACGGGATGCGCAAGCCATGGATCGATAGGGTGGTTGGTGGGTTTAGGCACATCTTCATATTTCTCAGTGCCAATTTCATTTTTTTGGCTTGTAAATTCATACAATGGTCCCTTAAGGCTTTACGTGAAGTTTCATGGCAAGATGACTCGTTTTCTATTTTTCACGATTTTCAAAACTTTTTGGGGTTCAGGATTTTTAAAATTTTTTCGAAAGGAATTTTGGCCCCAAACTTGGTAGACGTGATCCTTGTATTTTAGTTGGCATGCATTAAAAAAATCAGGTAAAAACTCAAAGTGTGCAAGATTTTGTGACCATTTGAAAAAAGTGTCCCCATTACAGACACTTTAATGGCTACTGGCAGCAAACCTGTAAAATCTCAAATGCTCTTTAAGGGGGTGTGAGTTCTCGAGGTTTGATGAGGGATAGAGGTCCAATATAAGGGCCAAGTACCAGCACCTATCGCACATCATGTGCACACACACCCCCGGGCCCCCCGATCGTGGGAACTCTAATGCCGTCGATCAAGTTCTCTGACGATCGTGCCCCGACGAAGAAAAATACGGCACCGGCACATGCTCGAGCCCAGCATGTGCTACCGCAACCCTCGGTATGGTCTAATCTTAGACTAGGAATGAACTCCGTATGCTTAGACCGGGAATGAACTCCGTATGCCTAAGTCAACCCACGAAACGAGCGTGCGGGCGCTCAGTCGGCCAGAGGCGCGGGATGCGCAAGCCGGGGATCGGCCGGGTCCCTCTCTGCATGCTGTCAATCCTACTACCGCAACTCTCCGTTCGGTCCAATATTAGACTGAGAATGAACTCTGTATGCCTAAGCCAACCGACGAAACGAGCGGGCGGGGGGGCGGGCGGGCGGGCACTACGCCGGCTAGAGAGGCGGGATGCCCAAGCCGTGGATTGATAGGGTGGTAGGTGGGTTTAGGCACATCTTCATATTTCTACGTGCCAATGCCATTTTTATGGCTTGTAAATTCATACAGTGGTCCTTTAAGCCTTCACGTGAAGTTTCATGGCAAGACGACTCGTTTTCTATTTTTCACTATTTTCAAAACTTTTTGCGGTTCAGGATTTTTTAAAATTTTTTCGAAAGGATTTTTGGCCCCAAACTTGGTAGACGTGATCCTTGTATTTTTTTTGACATGCACAAAAAACTTCAACTAAAAACTCGAAGCGTACAAGATTTTGTGACCATTTAAAAAAGTGTCCCCATTTCAGACACTTTAATGGCTACTAGCAGCAAACCTGTAAAATCTCAAATGCTCTTTAAGGGGGTGTGATTTCTCAAGGTTTGATGAGGGATAGGGGCCTAATATAAGGACCAAGTACCAGCACCCATCGCACATCATGTACGCACACCACCCCCCAGCCCCCCCGATCGCTGGAACCCCAATGCCGCCGGTCAAGTTCTCAGGCGATGCTCCGGCGATGGTGCCCCGACGAAGAAAAATGCGACACCAGCACATGTCCAAGCCCAGTATGTGCTGCTACAACCCTCCGTCTAGTCTGATCTTAGACTGGGAATGAACTCCGTATGCGTAGACTGGGAATGAACTCCGTATGCTTAAGTCAACCCATGAAACGAGCGTGCGAGCGCTCAGCGGACCAGAGGGGCGGGATGTGCAAGCCGGGGATCGGTCGGGTCCTCTCTACGTGCTGCTGATCCTGTTGCCGTAACCCTCAATCTGGTCTGATCTTAGACTGGAATGAGCTTTGTATGCCTAAGCCAACCGACGAAACGAGCGGACGGGCTGGCGGGCACTACGTCGGCCAGAGAGAGGGGATGCGCAAGTCGTGGATCGATAGGGTGGTAGTTTGGTTTAGGCACATCTTCATATTTCTGAATGCTAATGCCATTTTTATGGCTTGTAAATTCATACAATGGTCCCTTAAGCCTTCACGTGAAGTTTCATGGCAAGATGACTCATTTTTTATTTTTCATGATTTTCAAAACTTTTTGCGGTTCAGGATTTTTTAAAATTTTTTCGGAAGGAGTTTTGGTCCCAAACTTGGTAAACATGATCCTTGTATTTTTGTTGGCATGCACAAAAAAATTCAGCTAAAAACTCGAAGTGTACAAGATTTTGTGACCATTTGAAAAAAGGGTCGCCATTTCAGACACTTTAATAGCTACTGGCAGCAAACCTGTAAAATCTCAAATGCTCCTTAAGGGGGTGTGAGTTCTTGAGGTTTGATGAGGGATAGGGGGCCAATATAATGGCCAAGTACCAGCACCCATCACGCATCATGTGCGCACACCCCTCGGCCCCCTCGATCGCTGGAACCCCAATGCCGTCGGTCAGGTTCTCCGACGATACTCTGACGATGGTGCCCCGGCGAAGAAAAATACGGCACCAGCACATGCCCGAGCCCAGCATGTGCTGCTGTAACCTCAGTCTAATCTGATCTTAGACTGGGAATGAACTTCGTATGCTTAGACTGGCAATGAACTCTGTATGCCTAAGTCAACCCACGAAACGAGCGTACGGGCGCTCAGTCAGCCAGAGGCACGAGATGTGCAAGCCGGGGATCAGTCGGGTCCCCCTCTGTGTGCTGTCAATCCTGCTGTCACAACTCTCGGTCCGGTCTGATATTAGACTGGGAATAAACTCCGTATGCCTAAGCCAACCGACGAAATGAGGGGGCGGGCGGGCAGGCACTACGCCGGCCAGAGAGGCGGGATGCACAAGCCTTTGATCGATAGGGTGGTAGGTGGGTTTAGGCACATCTTCATATTTATGCATGGCAATGATATTTTAATTGCTTGTAAATTCATACAATGGTCCCTTAAGCCTTCACGTGAAGTTTCATGGCAAGACGACTTATTTTTTATTTTTCATGATTTTTGAAACTTTTTACGGTTTGGGATTTTTTAAAATTTTTTCAAAAGGCATTTTGGTCCCAAACGTGGTAGACGTGATCCTTGTATTTCTGTTGGCATGCACAAAAAAATTCAGCTAAAAACTCGAAGTGTACAAGATTTTGTGACCATTTGAAAAAAGTGTCCCCATTGCAGACACTTTAATGGCTATTGGCAGCAAGCCTGTAAAATCTCGAATGCTCTTTAAGGGGGTGAGAGTTCTCGAGGTTTGATGAGGGATAGCGGGCCAATATAAAGGCCAAGTACCAGCACCCATCGCACACCATGTGCGCACACCCCCTGATTGCCGGAACCCCAATGCCGTCGGTCAGGTTCTCCGACGACGCTCTGGCGATGGTGCCCCGACGAAGAAACATGCGGCACCAGCACATGCCCGAGCCCAGCATGTGCTATCGTAACCCTCGGTCCAATCTGATCTTAGACTAGGAATGAACTCCGTATGCCTAAGTCAACCCACGAAACGAGCGTGCGGGTGCTCAGTCGGCCAGAGGGGCGGGATGCGCAAGCCGGGGATCGATCGGGCCCCCTTTTATGTGCTGTCGATCCTGCTGCTGCAACCCTCAATCTGGTCTGATCTTACACTGTCTCCGTATGCCTAAGCCAACCGACAAAATGAGTGGGCGGGCGGGCAGTACGCCGGCCAGAGAGATGGGATGCGCAAGCCGTGGATCGATAGGGTGGTAGGTGGGTTTAGGCACATCTTCATATTTCCTCATGCCAATGCCATTTTTATGGCTTGTAAATTCATACAATGGTCCCTTAAGCCTTGCCGTGAAGTTTCATGGCAAGACGACTCATTTTCTATTTTTCACGATTTTAAAAACTTTTTACAGTTCGGGAGTTTTTAAAATTTTTTTGGAAGCAGTTTTGGCCCCAAACTTGGTTGCGGTGATCCTTGTATTTTTTTTGGCATGCATAAAAAAATTCAGCTAAAAACTCGAAGTGTACAAGATTTTGTGACCATTTGAAAAAAGTGTCCCCATTTTAGACACTTTAATGGCTGCTGGCAGCAAACCTGTAAAATCTCAAATGCTCTTTAAGGGGGTGTGAGTTCTCAAGGTTTGATGAGGGATAGGGGGGCAATATAAGGGCCAAGTACCAGTACCCATCACACAACATGTGCGCACACCCCCCGGCCTTCTGATCGTCGGAACCCCAGTGCTGTCGGTCAGGTTCTCTGACGATGCTCCGACGATGGTGCCCCAGTGAAGAAAAATGCGGCACCAGCACATGCCCGAGCCCAGCATGTACTACCGCAACCCTCGGTCCGGTCCGATCTTAGACTGGGAATGAACTCCGTATACTTAGACTGGGAATGAACTCTGTATGCCTAAGTCAACCCATGAAACGAGCGTGCAAGCGCTCATTCGGCCAGAGGGGCGGGATGCACAAGCTGGGGATCGATCGGGTCTCCCTCTGTGTGCTGCCGATCCTGCTGCCGTAACCCTCAATTCCGTCCAATCTTAGATTGGGAATGAACTCCGTATGCCTAAGCCAACCGACGAAATGAGCGGGTTAGCAGGTGGGCACTACGTCGGCCAGAGAGACGGGATGTGCAAGCCGTGGATCAATAGGGTAGTAGGTGGGTTTAGGCACAACTTCATATTTCTGCATGCCAATGCCATTTTTATGGCTTGTAAATTCATACAATGGTCCCTTAAGCCTTCACGTGAACTTTCATGGCGAGATGACTCGTTTTCTATTTTTCACGATTTTTGAAACTTTTTACGGTTCGAGATTTTTTAAAATTTCTTCGAAATGAGTTTTGGCCCAAACGTGGTAGACGTAATCCTTGTATTTTTGTTGGCATGCGCACAAAAATTCAGCTAAACACTCAAAGTGTTCAAGATTTCGTGACCATTTGAAAAAAGTGTCCCCATTTCAGACACTTTAACGGCTACTGGCAGCAAACCTGTAAAATCTCAAATGCTCTTTAAAGGGGTGTGAGTTATCGAGGTTTGGTGAGGGATAGGGGGCCAATATAAGGGCCAAGTACCAGCACCCATCGCACATCTTGAGCGCACACACCCCCGGCCCCCCCGATCGTCGAAACCCCAATGTCGTCGGTCAGGTTTTTCGATGATGGTGCCCCGACGAAGAAAAATACGGCACCAGCACATGCCTGAGCCCAGCATTTGCTACCGCAACCCTCGATCTGGTCCGATCTTCGATTGGGAATGAACTTTGTATGCTCAGACTGGGAATGAACTCTGTATGCCTAAGTCAACCCACGAAACAAGCGTACAGACGCTCAGTCGGCCAGAGGGGCGAGATGTGCAAGCCGGGGATCGAAAGGGTCCCCTTCTGCCTGCTACTGATCCTGCTACCGTAACTCTCTGTCCGATCTGATCTTAGACTGGGAATGAACTCCGTATGCCTAAGCCAACCGACGAAACGAGCAAGCAGGCGGGCGGGCGAGCACTACGCCGGCTAGAGAGATGGGATGCGCAAGCCGTAGATCGATAGGGTGGTAGGTAGGTTTAGGCACATCTTCATATTTCTATGTGCCAATGCCATTTTTATGGCTTGTAAATTCATACAATAGTCCCTTAAGCCTTCACGTGAAGTTTCATGCCAAGATGACTCGTTTTCTATTTTTCATGATTTTTAAAACTTTTTACGATTCGGGATTCTTTAAAATTTTTTTGGAAGGATTTTTTGCCCCAAACTTGGTAGACGTGATCCTTGTATTTTTTTTGGCATGCACAAAAAAATTTAGCTAAAAAGTCGAAGTGTACAAGATTTTGTGACCATTTGAAAAAAGTGTCCCCATTTCAGACACTTTAATGACTACTGGCAGCAAACCTGTAAAATCTCAAACGCTCTTTAAGGGGGTGTGAGTTCTCGAGGTATGATGAGGGATAGGGGGCCAATATATGGGCCAAGTACCAGCACCCATCGTACATCAGGTACACACACCCCCCGGCCCCCTCGATCGTCGGAACCCCAATGCCGTCGCTCAGGTTCTCCGGTGATGCTTCGAGATTGTGCCTCGATGAAGAAAAATACGGCACCAGCACATGCCCGACCCCAGTATGTGCTACCGCAACCCTCGGTCTGGTCCGATCTTAGACTGGGAATGAACTCCGTATGCTTAGATTGGGAATGAACTCCGTATGCCTAAGTCAACCCATGAAACGAGCGTGCGGGCGCCCAGCTGGCCATAGGGGCAGGATGCGCAAGCTGGAGATCGGCCGGGTCCCCCTCTCCATGCTGTCACAACCCTTGGTCTAGTCTGATCTTAGACTGGGAATGAACTACATATGCCTAAGCCAACCGACAAACGAGCGGGCGGACGGGCGGGCACCACCCCTGCCAGTGAGACGGGATGCGCAAGCCGTGGATCGATAGGGTGGTAAGTGGGTTTAGGAACATCTTCATATTTCTGCATGTCAATGAAATTTTTATGGCTTGTAAATTCATACAATGTTCCCTTAAGGTTCACATGAAGTTTCATGGCAAGACGACTCATTTTCTATTTTTCATGATTTTCAAAACTTTTTACGGTTCGGGATTTTTTAAAACTTTTTCGAAAAGAGTTTTTGGCCCAAACTTGGTAGATGTGATCCTTGTATTTTTGTTGGCATGCACAAAAAAATTCAGTTAAAAGCTTGAAGTGTACAAGATTTTGTGACCATTTGAAAAAAGTGTCTCCATTTCAGACACTTTAATGGCTACTGGCAGCAAACCTGTAAAATCTCAAATGCTCTTTAAAGGGGTGTGAGTTCTCGAGGTTTGATGAGGGATAAGGGGCCAATATAAGGGCCAAGTACCAGCACCCATTGCACATCATGTGCGTACACCCCCCGGGCCCGCAATTGCCGGAACCCTAGTGCCGCCAGTCAGGTTCTCTGACGATGCTCCGGTGACAGTGCCCCGACGAAGAAAAATGCGGCACCAGCACCTGCTCGAGCCTAGCATGTGCTGTCGTAACCCTTGGTTAGGTCCGATCTTAGACTGGGAATGAACTCCATATGCTTAGACTGGGAGTGAACTCCGTATGCCTAAGTCAACCCACGAAACGAGCGTGCGGATGCTCAGTCGACCAGAGGGGTGGGATGCGTAAGTCGAGGATCGAAAGGGTCCTCCTCTGCGTGCTACTGATCCTACTATCACATCGCTCGGTCTGATCTGATCTTAGACTAGGAATGAACTCCATATGCTTAAGCCGACCGACGAAACGAGGAGGCGGGTGGATGGGCGAGCACTATGCCGGCCAGAGAGACAGGATGCGCAAGATGTGCATGGATAGGGTGGTAGGTGGGTTTAGGCACATCTTCATATTTCTATGTGCCAATACCATTTTTATGGCTTGTAAATTCATACAATGGTCCTTTAAGCCTTCACGTGAAGTTTCATGGCAAAACGACTTGTTTTCTATTTTTTACGATTTTCAAAACTTTTTACAATTCGGTATTTTTTAAAATTTTTTTGGAAGGAGTTTTGGCCCCAAAATAGGTAGACACGATCCTCGTATTTTTTTTGGCTTGCACAAAAAAATTCAGCTAAAAACTCGAAGTATACAAGATTTTATGACCATTTGAAAAAAGTGTCCCCATTTCAGACACTTTAATGGCTACTGGCAGCAAACCTGTAAAATCTCAAATGCTCTTTAAGGGGGTGTGAGTTCTCGAGGTTTGATGAGGGATAGGAGGCCAATGTAATGGCCAAGTACCAGCACCCATCGCACATCATGTGCGCACACCCCCGGCCCACCCGATCATCGGAACCCAAATGCTGTGGGTCAGGTTCTCCAACGATGCTCTGACGATGGTGCCCCGACGAAGAAAAATACGGCAGCAGCACATGCTGAGCCCGGCATGTACTGCCGCAAACCTCGATCCAGTCCAATCTTAGACTGGGAATGAACTCCGTATGCTTAGACTGGGAATGAACTCCGTATGCCTAACTCAACCCACGAAACGAGCGTGCGGGCGCTCAGCCGGCTAGAGGAGCGGGATGCGCAAGCCGTGGATCGATAGGGTGGTAGTTGGGTTTAGACACATCTTCATATTTCTGTGTGCCAATGCCATTTTTATGGCTTTTAAATTCATACAATGGTCCCTTAAGCCTTCACGTGAAGTTTCATGGCAAGATGACTCATTTTCTATTTTTCACGATTTTTGAAACTTTTTGCGGTTCGAGATTTTTTAAAATTTTTTCAAAAGGATTTTTGGACCCAAACTTGGTAGACGTGATCCTTGTTTTTTTTTTGGCATGCACAAAAAAATTCAGCTAAAAACTCGAAGTGTACAAGATTTTGTGACCATTTGAAAAAAGTGTCCCCATTTCAGACACTTTAATGGCTATTGGCAGCAAACCTGTAAAATCTCAAATGCTCTTTAAGGGGGTGTGAGTTGTCGAGGTTTGATGAGGGATAGGGGGCCAATACAAGGGCTAAGTACCAGCACTCATCGCACATCATGTGCGCATAACCCCCCGGCCCCCCCGATCGCCGGGACCCCAATGCCGCCGGTCAGGTTCTCCGACGATGGTGCCCCGATGAAGAAAAAAGGGACACCAGCACATGCCCAAGCCCAGCATGTGCTACCGCAAGCCTCGGTCCGATCCAATCTTAGACTGGGAATAAACTCGGTATGCTTAGATTGGGAATGAACTCTGTATGCATAAGTCAACCCACAAAACGAGCGTGTGTGCACTCAGCCGGCCAGAGGGCCGGAATGCACAAGCCAGGGATCGACCGAGTCCCCCTCAGCGTGCTATCGATCCTGCTGTGGCAACCCTCGGTCCGGTCCATTCTTAGACTGGGAATGAACTCCACATGCCTAAGGCAACCGACGAAACGAGCGGGCAGGCACTACGCCAGCCAGAGGGACGGGATGCATAAGCTGTGGATCGATAAGGTGGTAGGTGGGTTTAGGCACATCTTCATATTTTTGCATGCCAATGCATTTTTATGGCTTGTAAATTCATACAATTATCCCTTAAGCCTTCACGTGAAGTTTCATGGCAAGATGACTCATTTTCTATTTTTCACGATTTTTAAAACTTTTTACGGTTTGAGATTTTTTTAAAATTTCTTCGAAAGGAGTTTTGGCCCCAAACATGGTAGACGTGACCCTTGTATTTTTTTTGGCATGCACAAAAAAAATCAGCAAAAAACTCAAAGTGTACAAGATTTTGTGACCATTTGAAAAAAGTGTCCCCATTACAGACACTTTAATGGCTACTGGCAGCAAACCTGTAAAATCTCAAATGCTCTTTAAGGGGTGTGAGTTCTCGAGGTTTGATCAGGGATAGGGGGCCAATATAAGGGCCAAGTACCAGCACCCATCGCACATCATGTGCACACACCCCCTGGACCCCCCGATCGTCGGAACCCCAATGCTACCGATCAGGTTCTCCGATGATGCTCCGACGATGGTGCCCCGACGAAGAAAAAATTGGCACCAGCACTTGCCCAAGCCCAGCATGTGCTACCGTAACCCTCAGTCCAGTCCAATCTTAGACTGGGAATGAACTCCGTATGCTTAGACTGGGAATGAACTCCGTATGCCTAAGTCAACCCATGAAACGAGCGTGCGGGCGCTCCGTCGGCCAGAGGGGCGGGATGCGAAAGTCAAGGATCGGCCGGGTCCCCTTCTACATCTGTCGATCCTGCTGCTGTAACCCTCGGTCTTGTCCAATCTTAGACTAGGAATGAACTCCGTATGCCTAAGCCAACCGATGAAACGAGCGGGCGGGCACTACACCGGCCAGAGAGACGAGATGCACAAGCCGTGGATCGATAGGGTGGTAGGTGGGTTTAGGCACATCTTCATATTTCTATGTGCCAATGCCATTTTTATGGCTTGTAAATTCATACAATGGTCCCTTAAGCCTTCACGTGAAGTTTCATGGCAAGACAACTCGTTTTCTATTTTTCATGATTTTGGAAACTTTGTACGGTTTGGGATTTTTCAAAATTTTTTCGGAAGGGGTTTTGGCCCCAAACTTTGTAGACCTGATCCTTGTATTTTTTTTGGCATGCACAAAAAAATTCAGCTAAAAACTCGAAGTGTACAAGATTTTGTGACCATTTGAAAAAAGTGTCACCATTTCAGACACTTTAATGGCTACTGCCAGAAACCTGTAAAATCTCAAATGCTCCTTAAGGGGGTGTGAGTTCTCGAGGTTTGATGAGGGATAGGGGGCCAATATAAGGGCCAAGTACCAGCACCCATCGCACATCATGTGCGCACACCCCCCGGCCCCCCGATCGTCGAAACCTTAATGTCACCGGTCAGGTTCTCTGGCGATGCTACGACGATGGTGCCTTGGCGAAGAAAAATGTGGCACCAGCACATGCCAGAGCCCAGCATATGCTGCCGTAACCCTCGGTCCGGTCCAATCTTAGATTGGGAATGAACTCCGTATGCTTAGACTGGGAATGAACTCCGTATGCCTAAGTCAACCCACGAAACGAGCGTGTGAGTGCTCAGCCGGCCAGATGGGCAGGATGCAAAAGCTGAGGATCGGTTGGGTCCCCCTTTGCGTGCTGTCAATCTTGCTGCCATAACCCTCAGTTCAGTTCGGTCCGATCTTAGACTAGGAATGAACTCCGTATGCCTAAGCCAGCCGACGAAACGAGCGGGCGGGCGGGCGGGCGGGAACTATGTCGGCCAGAGAGACGGGATTCACAAGCCGTGGATCGATAGGGTGGTAGGTGGGTTTAGGCACATCTTCATATTTCTACGTGCCAATGCTATTTTTATGGCTTGTAAATTTATACAATGGTCCCTTAAGCCTTCACGTGAAGTTTCATGGCAAGACGACTCGTTTTCTATTTTTCATTATTTTTAAAATATTTTACGGTTCGGGATGTTTTAAAATTCTTTCAGAAGGAGTTTTGGCCCTGAACTTGGGAGACATGATCCTTGTATTTTTTTTGGCATGCACAAAAAAATTCAGCTAAAAACCCGAAGTGTACAAGATTTTGTGACCGTTTGAAAAAAGTGTCCCTATTTCAGACACTTTAATGGCTACTGGCAGCAAACCTGTAAAATCTCAAATGTTCTTTAAGGGGGTGTGAGTTCTCAAGGTTTGATGAAGGATAGGGGGCCAATATAAGGGCCAAGTACCAGCACCCATCACACATCATGTGCGCACACCCCCCCCGGTCCCCCCGATCGTCGAACCCCATTACCGCTGGTCAGGTTCTCCGACGATGCTCTGGCGATGGTGCCCCGACGAAGAAAAATACGACACCAGCACATGCCCGAGCCCAGCATGTGCTGTCGCAACCTTCAATCTAGTCTGATCTTAGACTCAAAATAAACTTCGTATGCTTAGACTGGGAATGAACTTCGTATGCCTAAGTCAACCCACGAAACGAGCGTGCGGGCACTCAGCCGACCAGAGGGGCGGGATGTGCAAGCCGGGGATCGGTCGGGTCCCCCTCTACGTGCTGCCGTAACCCTTGGTCCGGTCCAATCTTAGACTAGGAATGAACTCCGTATGCCTAAGCCAACCGATGAAACGAGCAGGCGGGCGGACGGGCGGACATTACGTCGGCCAGAGAGACGGGATGCGCAAGCCGTGGATCGATAGGGTGGTAGGTGGGTTTAGGCACATCTTCATATTTCTGCGTGCCAATGCCATTTTTATGGCTTGTAAATTCATACAATGGTCCCTTAACCTTCACGTGAATTTCAAGGCAAGACGACTCGTTTTCTATTTTTCACGATTTTTGAAACTTTTTACGGTTCAAGATTTTTTTAAATTTTTTCGGAAGTAGTTTTGGCCCCAAACTTGGTAGATGTGATCCTTGTATTTTTGTTGGCATGGAAAAAAAAATTCAGCTAAAAACTCGAAGTGTACAAGATTTGTGACTATTTGAAAAAAGTGTCCCCATTTCAGACACTTTAATGACTACTGGAAACAAACCTGTAAAATCTCAAATGCTCTTTAAGGAGGTGTGAGTTCTCGAGGTTTGATGAAGTATAGGGGGCCAATATAAGAGCCAAGTACCATCACCCATTGCACATCATGTGCACACAACCCCCCCGGCCCTCCCGATCGTCGAAACCCTAATGCCACTGGTCAGGTTCTTCAGTGATGCTCCAGCGATGGTGCCCCAACAAAGAAAAATACGGCACCAGCACATGCCCGAGCCCAGCATATGCTGCCGTAACCCTCTGTCTGGTCCGATCTTAGGCTAAGAATGAACTCGTTTTCTATTTTTCATGATTTTCAAAACTTTTTATGGTTCGAGATTTTGTAAAATTTTTTCGGAAGGAGTTTTAGCCCTAAACTTGGTAGACGTGATCCTTGTATTTTTTTTGGCATGCACAAACAAAATTTAGCTAAAAACTCGAAGTGTACAAGATTTTGTGACCATTTGAAAAAAGTGTCCCAATTTCAAACACTTTAATAGCTACTGGCAGCAAACCTGCAAAATCTCAAATGCTCTTTAAGGGGGTGTGAGTTCTCGAGGTTTGATGAGGGATAGGGGGCCAATATAAGGGCCAAGTACCAGCACCCATCGCACATCACGTGCGCACACCCGCCGGCCCCCCCGATCGCTGGAACCCTAATGCCATCGGTCAGGTTCTCTGGCAATGCTCCGACGATGGTACCCCGACGAAGAAAAATGTGGCACCAATACATGCCCGAGACCAGCATGTGCTGTCGCAGCCCTCGCTCCGGTCCGATCTTAGACTGGGAATGAACTCCGTATGCTTAGACTGGGAATGAACTACGTATGCCTAAGTCAACCCATGAAACTAGCGTGCGGGCGCTCAGCCGGACAGGGGGGCGAGATGCGTAAGCCTGGGATCGGTCGGTCCCCCTCTACGTGCTGCTAATCCTGCTACCGCAACCCTCCATCCGATCCAATCTTAAGACTGGGAATGAACTCCGTATACCTAAGCCAACTGACAAAATGAATGGGCGGGCGGGCGGGCACTACGTCCGCTAGAGAGGAGGGATGCGCAAGCCGTGGATCGATAGGGTGGTAGGTGGGTTTAGGCACATCTTCATATTTCATCATGCCAATGCCTTTTTTATGGTTTGTGAATTCATATAATGGTCCCTTAAGCCTTCACGTGAAGTTTCATGGCAAGACGACTCGTTTTCTATTTTTCACGATTTTTAAAACTTTTTACGGTTCTAGATTTTTTAAAATTTTTTCGGAACGCGTTTTGGCCACAAACTTGGTAGACTTGATCATTATGTTTTTATTGGCATGCGCAAAAAAATTCAGCTAAAAACTCAAAGTGTACAAGATTTTGTGACCATTTGAAAAAAGTGTCCCAATTTCAGACACTTTAATGGCTACTGGCAGCAAACCTGTAAAATCTCAAATGCTTTTTAAGGGGGTGTGAGTTCTCAAGGTTTGATGAGGGATAGGGGGCCAATATAAGGGCCAAGTACCAGTTCCCATCATACATCATGTGCGGACACCCCCCCCGGCCCCCCCGATCGCCGGAACCCCAATGCCGTCGGTCAGATTCTCCGGCTATGCTCCGGTGATGGTGACCCGGTGAAGAAAAATGTGGCACCAGCACAAGCTCGAGCCCAGCATGTGCTGCCACAACCCTCGGTCCAGTCCGATCTTAGACTGGGAATGAACTCTGTATGCTTACACTGGGAACGAACTCCGCATGCCTAAGTCAACACACGAAACGAGCGTGCGGGCGCTCAGCGGGCCAGAGGGGCAGGACGCACAAGCTGGGGATCAACTGGGTCCCCCTCTACGTGCTGCCGCAACCTTCGGTCCGGTATAATCTTAGACTGGGAATGAAGTTCGTATACCTAGGCCAACCGACGAAACGAGTGGGCGGGCGAGCGGGTGGGCACTACCGGCTAGAGAGACGGAATGCGCAAACCGTGCATCGATAGGGTGGTAGGTGGGTTTAGGCACATCTTCTTATCTCTACATGCCAATGCCATTTTTATGGCTTGTAAATTCATACAATGGTCCCTTAAGACTTCACGTGAAATTTCATGGCAAGATGACTCGTTTTCTATTTTTCACGATTTTTGAAACTTTTTACGGTTCAGGATTTTTTAAAATTTTTTCCAAAGGATTTTTTGCCCCAAACTTGGTAGACATGATCATTGTATTTTTGTTGGCATGCACAAAAAAAGTCAGCTAAAAACTCGAAGTTTACATGATTTTGTGACCATTTGAAAAAAATGTCCACATTTCAAACAGTTTAATGGCTACTGGCAGCAAACCTGTAAAATCTCAAATGCTCTTTAAGGGAGTGTGAGTTATCGAGGTTTGATGAGGGATAGGGGGCCAATATAAGGGCCAAGTACCAGCAACCATCGCACATCATGTGCGCACACCCCTCGGCCCCCCCGATTGTCGGAACCCCAATGCCGCCGGTCAGGTTCTCCGACGATGCTCCGACGATGGTGCCCCGACGAAGAAAAATGCAGCACCAGCACATGCATGAGCCCAGCATGTGCTGCCACAACCCTCGGTCTGGTGCGATCTTAGACTAGGAATGAACTCCGTATGCCTAAGCCAACCGACGAAACGAGCGGGCGGGCGGGCGGGCACTACGCTGGCCAGAGAGACGAGATGCGCAAGCCGTGGATCGATAGGGTGGTAGGTGCGTTTAGGCACATCTTCATATTTCTGCATGCCAATGCCATTTTTATGGCTTGTAAATTCAAACAATGGTCCCTTAAGCCTTCACGTGAAGTTTCATGGCAAGACGACTCGTTTTCTATTTTTCATGATTTTTGAATATTTTTCCGGTCTGGGATTTTTTTTAATTTTTTTGGAAGGCGTTTTTGCCCCAAACTTGGTAGACGTGATCCCTGTATTTTTTTTGGCATGCACAAAAAAATTCAGCTAAAAACTCAAAGTGTACAAGATTTTGTGACCATTTGAAAAAAGTGTCCCCATTTCAGACACTTTAATGGCTACAGGCAGCAAACGTGTAAAATCTAAAATGATCTTTAAGGGGCTGTGAGTTCTCGAGGTTTGATGAGAGATAGGGGGCCAATATAAGAGCCAAGTACCACCACCCATTGCACATCATGTGCGCACACCCCCCGACCCCCTCGATCACCGGAACCCCAATTTCGCCGGTCAGGTCCTCCGGTGATGCTCCGGCGATGGCGCCCCGACAAAAAAAAATGCGGCACCAGCACATGCCCGAGCCCAGCATGTGCTGTCGCAACCCTTGGTTCAGTCCGATCTTAGACTGGGAATGAACTCTGTATGACTAAGCCAACCGATGCAACGAGCGGGCGAGCGAGCAGGCGGGCGGGCACTACGCCAGCCAGAGAGACGGGATATACAAGCCGTGGATCGATAGGGTGGCAGGTGGGTTTAGGCACATCTTCATATTTCTACGTGCCAATGCCATTTTTATGGCTTGTAAATTCATAAAATGGTCCCTTAAGCCTTCAAGTGAAGTTTCATGGCAAGATGACTCGTTTTCTATTTTTCATGATTTTTGAAACTTTTTACGATTTGAGATTTTTTTAAATTTTTTCGAAAGGAGTTTTGGCCCTAAACTTGGTACACGTGATCATTGTATTTTTGTTGGCATCCACAAAAAAATTCAGCTAAAAACTCGAGGTGAACAATATTTTGTGACCATTTGAAAAAAGTATCCCTATTTCAAACACTTTAATGGCTACTGGCAGCAAACCTGTAAAATCTAAAATGCTCTTTAAGGGGGTGTGAGTTCTTGAGGGATAGGGGGCCAATATAAGGGCCAAGTACCAGCACCCATCGCACACCATGTGCGCACAACCCCCCCGGCCCCCCTGATCATCGGAACCCCAATGCCGCCGGTCAGGTTCTCCGATGATGCTCTGACGATGGTACCTCGACGAAGAAAAATCTAGCACCAGCACATGTCTGAGCCCAGCATGTGCTGCCACAACCCTCGGTTCGATCTGATCTTAGACTGGGAATGAACTCCGTATGCTTAGACTGGGAATGAACTCCATATGTGTAAGTCAACACACGAAACGAGCGTGCGAGCGCTCAGCCGGCCAGAGGGGCAGGATGCGCAAGCCGGGGATCGGTCGGGTCCCCCTCTATGTGCTGCCGATCATGCTGCCATATCCCTCGATCTGGTCCAATCTTAGACTAGGAGTAAACTCCGTATTCCTAAGCGAACCGAAGAAACGTACGGGCTGGTGGGCACTACGCCGGCCAGTGAGCCAGGATGCGTAAGTCGTGGATCAATAGGGTGGAAGGTGGGTTTAGGCACATCTGCATATTTCTGCATGCCAATGCCATTTTTATGGCTTGTAAATTCATACAATGGTCCCTTAAGCCTTCACGTGAAGTTTCTTGGCAAGACGACTCGTTTTCTATTTTTCACGATTTTCAAAACCTTTTGCGGTTCAGGATTTTTTTAAATTTTTTCGGAAGGTGTTTTTGCCCCAAACTTGGTAGACGTGATCCCTGTCTTTTTGTTGAGATGCACAAAAAAATTCAGCTAAAAACTCAAAGTGTACAAGATTTTGTGACCATTTGAAAAAAGTGTCCCCATTTTAGACACTTTAATGGCTACTGGCAGCAAACCCGTAAAATCTCGAATGCTCTTTAAGGCGGTGTGAGTTCTCGAGGTTTGATGAGGGATAGGGGGCCTATATAATGGCCAAGTACCAGCACCCATCGCACATCATGTGCGCACACCCCCCCGACCCCACCGATCGCCGGAACCCCAATGCCGCCGGTCCGGTTCTCTGACGATGCTCCTGCGATGGTGCCCCGGTGAAGAAAAATGCAGCACCAGCAATGCCCGAGCCCAGTATATGCTGCCACAACCCTCGATGCGGTCCGATCTTAGACTGGGAATCAACTCCATATGCCTAAGTCAACCCACGAAATGAGCGTGCGGGCGCTCAGTCAGCCAGAGGGGTGGGATGCGCAAGCCGAGGATCGACCGGGTCCCCTTTTGCGTGCTGCCGATCTTGCTGCAGCAACCCTAGGTCCGATCCGATCTTAGACTGGGAATGAACTTCGTATGCCTATGCCAACCGGTGAAATGAAGGGGCGGGCGGGCGGGCATTAGGCCGGCCAGAGAGTCGGGATGCACAAGTCGTGGATCGATATGGTGGTAGGTGGGTTTAGGTCCATCTTCATATTTCTCCATGCCAATGCCATTTTTATGGCTTGTAAACTCATACAATGGTCCCTTAAGCCTTCACGTGAAGTTTCATGGCAAGACGACTCGTTTTCTATTTTTCACGATTTTTGAAACTTTTTACGGTTTGGGATTTTTTTAAATTTTTTCGGAAGGAGTTTTCACCCCAAACTTGGTAGACGTGATCCTTGTATTTTTTTGGCATGCATAAAAAAATTCAGCTAAAAACTCGAAGTGTACAAGATTTTGTGACCATTTGAAAAAAATGTCCCCATTTCAGACACTTTAATGGCTACAGGCAGCAAACGTGTAAAATCTCAAATGATCTTTAAGGGGCTGTGAGTTCTCGAGGTTTGATGAGGGATTGGGGGCCAATATAAGAGCCAAGTACCAGCACCCATTGCACATCATGTACGCGCACCCCCCCAACCCCCCCGATCGTCGGAACCTCAATGCCGCCGATCAGGTTCTCCGGTGATGCTCCGACGATGGCGCCCCAGTGAAAAAAAATACGGCACCAGTACATGCCCGGGCCCAGCATGTGTTGCTGCAACCCTCGGTCTGGTCTGATCTTAGACTGGGAATGAACTCCGTATGCCTAAGTCAACCCATGAAACGAGCGTGCGGGCGTTCAACAAGCCAGAGGGGCGGGATGCGCAAGTCAGGGATCGACCGAGTCCCCCTCTGCGTGCTACCGATCCTGCTGCCGTAACCCTTGATTTGGTCCGATCTTAGACTAGGAATGAACTTCGTACGCCTAAGCCAACCAACGAAACGAGTAGGCGGGCGGGCAGGTGAGCGGGCACTTCATCGGCCAGAGAGACGGGATGCGCAAGTCGTGGATCGATAGGGTGGTAGGTGGGTTTAGGCACATCTTCATATTTCTACGTGCCAATGCCATTTTTATGGCTTGTAAATTCATACAATGGTCCCTTAAGCCTTCACGTGAAGTTTCATGGCAAGACGACTCGTTTTCTATTTTTCACGATTTTCAAAACTTTTTACGGTTCGAGATTTTTTAAAATTTTTTCGAAAGGAGTTTTGGCCTGAAACTTCATAGACGTGATCCTTTTATTTTTCTTGGCATTCACAAAAAAAATTTAGCTAAAACCTCGAAGTATTTCTACGTGCCAATGCCATTTTTATGGCTTGTAAATTCATACAATGGTCCCTTAAGCCTTCACGTGAAGTTTCATGGCAAGACGACTTGTTTTCTATTTTTCACGATTTTCAAAACTTTTTACGGTTCGAGATTTTTTAAAATTTTTTCGAAAGGATTTTTGGCCCCAAACTTCGTAGACGTGATCCTTTTATTTTTCTTGGCATGCACAAAAAAAATTCAGCTAAAACCTCGAAGTATACAAGATTTTGTGACCATTTGAAAAAAGTGTCCCCATTTCAGACACTTTAGTGGCTATTGGCAGCAAACCTGTAAAATCTCAAATGCTCTTTAAGGTGGTATGAGTTCTCGAGGTTTGATGAGGGATAGGGCGCCAATATACGGGCCAAGTACCAGCACCCATCGCACATCATGTGCGCACACCCGCCCGGCCCCCCCGATCGCCGGAACCCCAATGCCGCCGGTAAGGTTCTCCGATGAAGCTCCAGCGATGGTGCCCCGACAAAGAAAAATGTGGTACCAGCACATGCCCGACCCCAACAAGTGCTGCCGTAACCCTCGGTCCGGTCCGATCTTAGATTGGGAATAAACTCCGTATGCCTAAGTCAACCCACGAAACGAGCGTGCGGGTGCTCATCTTGCCAGAGGGGTGGGATGCGCAAGCCGAGGATCAACTAGGTCCCCCTCTGCGTGCTACCGATCCTGCTGCCACAACCCTCGATCCTATCCAATCTTAGACTAGTAATGAACTCTGTATGCCTAAGCCAATCGACGAAATGAGCAGGCGGGCGGGCGGGCACTACGTCTGCCAGAGAGATGGGATGCGGAAGTCGTGGATCGATAGGGTGGTAGGTGGGTTTAGGCACATCTTTATATTTTTGTGTGCCAATGCTATTTTTATGGCTTGTAAATTCATACAATGGTCCCTTAAGCCTTCACGTGAAGTTTCATGGCAAGATGACTCGTTTTCTATTTTTCACGATTTTCAAACTTTTTGCGGTTTCGGATTTTTTAAATTTTTTCGAAAGGAGTTTTAGCCCCAAACTTGGTAGACGTGATCCTTGTATTTTTGTTGGCATGCATAAAAAAATTCAGTTAAAAACTCGAAGTGTACAAGATTTTGTGACCATTTGAAAAAAGTGTCCCCATTTCAGGCACTTTAATTGCTACTAGCAGCAAACCTGTAAAATCTCAAATGCTCTTTAAGGGGGTGTGAGTTCTCGAGGTTTGATGAGGGATAGGGTGCCAATATAAGTGCCAAGTACCAGCACCCATCGTACATCATGTGCGCACACCCCTCCGGTCCCCCCGATCGCCGAAACCCTAATGCCACCGGTCAGGTTCTCCGGCAATGCTCCAGTGATGGTGCCTTGGGGAAGAAAAATTTGGCACCAGCACATGCTCGAGCCCAGCATGTGCTACCGCAACCCCCAGTCCGATCCGATCTTAGACTGGGAATGAACTCCGTAAGCTTAGACTTGGAATGAACTCCGTATGCCTAAATCAACCCATGAAACGAGCATGTGGGCACTCAGTCGGCCAGAAGGATGGGATGCACAAGCCGGGGATCGGCCGGGTCCCCCTTTGCATGCTGTCGATCCTGCTGCCACAACCCTTGGTCCGGTTCGATCTTAGACTGGCAATTAACTCCGTATGCTAAGACTGGGAATGAACTCCTTATGCTAAGATAAGGAATGAACTCCGTATGCCTATGTCAACCCATGAAATGAGTGTGCGGGCGCTCAGCCGGCCAGAGGGGCAGGATGCGTAAGCCGGGGATCGAGTAGGTCCCCCTCTGCATGCTGCAGATCTTGCTGCCGCAACCCTCGTTCTGGTCCGATCATAGACTGGGAATGAACTCCATATGCCTAAGCCAACCAACGAAATGAGCGAGTGGGCGGGCAGGTGGGTGGGCACTACGCCGACCAGAGAGACGGGATGTGCAAGTCATGGATCGATAGGGTGGTAGGCAGGTTTAGGCAGATCTTCATATTTCTACATGCCAATGCTATTTTTATGGCTTGTAAATTCATACAATGGTCCCTTAAGCCTTCACGTGAAGTTTCATGGCAAGACGACTCGTTTTCTATTTTTCACTATTTTTGAAACTTTTTACGATTCGGGATTTTTTAAAATTTTTTAGGAAAGCGTTTTGGCCCCAAATTTGGTAGACGTGATCCTTGTATTTTTGTCGGTACGCACAAAAAAATTCAGCTAAAAACTCAAAGTGTACAAGATTTTGTGACCATTTGAAAAAAGTGTCCCCATTTTAGACACTTTAATGGCTACTGGCAGCAAACCTGTAAAATCTCAAATGCTCTTTAAGGGGGTGTGAGTTCTTGAGGTTTGATGAGGGATAGGGGGCCAATATAAGGGCCAAGTACCAGGACCCATCGCACATCATGTGCGCACACCCCCCGGCCCCCCAATCGCGGGAACCGCAATGCCGCCGGTGAGGTTCTCCGACGATGCTCCAGTGATGGTGCTGTTGCAACCCTCGGTCTGGTCCGATCTTAGATTGGGAATGAACTCCGTATGCCTAAGTCAACCAACGAAACTAGCGTGCGGGCGCTCAGCCAGCCAGAGGGGCAGGATGCGCAAGCCGGGGATCGGTCGGGTCCCCCTTTGCGCGTTGTCGATCCTACTACCGCAACCCTTGGTCCGGTTTGATCTTACACTTGAAATGAACTCCGTATGCCTAAGCCAACCGACAAAATGAGCGAGCGGGCGGGCAGGCGGGCACTACGCCGGCCAGAGAGACGGGATGTGCAAGTCGTAGATCGATAGGGTGGTAGGTGGGTTTAGGCACATCTTCATATTTCTACGTGACAATGCTGTTTTTTTGGCTTGTAAATTCATACAATGGTCCTTTAAGCCTTCACGTGAAGTTTCATGGCAAGACGACTCGTTTTCTATTTTTCATGATTTTTCAAACTTTTTATGATTCAGGATTTTTTAAAATTTTTTGGGAAGGCGTTTTGGCCCCAAATTTGGTAGACGTGATCCTTGTATTTTTGTCGATACGCACAAAAAAATTCAGCTAAAAACTCAAAGTGTACAAGATTTTGTGACCATTCGAAAAAAGTGTCCCCATTTTAGACACTTTAATGGCTACTGGCAGCAAACCTGTAAAATCTCAAATGCTCTTTAAGGGGGTGTGAGTTCTTGAGGTTTGATGAGGGATAGGGGGCCAATATAAGGGCCAAGTACCAGCACCCATTGCACATCATTCGAGAACACCCCCACGGACCCCCTGATCACCGGAACCCCAATGCCGTCGGTCAGGTTCTCCGGCGATGGTGCCTCGGAGAAGAAAAATGCAGCACCAGCACATGCTCGAGCCCAGCATGTGCTGCCGTAACCCTTGGTCCGGTCTGATGTTAGAGTGGGAATGAACTCCGTATGCTTAGACTGGGAATGAACTCTGTATGCCTAAGTTAAACCATGAAACGAGTGTGCGAGTGCTCAGCCGGCCAGAGGGGCGGGATGCACAAGCCGAGGATCGATCAGGTCCCCCTCTGCACGCTATCGATCCTACTGCTACAACGCTCAGTCCACTCTGATCTTAGACTAGGAATGAACTCCGTATGGCTAAGCCAACCGATGAAACGAGCGGGCGGGTGGGCGGGAGGGCACTACGCCGGCCAGAGAGACGGGATGCGCAAGCCGTGGATCGATAGGGTGGTAAGTGGGTTTAGGCACATCTTCATATTTCTGCATGCCACTGCCATTTTTATGGCTTGTAAATTCATATAATGGTCCCTTAAACCTTCACGTGAAGTATCATGGCAAGTTGACTCATTTTCTATTTTTCATGATTTTTGAAACTTTTTACGGTTCGAGATTTTTTAAAATTTTTTAGGGGCCCCAAACTAGGTAGACATGATCCTTGTATTTTTGTTGGCATGCACAAAAAAATTCAGCTAAAAACTAGAAGTGTACAAGATTTTGTGGCCATTTGAAAAAAATGTCCCCATTTCAGACACTTTAATGGCTACTGGCAGCAAACCTGTAAAATCTCAAATGCTCTTTAAGGGGGTGTGAGTTCTCAAGGTTTGATGAGGGATAGGGGGCGAATATAAGGGCCAAGTAGCAGCACCCATCGCACATCATGTGCGAACACACCCCCCCGGCCCCCTCGACCATCGGAACCCCAATGCCACCGGTCAGGTTCTCCGGCGATGCTCCGACGATGGTCCCCCGACGAAGAAAAATGCGGCACCAGCACATGCTCGAGCCCAGCATGTGCTGCCGCAACCTTCGGTCTGACCCGATTTTAGACTGGGAATGAACTCCGTATGCTTAGACTACGAATGAACTCCGGATGCCTAAGTCAACCCACAAAACGAGCGTGCGGGCGCTTAGCCGGTTAGAGGGGCGAGATACGCAAGCCGGGGATCGATCGAGTCCCCCTCTACGTGCTGTCGATCTTGCTACCGTAACCCTTGGTCCGGTCCGATCTTAGATTTAAAATGAATTCCGTATGCCTAAGCCAACCGACGAAACGAACGGGCGGGCGGGCCGACGGACGCTACGTCAGCCAGACAGACGGGATGCGCAAGCCGTGGATCTATAGGGTGATAGGTGGGTTTAGGCACATCTTCATATTTCTACATGCCAATGCCATTTTTATGACTTGTAAATTCATACAATGGTCCCTTAAGCCTTCACGTGAAGTTTCATGGCAAGACGACTCGTTTTCTATTTTTCACGATTTTTGAAACTTTTTACGGTTTGGGATTTTTTAAAATTTTTTCGGAAGGAGTTTTGGCCCCAAACTTGGTAGACATGATCCTTGTATTTTTTTTGGCATGCACCAAAAAAGTCAATTAAAAACTCGAAGTGTACAAGATTCTGTGACCATTTGAAAAAAGTTTCCCCATTTCAGACACTTTAATTGCTACTGGCAGCAACCCTGTAAAATCTCAAATGATCTTTAAGGGGGTGTGAGTTCTTGAGCTTTGATGAGGGATAGGGGGCCAATATAAGGGCCAAGTACCAGCACCCATCGCACATCATGTGCGCACACCTCCCCTGGCCCCCCCGATCGTCGGAACCCCAATGCCGTCGGTCAGGTTCTCCGACGATGCTCCGACGATGGTGCCCCGACGAAGAAAAATGTGGCACCAGCACATGTCTGAGCCCAGCATGTGTTGCCGTAACCCTTGGTCCGATCCAATCTTAGACTGGGAATGAACTCCGTACGCCTAAGTCAACCCATGAAACGAGCGTGCGGGCGCTCAGCCGGCCAGAGGGGCTGTATACACAAGCTGAGGATCGATCGGGTCCCCCTCTGCGCGCTATCGATCCTACTGCCGTAACCCTCGGTCCGGTCTGATCTTACACTTGGAATGAACTCCATATGCCTAAGCCAACTGACGAAACGAGCATGCGGGCGGGCGGGCGAGCACTACGTCGGCCTGAGAGACAGGATGCACAAGCCGTGGATCGATAGGGTGTGCGGGCGCTCAGCCGGCCAGAGGGGCGGTATGCACAAGCTGAGGATCGGTCGGGTCCCCCTCTGCGTGCTGTCAATCCTACTGCCGTAACCCTCGGTCCGGTCTGATCTTACACTTGGAATGAACTCCGTATGCCTAAGCCAACTGACGGAACGAGCATGCGGGCGGGCGGGCGGGGGGGCGAGCACTACGTCTGCCTGAGAGACGGGATGTACAAGCCGTGGATCGATAGGGTGGTAGGTGGGTTTAGGCACATCTTCATATTTCTACGTGCCAATGCCATTTTTATGGCTTGTAAATTCATACAATGGTCCTTTAAGCCTTCATGTGAAGTTTCATGGCAAGACGACTCGTTTTCTATTTTTCACTATTTTCGAAACGTTTTGTGGTTCAAGATTTTTTAAAATTCTTTCGGAAGGATTTTTGGCCCCAAACTTGGTAGACGTGATCCTTGTATTTTTGTTGGCATGCACAAAACAATTCAGCTAAAAACTCGAAGTGTACAAGAATTTGTGACCATTTGAAAAAAGTGTCCCCATTTCAGACACTTTAATGGCTACTGGCAACAAACCTGTAAAATCTCAAATGCTCTTTAAGGGGGTGTGAGTTCTCGAGGTTTGATGAGGGATAGGGGGCCAATATAAGGGCCATGTACCAGCACCCATCGCACATCATGTCCACACACCACCCCCGGCCCCCCCGATCGTCAGAACCCCAATGCCGCCAGTCAGGTTCTTCGGCGATGCTCCGACGATGGTGCCCCGATGAAGAAAAATGTGACACCAGCACATACCCGAGCCCAACATGTGCTGCCGTAACCCTCGGTCTGATCCGATCTTAGACTCGGAATGAACTCCGTATGCGTAGATCAGGAATCAACTCCGTATGCCTAAGTCAACCCACGAAACGAGCATGCGGCCGCTCAACCGGCTTGAGGGGCGCGATGTGCAAGCTGGGGATTGACCGGGTCCCCCTCTACGTGCTGTCAAAGCTGCTGCCACAACCCTCGGTCTGGTCCGATCTTAGACTGGGAATGAACTCCGTATGCCTAAGCCAACCGACGAAATGAGCGGGCGAAAGGGCACTATAACGGCCATAGAGACGGGATGCGCAAGTCGTGGATCGATAGGGTGGTAGGTGGGTTTAGGCACATCTTTATATTTCTACATGCCAATGCCATTTTTATGGCTTGTAAATTCATACAATGGTCCCTTAACCCTTCACTTGAAGTTTCATGGCAAGACGACTCGTTTTCTATTCTTCACGATTTTTGAAACTTTTTTCGGTTCGAGATTTTTTGAAAATTTTTTCAGAAAGAGTTTTGGTGCCAAACCTGGTAGATGTGATCCTCATATTTTTTTTGGTGTGCACAAAAAAATTCAGCTAAAAACTCGAAGTGTACAAGATTTTGTGACCATTTGAAAAAAGTTTCCCCATTTCAGACACTTTAATTGCTACTGGCAGCAAACCTGTAAAATCTCAAATGATCTTTAAGGGGGTGTGAGTTCTCGAGCTTTGATGAGGGATAGGGGGCCAATATAAGGGCCAAGTACCAGCACCAATCGCACATCATGTGCGCACACCTCCCCTGGCCCCCCCGATCACCGGAACCCCAATGTCGCCGGTCAGGTTCTCCGGTGATGCTCCGACGATGGTGCCCCGACGAAGAAAAATGCGGCACCAGCACATGTTCGAGCCCAGCATGTGTTGCTGTAACCCTCGGTCTGATCAAATCTTAGACTGGGAATGAACTCCGTATGCCAAGTCGACCCATGAAATGAGCGTGCGGGCGCTCAGCCGGCCAGAGGGGCTGTATGCACAAGCTGAGGATCGGTCGGGTCCCCCTCTGCGCACTGTCGATCCTACTACCGCAACCCTTGGTCTGGTCTGATCTTACACTTGGAATGAACTCCATATGCCTAAGCCAACTGATGAAACGAGCAAGCAGGCGAGCGGGCGGGCGGGCACTACGTCGGCCTGAGAGATGGGATGCGCAAGTCGTGGATCGATAGGGTGGTAGGTGGGTTTAGGCACATCTTCATATTTTTACATGCCAATGCCAGTTTTATGGCTTGTACATTCATACAATGGTCTCTTAAGCCTTCACGTGAAGTTTCATGGCAAGACGACTCGTTTTCTATTTTTCACTATTTTCGAAACGTTTTGCGGTTCGAGATTTTTTAAAATTCTTTCGGAAGGAGTTTTGGCCCCAAACTTGGTAGACGTGATCCTTGTATTTTTGTTGGCATGCACAAAACAATTCAGCTAAAAACTCGAAGTGTACAAGAATTTGTGACCATTTGAAAAAAGTGTCCCCATTTCAGACACTTTAATGGCTACTTGCAGCAAACCTGTAAAATCTGAAATGCTCTTTAAGGGGGTGTGAGTTTTCGAGGTTTGATGAGGGATAGGGGGCCAATATAAGGGCCATGTACCAGCACCCATCGCACATCATGTGCACACACCACCCCCAGCCCCCCCGATCGCTAGAACCCCAATGCCGCCAGTCAGGTTCTTCGACGATGCTCCGATGATGGTGCCCCGATGAAGGAAAATGTGGAACCAGCACATGCCCAAGCCCAGCATGTGCTGCCGCAACCCTCAGTCCGATCCGATCTTACACTCGGAATGAACTCCGTATGCATAGATCAGGAATCAACTCCGTATGCCTAAGTCAACCCACGAAACGAGCATGCGGCCACTCAACCGGCTTGAGGGGCGCGATGTGCAAGCTAGGGATCGACCGGGTCCCCCTCTACGTGCTGTCAAAGCTGCTGCCACAACCCTCGGTCTGGTCTGATCTTAGACTGGGAATGAACTCCGTATGCCTAAGCCAACCAATGAAACGAGCGGTCGGGCGGGCAGGCACTATGCCGGCCAGAGAGACGGGATGCGCAAGCCGTGGATCGATAGGGTGGTAGGTGGGTTTAGGCACATCTTCATATTTCTACATGCCAATGCCATTTTTATGGCTTGCAAATTCATACAATGGTCCCTTAAGCCTTCATGTGAAGTTTCATGGCAAGACGACTCGTTTTCTATTCTTCACGATTTTTGAAACTTTTTTCGGTTCGAGATTTTTTAAAATTTTTTCAGAAAGAGTTTTGGTGCCAAACCTGGTAGATGTGATCCTCATATTTTTTTTGGTGTGCAAAAAAAATTCAGCTAAAAACTCGAAGTGTACAAGATTTTGTGACCATTTGAAAAAAGTGTCCCCATTTCAGACACTTTAATTACTACTGGCAGCAAACCTGTAAAATCTCAAATGATCTTTAAGGGGGTGTGAGTTCTCGAGCTTTGATGAGGGATAGGGGGCCAATATAAGGGCCAAGTGCCAGCACCCATCGCACATAATGTGCGCACACCTCCCTTGGACCCCCCGATCGTCGGAACCCCAATGCCGCCGGTCAGGTTCTCCAGCGATACTCCGACGATGGTGCCCCGACGAAGAAAAATGTGGCACTAGCACATGTTCGAGCCCAACATGTGTTGCCGTAACCCTCGGTCCGGTCCAATCTTAGACTGGGAATGAACTCCGTATGCCTAAGTCAACCCATGAAACGAGCGTATGGGCGCTCAACCGGCCAGAGGGGAGGTATGCACAAGCTGAGGATCGACCGGGTCCCCCTCTGCGCGCTGTCGATCCTACTGTCGTAACACTCAGTCCGGTCTGATCTTGCACTTGGAATGAACTCTGTATGCCTAAGACAACTGACGAAATGAGTAGACGGGCGGGCGGGCGGGCGGGCACTGCGTCGGCCTGAGAGACGGGATGCGCAAGCCGTGGATCAATAGGGTGGTAGGTGGGGTTAGGCACATTTTCATATTTTTGCGTGCCAATGCCATTTTTATGGCTTGTAAATTCATACAATGGTCCCCTAAGCCTTCACGTGAAGTTTCATGGCAAGACGACTCATTTTCTATTTTTTATTATTTTCAGAACATTTTATGGTTCGGGATTTTTTAAAATTCTTTCGGAAGGAGTTTTGGCCCCAAACTTGGTAGACGTGATCCTTGTATTTTTGTTGGCATGCACAAAACAATTCAGCTAAAAACTCAAAGTGTACAAGAATTTGTGACCATTTGAAAAAAGTGTTCCCATTTCAGACACTTTAATGGCTACTGGCAGCAAACCTGTAAAATCTCAAATGCTCTTTAAAGGGGTGTGAGTTCTCGAGGTTTGATGAGGGATAGGGGGCCAATATAAGGGCCATGTACCAGCACCCATCGCACATCATGTGCAAACACCACCCCCGGCCCCCCCGATCGCCAGAACCCCAATGCCGCCAGTCAGGTTCTTCGGCGATGCTCCGACGATGGTGCCCCGATGAAGAAAAATGCAGCACCAGCACATGCCCGAGCCCAGCATGTGCTACCGTAACCCTTGGTCTGATCCGATCTTAGACTCGGAATGAACTCCGTATGCGTAGATCGGGAATCAACTCCGTATGCCTAAGTCAACCCACGGAACGAGCATGCGGCCGCTCAACCGGCTTGAGGGCCGCGATGCGCAAGCTGGGGATCAACCGGGTCCCCGTCTACGTGCTGTCAAAGCTGCTGCCACAACCCTCGGTCTGGTTCGATCTTAGATTGGGAATGAACTCCGTATGCCTAAGCCAACCGATGAAACGAGCGGGTGGGCGGGCGGGCACTATGCCGGCCAGAGAGACGGGATGCACAAGCCGTGGATCGATAGGGTGGTAGGTGGGTTTAGGCAAATCTTCATATTTCTACATGCCAATGCCATTTTTATGGCTTGTAAATTCATACAATGGCCCCTTAAGCCTTCACATGAAGTTTCATGGCAAGACGACTCATTTTCTATTCTTCACAATTTTTCAAAATTTTTTTGGTTCGAGATTTTTTTAAATTTTTTCAGAAAGATTTTTGGTGCCAAACCTGGTAGATGTGATCCTCGTATTTTGTTTTGTGTGCAACAAAAAAATTCAGCTAAAAACTTGAAGTGTACAAGATTTTGTGACCATTTGAAAAAAGTTTCCCCATTTCAGACACTTTAATTGCTACTGGCAGCAAACCTGTAAAATCTCAAATGATCTTTAAGAGGGTGTGAGTTCTCGAGCTTTGATGAGGGATAAGGGGCCAATATAAGGGCCAAGTACCAGCACCTATCGCACATCATGTGCGCACACCTCCCCTGGCCCCCCCGATCGCCGGAACCCCAATGCTGCCGGTCAGGTTCTCCGGCGATGCTCCGACGATGGTGCCCTGACAAATAAAAATACGGCACCAGCACATGTCTGAGCCCAGCATGTGTTGTCGTAACCCTCAGTTCGGTCCAATCTTAGACTGGGAATGAATTTCGTATGCCAAAGTCAACCCATGAAATGAGCGTGTGGGCGCTCAGCCGGCCAGAGGGGCGGTATGCACAAGTTGAGGATCGGCTGGGTCCTCCTCTGCGCACTGTCGATCCTACTGCCACAACCCTCGATCCGGTCTGATCTTACACTTGGAATGAACTCCATATGCCTAAGCCAACTGATGAAACGAGCAGGCAGGCGGACAGGCGGGCGGGCACTACGTCGGCCTGAAAGACAGGATGCGCAAGCCGTGGATCGATAGGGTGGTAGGTGGGTTTAGGCACATCTTCATATTTCTACGTGCCAATGCCATTTTCATGGCTTGTAAATTCATACAGTGGTCCCTTAAGCCTTCACGTGAAGTTTCATGGCAAGACGTCTCGTTTTCTATTTTTCATTATTTTCGAAACGTTTTACGGTTCGAGATTTTTTAAAATTCTTTCGGAAGGAGTTTTGGCCCCAAACTTGGTAGACGTGATCCTTGTATTTTTGTTGGCATGCACAAAATAATTCAGCTAAAAACTCAAAGTGTACAAGAATTTGTGACCATTTGAAAAAAGTGTCTCCATTTCAAACACTTTAATGGCTACTGGCAGCAAACCTGTAAAATCTCAAATGCTTTTTAATGGGGTGTGAGTTCTCGAGGTTTAATGAGAGATAGGGGGCGAATATAAGGGCCAAGTACCAGCACCCATCGCACATCATGTGCGCACACACCCCCCGGCCCCCCCGATCGCCGGAACCCCAATGCCGCCAGTCAGATTCTCCGGTGATGCTCCAACGATCGTGCCCCGACGAAGAAAAATACGGCACCAGCACATGCCCGAGCCCAACATGTGCTGCCGCAACCCTCGGTCCGGTTCAATCTTAGACTGGGAATGAACTCTGTTTGCTTAGACTGGGAATGAACTCCGTATGCCTAAGTCAACCCACGAAACGAGCGTACGGGCGCTTAGCCAGCCGAGGGGCGGGATGCACAAGCCGGGGATCGGTTGGGTCCCCCTCATCATGCTACCGATCTTGCTGCCGCAACCCTCGTTTCAGTCTGATCTTAGACTGGGAATGAACTCCGTATGCCTAAGCCAACTGACGAAACGAACGGGTGGGTGGGCACTATGCCGGCCAGAGAGACGAGATGCACAAGCCGCGGATCGCTTGGGTGGTAGGTGGGTTTAGGCACATCTTCATATTTCTGCATGGCAATGCCATTTTTATGGCTTGTAAATTCATACATTGGTCCCTTAAGCCTTCACGTGAAGTTTCATGGCAAGACAACTCGTTTTCTATTTTTCATGATTTTCGAAAGCTTTTGCAGTTCGGGATTTTTTCAAAATTCTTTTGGAAGAAGTTTTGGCCCCAAACTTGGTAGATGTGATCCTTGTATTTTTTTTGGCTTGTACAAAAAAAAAAAAGCTAAAAACTCGAAGTGTACAAGATTTTGTGAGCATTTGAAAAAAGTGTCCCCATTTAAGACACTTTAATGGCTACTGGCAGCTAACCTATAAAATCATGAATGCTCTTTAAGGGGGTGTGAGTTCTTAAGGTTTGATGAGGGATAGGGGGCCAATATAAGGGCCAAGTACCAGCAGCCTTCACACATCATGTGCGCACACCCCCCCGGCGCCCCCGATCACCGGAACCCCAATGCCGCCGGTCAGGTTCTCCAGTGATGCTCCGATGATGGTACCCCGACGAAGAAAAATGTGGCACTAGCACATGCCTGAGCGTAGCATGGGCTACTGCAACCCTCAGTTCGGTCCGATCTTAGACTGGGAATGAACTCCGTATGCTTAGACTGGGAATGAACTCTGTATGCCTAAGTCGACCCATAAAACGAGCATGCGGGTGCTCAGCCGGCCAGAGGGGTGGGATGCGCAAGCCGGCGATCAGCCGGGTCCCCCTCTCCGTGCTACCGATCCTACTACTGCAACCTTCAGTCTGGTCTGATCTTAGATTAGGAATAAACTCCGTATGCCTAAGCCAACCGACAAAACGAGCAGGCGGGCAGGCACTATGGCGACCAGAGAAAAGGGTTGCGCAAGCCGTGGATCAATAGTGTTGTAGGTGGGTTTAGGCACATCTTCATATTTCTGCATGCCAATGCCATTTTTATGGCTTGTAAATTCATACAATGCTCCCTTAAGCCTTCACGAGAAGTTTTATGGCAAGACGACTCGTATTTTATTTTTCATGATTTTGAAAACCTTTTACGGTTCTGAATTTTTTTAAAATTTTTTCGGTAGGAGTTTTAGCCCTAAACTTGGTAGACGTGATCCTTCTATTTTTTTTGGCTTGTACAAAAAAAATCAGCTAAAAACTCGAAGTGTACAAGATTTTGTGACCATTTGAAAAAAGTGTCCCCATTTCAGACACTTTAATGGCTACTGGCAGCAAACCTGTAAAATCATGAACGCTCTTTAAGGGGGTGTGAGTTCTTGAGGTTTGATGAGGGATAGGGGGCCAATATAATTTCCAAGTACCAACACCCTTCGCATATCATGTCCGTACACCCCCCCGACCCTGCCGATCGTCGAAACCCCAATGCCGCCGATTAGGTTCTCCGGCGATGCTCCGGTGATGGTGCCCCGGTGAAGAAAAAAGTGACGCCAGCACATGAACGAGCCCATCATGTGCTGCTGTAACCCTTGGTTCGGTCTAATCTTAGACTGGGAATGAACTCCGTATGCTTAGACTGGGAATGAACTCCGTATGCCTAAATCAACCTACGAAATGAGCGTACGGGCACTCAGCCGGCCAGAGCGGCGGGATGCGCAAGCCGAGGATCGGCCGAGTTCCCCTCTACGTGCTGTCGATCCTACTGCTGCAACCCTCAGTCTGGTCCAATCTTCAACTGCGAATGAACTTCGTATGCCTAAGCCAACCGATGAAACGAGCAGGCGGGCGGGCGGGCGGGCACTACGCAGGCCAGAGAGACGGGATGCGCAAGCCGTGGATCGATAGGGTGGTAGGTGGGTTTAGCCACATCTTCATATTTCTACGTGCCAGTGCCGTTTTTATGGCTTGTAAATTCATACAATGGTCCCTTAAGCCTTCACATGAAGTTTCATGGCAAGACGACTCGTTTTCTATTTTTTATGATTTTTGAACCTTTTTGCAGTTGGGGATTTTTTAAAACTTTTTCGGAAGGAGTTTTGGCCCCAAACTTGGTAGACATGATCCTTGTATTTTTGTTGGCATGCACAAAAACATTCAGCTAAATACTCAAAGTGTACAAGATTTTGTGACCATTTGAAAAAAGTGTCCCCATTTAAGACACTTTAATGGCTACTGGCAGCAAACTTGTAAAATCTCAAATGCTCTTTAAGGGGGTGTGAGTTCTCGAGGTTTGATGACGGATAGGGGGCCAATACAAGCACCAAGTACCAGCATACATCACACATCATGTGCGTACACCCCCTGGCCCCCCCGATCACCGGAACCCCAATGCCATCGGTTAGGTTCTCCGGTGATGGTCCGACGATGGTGCCCCGACGAACAAAAATGCGACACCAGCACAAGCACAAGCCTGAACCCAGCATGTGCTATCGCAACCCTCGGTCCCGTCCAATCTTAGGCTGGGAATGAACTTCGTATGCTTAGACTGGGAATGAACTCCGTATGCCTACGTCAACCCACGAAACGACCGTGCGGGCGTTCAGGAGGCCAGAGGGGCGGGATGAGTAAGCCAAGGATCGGTCGGGTCCCCCTTTGCGTGCTACCGATCCTGCTACCGCAACCCTTGGTCCGGTCTGATCTTAGATTGGGAATTAACTCCGTATGCCTAAGCCAACCGACGAAACGAGCGGGCGGGCGGACGGGCGGGCAGTACGCCGACCAGAGAGACGGGATGCGCGAGCCGTTGATCGATAGGGTGGTAGGTGGGTTTAGGCACATCTTTATATTTCTGCATTTTAATTCCATTCTTATTGCTTGCAAATTCATACAACGGTCCCTTAAGCCTTCACGTGAAGTTTCATGGCAAGACGACTCGTTTTCTATTTTTCATGATTTTCAAAACTTTTTACTGTTCGGGATTTTTGAAAATTTTTTCAGAAGGAGTTTTCTCCCCAAACTTGGTATACGTGATCCTTGCATTTTTTTTGGCATGCATAAAAAATTTCAGCTAAAAACTCGAAGTGTAGAAGATTTTGTGACCATTTGAAAAAAGTGTCCCCATTTCGGACACTTTAATGGCTACTGGCAGTAAACCTGTAAAATCTCAAATGCTCTTTAAGGGGGTGTGAGTTCTCAAGGTTTGACAAGGGATAGGGGGCCAATATAAGGGCCAAATACCAGCACCCATCGCACATCATGTGCGCACACCCCTCCCGACCCCCTATCACCGGAACCCCAATGCCCGAGCCTAGCATGTGCTGCCGCATCCCTTGGTCCGGTCTGATCTTAGACTGAGAATGAACTCCGTATGCCTAAGTCCACCCATGAAACGAGCGTGCGGGCGCTCAGTCGGCCAGAGGGGCGAGATACGCAAGCCGGGGATCGATCGGGTCCCTTTTTACGTGCTGTCGATCCTGCTGCTGCAACCTTTGATCCTGTCTGATCTTAGATTGGGAATGAACTCTATATGCCTAAGCCAACCGATGAAACGAGCTGATGGGTGGGCGGGGACTATGCCGGCAACAGAGACGGGATGCGTAAGCCGTTGATCGATAGGGTGGTAGGTGGGTTTAGGCACATCTTCATATTTCTATATGCCAATGCCATTTTTATTGCTTGTAAATTCATACAATGGTCCCTTAAGCCTTCACGTGAAGTTTCATGGCAAGATGACTCATTTTTTATTTTTTACAATTTTCAAAACTTTTTGTAGTTCGGGATTTTTAAAAATTTTTTTGGACGGTGTTTTGGCCCCAAACTTGGTAGACATGATCCTTGTATATTTGTTGGCATGGACAAAAAAATTCAGCTAAAAACTTGAAGTGTACAAGATTTTGTGACCATTTGAAAAAAGTGTCCCCATTTCAGACACTTTAATTGCTACTGGCAGCAAACTTGTAAAATCTCAAATGGTCTTTAAGGGGGTGTGAGTTCTCAAGGTTTGATGAGGGATAGGGGGCCAATATAAGGGCCAAGTACCCGCACCCATCGCACCTCATTTGCGCACACCCCCCCGGCCTTCCCGATCGTCGGAACCCCAATGCCGCCAGTCAGGTTCTCCGGCGATGCTCCGGCGATGGTGCCCCGGCATAGAAAAATGTCGCACCAGCACATGCTTGAGCCCAGTATGTGTTGCCGCAATCCTCGGTTCGGTCCGATCTTAGACTGGGAATGACCTCCGTATGCTTAGACTAAGAATAAACTCCGTATGCCTAAGTCGGCCCACGAAACGAACGTGCGAGCACTCAGCCGACTAGAGGGACGGGATGCGTAAGCTCGGGATCGGTTGGGTCCCCCTCTGTGTGCTATCGATCCTGCTACCGTAACCCTCAGTCTGATCCGATCTTAGACTGGGAATGAACTCCGTATGCGTAAGCCAACCAACGAAACGAACGGGCGGACGGGCGGGCGAGCACTACGCTAGCCAGAGAGACGGGATGCGCAAGCCGTGGATCGATAGGGTGGTAGGTACGTTTAGGCACATCTTCATATTTTTGCATGAAAATGCCATTTTTATGGCTTGTAAATTCATAAAATGGTCCCTTAAGCCTTCATGTGAAGTTTCATGGCAAGACGACTCGTTTTCTATTTTTCATGATTTTTGAAACTTTTTACGGTTCGGGATTTTTTAAAATTTTTTCGAAATTATTTTTGGCACCAAACTTTTTAGTTATGATCCTTGTATTTTTGTTGGCGTGCACAAAAAAATTCAGCTAAAAACTTGAGGTGTACAAGATTTTGTGACCATTTGAAAAAAGTGTCTCCATTTCAAATATTTTAATTGCTACTGGCAACAAACCTGTAAAATCTCAAATGCTTTTTAAGGGGGTGTGAGTTCTCGAGGTTTGATAAGGGATAGGGGGCCAATATAAGGGCCTACTACCAGCACCCATCGCACATCATGTGCGCACACCCCCCGGCCCCCCCGATCGCCGGAACCCCAATGTCGCCAGTCAGGTTCTCCGGCGATGCTCCAACGATCGTGCCCCGACGAAGAAAAATAAGGCACCAGCACATGCTCGAGCCCAGCATGTGCTGTCGTAACCCTCGGTCCGGTTCAATCTTAGACTGGGAATGAACTCTGTTTGCTTAGACGGGGAATGAACTCCGTATGCCTAAGTCAACCCACGAAACGAGCGTGCGGGCGCTCAGCCAGCCGAAGGTGGGATGCACAAGCCGGGGATCGGTTGGGTCCCCCTCATCGTGCTGCCAATCTTGCTGCCGCAACCCTCGGTTTGGTCCAATCTTAGACTGGGAAAGAACTCCGTATGCCTAAGCTAACCGACGAAACGAGCGTGCAGGCGGGCACTATGTCGGGTAGAGAGATGGGATCCGCAAGCCGTGGATCGATAGGGTGGTAGGTGGGTTTACGCACATCTACATATTTCTGCATGCCAATGCCATTTTCATGGCTTGTAAATTCATACAATGGTCCCTTAAGCCTTCACATGAAGTTTCATGGCAAGATGACTCGTTTTCTATTTTTAATGATTTTTAAAACTTTTTACGGTTCAAGATTTTTTAAAATTTTTTCGGAAGGATTTTTGGCCCCAAACTTGGTAGACATGATCCTTGTATTTTTTTTGGCATGCATAAAAAAATTCCTCTAAAAACACGAAACGTATAAGATTTTGTGACCATTTGAAAAAAGTGTCCCCATTTCAGACACTTTAATGGCTACTGGCAGCAAACCTGTAAAATCTCAAATGCTCTTTAAGGGAGTGTGAGTTCTGGAGGTTTGATGAGGGATAGGGGGCCAATATAAGGGCCAAGTACTAGCACCCATTGCACAGCATGTGCGCACACCCCCCCGGCGCCCCGATCGTCGGAACCCCAATGCCGTCGGTCAGGTTCTCCGACGATGCTCCGGCGATGGTACCCCGACGAAGAAAAATGAGGCACCAGCACATGCTCGAGCCTAGAATGTGCTACTGCAACCCTTGGTACTGTCCGATCTTAGACTGGGAATGAACTCCGTATGCTTAGACTGGGAATGAAGTCTGTATGCCTAAGTCAACCCATGAAACGAGCGGATGGGCGCTCAGCCGGCCAGAGGGGCGGGATGCGCAAGCCGGGGATCAGCCGAGTCCCCCTCTGCGTGCAGCTGATCCTACTGCTGCAACCCTCGATTTGGTCTGATCTTAGACTGGGAATGAACTCCGTATGCCTAAGCCAATCGACGAAACGAGCGGGCGGGCGGGCGGGTAGGCGGGTGGGCACTACGTCGGGTAGAGAGACGGGATCCGCAAGCCGTGGATCGATAGGGTGGTAGGTGGGTTTACGCACATCTTCATATTTCTGTATGCCAATGCCATTTTTATGGCTTGTAAATTCATACAATGGTCCCTTAAGCCTTCACGTGAAGTTTCATGGCAAGACGACTCATTTTTTATTTTTCATGATTTTTTAAACTTTTTACGGTTTGGGATTTTTTAAAATTTTTTCGGAAGAAGTTTTGGCCCCAAACTTGGTAGACGTGATCCTTTTATTTTTGTTGGCATGCACAAAAAAATTCAGCTAAAAACTCAAGGTGTACCAGATTTTGTGACCATTTGAAAAAATGTCCTCATTTCAGACACTTTAATGGCTACTGGCAGCAAACTTGTAAAATCTCAAATGCTCTTTAAGAGGGTGTGAGTTCTCGAGGTTTGATGAGGAATAGGGGGCCAATATAAGAGCCAAGTACCAGCACCCATCGCACATCATGTACGCACACCCCCTCCCCGACCCCCCGATCATCGGAACCTAATTCCGCCGGTCTGGTTCTCCGTCGATGCTCCGACGATGGTGCCCCAACGAAGAAAAATGTGCCACCAGCACATGCCCGAGCCTAGCATGTGCTGCTGTAACCCTCGGTCCAGTCTGATCTTAGACTGGGAATGAACTCTGTATGCTTAGACTGGGAATGAACTTCGTATGCCCAAGTCAACCAATGAAACGAGCGGGAGGGCGATCAGCCAGCCAGAGGGGCGGGATGCATAAGTCGAGGATCAGCTGAGTCCCCCTCTGCATGCTGCTAATCCTACTGCTGTAACCCTCGATTTGGTCTGATCTTAGACTGGGAAGGAACTCCGTATGCCTAAGCCAATTGACGAAACGAACGGGCGGGCGGGCGGGTGGGCAATACGTCGGCCAGACAGACGGGATGCGCAAGCCATGGATCGATAGGGTGGTAGGTGGGTTTAGGCACATCTTCATATTTTTGCATGCCAATGCCATTTTTGTGGCTCGTAAATTCGTACAATGGTCCCTTAAGCCTTCACGTGAAGTTTCATGTCAAGACGACTCGTTTTTTATTTTTCATGATTTTTGAAACTTTTTATGGTTCAGGATTTTTTAAAATTTTTTCGGATGGAGTTTGGCCCCAAACTTGGTAGACGTTATCCTTGTATTTTTGTTGGCATGCACAAAAATATTCAGCTAAAAACTCGAAGTGTACAAGATTTTGTGACCATTTGAAAAAAGTGTGCTCATTTCAGACACTTTAATGGCTACTGGCAGTAAACCTATAAAATCTCAAGTGCTTTTTAAGGGGTGTGAGTTCTTGAGGTTTGATGATGGATAGGGGGCAAACATAAGGGCCAAGTACCAGCAACCATCGCACATCATGTGCGCACACCCCCCCGGCCACCTCGATCGTCGAAACCTCAATGCTGTCGGTCAGGTTCTCCGGTGATGCTCCGACGATGGTGCCCCGATGAAGAAAAATACAGCACCAGCACATGCCCGAGCCCAGCATGTGCTGCCGCAACCCTCAGTCCGGTCCGATCTTAGACTGGAATGATCTCCGTATGCCTAAGTCAACCCACAAAACGAGCATGCGGGCGTTCAACCGGCCACAAGGGGCCCGCTCTGCGTGCTGTCGATCCTGCTACCGCAACCCTCAGTCCGGTTTGATCTTAGACTGGGAATGAACTTCGTATGCCAAATCAATCGATGAAATGAGCGGGTGGAAGGGCGGGCGGGCACTATGTCGACCAGAGAGACGGGATTCACAAGCCGTGGATCGATAGGGTGATAGGTGGCTTTAAGCACATCTTCATATTTTTGTATGCCAAAGCCATTTTTATGGCTTGTAAATTCATACAATGGTCCCTTAAGCCATCACGTGAAGTTCCATGGCAAGAAGATTCGTTTTCTATTTTTCACATTTTTTGAAAACTTTTTGCAATTCGAGATTTTTTAAAATTTTTTCGGAAGTAGTTTTGGCCCCAAACGTGGCAGAAGTGATCCTTGTGTTTTTGTTGGCATGGACAAAAAAATTCAGGTAAAAACTCGAAATGTGCAAGATTTTGTGACCATTTGAAAAAAGTGTCCCCATTTCAGACACTTTAATGGCTACTGGCAGCAAACCTATAAAATCTCAAGGGCTTTTTAAGGGGTGTGAGTTCTCGAGGTTTGATGAGGGACAGGGGGCCAATATAAGGGCCAAGTACCAGCACCCATTGCACATCATGTGCACACACCCCCCGCCCCCCCCAATCGTCGGAACCCTAATGCCGCCGGTCGGGTTCTTCGACGATGCTTTAGCGATGGTGCCCTGACGAAGAAAAATGCGGCACCAGCACATGCCTGAGCCCAGCATGTGCTGCCTCAACCCTTGGTCCGATCCGATCTTAAACTGGTAATGAACTCCTTATGTTAGACTGGGAATGAACTCCATACGCCTAAGTCAACCCATGAAACGATCGTGCGGGCGCTCAGCCGGCCAGAGGGGCGGGATGCGCAAGCCGGGGATCGGTCGGGTCCCCCTCTGCGTGCTGCCGATCCTGCTGTGGCAACCCTCGGTCCGGTCCAATCTTAGACTAGGAATGAACTCCGTATGCCTAAGCCAACCGACGAAACGAGCGGACGGATGGGCGGGCGGGCACTACGCTGGCCAGAGAGACGGGATGCGTAAGCCACGGATCGATAGGGTGGTAGGTGTGTTTAGGCACATCTTCATATTTCTACATGCCAATGCCATTTTTATGGCTTGTAAATTCATACAATGGTCCCTTAAGCCCTCACGTGAAGTTTCATGGCAAGACGACTCATTTTCTATTTTTCATGATTTTTGAAACTTTTTATGATTCGGGATTTTTTTAAATTTTTTCGGAAGGCTTTTTGGCCCCAAACTTGGTTGACGTGATCCTTGTATTTTTGTTGGCATGCACAAAAAAATTCAGCTAAAAACTCGAAGTGTACAAGATTTTGTGACCATTAGAAAAAAATGTCCGCATTTCAGACACTTTAATGGCTACTGGCAACAAACCTGTAAAATCTCAAATGCTCTTTAAGGGGGTGTGAGTTCTTGAGGTTTGATGAGGGATAGGGGGCCAATATAAGGGCCAAGTACCAGCACCCATCGCACATCATGTGCGCACACCCCCTTCCCCCTGATCGCCAGAACCCCAATGCCGCTGGCAAGGCTATCCGGCGATGGTGCCCCGACGAGGAAAAATTCGACACCGACACATGCCCGAATCCAGCATGTGCTGCCGCAACCCTCGGTCCGATCTGATCTTAGACTGGGAATGAACTCCGTATGCTTAGACTGGGAATGAACTCCGTGTGCCTAAGTCAACCCTCGAAACAAGCGTGCTGGCGCTCAGCTGGCCAGAGGGGCGGGATGTGTAAGCCGGGGATCAGCCGGGTCCCCCTCTATGTGCTACCGATCCTACTGCCACAACCCTCAGTCTGGTCCGATCTTAGACTGGGAATGAACTTCGTATGCCTAAGCCAACTGACGAAACGAGCGGACGGGCGGGCAGGCACTACGCCGGCCAGAGAGACAAGATGCGCAAGCCGAGGATCGATAGGGTGGTAGGTGGGTTTGGGCACATCTTCATATTTATGCGTGCCAATGCCATTTTTGTGCATTGTAAATTCATAAAATGGTCCCTTAAGCCTTCACGTGAAGTTTCGTGGCAAGACGACTCGTTTTCTATTTTTCATGATTTTTGAAACTTTTTGCGGTTTGGGATTTTTAAAAATTTTTTTGAAAGGATTTTTGGCCCCAAACTAGGTAGACATGATCCTTGTATTTTTGTTGGCACACACAAAAAAATTCAGCTAAAAAATCGAAGTGTACAAGATTTTGTGACCATTCAAAAAAAGTGCCCCCATTTCAGACACTTTAGTAACTACTGGCAGCAAACTTGTAAAATCTCAAATGCTCTTTAAGGGGGTGTGAGTTCTCAAGGTTTGATGAGGGATAGGGGGCCAATATAAGGGCCAAGTACCAGCACCCATTGCACATCATGTGCGCACACCCCCCCGGGCCCTTCAATCGCTGGAACCACAATGCCACCGGTCATGTTCTCTAGTGATGCTCCGGCGATGGTTCCCCGGTGAAGAAAAATGCGGCACCAGCACATGCTCGAGCCCAGCATGTGCTTTCACAACCCTCAGTCTGGTCTGATCTTAGACTGGGAATGAACTCCGTATGCCTAAGTCAACCCACGAAAAGAGCGTGTGGGTACTCAGTCGGCCAGAGGGGCGGGATACGCAAGCCGGAGATCGATCGGGTCCCCCTCTGCGTGCTGTCGATCATGCTCCCGTAACCCTTGGTCCGGTCTGATCTTAGACTGGGAATGAACTCCGTATGCCTAAGTCATCCGACGAAATGAGCGGGCGGGCGGGCATTATGCTGGCCAGAGAGACGGAATGCACAAGTCATGGATCGATAGGGTGGTAGGTGGGTTTAGGTACATCTTCATATTTCTATGTGCCAATGCCATTTTTATGGCTTGTAAATTCATACAATGGTCCCTTAAGCCTTCACGTGAAGTTTCATGGCAAGACGACTCGTTTTCTATTTTGTCAAGATTTTTGAAACTTTTTACGGTTCGAGATTTTTTAAAATTTTTTCGGCAGAACTTTTGGCCCCAAACTTGGTAGACGTGATCCTTGTATTTTTTTTGGCATGCACAAAAAAATTCAGCTAAAAACTCGAAGTGTATAAGATTTTGTGACCATTTGAAAAAAGTGTCCCCATTTCAGACACTTTAATGGCTACTGGCAGCAAACCTGTAAAATCTCGAATGCTCTTTAAGGGGGTGTGAGTTCTCGAGGTTTGATGAGGGATAGGGGGCCAATATAAGGGCCAAGTACCAGCACCCATCGCACATCATGTGCGCACACCCTCAGCCCCCCCGATCGCCAGAACCTCATTGCCACCGGTCACGTTCTCTGATGATGCTACGATGATGGTGCCCCGGCGAAGAAAAATGCAGCACCAACACATGCTAGCCCAGCATGTGCTACCGCAACCATCGGTCCGGTCTGATCTTAGACTAGGAATCAACTTCGTATGCTTGACTGGGAATGAACTCCATATACCTAAGTCAACCCACGAAACGAACGTGCAGGTGCTCAACCGGCCAGAGGGGCGAGATGCACAAGACGGGGATCGGTCGGGTCCCCCTCTACGTGCTGTCGATCCTGCTACTGCAACCTTCGATCTGGTCCGATCTTAGACTGAGAATGTACTTTGTATGCCTAAACCAACCGACGAAACGAGTGGGCGGGCTGGCGGGCGGGGACTGCGCTGGCAAGAGAGAATGGATGCGCAAGCCGTGCATCGATAGGGTGGTAGGTGGGTTTAGGCACATCTTCATATTTCTGCATGCCAATGCCATTTTTATGGCTTGTAAATTCATACAATGGTCCCTTAAGCCTTCACGTGAAGTTTCATGGCAAGATGACTCGTTTTCTATTTTTAACGATTTTTGAAACTTTTTACGGTTTGGGATTTTTTTAAATTTTTTCGGAAGGATTTTTGGCCCCAAACTTTGTAGACGTGATCCTTTTATTTTTCTTGGCATGCACAAAAATATTCAGCTAAAAACTCGAAGTGTACAAGATTTTGTGACCATTTGAAAAAAGTGTCTCCATTTCAGACACTTTAATGGTTACTGGCAGCAAACCTGTAAAATCTCAAATGCTCTTTAAGGGGGTGTGAGTTCTCGAGGTTTGATGAGGGATAAGGGGCCAATATAAGGGCCAACTACCAGCAGCCATCACACATCATGTGCGTACACCCCCCCCGGCCACCCCGATCGCCAGATACCCTTTGCCGCCGATCAGGTTCTCCGACGATGCTCCGACGATGGTGCCCTGACGAAGAAAAATGTGACACCAGCACATGCCCGAGCCCAGCATGTGCTGCTGTAACCCTTGATCTGGGAAAGAACTCCGTATGCTTAGATTGGGAATGAACTCAGTATGCCTAAGTCAACCCACGAAACGAGCGTGTGGGCGCTCAGCCGACCAGAGGGGCAGGATGCGCAAGTCAGGGATCGGCTGGGTCCCCCTCTGCATGCTATCGATCCTACTGCCGCAACCTTCAGTCCGGTCTGATCTTAGACTAGGAATGAACTTCGTATGCCTAAGCCAATCGACGAAACAAGCATGCGGGTGGGCGCTCAGTCGGCCAGAGAGACGGGATGCGCAAGTAGTGAATCGATAGGGTGGTAGGTGGGTTTAGGCACATCTTCATATTTCTACATGCCAATGCCATTTTTATGGCTTGTAAATTAACACAATGGTCACTTAAGCCTTCACGTGAAGTTTCATGGCAAGATGACTCGTTTTCTATTTTTCATGATTTTTGAAACTTTTTACGGTTCGAGATTTTTTAAAATCTTTTTGAAAGGAGCTTTGGCCCCAAACTTGGTAGACATGATCCTTGTATTTGTGTCGGTATGCATAAAAAAATTCAGCTAAAAACTCGAAGTGTACAAGATTTCGTGACCATTTGAAAAAAGTGTCCCCATCGAGACACTTTAATGGCTACTGGCAGCAAACCTGTAAAATCTCAAATGCTCTTTAAGGGGGTGTGAGTTCTCGAGGTTTGATGAGGGATAGGGGGCCAATATAAGGGCCAAGCACCAGCACCCATCACACATCATGTGCGCACACCCCGTCGGCCCCCCTGATCGCCGGAACCCCAATACGGTCGGTCAGGTTCTCCGGTGATGTCCGACGACGGTGCCCCGGTGAAGAAAAATGTGGCACCAGCACATGCCCGAGCCCAGCATGTGCTGCCGCAACCCTCGATCCGGTATGATCTTAGACTGGGAATCAACTCCGTATTCTTAGAGTGGGAATGAACTCTATATGCCTAAGTCAACCTATGAAACGAGCGTGCGGGAGCTCAGCTAGCCAGAGGGGCGGGATGCACAAGCCGAGGATCGATCGGGTCCCCCTCTGCATGTTGCCGATCTTGCTGCTGCAACTCTCGATCCGGTCGGATCTTAGACTGGGAATGAACTCCGTATGCCTAAGCCAACCAACGAAACAAACGGGCGGGTAGGTGGTCGGGCACTACGTCAGCCAGAGAGACGAAATGCGCAAGCCGTGGATGGATAGGTTGGTAGGTGGGTTTAGGCACATCTTCATATTTCTGCATGCCAATGCCATTTTTATGGCTTGTAAATTCATACAATGTTCCTTTAAGCCTCCACGTGAAGTTTCATGGCAAGACGACTCGTTTTCTATTTTTCATGATTTTTGAAACTTTTTACGGTTTAGGATTTTTTAAACTTTTTTCAAAAGGAGTTTTGGCCCCAAACTTGGTAGACGTGATCCTTGTATTTTTTTTGGCATGCACAAAAAAATTCACCTAAAAACTCGAAGTGTACAAGATTTTGTGACCATTTGAAAAAAGTGTCCCCATTTTAGACACTTTAATAGCTACTGGTAGCAAACCTGTAAAATCTCAAATGCTCTTTAAGGGGGTGTGAGTTATCAAGGTTTGATGAGGGATAGGGGGCTAATAGAAGGACCAAGTACTAGCACCCATCGCACATCATGTGCCCACACCCCCCCCTCGACCCCCCGATCGCCGAAACCCCAATGCTGCCGGTCAGGTTCTCCGGCGGTGTTCTGACGATGGTGCCCCGACGAAGAAAAATGCGGTACCAGCACATGCTCGAGCCCAGCATGTGCTTCCGCAACCCTCGGTCCGGTCTGATCTTAGACTGGGAATGAACTCCGTATGCTTAGACTAGGAATGAACTCCGTATGCCTAAGTCAACCCATGAAACAAGTGTGTGGGAGCTCAGCCGGCCAGATAGGCGGGATGCGCAAGCCGGTGATCGATTGGGTCCCCCTCTGCATGCTGCCAATCCAGCTACTGCAACCCTCGATCCGGTCCAATCTTAGACTGGGAATAAACTCTATATGCCTAAGCCAACAAACGAAATGAGCGGGCGGGCGGGCACTACGCCGGCCCTAGAGACGGGATGCGCAAGTCGTGGATCGATAGGGTGGTAGGTGGGTTTAGGCACATACTCATATTTCTGCGTGCCAATGCCATTTTTATGGCTTGTAAATTCATACAACAGTCTCTTAAGCATTCACATCAAGTTTCATGGCAAGATGACTTGTTTTTTATTTTTCACGATTTTTGAAAATTTTTACGGTTTGGGCTTTTTTAAAATTTTTTCGAAAGGACTTTTTGCCCCAAACTTGGTAGACGTAATCCTTGTATTTTTATTGGAATGCACAAAAACATTCAGCTAAAAACTCGAAGTGTACAAGATTTTGTGACCATTTGAAAAAAGTGTCCCCATTTCAGACACTTTAATGGCTACTGGCAGCAAACTTGTAAAATCTCAAATGCTCTTTAAAGGGGTGTGAGTTCTCGAGGTTTGATGAGGGATGGGGGCCAATATAAGGGCCAAGTACTAGCACCCATCGCACATCATTTGCGCACACCCCCCGGCCCTCACGATCGTCGGAACCCCAATGTCGCCGGTCAGGTTCTCCGGTGATGCTCCGGTGATGGTGCCCCGACGAAGAAAAATGTGACACCAGCACATGCCCGAGCCCAGCATGTGCTGTCGTAAACCTCAGTCCAGTCCGATCTTAGACTGGGAATGAACTCCGTATGCCAAAGTCAACTGACGAAATGAGTAGGCGGGAGAATGGGAGGGCACTACGCCAGCCAAAGAGACGGGATGCGCAAGCCGTGGATCGATCGGGTGGTAGGTGGGTTTAGGCACATCTTCTTATTTCTGTAGGCCAATACCATTTTTATGGCTTGTAAATTCATACAATGGTCCCTTAAGCCTTCAGTGAAGTTTCATGGCAAGACGAGTCATTTTCTATTTTTCACGATTTTCAAAACTTTTTACGGTTCGAGATTTTTTAAAATTTTTTCGAAAAGTGTTTTGGCCCCAAACTTGGTAGACGTGATCCTTGTATTTTTGTTGGCATGCACAAAAAAAATCAGCTAACAACTCGAAGTGTACAAGATTTTGTGACCATTTGAAAAAAGTGTCCCCATTTCAAACACTTTAATGGCTACTGGCAGCAAACCTATAAAATCTCAAATGCTCTTTAAGGGGGTGTGAGTTCTCGAGGTTTGATGAGGGATAGGGGGCCAATACAAGGGCCAAGTACCAGCACCCATCGCACATCATGTGCGCACACCCCCCCGTCCCCCTCAATCATCGGAACCCCAATGCCGCCAGTCAGGTTCTCTGACGATGCTCCGGCGATGGTGCCTCGACGTAGAAAAATACGGCACCAGCACATGCCCGGGCCCTGCTTGTGCTACCACAAAACTCAGTTCAAACCGATCTTAGACTGGGAATGAACTTCGTATGCTTAGACTGGGAATGAACTCCGTATGCCTAAGTCAACCCATGAAACGAGCGTGCAGGCGCTCAGCCGGCTAGAGGGACGGGATGCGCAAGTCGGGGATCGGCTGGGTCCCCCTCTGTGTGCTACCGATCCTATTGCCATAACCCTCAGTTCCGTCCAATCTTAGACTGGGAATGAACTTCGTATGCCTAAGCCAACCGACGAAACGAATGGGCGGGCGGGCGGGCGGGCACTACACCGGCCAGAGAGACGGGATGCACAAGTCATGGATCGATAGGGTGGTAGGTGGGTTTAGGCACATCTTCATATTTCTATGTGCCAATGCCATTTTTATGGCTTGTAAATTCATACAATGGTCCCTTAAGCCTTCATGTGAAGTTTCATGGCAAGACGACTCGTTTTCTATTTCTCACAATTTTTGAAACTTTTTACGGTTCGAGATTTTTTAAAATTTTTTCGAAAGGAGTTTTGGCCCCAAACTTGGTAGGTGTGATCCTTGTATTTTTGTTGGCATGCATAAAAAAAATCAGCTAACAACTCGAAGTGTACAGGATTTTGTGACCATTTGAAAAAAGTGTCCCCATTTTAGACACTTTAATGGCTACTGGCAGCAAACCTGTAAAATCTCAAATGCTCTTTAAGGGGGTGTCAGTTCTCAAGGTTTGATGAGGGATAGAGGGCCAATATAAGGGCCAAGTACCAGCACCCATCGCATATCATATGCGCACACCCCCCGTCCCCCTCGATCGCCGTAACCCCAATGCGACCGGTCAGGTTCTCCGACGATTCTCCGGCAATGGTGCCCCGACGTAGAAAAATGCAGCACCAGCACATGCCCGGGCCCAACATGTGCTGCCGCAACCCTCGATCGGATTCGATCTTAGACTGGAATGAACTCCGTATACCTAAGTCAACCCACGAAACGAAAGTACGGGTGCTAAGTCGGCCATAGGGGCGGGATGCGCAAGCCGGGGATCGATCGATCCCCCTCTACGTGCTACCGATCCTCCTGTCGCAACCTTCAATCTGGTCTGATCTTAGACTGGGAATGAACTCCGTATGCCTAAGCCAACTGACAAAATGAGCGGGCAGGCAGGTGGGCGGGCACTACGCTGGCCAAAGAGATGGGATGCGCAAGCTGTGTATCGATAGGGTGGTAGGTGGGTTTTGGCACATCTTCATATTTCTGCATGTCAATGCCATTTTTACGGCTTGTAAATTCATACAATGGTCCCTTAAGCCTTCACGTGAAGTTTCATGGCAAGACACTTTAAGGGCTACTGACAGCAAACCTGTAAAATCCCAAATGCTCTTTAAGGGGGTGTGAGTTCTCGAGGTTTGATGAGGGATAGGGGCCCAATATAAGGGCCAAGTACCAGCACCCATCGCACATCAAGTGCGTACACCCCCCGACCCCCCCGGCCCCGTCGATCGCTTGAACCCCAATGCCGTCGGTCAAGTTCTCCGGTGATTCTCCGACGATGGTGCCCCAACGAAGAAAAATGCAACACCAGCACAAGCTCGAGCCCAGCATGTGCTAACGCATCCCTCGGTCCGGTTTGATCTTAGACTGGGAATGAACTCCGTATGCTTAGATTGGGAATGAACTCTGCATGCCTAAGTCAACTCATGAAACGAACGTGCGACTGCTCAGTCGACCATAGGGGCGGGATACGCAAGTCGGGGATCGACCGGGTCCCCCTCTGTGTGCTGCCAATCCTCCTGCCGTAACCTTCGATTTGGTCTGATCTTAGACTGGGAATAAACTCCATATACCTAAGTCAACCGACGAAACGAGCGGGCAGGCGGGTGGGAGGGCACTACGTCAACCAGAGAGACAGGATGTGCAAGCCATGGATCGATAGGGTGGTAGGTGGGTTTTCATACATCTTCATATTTCTGCATGCCAATGCCATTTTTATGGCTTGCAAATTCATACAATGGTCCCTTAAGCCTTCACGTGAAGTTTCATGGCAAGACGACTCGTTTTCTATTTTTCATGATTTTTAAAAATTTTACGGTTCGGGATTTTTTAAAATTTTTTTGGAAGGAGTTTTGGCCCCAACTTGGTAGACGTGATCCTTGTATTTTTGTTGGCATGCACAAAAAAATTCAGCTAAAAACTCGAAGTGTACAAGATTTTGTGACCATTTGAAAAAAGTGTCCCCATTTCAGACACTTTAATGGCTACTGGCAGCAAACCTGTAAAATCTCAAATGCTCTTTAAGGGGGTGTGAGTTTTCGAGGTTTGATGAGGGATAGGGGGCCAATATAAAGACCAAGTACCAGCACCCATCGCACATCATGTGCGCACACCCCCCTCGGCCCTTCCCGATCATCGGAACCCCAATGCCGCCAGTCAGGTTCTTCGACGATGCTCCGATGATGGTGTGTCAACGAAGAAAAATGCAGCACCAGCACAAGCCCGAGCCCAGCATGTGCTACCGTAACCATCGATCTGGTTCGATCGTAGACTAGGAATGAACTCCGTATGCTTAGACTGAGAATGAACTCTGTATGCCTAAGTCAACCCACGAAATGAACGTGTGGGCGCTCAGCCGGCCAGAGGGGCGGGATGTGCAAGCCGGGGATCGACCGGGTCCCCCTCTGCGTGCTGTCGATCCTATTACCACAACCTTCGATCTGGTCTGATCTTAGACTGGGAATAAACTCCATATGCCTAAGCCAACCGAGGAAACGAGCGGGCGGGCGGGCGGACGGGCACTACACCGGCAAGAGAGACAAGATGCGTAAGCCGTGGATCGATAGGGTGGTAGGTGTGTTTTGGCACATCTTCATATTTCTATGTGCCAATGCCATTTTTATGGCTTCTAAATTCATACAATGGTCCCTTAAGCATTCACGTGAAGTTTCATGGCAGGACGACTCGTTTTCTATTTTTCACGATTTTCAAAACTTTTTGTGATTCAGGATTTTTTAAAATTGTTTTGGAAGGAGTTTTGGCCCCAAACTTGGTAGACGTGATCCTTTTATTTTTGTTGGCATGCACAAAAAAATTCAGCTAAAAGCTCGAAGTGTACATGATTTTGTGACCATTGGAAAAAAGTGTCCCCATTTCAGACTCTTTAATGGCTACTGGCAGCAAACCTGTAAAATCTCAAATTCTCTTTAAGGGGGTGTGAGTTCTCGAGGTTTAATGAGGGATAGGGGGCCAATATAAGGGCCAAGTACCAGCACCCATCACACATCATGTGCGTACACCCCTCCTAGCCCCCCCGATCGTCGGAACCCCAATACCGCCAGTCAGGTTCTTCGGCTATGCTCCGACGATGGTGCCTCGACGAAGAAAAATCCAGCACCAGCACAAGCCTGAGCCCAGCATGTGCTGCCACAACCCTCGGTCTGGTTCGATCTTAGATTGGGAATGAACTTTGTATGCTTAGACTGGGAATGAACTCTGTATCCCTAAGTCAACCCACGAAACGAACGTGCGGGCGCTCTGCCAGCCAAAGGGGCAGGATGCGTAAGTCAGGGATCGACTGGGTCCCCCTTTGCGTTCTGCCGATCCTACAGTCGTAACCCTCAGTCTGATCCCATCTTAGACTGGGAATGAACTCCATACGCCTAAGCCAACTGACGAAACAAGCGGGCGGGCAGGCGGGCACTACGTCGGCCAGAGAGACGGGAAGCGCAAGCCGTGGATCGATAGGGTGGTAGGTGGGTTTAGGCACATCTTCATATTTCTACATGAAAATGCCATTTTTATGGCTTGTAAATTCATACAATGGTCCCTTAAGCCTTCACGTCAAGTTTCATGGCAAGATGACTCGTTTACTATTTTTCATGATTTTCGTAACTTTTTGTGGTTCGGGATTTTTTAAAATATTTTTGGAAGGCGTTTTGGCCCCAAACTTGGTAGACATGATCCTTGTATTTTTGTTGGCATGCACAAAAAAATTCAGCTAAAAACTCAAAGTGTACAAGATTTTGTGAGCATTTGAAAAAAGTGTCCCCATTTTGGACACTTTAATGGCTACTGGCAGCAAACTTGTAAAATCTCAAATGCTCTTTAAGGGGGTGTGAGTTCTCGAGGTTTGATGTGGGATAGGGGGCCAATATAGAGGCCAAGTACCAGCACCCATTGCACATCATGTGCGCACACCCCTCCGGCCCCCTCGATCGTCAGAACCCCAACGTCGCCGGTCAGGTTCTTCGACGATGCTCGGACGATGGTGCCCCGACGATGAAAAATGTGGTAGCAGCACATGCCCGAGCCCAGCATGTGCTATCGGAACCCTCGGTCTAGTCCAATCTTAGACTGGGAATGAACTCCGTATGCTTAAACTAGGAATGAACTCCGTATGCCTAAGTCAACCCACGAAACAAGCGTGCGGGCACTCAGCCGGCCAGAGGGGCGGGATGCGCAAGTCGAGGATCGACCGGGTCCCCCTCTACATGCTGCCAATCTTGCTGTCACAACCCTCGGTCTGATCCGATCTTAGACTGGGAATGAACTCCGTATGCCTAAGCCAACCGACGAAACGAAAGGGCGGGCGGGCATTATGCCGGCCAAAGAGACGAGATGCGAAAGCCGTGGATCGATAGGGTGGTAGGTGGGTTTAGGCACATCTTCATATTTCTACGTGCCAATGCCATTTTTATGGCTTGTAAATTCATATAATGGTCCCCTAAGCCTTCACGTGAAGTTTCATGGCAAGACGACTCTTTTTTTTTTCACGATTTTCAAAACTTTTTACGATTCTGAATTTTGCAAAATTTTATTGGAAGGAGTTTTGGCCCGAAACTAGGTAGACGTGATCCTTGTATTTCTGTTGGCATGCACAAAAAAAATCAGCTAAAAACTCAAAGTGTACAATATTTTGTGACCATTTGAAAAAAGTGTCTCCATTTCAAACACTTTAGTGGCTACTGGTAGCAAACCTGTAAAATCTCAAATGCTCTTTAAGGGGGTGTGAGCTCTCTAGGTTTGATGAGGGATAGGGGGCCAATATAACGGCCAAGTAGCAGCACCCATTGCACATCATGTGCGCACACCCCCCGGCCACCCCGATCGCCGACACCCTAATGTCGTCGGTCAGGTTCTCCGGTGATGCTCCGGCAATGGTGCCCCAACGAGAAAAATACGGCACCAGCACTTGCTCGAGCCCAGCATGTGTTGCTGCAACCCTCGGTCTGATCCGATCTTAGACTGGGAATGAACTCCATATGCTTAGACTGGGAATGTACTCTGTATGCCTAAGTCAACCCACGAAACGAGCGTACGGGCGTCAGCCGGCCAGAGGGGTGAGATGCGCAAGCCGAGGATCGGTCGGGTCCCCCTCTACGTGCTGCCGATCTTGCTGCCATAAACATCTGTCCTGTCCGATCATAAACTAGGAATGAACTTCATATGCCTATGCCAACCAACGAAACGAGCGGGCGGGCGGGCACTACGCCGGCCAGAGAGACAGGATGCGCAAGCCGTGGATCGATAGGGTGGTAGGTGGGTTTAGGCATATCTTCATATTTCTGCATGCCAATGCCATTTTTATGGCTTGTAAATTCATACAATGGTCCCTTAAGCCTTCACGTGAAGTTTCATGGCAATACGACTCGTTTTCTATTTTTCACGATTTTTTAAGCTTTTTGCGGTTCAAGATTTTTTAAATTTTTTTCAAAAGAAGTTTTGGCCCCAAACTTGGTAGATGTGATCTGTTTATTTTTGTTGGCATGCACAAAAAAATTCAGCTAAAAACTCGCAGTGTACAAGATTTTGTGACTATTTGAAAAAAATGTCCCATTTTAGACACTTTAATGGCTACTGGCAGCAAACTTATAAAATCTCAAATGCTCTTTAAAGGGGTGTGAGTTCTCCAAGTTTGATGAGGGATAGAGGGACAATATAAGGGCCAAGTACCAGCACCCATCGCACATCATGTACGCACACCTCCCCGACCCCCCCAATCGCCGAAACCTCAATGCCGTCGGTCAGGTTCTCCGGTGATGCTTCGACGATGGTGCCCCAATGAAGAAAAATGCGGCACCAGCACATGCCCGAGCCCAGCATGTGCTGTCACAACCCTTGGTCTGGTCCGATCTTAGACGGGGAATGAACTCCGTATGCTTAGACTGGGAATGAACTCCGTATGCCTAAGTCAACCCACAAAATGAGCGTGCGAGCGCTCAGCCGACCAGAGGGGCAGGATGTGCAAGTCGGGGATCGGTCGGGTCCCCCTCTATGTGCTGCCGATCTTACTGCTGCAACCTTCGGTCTGATCCAATCTTAGACTGGGAATGAACTCTGTATGCCTAAGCCAACCGACGAAACGAGCGGGCGGGCGAGCAGACGGGCACTACGCCGACCAGAGAGACGGGATGCGCAAGCCGTGATTCGATAGGGTGGTAGGTGGGTTTAGGCACATCTTCATATTTCTGCATGGCAATGCCATTTTTATGCCTTGTAAATTCATACAATGGTCCCTTAAGCCTTCACGTGAAGTTTCATGGCAAGAGGACTTGTTTTCAATTTTTCACGATTTTCAAAACTTTTTGCTGTTCAGGATTTTTTAAAATTTTTTTGGAAGGAGTTTTTACCCCAAACTTGGTAGAAATGATCCTTGTATTTTTTTTGTAATGCATAAAAAAATTCAGCAAAAAATTCGAAGTGTACAAGATTTTGTGACCATTTCAAAAAAGCGTCCCCATTTCAGACACTTTAATGGCTACTGGCAGCAAACCTGTAAAATCTCAAATGCTCTTTAAAGGGGTGTGAGTTCTCGAGGTTTGATGAGGGATAAGGGGCCAATATAAGTGCCAAGTACCAGTACCCATCGCACATCATGTGCGCACACCCCCCCGAGCCCCCCGATCGTCAGAACCCCAATGCCGTCGATCAGGTTCTCCGGTGATGCTCCGGCAATGGTGCCCCAACGAAGAAAAATGTGGCACCAGCACATGCCCAAGCCCAGCATGTGCTACCGCAACCCTTGGTCCAGTCTGACCTTAGACTAGGAATGAACTTCGTATGCTTAGACTGGGAATGAACTCCGTATGCCTAAGTCAACCCATGAAACGAGCTTACGGGCGCTTAGCCGGCTAGAGGGGCGGGATGCGCAAGCCGGGGATCGGTTCGGTCCCCCTCTACATGCTACTGATCCTACTACCGCAACCCTCAGTCTGATCCGATCTTAGACTGGGAATGAACTCCGTATGCCTAAGCCAACCGATGAAACGAGCGGGCGAACAGGCGGTCGGGCACTACGCCGGCCAGAAGACGGGATGCGCAAGCTATGGATAAATAGGGTGGTAGGTGGGTTTAGGCACATCTTTATATTTCTCCATGCCAATGCCATTTTTATGGCTTGTAAATTCATACAATGGTCCCTTAAGCCTTCACTTTACGTTTCATGGCAAGACGACTCATTTTCTATTTTTCACGATATTCGTAACTTTCTACGGTTCGGTATTTTTTAAAATGTTTTTGGAAGGAGTTTTGGCCCCAAACTTTTTGTTGTCATGCAAAAAAAAATTCAGCTAAAAACTCGAAGTGTACAAGATTTTGTGACCATTTGAAAAAAGTGTCCCCATTTCAGACACTTTAATGGCTACTGGCAGCAAACCTGTAAAATCTCAAATGCTCTTTAAAGGGGTATGAGTTCTCGAGGTTTGATGAGGGATAGGGGGCCAATATAAGGGCCAAGTATCAGCACCCATCACACATCATGTGAGCACACCCCCCGGCCCCCCCGATCACCGGAACCTTAATGCCGCCGGTCAAGTTCTCCGACGATGGTGCCCCAGGGAAGAAAAATGCGGCACCAGCACATGCCCGAGCTTAGTATGTGCTACCGCAACCCTCAGTCCGATTCGATCTTAGACTAGAATTAACTCTGTATGCTTAGACTGGGAATGAACTCCGTATGCCTAAGTCAACCCACGAAACGAGCGTGTGGGCGCTCAGTCGACCAGAGGGGTGGGATGTGCAAGCCGGGGATCAATCGGTTCCCCCTCTACGTGTTGCCGTAACCCTCAGTCTGGTCCAATCTTAGACTCAGAATGAACTCCGTATGCCTAAGCCAACCGACGAAATAAGGGGGCGGACGGGCGGACGGGTACTACGTCGGCCAGAGAAGGGATGCGCAAGCCATGGATTGATAGGGTGGTAGGTGGGTTTAGGCACATCTTCATATTTCTGCATGCCAATGCCATTTTTATGGCTTGTAAATTCATACAATGGTCCCTTAAGCCTTCACGTGAAGTTTCATGGCAAGACGACTCACTTTCTATTTTTCATAATTTTTGAAACTTTTTACGGTTCGAGATTTTTTACAAAATTTTTTTGGAAGGAGTTTTGGCCCCAAACTTGGTAGACGTGATCCTTGTATTTTTGTTGGCATGCACAAAAAAATTCATCTAAACACTCCAAGTGTGCAAGATTTTGTGACCATTTGAAAAAAGTGTCCCCATTTCAAACACTTTAATGGCTACTGGCAGCAAACCTGTAAAATCTCAAATGCTCTTTAAGGGGTGCGAGTTCTCAAGGTTTGATGAGGGATAGGGGGCCAATATAAGGGCCAAGTACCAGCACCCATCGTACATCATGTGCGTACATCCCCCCGAACCCCCCGATCGTCGGAACGCTAATGCCATCGATCTAGTTCTCCGCTGATGCTTCGACGATGGTCCCCGGTGAAGAAAAATGTGGCACCAGCACATGCCTGAGCCCAGCATGTGGTTAGACTGGTCTGATCGGTCAGGTTCCTTTCTTTGTGCTGTCGATCCTGCTGCCGTAACCCTCGGTCTGGTCTGATTTTAGACTGGGAGTGAACTCTGTATGCCTTAGCCAGCCAATGAAACGAGCAGGCGGGCGGACGGGCGGCCACTACGTCGACCAGAGAGACGGGATACGCAAGCTGTGGATCGATAGGGTGGTTGGTGGGTTTAGGCACATCTTCCGATTTCTGCATGCCAATGCCATTTTTATGGCTTGTAAATTCATAAAATGGTCCCTTAAGCCTTCACGTGAAGTTTCATGGCAAGATAACTCGTTTTCTATTTTTCACGATTTTTGAAATTTTTACGATTCAAGATTTTTTCACATTTTTTCAGAAGGAGTTTTGGCCCCAAACTTGGTAGACGTGATCCTTGTATTTTTTTTGGCATGCATAAAAAAATTCAGCTAAACACTCCAAGTGTACAAGATTTTGTGATCATTTGAAAAAAGTGTCCCCATTTCAGACACTTTAATGGCTACTGGCAGCAGACCTGTAAAATCTTAAATGCTTTTTAAGGGGGTGTGAGTTCTTGAGGTTTGATGTGGGATAGGGGGCCAATATAAGGGCCAAGTACCAGCACCCATCGCACATCATGTGCGCACACCCCTCCGACCCCCCCGATCGTCGGAACCCCAATGCCGTCGGTCAGGTTCTCCGGTGATGCTCCGACGATGGTGCCCCGACGAAGAAAAATACAGCACCAGCACATGCCCGAGCCCAGCATGTGCTGCCGCAACCCTCGGTTCAATCCGATCTTAGACTGGGAATGAACTCTGTATGCTTAGACTTGGAATGAACTCCGTATGCCTAAGTCAACCCAAAAAATGAGCGTGCGGGCGCTCAGCAGGCCAAAGGGGCGGGATGCGTAAGCCGGGGATCGGTCGGGTCCCCTCTACGTGCTACCGATCTTGCTGCTGCAACCCTCGGTTCGGTCTGATCTTAGACTGGGAATGAACTCCGTATGCCTAAGCCAACCGACGAAACGAGCGGGCGAACAGGCGACCGAGCACTACGCCGGCCAGAAAGACGGGATGTGCAAGCCGTGGATAAATAGGGTGGTAGGTGGGTTTAGGCACATCTTTATATTTTTGCATGCCAATGCCATTTTTATGGCTTGTAAATTCATACAGTGGTCCCTTAAGCCTTCACTTTACGTTTCATGGCAAGACGACTCGTTTTCTATTTTTCACGATTTTCAAAACTTTTTGTGGTTCGGGATTTTTTAAAATTTTTTCAAAAAGAGTTTTGGCCCCAAACTTGGTAGACGTGATCCTTGTATTTTTGTTGGCATGCAGAAAAAAATTCAGCTAAAAACTCTAAGTGTACAAGATTTTGTGACCATTTGAAAAAAGTGTCCCCATTTCAGACACTTTATTGGCTACTGGCAGCAAACCTGTAAAATCTCAAATGCTCTTTAAGGGGGTGTGAGGTTTCGAGGTTTGATGAGGGATAATGGGCCAATATAAGGGCCAAGTACCAGCACCCATTGCACATCACTTACGCACACCCCCCCGACCCCCCGATCGTCGGAACCCCAATGCCGCTGGTCAGGTTCTCCGGCGATGGTGGCCCGACGAAGAAAAATGCTGCACCAGCACCTGTCCGTGCCTAGCATGTGCTACCGCAAACCTCGGTCAGGTCCGATCTTAGACTGTGAATGAACTCCATATGCTTAGACTGGGAATGAACTCTGTATGCCTAGGTCAACCCATGAAACGAGCGTGCGAATGCTCAGTCGGACAGAGGGGTAGGATGCGCAATCCGGGGATCGAAAGGGTCCCCCTCTACGTGCTACCGATCCTGCTGCTACAACCCTCAGTCGGGTCTGATCTTAGACTGGGAATGAACTCCATATGCCTAAGCCAACCGAAGAAACGAGCGGGCGGGCGGACGGGCACTACGCCGGCCAGAGAGACGGGATGCACAAGCTGTGGATCGATAGGGTGGTAGGTGGGTTTAGGCACCTCTTCATCTTTCTACGTGCCAATGCCATTTTTATGGCTTGTAAATTCATACAATGGTCCCTCAAGCCTTTACGTGAAGTTTCATGCTAATTTTCTATTTTTCATGATTTTCGAAACCTTTTGCGGTTCGGGATTTTTTAAAATTTTTTCGAAAGGAGTTTTGTCCCCAAACTTGGTAGAAGTGATCCTTTTATTTTTTTTGGCATGCACAAAAAGATTCAACGAAAAACTCGAAGTGTACAAAATTTTGTGACCATTTCAAAAAAGTGTCCCCATTTCAGACACTGTAATGGCTACTGGCAGTAAACCTGTAAAATCTCAAATGCTCTTTAAGGGGGTGTGAGTTCTCGAGATTTGATGAGGGATAGGGGGCCAATATAATGGCCAAGTACCAGCACTCATCACACATCATGTGCGCACACCCCCCGGCCCCCCTGATCTCCTGAACCCCAATGCCGTCGGTCAGGTTCTCCGACGATGCTTCGATGATGGTACCCACACGAAGAAAAATGCAGCACCAGGACATGCCCGAGCCCAGCATGTGCTGTCACAACCCTCGGTTTGATTTGGTCTTACACTGGGAATGAACTCCATATGCTTAGACTGGGAATGAACTCCGTATGCTTAGACTGGGAATGAACTCCGTATGCCTAAGTCAACCCACGAAACGAGCGTGCAGGTGCTCAGCCGGCCAAAGGGGCGGGATGCACAAGCCGAGGATAAATAGGATGGTAGGTGGGTTTAGGCACATCTTTATATTTCTGCATGCCAATGCCATTTTTATGGCTTGTAAATTCATACAATGGTCCTTTAAACCTTCACTTTATGTTACATGGCAAGACGACTCGTTTTCCATTTTTCACGATCAAAACTTTTTGTGGTTCAAGATTTTTTAAAATTTTTTCGAAAAGAGTTTTGGCCCCAAACTTGGTATGTGATCCTTGTATTTTTGTTGGCATGCACAAAAAAATTCAGCTAAAAACTCGAAGTGTACAAGATTTTGTGACCATTTGAAAAAAGTGTCCCCATTTCAGACACTTTAATGGCTACTGGCAACAAACCTGTAAAATCTCAAATGCTCTTTAAAGGGGTGTGAGTTCTCGAGGTTTGATGAAGTATAAGGGGCCAATATAAGGGCCAAGTACTAGCACCCATCGCACATCATATGCGCACACCCCCCGGCCCCCTCGATCCCCCCGATCATCCGAACCCCAATGTCGTCGGCCAGGTTCTCCAGTGATGCTCCGGTAATGGTGCCCCGACGAAGAAAAATGCGACACCAGCACATGCCGAAGCGTAGCATGTGCTGCCGCAACCCTCGGTTCAGTCCGATCTTAGACTGGGAATGAACTCTGCATGCTTAGATTGGGAATGAACTCCGTATCCCTAAGTCAACCCGTGAAACGAGCGTGCGGGTGCTCAGCCAGCCAGAGGGACGGGATGCGCAAGTCAGGGATCGGTGGGTCCCTTTCAGTGTGCTGTCGATCCTGCTACCGCAACCTTCAGTTCGGTCGGATCTTAGACTGGGAATGAACTCCGTATGCGTAAGCCAATCGACAAAATGAACGGACGGGCGGGCGGGCACTGTGTTGGCCAGATAGACGGGATGCGCAAGCCGTGGATCGATAGGGTGGTAGGTGGGTTTAGGCACCTCTTCATATTTCTGCATGCCAATGCCATTTTTATGGCTTGTAAATTCATACAATGGTCCCTTAAGCCTTCACGTGAAGTTTCATGGCAAGAGGACTGGTTTTCTATTTTTCACGATTTTCAAAACTTTTTGCGGTTCAGGATTTTTTAAAATTTTTTCGGAAGGACTTTTTACCCCAAACTTGGTAGACATGATCCTTGTATTTTTTTTGGCATGCATAAAAAAATTCAGCAAAAAAATCGAAGTGTACAAGATTTTGTGACCATTTGAAAAAAGCGTCCCCATTTCAGACACTTTAATGGCTACTGGCAGCAAACCTGTAAAATCTCAAATGCTCTTTAAGGGGGTGTGAGTTCTCGAGGTTTGATGAGGGATAGGGGGCCAAGTACCAGCACCCATCACACATCTTGTGCGCACACCCCCTGGCCCCCCGATCACTGGAACCCCAAAGCCATCGGTCAGGTTCTCTGACGATGCTCCGGTGATGGTGCCCTGACAAAGAAAAATGCGGCACCAGCAAATGCCCGAGCCCAGCATGTGCTGCCGCAACCCTCGGTCTGGTTTGATCTTAGACTAGGAATGAACTCCGTATGCTTAGACAGGGAATGAACTCCGTATCCCTAAGTCAACCCACAAAACGAGCGTACGGGCGCTCAGCCGGCCAGAGGGGCGGGATGAGCAAGCCGGGGATCGGTCGGGTCCGCCTTGGCGTGCTGACGATCCTGCTACTGCAACCCTCGGTCTGGTCTGATCTTAGACTAGGAATAAACTCCGTATGCCTAAGCCAACTGACGAAACGAGCGGGCAAGCGGGCGGGGGGTACTACGCGGCCAGAGAGACGGGATGCGCAAGCCGTAGATCGATAGGGTGGTAGGTGGGTTTAGGCACATCTTCATATTTCTACGTGCCCATGCCATTTTTATCACTAGTAAATTCATACAATGGTCACTTAAGCCTTCACGTGAAGTTACATGGCAAGAGGACTCATTTTCTATTTTTCACGATTTTCAAAACTTTTTACGGTTCGGGATTTTTTTAAATTTTTTCATAAAGATTTTTGGCCCCAAACATGGTAGCCGTGATCCTTGTATTTTTGTTGGCATGCACAAAAAATTTCAGCTAAAAACTCGAAGTGTACGAGATTTTGTGACCATTTGAAAAAAGTGTCCCCATTTTAGACACTTTAATGGCTACAGGTAGCAAACCTGTAAAATCTCAAATGCTCTTTAGGGGGGTGCGAGTTCTCGAGATTTGATGAGAGATAGAAGGCCAATATAAGGGCCAAGTACCAGCACTCATCGCACATCATGTGCGCACACCCCCCATCCCGCCCGATCGCCGGAACCCCAATGCCACCGGTCAGGTTCTCCGACGATGCTCCGGTGATGGTTTCCTGATGAAGAAAAATAGGGCATCAGCACATGCCCGAGCCCAGCATGTGCTGCCGTAACCCTCGATTCGATCTGATCTTAGCCTGGGAATGAACTCCGTATGCTTAGATTGGGAATGAACTCCGTATGCCTAAGTCAACCAACGAAACGAGCGTACGGGCGCTCAGCCGACCAAAGGGTCCGGATGCGTAAGCCGGGGATCGATCGGGTCCCCCTCTACGTGCCGCCATTCCTACTGTTGCAACCCTCGGTCTGGTCTGATCTTAGACTGGGAATGAACTCCGTATGCCTAAGCCAACTGATGAAACAAACGGGCAAGCTGGCGGCCAGGCACTACGTCGGCCAGAGAGACGGGATACGCAAGCCGTGGATCGATAGGGTGGTAGGTGGGTTTAGGCACATCTTCATATTTCTGCATGCCAATGCCATTTTCATGGCTTGTAAACTCATACAATGGTCCCTTAAGCCTTCACGTGAAGTTTCATGGCAAGACGACTCGTTTTCTATTTTTCACGATTTTTGAAACTTTTTACGGTTCGAGATTTTTTTAAAAATATTTTCGGAAGCAGTTTTGGCCCCAAACTTGGTAGACGTGATCCTTGTATTTTTGTTGGCATGGATAAAAACATTCAGCTAAAAACTCGAAGTGTACAAGATTTTGTGACCATTTGAAAAAAGTGTCCCCGTTTCAGACACTTTAATGGCTACTGGCAGCAAACCTGTAAAATCTCAAATGGTTTTTAAGACGGTGTGAGTTCTCGAGGTTTGATGAGGGATAGGGGGCCAATATAAGGGCCAAGTACCAGCACCCATCGCACATCATGTGCGCACACCCCCCGGCCCCCCCGATTCGTCGGAACCCCAACGCAGTCGGTCAGGTTCTCCGACGATGCTCCGACGATGATGGCCCGATGTAGAAAAATGTGGCACTAGCACATGCCCGAGCCCAGCATGTGCTGCTGCAACCCTCAGTTTGGTTCGATCTTAGACTGGGAATGAACTCCGTATGCTTAGAATGGGAATGAAGTCCGTATGCCTAAGTCAACCAACAAAATGAACGTACAGGCGCTCAGTCGGCCAGAAGGGCGGGATGCGCATCCCGGGGATCAGTCGGGTCCCCCTCTGCGTGCTGTCGATCCTACTGCTATAACCCTTAGTCCAGTCTGATCTTAGACTGGGAATGAACTCCGTATGCCTAAGCCAACTGACAAAACGAGCGGACGGGCGGGCGAGCACTACGTCGGCCAGAGAGACGGGATGCGCAAGTCATGGATCGACAGGGTGGTAGGTGGGTTTAGGCACATCTTCATATTTCTGTGTGCCAATGTCATTTTTATGGCCTATAAATTCATACAACGGTCCCTTAAGCCTCTACGTGAAGTTTCATGGCAAGATGACTCGTTTTCTATTTTTCACGATTTTCAAAACTTTTTATGGTTCGGGATTTTTTAAAGCTTTTTCAGAAGGAGTTTTGGTCCCAAACATTGTATATGTGATCCTTGTATTTTTGTTGGCATACGCAAAAGAATTCAGCCAAACACTCGAAGTGTACAAGATTTTGTGACCATTTGAAAAAAGTGTCCCCATTTCAAACACTTTAATGGCTACTGGCAGCGAACCTATAAAATCTCAATTGCTCTTTAAGGGGGTGTGAGTTCTCGAGGTTTGATGAGGTATAGGGGGCCAATATAAGGGCCAAGTACCAGCACCCATCGCACATCATGTGCGCACACCCCCCCGGGCCCTCCGATCATCGGAACCCCAATGCAGTCGGTCACGTTCTCCGGTGATGCTCTGACGATGGTGCCTCGGCGTAGAAAAATGTGGCACCAGCACATACCCAAGCCCAGCATGTGCTGTCCCAACCCTCGGTTTGGTCCGATCTTAGACTGGGAATGAACTCCGTATGCTTAGATTGGGAATGAACTCTGTATGCCTAAGTCTACCCACGAAATGAGCGTGCGGGCGCTCGATCGGCCAGAAGGGCGGGATGCGCAAGCCAGGGATCGACCGGGTCCCCCTCTATGTGCTGTCGATCCTGCTGCCGCAACCCTTAGTCCGATCTAATCTTAGACTGGGAATGAACTCCGTATGCCTAAGCCAACTGACGAAACGAGCGGACGGGCGGTTGGGCACTACATCGGCCAGAGATACGGGATGCGCAAGCCGTGGATCGACAGGGTGGTAGGTGGGTTTAGGCACATCTTCATATTTCTGTGTGCCAATGTCATTTTTATGGCTTGTAAATTCATACAACGGTCCCTTAAGCCTTTACATGAAGTTTCATGCAAGATGACTCATTTTTTATTTTTCACGATTTTCAAAACTTTTAGTGGTTCGGGATTTTTTAAAATTTTTTCAGAAGTAGTTTTGGTCCCAAACTTTGTAGACGTGATCCTTTTATTTTTTTTGGCATACACAAAAAAATTCAGCCAAACACTCGAAGTGTACAAGATTTTGTGACCATTTGAAAAAAGCGTCCCCATTTCAAACACTTTAATGGCTACTGGTAGCGAACCTGTAAAATCTCAAATGCTCTTTAAGGGGGTGTGAGTTCTCAAGGTTTGATGAGGTATAGGGGGCCAATATAAGGGCCAAGTACCAGCACCCATCGCACATCATGTGCGCACACCCCTCCGGCCCCTCCGATCACCGGATCCCCAATGCCGCAGGTCAGGTTCTTCGGCGATGCTCTGGCGATGGTGCCCCGACAAAGAAAAATGCGGCACCAGCACATGCCCGAGCCCAGCATGTGCTACCGCAACCGTTGGTCCGATCCGATCTTACACTGGGAATGAACTCCGTATGCTTAGACAGGGAATGAACTCCGTATCCCTAAGTCAACCCACGAAACGAGCGTACAGGCGCTCAGCTGGCCAAAGGGGCGAGATGCGTATGCCAGGGATCGGTCGGGTCCCCTTTTGCATGCTGCCGATCCTGCTACCACAACCCTCGGTCTGGTCTAATCTTAGACGGGAATGAACTCCGTATGCCTAAGCCAACTGACGAAATGAACGGGCGAGTTGGCGGCCGGGCACTACGCCGGCCAGAGAGATAGGATGCAAAAGCTGTGGATCGATAGGGTGGTAGGTGGGTTTAGGCACATCTTCATATTTTTGCATGCCAATGCCATTTTTATGGTTTGTAAACTCATACAATGGTCCCTTAAGCCTTCACGTGAAGTTTCATGGCAGGATGACTCGTATTCTATTTTTTTTAAATATTTTCAAAAGTAGTTTTGGCCCCAAACTTTGTAGACATGATCCTTGTATTTTTGTTGGCATGCATAAAAACATTTAGCTAAAAATTCGAAGTGTACAAGATTTTGTGACCATTTGAAAAAAGTGTCCCTGTTTCAGACACTTTAATGGCTACTGGCAACAAACCTGTAAAATCTTAAATGGTCTTTAAGGTGGTGTGAGTTCTTGAGGTTTGATGAGAGATAGGGAGCTAATATAAGGGCGAAGTACCAGCACCCATCGCACATCATGTGACCACATCCCCCCCGGCCCCTCCGATCGTCGGAACCCCAATACCATCGGTCAGGTTATCCGACGATGGTGCCCCGACGAAGAAAAATCTGGCCCAGCACATGCCCGAGCCTAGCATGTGCTACCGCAACCCTCGGTCTGATCTGATCTTAGACTGGTAATGAACTCCGTATGCTTAGACTGGGAATGAACTCCATGTCCCTAAGTCAACCCATGAAACGAGCGTACGGGCGCACAGTCGGCCAGAGGGGCGGGATGCGCAAGCCGAGAATCGACTGGGTCCCTCTTTGCGTGCTGTCGATCCTACTACGACAACCCTCAGTTCGGTCTTATCTTAGATCGGGATTGAACTCCTATGCCTAAGCCAACCGACGAAACGAGCGGGTGGGCAGGCACTACGCCAGCCAGAGAGACGTGATGCGTAATGCATGGATCGATATGGTGGTAGGTGGGTTTAGGCACATCTTCATATTTCTGTGTGCCAATGCCATTTTTATGGCTTTTGAATTCATACAATGGTCCCTTAAGCCTTCACGTGAAGTTTCGTGGCAAGACGACTCGTTTTCTATTTCTCACAATTTTTGAAACTTTTTACGGTTCGGGATTTTTTAAAATTTTTTCGAAAGGAGTTTTGGCCGCAAACTTGGTGGACGTGATCCTTGTATTTTTGTTGGCATGCACAAAAACATTCAGCTAAAAACTCGAAGTGTACAAGATTTTGTGACCATTTGAAAAAAATGTCCCCATTTCAAACACTTTAATGGCTACTGGAAGCGAACCTGTAAAATCTCAAATGCTCTTTAAGGGGGTGTGAGTTCTTGAGGTTTGAAGAGGGATAGGGGCCCAATATAAGGCCCAACTACCAGCACCCATCGCACATCATGTGTGCACACCACCCGGCCCCCCCGATCGCCGGAACCCTAATGCCGCAAGTCAAGTTCTCCGGTGATGCTCCGGCGATGGTGCCCCGACAAAGAAAAATACAGCACCAGCACATGCTCGAGCCCAGCATGTGCTGCCGCAACCGTCGGTGCAGTTCGATCTTAGACTGGGAATGAACTCCGTATGCTTAGACAGGGAATGAACTCCGTATCCCTAAGTCAACCCACGAAACAAGCGTACGGGCGTTCAGCCGGCCAGAGGGGCGGGATGCGCAAGCCAGGGATCAGCTGGGTCCCCCTTTGCGTGCTGTCGATCCTGCTATCTCAACCCTCGGTTCGGTTTGATCTTAGACTGGGAATGAACTCTGTATGCCTAAGCCAACCGACGAAACGAGCAGACGGGTGGGCGAGCACTACGCCGGCCAGAGAGACGGGATGCGCAAGCCGTGGATCGACAGGGTGGTTGGTGGGTTTAGGCACATCTTCATATTTCTACGTGCCAATGCAATTTTTATGGCCTATAAATTCATACAACGATCCTTTAAGCCTTTACGTGAAGTTTCATGGCAAGATGACTCGTTTTCTATTTTTCGTGATTTTCAAAACTTTTTACGGTTCGAGATTTTTTTAAAAATATTTTCGGAAGCAGTTTTGGCCCCAAACTTGGTAGACGTGATCCTTGTATTTTTGTTGGCATGGATAAAAACATTCAGCTAAAAACTCGAAGTGTACAAGATTTTGTGACCATTTGAAAAAAGTGTCCCCGTTTCAGACACTTTAATGGCTACTGGCAGCAAACCTGTAAAATCTCAAATGGTTTTTAAGACGGTGTGAGTTCTCGAGGTTTGATAAGGGATAGGGGGCCAGTATAAGGGCCAAGTACCAGCACCCATCGCACATCATGTGTGCACTCCCCCCGACCCCCCCGATCGCCGGAACACCAATGCCGTCAGTCAGGTTCTCCTGCGATGCTTCGGCGATGGTGCCCCGGTGAAGAAAAATGCGACACCAGCACATGCCCGAGCCTAGCATGTCCTGTCGCAACCCTTGGTCTGGTCCGATCTTCAACTGGGAATGAACACTGTATGCTTAGACTGGGAATGAACTCCGTATGCCTAAGTCAACCCACGAAACGAGCGTGCGGGTGCTCAGCCGACCAGAGGGGCGAGATGCGCAAGCTGGGGATCGATCGGGTCCCCCTCTGTATGCTATCGATCCTGCTGGCACAACCCTCAGTTCGGTCTGATCTTAGATTGGGAATGAACTCCGTATGCTTAGACTGGCTAACAAAACGAGCGGGCGGGCGGGCACTACGTCAGCCAGAGAGACAGGATGCGCAAGGCATGGATTGATAGGGTGGTAGGTGGGTTTAGGCACATCTTCATATTTCTACGTGCCAGTGCCATTTTTATGGCTTGTAAATTCATAAAATGGTCCATTAAGCCTTCATGTGAAGTTTCATGGCAAGATGACTCGTTTTCTATTTTTCATGATTTTTAAAACTTTTTACGGTTCGGTATTTTTTAAAAATTTTTTGGAAGAAATTTTGGCCCCGAAATTGGTAGACATAATCCTTGTATTTTTGTTGGCATGCACAAAAAAATGTAGCTAAAAACTCGAAGTGTACAAGATTTTGTGACCATTTGAAAAAAGTGTCCCCAATTCAGACACTTTAATGGCTACTGGCAACAAACCTGTAAAATGTCAAATGCTCTTTGAGGGGGTGTGAGTTGTCGAGGTTTGATGAGGGATATGGGGCCAATATAAGGGCTAAGTACCAGCACCCATCACACATCATGTGCGCACACCCCCCCGGCCCCCCCGATCGTCGGAACCCCAATGCCGCCGGTCAAGTTCTTCGGCGATGCTCCGGCAATGGTGCGCCGACGAAGAAAAATGCGGCACCAGCACATGTCCGAGCCCAGCATGTGCTGCCGCAACCCTCGGTCTGATTCGATCTTAGACTGGGAATGAACTCCGTATGCTTAGATTGGGAATGAACTCTGTATGCCTAAGTCAACCCATGAAATGAGCGTGCGAGTGGGCAGGCACTACGTCCGCCTAAACCAACCGACGAAACGAACTGCTGGGCGAGCGGGCAGGCACTACGTTGGCCAGAGAGACGGGATGCGCAAGCCGTGGATTGATAGGGTGGTAGGACGGTTTAGGCACATCTTCATATTTCTGCGTCTCAATGCCATTTTTATGGCTTGTAAATTCATACAATGGTCCTTAGGCCTTCACGTGAAGTTTCATGGCAAGACGACTCGTTTTCTATTTTTCATGATTTTTGAAACTTTTTTTAGTTTGAGATTTTTTAAAATTTTTTCAAAAGGAGTTTTGGCCCTAAACGTGGTAGACGTGATCCTTGTATTTTTGTTGGCATGCATAAAAAAATTCAGCTAAAAACTCGAAGTGTACAAGATTTTGTGACCATTTGAAAAAAGTGTCCCCATTTCAGACACTTTAATGGCTACTGGCAACAAACCTGTAAAATCTCAAATGCTCTTTAAGGGGGTGTGAGTTCTCGAGGTTTGATGAGGGATGGGGGCCCAATATACGGGCCAAGTACCAGCACCCATCGCACATCATGTGCGCACCCCCACCGGCCTCCCCGATCGCCGGAACCCCAATGTCGTCGGTCAGGTTCTCCGGTGATGGTGCCCCGACAAAGAAAAATGCGGCACCAGCACATGCCTAGGCCTAGCATGTGCTGCCTTAACCCCCAATCCGATCCGGTTTTAGACTGGGAATGAACTCTGTATGTTTAGAGTGGGAATGAACTCCGTATGCCTAAGTCAACCCATGAAATGAGTGTGCGGGCGCTCAGCCGGCCAGAGGGGCGGGATGCGCAAGCTGAGGATTGGCTGGGTCCCCCTCTGCGTGCTGCCGATCTTGCTACCGTAACCCTTGGTCTGATCTGATCTTAGACTGGGAATGAACTCCGTATGCCTAAGCCAACCGACAAAAAGAACGGGCGGGCGGGCACTACGTCGGCCAGAGAGATTTTGTGACCATTTGAAAAAAGTGTCCCCATTTCAGACACTTTAATGGCTACTGGCAGCAAACCTATAAAATCTCAAATGCTCTTTAAGGGGGTGTGAGTTCTCGAGGTTTGATGAGGGATAGGGGGCCAATATAAGGGCCAAGTACCAGCACCCATTGCACATCATGTGCGCAAACCCCCCGGCCCCCCCGATCGTTCTAACCCCAATGCCGCCGGTCAGGTTCTTCGATGATGCTCCGGGGATGGGGCCCCGACGAGGAAAAATGCAGCACCAGCACATGCTCGAGCCCAACATGTGCAGCCGCAACCCTCATGCGGTCCGATCTTAGACTGGGAATGAACTCTGTATGCCTAAGTCAACCCACGAAACAAGCGTGCGGGCGCTTAGCCGGCCAGAGGGGCGGGATGCGCAAGTCGGGGATCGATCGGGTCCCCCTCTGCGTGCTGTCGATCCTGCTACCACAACCCTTGGTCCGGTCTGATCTTAGATTGGGAATGAACTCTGTATGCCTAAGCCAACCGACGAAACGAGTAGGCGAACGGGCGGGCGGGCACTACGTCGGCCAGAGAGACGGGAAGCACAAATCGTGGATTGATAGGGTGGTAAGAGGGTTTAGGCACATCTTCATATTTCTACATGCCAATGCCATTTTTATGGCTTGTAAATTCATACAATGGTCCCCTAAGCCTTCACGTGAAGTTTCATGGCAAGACGACTCGTTTTCTATTTTTCACGATTTTCAAAACTTTTTACGGTTCGAGATTTTTTAAAATTTTTTTGGAAGGAGTTTGGGCCCCAAACATGGTAGACGTAATCCTTGTATTTTTGTTGGCATGCACAAAAAAATTCAGCTAAAAACTCGAAGTGTACAAAATTTTGTTACCATTTGAAAAAAGTGTCCCCATTTCAAACACTTTAATGGCTACTGGCAGCAAACCTGTAAAATCTCAAATGCTCTTTAAGGGGGTGTGAGTTCTTGAGGTTTGATGACGGATAGGGGGCCAATATAAGGGCCAAGTACCAGCACCCATCGGACATCATCCGCGCAAAGCCCCTGGCCCCCCAATCGCCAGAACCTCGATGCCGCCGGTCAGGTTCTCCGATGATGCTTCGGCGATGGGGGCCCCGACGAAGAAAAATATGACACCAGCACATGCCTGAGCCCAGCATGTGCTGCCGCAACCCTCGGTCTACTCCGATCTTAGACTGGGAAGGAACTCCGTATGTTTAGACTGGGAATGAACTCTGTATGCCTAAGTCAACCCATGAAATGAACGTACAGTCGCTCAGCCGGCCAAAGGGGCAGGATGCGCAAGTCGGGAATCGACCGAGTCCCATTCTACATGCTGCCGATCATGCTGCCACAAACCTCCGTTCGGTCCAATCTTAGACTAGGAATGAACTCTGTATGCCTAAGCCAATTGACGAAACGAGGGGGTGGGCGAGTGGGCACTACGCCAGCCAGAGAGATGGGATGCGCAAGCCATGGATCGATAGGGTGGTAGGTGGGTTTAAGCAAATCTTCATATTTCTGGGTGCCAATGCCATTTTTATGGCTTGTAAATTCATACAATGGTCCCTTAAGCCTTCACGTGAAGTTTCATGGCAAGACGACTCGTTTTTTATTTTTCACGATTTTCAAAACTTTTTACGGTTCAGGATTTTTTAAAATTTTTTTGGAAGGAGTTTTAGCCCTAAACTTAGTAGGAGTGATTCTTTTATTTTTGTTGGCATGCATAAAAAAAATTCAGCTAAAAACTCGAAGTGTACAAGATTTTGTGACCATTTGAAAAAAGTGTCCCCATTTCAGACACTTTAATGGCTACTGGCAGCAAACTTGTAAAATCTCAAATGCTCTTTAAGAGGGTGTGAGTTCTCGAGGTTTCATGAGGGATAGGGGGCCAATATAAGGGCCAAGTAGCAGCACCCATCGCACATCATGGGCGCACAACCTCCCGACCCCCCCGATCATCGGAACCCTAATTCCACCAGTCAGGTTCTCCGGCATTGCTCCGGTGATGGTGCCACGGCGAAAAAAAATACGGCATGAGCACATGCCCGAGCCTAGCATGTGCTGCTGCAGCCCTCGGTCCGGTTTGATCTTAGACTAGGAATGAACTTCGTAAGCTTAGACTGGGAATGAATTCCGTATGCCTAAGTCAACCCACGAAATGAGCGTACGATCGCTCAGCCGACCAGAAGGGCGGGATGCACAAGCCGGGGATCGGCCGAGTCCCCCTTTGTGTGCTACCGATCCTACTATCGTAACCCTTGGTCCGATCCAATCTTAGACTGGGAATGAACTCCGTATGCTTAAGCCAACCGATGAAACGAACGGGCGGGTGGGCGGGCGGGCACTACGCCGACCAGAGAGACGGGATGTACAAGCCGTGGATCGATAGGGTGGTAGGTGGATTTAGGCACATCTGCATATTTCTATGTGCCAATGCCATTTTTATCACTTGTAAATTCATACAATGGTCCCTTAAGCCTTCACGTGAAGTTTCATGGCAAGACGACTCGTTTTTTATTTTTCATGATTTTTGAAACTTTTTACGGTTCGGGATTTTGTAAAATTTTTTCAGAAGGATTTTTAGCCCCAAACTTGGTAGGAGTGATTCTTTTATTTTTGTTGGCTTGCACAAAAAAATTCAGCTAAAAACTTGAAGTGTACAAGATTTTGTGACCATTTGAAAAAGTGTCCCCATTTCAGACACTTTAATGGCTACTGGCAGCAAACCTGTAAAATCTCAAATGCTCTTTAAGGGGGTGTGAGTTCTCAAGGTTTGATGAGGGATAGAGGACCAATATAAGGGCCAAGTACCAGCACCCATCGCACATCATGTGCGCACACCCCCTGGCCCCCCCGATCACCGAAACCCCAATGCCGTCCGACGATGGTGCCCCGACGAAAAAAAATACGGCACCAGCACATGCCTGAGCCCAGCATGTGCTGCCGCTACCGTCGGTCCATTCTGATCTTAGAATGGGAATGAACTCGGTATGCTTAGACTGGGAATGAACTCTGTATGCCTAAGTCGAGCCACAAAACAAGCGTGCAGGCGCTCAGTCGACCAGAGGGGTGAGATGCGCAAGCCAAGGATCGACCGGGTCTCCCTTTACGTGCTGCCGATCCTGCTACCGGAACCCTCGATCTGGTCCAATCTTAGACTGGGAATGAACTCTGTATGCCTAAGCCGACCGACGAAATGAGCGGACGGGCAGGCACTACGCTAGCTAGAGAGACGGGATGTGCAAGCCGTGGATCGATAGGGTGGTAGGTGGGTTATGCACATCTTAATATTTCTGTGTGCGAATGCCATTTTTATGGCTTGTAAATTCATACAATGGTCTCTTAAGCCTTCACGTGAAGTTTCATGGCAAGATGACTCGTTTTCTATTTTTCGTAATTTTTGAAACTTTTTACGGTTCGGGATTTTTTTAAATTTTTTTGGAAGGTTTTTTGGCCCTAAACTTGGTAGACGTGATCCTTGTATTTTTGTTGGCATGCACAAAAAAATTCAGCTAAAAACTTGAAGTGTACAAGATTTTGTGACCATTTGAAAAGAGTGTCCCCATTTCAGACACTTTAATGGCTACTGGCAGCAAACCTGTAAAATCTCAAATGCTTTTTAAGGGGGTGTGAGTTCTTGAGGTTTGATGAGTGATAGGGGGCCAATCTAAGGGCCAAGTACCAGCACCCATTGCACATCATGTGCGCACACCCCCTGGCCCCCCCGATCATCGGTCAGGTTCTCCGACGATGCTTCGACGATGGTGCCCTGGTGAAGAAAAATGCAGCACCAGCACATTCCTGAGTCGAGCATGTGCTGCCGCAACCCTCGATCCAATCCGATCTTAGACTGGGAAAGAACTCCGTATGCTTAGACTGGGAATGAACTCCGTATGCCTAAGTCAACCCAAGAAACAAGCGTGCGGGCGCTCAGTCGGCCGGAGGGGTGGGATGTGGAAGTCGGGGATCTGCCGGGTCCCCCTCTAAGTGCTACCGATCCTGCTACTGTAACCCTCGATCCGGTCTGATCTTAGACTGGGAATGAACTCCGTATGTCTAAGCCAACTGACGAAACGAACGGGCGGGCGGGCACTACGTCGGCTAGAGAGACGGGATGCGCAAGCCGTGGATCGACAGGGTGGTAGGTGGGTTTAGGCACATCTTCATATTTTTGCATGCCAATGCCATTTTTATGGCTTGTAAATTCATACAATGGTCCCTTAAGCCTTCACGTGAAGTTTCATGGCAAGACGACTCGTTTTCTATTTTTCATGATTTTTGAAACTTTTTACGGTTCGGGATTTTTTAAAATTTTTTCGGAAGGAGTTTTGGCCCCAAACTTGGTATACGTGATCCTTGTATCTTTTTTGGCATGCACAAAACAATTTCGCTAAAAACTCGAAGTGTACAAGATTTTGTGACCATTTGAAAAAAGTGTCCCCATTTCAGACACTTTAAAGGCTACTGTCAGCAAACCTGTAAAATCTCAAATGCTCTTTAAGGGGGTGTGAGTTCTCGAGCTTTGATGAGGGATAGGGGTCCAATATAAGGACCAAGTACCAGCACCCATCGCACATCATGTGCGCACACCCCCCAGCCCCTCCGATCGCTGGAACCCAATTGTCGTCGGTCAGGTTCTCCGTCGATGCTCCAACGATGGTGTCCCGACGAAGAAAAATGTGACACCAGCACAAGCTTGAGCCCAGCATGTGCTGCTACAACCCTCGGTCTGGTCTGATCTTGGACTGGGAATGAACTCATTTTGCTTAGTCCAGGAATGAACTTTGTATGCCTAAGTCAACCCATGAAACGAGCGTGCGGGCGCTCAGCCGGGCAAAGGGACGGGATGCGTAACCCTTGGTCCGATCTAATCTTACACTGGGAATGAACTCCGTATGCATAAGCCAACCACGAAACGAGCGGGCGGGCGGGTGGACGGGCACTACGCCGACCAGAGAGACTGGATGCGCAAGCCGTGGATTGATAGGGTGGTAGGAGGGTTTAGGCACATCTTCATATTTCTACGTGCCAATCCCATTTTTATGGCTTCTAAATTCATACAATGGTCCCTTAGGCCTTCACGTGAAGTTTCATGGCAAGACGACTCGTTTTCTATTTTTCACAATTTTTGAAACTTTTTGTGGTTCGGGATGTTTTAAAATTTTTTCAGCAGGAGTTTTGGCCCCAAACTTGGTAGACGCGATCCTTGTATTTTTGTTGGCATGGACAAAAAAATTCAGCTAAAAACTCGAAGTGTACAAGATTTTGTGACCATTTGAAAAAAGTGTCCCCATTTCAGACACTTGATTGGCTACTGGCAGCAAACCTGTAAAATCTCAAATGCTCTTTAAGGGGGTGTGAGTTCTCGAGGTTTGATGAGGGATAGGGGGCCAATATAAGGGCCAAGTACCAGCACCCATTGCACATCATGTGCGTGCACCCCCTCGGCCCCCCCGATTGTTGGAACCCTAATGTCACTGGTCAGGTTCTCCGGCGATGCTCCGATGATGGTGCCCCGGCGAAGAAAAATACGGCACCAGCGCATGCTCGAGCCCAACCTGTGCTATCGTAACCCTTGGTTTGGTCCGATCTTAGACTGGGAGTGAACTCCGTATGCCTAAGTCAAGCCATAAAAGAAGCGTGCGGTCGCTCAGTCGGCCAGAGGGGCGGGATGCACAAGCTGGGGATCGGCTGGGTCCCCCTCTGCGTGCTGTCGATCTTGCTGCAACAACCCTCAGTCCAGAGAGACGGGATGCGCAAGTCGTGGATCGATAGGGTGGTAGGTGGGTTTAGGGACATATTCATATTTCTGTGTGCCAATGCCATTTTTATGGCTTGTAAATTCATACAATGGTCTCTTAAGCCTTCACGTGAAGTTTCATGGCAAAACGACTCATTTTTTATTTTTCATGATTTTTGAAACTTTTTGAGGTTTGAGATTTTTTAAAATTTGTTCGGAAGGATTTTTGGCCCCAAACTTGGTAGACATGATCCTTGTATTTTTGTTGGCATGCCCAAAAACATTCAGCTAAAAAATCGAAATGTACAAGATTTTGTGACCATTTGAAAAAAGTGTCCCCATTTTAGACACTTTAATGGCTACTGGCAGTAAACCTATAAAATCTCAAATGCTCTTTAAGGGGGTGTGAGTTCTTGAGGTTTGATGAGGGATAGGGGGCCAATATAAGGGACAAGTTCCAGCACCCATCGCACACCATGTGCGCACACCACCCCGACCCCCCCGATCACCGGAACCCCAATGCCGCCGGTCAGGTTCTCCGACGATGCTCCGGTGATGGTGCCCCGATGAAGAACAATGTGGCCCCCGTAGATGCCCGAGCCCAGTATGTGCTGCCGCAACCTTCGGTCCGGTCCAATCTTAGACTGGGAATGAACTCCGTATGCTTAGACTGGCAATGAACACCGTATGCCTAAGTCAACCCATGAAACGAGCGTGCGGGCGCTCAGCCGGCCAGAGGTGCGGTATGCGCAAGTCGGGGATCAGTCGGGTCCCCCTCTGCGTGCTGCTGTAACCCTCGATTTGGTCCGATCTTAGACTAGGAATGAACTCCATATGCCTAAGGTAACCAATGAAATGAGCGGGCGGGCGCTACGTCAACCAGAGAGGCGAGATGCGCAAGCCGTGGATCGATAGGGTGGTAGGTGGGTTTAGACCCATCTTCATATTTCTGTGTGCCAATGCCATTTTTATGGCTTGTAAATTCATACAATGGTCCCTTAAGCCTTCACGTGAAGTTTCATTACAAGACGACTTGTTTTCTATTTTTTACGATTTTTAAAACTTTTTACGATTCAAGATTTTTTAAAAATTTTTTTAGGAAGGTGTTTTGGCCCCAAACTTGGTAGACGTGATCCTTGTATTTTTTTTGGCATGCATAAAAAAATTCAGCTAAAAACTAGAAGTGTGCAAGATTTTGTGACCATTTGAAAAAAGTATCCCCATTTCAGACACTTTAATGCCTACTGGCAGCAAACCTGTAAAATATCAAAAGCTCTTTAAGCGGGTGTGAGTTCTCAAGGTTTCATGAGGAATAGGGGGCCAATATAAGGGCCAAGTACCAGCACCCATCACACATCATGTGCGCACACCCCCACCCGCCCCCCGATCGTCGGAACCCCAATGCCGTCGGTCGGTTCTCTGACGATGCTCCGACGATGGTGCCCCGGTGAAGAAAAATACGACACCAACACATGCCCGAGCCCAGCATGTGCTACCGCAACCCTTGATCCGGTCCAATCTTAGACTGGGAATGAACTCCGTATGCCTAAGTCAACCCATGAAACGAGTGTGCGGGCGCTCAACCGGCCAGAGGGGCGGGATGCGCAAGCCCGCGATCGGTCGGGTCCCCCTCTGTGTGCTGCCAATCTTGCTACTGCAACCCTTGGTTGGGTCTGATCTTAGACTGGGAATGAACTCTGTATGCCTAAGCCAACCGACGAAACAAGCTGACGGGCGGGCAGGCACTACGCCGGCCAGAGAGGCGGGATGCGCAAGCCGTGGATCGATAGGGTGGTAGGTGGGTTTAGGCACATCTTCATATTTCTGTGTGCCAATGCCATTTTTATGGCATGTAAATTCATACAATGGTCCCTTAAGCCTTCACGTGAAGTTTCATGGCAAGACAGCTCGTTTTCTATATTTTCATGATTTGTGAAACTTTTTATGGTTCAAGATTTTTTAATCTTTTTTTGGAGGGACTTTTGGCCCCAAACTTGGTAGACGTGATCCTTGTATTTTTGTTGGCATGCAAAAAAAAATTTAGCTAAAAACTCGAAGTGTACAAGATTTTGTGACCATTTGAAAAAAGTGTCCCCATTTCAGACACTTTAATAGCTACTGACAGCAAACCTGTAAAATCTCAAATGCTCTTTAAGGGGGCATGAGTTCTCAAATTTTGATGAGGGATAGGGGGCCAATATAAGGGCCAAGTACCAGCACCCATCGCACATCATGTGCGCACACCCCCCCGAAACCCCCGATCGTCGGAACCCCAACGCCGCCGGTCAGGTTCTCCAACGATGCTCCGGTGATGGTGCCCCAGCGAAGAAAAATATGGCACCAGCACATGCCCGAACCTAGTATGTGCTCCTGCAACCCTCGGTCTAGTCCAATCTTAGACTGGGAATAAACTCCGTATGCTTAGACTGGGAATGAACTCCGTATGCCTAAGTCAACCCATGAAACCAACGTCCAGGCGCTCAGCTAGCTAGAGGGGCGGGATGCGCAAGCCGGGGATCGATCGGGTCCCCCTCTACGTGCTATCAATCCTACTACCGCAACCCTCAGTCCGGTCAGATCTTAGACTGGGAATGAACGCTGTATGCCTAAGCCAACTGACGAAACGAGCGGGCGGGCACTACGCCAGCCAGAGAGACGGGATGCGCAAGTTGTGGATTGATAGGGTGGTAGGTGGGTTTAGGCACATCTTCATATTTTTGCATGCCAATGCCATTTTTATGGCTTGTAAATTCATACAATGGTCCCTTAAGCCTTCACGTGAAGTTTCATGGCAAGATAACTCGTTTTCTATTTTTCATGATTTTCAAAACTTTTACGGTTCGAGATTTTTTAAAATTTTTTTGGAAGCAGTTTTGGCCCCAAACCTGTTAGACATGATCCTTGTATTTTTGTTGGCATGCACAAAAAATTCAACTAAAAACTCGAACTGTACAAGATTTTGTGACCATTTGAAAAAAGTGTCCCCATTTCAAACACTTTAATGGCTACTAGCAGCAAACCTGTAAAATCTCAAATACTCTTTAGGGGGTGTGAGTTCTCGAGGTTTGATGAGGGATAGGGCAAAAATATAAGGGCCAAGTACCAGTACCAATCACACATCATGTCCGCACACACCCCCCGACCCCCCGATCACCGGAACCCCAATGCCGCCGATCAAGTTCTCCATCGATGCTCTGGCGATGGTGCCCCGACGAAGAAAAATGTAGCACTAGCACATGCTTGAGCCAAGCATGTGCTGCCGTAACCCTCGGTCCAGTCCGATCTTAGACTGGGAATGAACTCCGTATGCTTAGATTGGGAATGAACTCCGTATGCCTAAGTCAAGCCACGAAACGGGCGTGCGGGCGCTCAGCAAGCCAGAGGGGTGGGATGCGTAAGCTGGGGATCAGCCGGGTCCCCCTCTACGTGCTATCGATCCTGCCACTGCAACCCTCGGTCTGATCTAATCTTAGACAAGGAATGAACTCCGTATGCCTAAGCCAACCGACGAAACGAGCGATCGGGCGGGCGGGCACTACGTCGGCCAAAGAGACGGGATGCGCAAGCCGTGGATCGATAGGGTGGTAGGTGGGTTTATGCACATCTACATATTTCTGCATGCCAATGCCATTTTTATGGCTTGTAAATTCATACAATCGTCCCTTAAGCCTTTACGTGATGTTTCCTGGCAAGACGACTCATTCTCTATTTTTCATGCCACAACCCTCGGTCTGGTTCGATCTTAGACTGGGAATGAACTTCGTATCCTTAGACTGGTAATGAACTCTGTATGCCTAAGTCAACCCATGAAACGAGCGTGCGGGTGCTCAGCCTACCAGAGGTGCGGGACGCACAAGCCGGGGATCGGTCGGGTCCCCCTCTGCGTGCTGTCGATCTTGCTATCGCAACTCTCAGCTCAGTCTGACCTTAGACTGGGAATGAGCTCCGTATGCCTAAGCTAACCGATGAAACGAGCGGGCGGGCGGGCGGGCGGGTACTACGCCAGCCAGAGAGACGGGATGCGCAAGCCATGGATCGATAGGGTGGTAGGTGGGTTCAAGCACATCTTCATATTTCAGTGTGCCAAAGACATTTTTATGGCTTGTAAATTCATACAATGGTCCCTTAAGCCTTCACGTGATGTTTCATGGCAAGACGACTCGTTTTCTATTTTTTAGGATTTTTGAAACTTTTTGCAGTTCAGGATTTTGTAAAATTTTTTCGAAAGGAGTTTTGGCCCCAAACTTGGTAGACACGATCCTTGTATTTTTGTTGGCATGCACAAAAAAATTCAGCTAAAAACTCAAAGTGTACAAGATTTTGTGACCATTTGAAAAAAGTGTCCCCATTTTAGACACTTTAATGGCTACTGGCAGCAAACCTATAAAATCTCTAATGCTCTTTAAGGAGGTGTGAGTTCTAGAGGTTTGATGAGGGATAGGGGGCCAATATAAGGGCCAAGTACCAGCACCCATCGCACACCCCTCGGCCCCCCCGATCGCCGGAACCCCAATGTCGTCGGTCAGGTTCTCCGACGATGCTCCGGTGATGGTGCCCCGGTGAAGAAAAATGCGGCACCAGCACATGCTCGAGCCCAGCATGTGCTACCAAAACCCTCAATCCGGTCCGATCTTAGACTGGGAATGAACTCCGTATGCTTAGACTGGGAATGAATTTCGTATGCCAAAATCAACCCACGAAACGAGCGTGCGGGCGCTCAGCCAGCCAGAGGGGCAGGATGCGTAAGCCGGGGATCGGCCAGGTCCCCCACTGCGTGCTACCAATCCTGCTACCTCAACCCTCAGTCCGGTCTAATCTTAGACTGGGAATAAACTCCGTATGCCTAAGTCAACCGACGAAACAAGCGGGTGGATGGGCGGACGGGCGGGCGGGCATTACGTCGGCCAGAGAGACGGGATGCGCAAGCCATGGATCGATAGTGTGGTAGGTTGGTTTAGGCACATCTTCATATTTTTATGTGCCAGTGCCATTTTTATGGCTTGTAAATTCATACAATGGTCCCTTAAGCCATCACGTGAAATTTCATGGCAAGACGACTCCTTTTCTATTTTTCAAAATTTTAGAAACTTTTTGTGGTTCGGGATGTTTTAAAATTTTTTCGGAATGATTTTTGGCCCCAAACATGGTAGACGTGATCCCTGTATTTTTTTTGGCATGCGCAAAAAAATTCAGCTAAAAACTCAAAGTGTACAAGATTTTGTGACCATTTGAAAAAGTGTCCCCATTTCAGACACTTTAATGGCTACTAGCAGCAAACCTGTAAAATCTCAAATGCCCTTTGAGGGGGTATGAGTTCTCGTGGTTTGATGAGGGATAGGGGGCCAATATAAGGCCAAGTACCAGCACCCATCACACATCATGTGCGCACACCCCCTCTGGCCGCCCTGATCACTAGAACCCCAATGCCGTCGGTTAGGTTCTTCGGTGACGCTCCGATGATGGTGCCCCGACGAAGAAAAATGTGGCACCAACACATGCCCGAGCCCAGCATGTGCTGCCACAACCCTTGGTCCGGTCCGATCTTAGACTGGGAATGAACTCCGTATGCTTAGACTGCGAATGAACTCTGTATGCTTAGACTGCGAATGAACTCCGTATGCCTAAGTCAACCCATAAAACGAGCGTGCGGGCGCTCAACCGGCCAGAGGGGCGGGATGCACAAGCCGGGGATCGGTCGGGTCCCCCTCTGTGTGCAGCCGATCTTGCTACCACAACCCTCAGCTTGGTCCGATCTTAGACTTGGAATGAGCTCCGTATGCCTAAGCCAACCGACGAAACGAGTGGACGGGCGGGCACTACACCGGCCAGAGAGAGGGATGTGCAAGCCGTGAATCGATAGGATGGTAGGTAGGTTTAGGCACATCTTCATATTTCTGCGTGCCAATGCCATTTTTATGGCTTGTAAATTCATACAATTGTCCCTTAAGCCTTCACCTAAAATTTCATGGCAAGACGACTCGTTTTTTATTTTTCATGATTTTGGATCCTTTTTGCGGTTCGGGATTTTTTAAAATTTTTTTGGAAGGATTTTTGGCCCCAAACATGGTAGACATGATCCTTGTACTTTTTTTGGCACACACAAAAAAATTCAGGTAAAAACTCAAAGTGTACAAGATTTTGTGACCATTTGAAAAAGGTGTCCCCATTTCAGGAACTTTAATGGCTACTGGCAGCAAACTTGTAAAATCTCAAATGCTCTTTAAGGGGGTGTGAGTTCTCGAGGTTTGATAAGGGATAGGGGGCCAATATAACGGCTAAGTACCAGCACCCATCACACATCATGTACGCACACCACTTCTGGCCCCCCGATCGTCGGAACCCCAATGCCGTCGGTCAGGTTCTCCGGTGAAGCTTCGGCAATGGTGCCCCGACGAAGAAAAATACGGCACCAGCACGTGCCCGAGCCTAGCATGTGCTATCGCAACCCTCAGTCTGGTTCGATCTTAGACTGGGAATGAACTCAGTATGCCTAAGTCAACCCACGAAACGAGCGTGCGGGCGCTCAGCCGACCAGAGGGGCAGGATGGGCAAGCTGGGGGTCGATCGGGTGCCCCTCTACGTGCTGCCGATCCTGCTGCTGCAACCCTCGGTCCGGTCTGATCTTAGAGTGGGAATGAACTCCGTATGCCTAAGCCAACTGACGAAACGAGCGGGTGGGCGAGCACTACGCCGGCCAAAGAGATGGGATGCGCAAGTCGTGGATCGATAGGGTGGTAGGTGGGTTTAGGCACATCTTCATATTTCTGTGTGCCAATGCCATTTTTATGGCTTGTAAATTCATACAATGGTCCCTTAAGCCTTCATCTGAAGTTTCATGGCAAGACACTCGTTTTCTATTTTTCACGATTTTTGAAACTTTTTGCGGTTCAGGATTTTTAAAATTTTTTTGAAAGGCGTTTTGGTCCCAAACTTGGTAGACATGATCCTTATATTTTTGTTGGCATGCAAAAAAAAATTCAGCTAAAAACTCAAAGTGTACAAGATTTTGTGACCATTTGAAAAAGTGTCCCCATTTCAAACACTTTAATGGCTATTGGCAGCAAACCTGTAAAATCTCAAATCCTCTCTAAGGGGCTGTGAGTTTTTGATTTTTGATGAGGTATAGGGGGCCAATATAGGGGCCAATATAAGGGCCAAGTACCAGCACCCATCGCACATCATGTGCGCACACCCCCCCGACCCCCTCGATCGTCAAAACCCCAATGCCGTCGGTCAGGTTCTCCGATCATGTTCTGGTGATGGTGCCTCAACGAAGAAAAATGTGGCACCAGCGCATGCCCGAGCCCAGCATGTGCTATCGAAACCCTCGGTCTGATCCAATTTTAGACTGGGAATGAACTCCGTATGCTTAGACTGGGAATGAGCTCCGTATGCCTAAGTCAACCCACGTAACGAGCGTGCGGGCACTCAGCCGGCCAGAGGGGCAGGATGGGCAAGCCAGGTGTCACAGACTATGCTTTCTCTTAACAAGCAATAGACCGTGTGGCACTCGAATGGACGCTTCATCCCAAGTCAGCCTTCAATAGGTCGATATCTGAACAAACAACCATAAACCATGGTTAATCCCAAGCATTCGTAATAAGGTACAATATATCGAGATCAATCTCAAGCACACACACAATAAGGCACATTCACATCAAGAAAGAAAGAAATAGATTGAGGTAACATTCGGGGCATTCAATCGGGGTGAATTTTATTAAAAATGAGAATCATGCTTCGAGACCTCCCACCATCACCGGGGCTAGGGGGTAGCCTTTGGTAGGTGGCCTAAGCTCACATAGCACCCGGTGAGACAGCCCAACACCCCCCTAAAGAGCCTTAGAGATTTTAGAGCTATGCTACCAGTAACCGTTACAATGTTTGAAATGGGGACACTTTTCCTAGCACAATGGATCTACCCAGCCATGGCCCTATACATGGGTGGCTCATGGCAACCTAAGTCCCTGTCATGGCCCTATACAAGGTTGGGTCATGACATCCTCCCCCACCTATTCTATCGACGTCCTCGTCGACTTTCTGGCTTGAAATTCTTCAATCTTTTTTTGAAATCTCTGGAGGTTGTTCTCTCTCTCCCAGCTGGTTTCTTCTAGGCCTAATCCCTCCCACTTTACTAAGTATTCTCGAACTAGTCTTCGAGATATCTTGGTTTCCCTGTCAGCTAAGATCTCTTTGACTCGATGCTTTGAGGGTGGTTTCATGGTGATGGTGGCTCTGGTTGGCTCTCTTCGGCTAGCATCTGTAGGATCTGCATAGAACAGCTTCAGGTTGCTCACATGAAATACTGGGTGCACTTTCATCCATTTCGGAGGGTCGATTTTGTAAGAAGCATTCCCCACCTTGGAAAGGACCCTTACTGGACCTTCATATTTATGCACCAGTCTATGATCTCTCTTTCTCAAGAACCTAATCTGTTCAGGAACTAGTCGAACCAGAACCAAATCCCCAACTTGAAATTGCTGAACTCTACGACCCTTGTCTGCCCATTTCTTCATTCGCTTTGATGCTTTCTCCAGGTAGGCTTGTGCAATCTTCGTGTTTTGTTTCCACTCCTTGCTGAGGTTGAAGGCTCTCGGATTCTTTCCTCTATATTGTTTCAAGGAAATGTGGGGTAGCCTTGGTAGTTGTCCGATGACCACCTTAAATGGGCTCTTATTAGTGGAAGAGCTTTTGTTGGAATTAAAACAGAGTTGGGCAACATCTAATAATGAAGGCCAGTCCTTCTGGTTGGCTTGGACAAAGTGCCTCAAGTATTCCTCCAATAATCCATTGAACCATTCCGTTTGGCCATCAGTTTGAGGGTGATAGCTTGAGGAGATGTTGAGTTGCGACCTCAAAATCTTGAAAAGTTCTCTCCAAAAGGACCCCGTGAATCTCGGATCTCTATCACTGACAATGCTTTGAGGGAGCCCCCAATATTTGACCACATGTTTGAACAATAATCGAGCTGTGTCTTCCGCTGTGCAATACTTGTGAGTGGGAATGAATGTGGCATACTTAGAGAATCGGTCAATCACCACCAAGATAGCTCTAAGATCACCAACCTTGGGTAGGCTCGAGATGAAATTGAGGGAGATGCTTTCCCACGGTTTGGTGGGTACCGACAATGGTTCAAGCATGCCTGCGGGTTTCCTCTTTTCGACTTTGTCTTGTTGGCAAATAAGGCAAGTCTTCGTATATTCCATCACATCTTGTCCTATTTGAGGCCAATAGTATCCTTATTTCAATAACGCCAAAGTGCGTTGCCAGCTCGGGTGTCCTGCCCATGGGGTGTCATGACATTCCCTCATCAGCATCTGTCTCAGACCTCCTGCTCTTGGTACAAACACTCGAGGCCCCTTAGTCCACAAGACCCCATTTTCTTGCCAGAAGTATTTGGACTTCCCTTCTTCCACTAGCTTCAGAATGGCACAGGCTTGCGGGTCCTTCCCTAGATGATCTCCAATCAACTTATGAATGCCTGTAGTGGCTCTGCTAGCCGTCATTAGGGCCATTCTTCTAAGGGCCGCTAACTTTGGTCGCATGCTCAAGGCATCTGCCACTTGATTGGTCTTTCCAGCGGTATGCTCAAAACAAAAGTCAAACTCCGCTAGAAATTCCTGCCACCTAGCTTGTTTCACCGTGAGCCTTGGTTGGGTGAGAAAATTGCTAACGACTGCATTGTCTGTCTTCACGACAAAATGCAAACCCAATAAGTAATGTCACCAAGCCCTCAAGCAATGAACCACCGCAAGGAGCTCTTTTTCCTGGGTCGTATATTTCCTTTCAGCTTCGCTCAGCTTTCTATTTTCAAATGCTATCGGGTGATGTTGTTGTAAAAGCATACCTCTAATAGCAAAATCAGATGCATCTGTCTGAACTTCGAAAGGCTTTTCAATATTAGGGAGAGCTAAGATGGGATCCTTTATAATAGCATCCTTCAATCCCTCAAAGGCCTCTTGGCACTCATTCGTCCAACACCATTTGTGCTCCTTTTTCAATAGCTCCGTGAGGGCCGTGGTCTTGCGAGAGTACCCTTCACAAACCTTCTATAATAGTTGGCTAGCCCCAAAAATGAGCGAAGCTCACTAACATTCTTCGGTGTTGTCCACTCCTTGATGGCCCTAACCTTTTCCATGTCTATTCGGATGTGGCCACGTTCGACAATGTGACTGGGGAAATGGATTTGTGTCTGAGCAAATGCACACTTCTCCTTTTTTACATATAACCAGTGGTCCTGTAACCTTTGAAATACCTGGCGTAGGTGTTCTTGATGTTCTTCCAATGTGGAGCTATATACCACTATATCATCTAAATAGATGACTATAAATTTGTCTAGGTAGTCATGGAACACCTGATTCATCAATGTACAAAATATGGCAGGAGCATTGGTTAGTCCAAAGGGCATAACAAGAAATTCAAATGCACCATATCGTGTTACACAAGTGGTCTTCGATTCATCTCCCTCAATGATTCTGACCTGATGGTATCCAGATCTCAGGTCCAGTTTGGAGAAGTACTTAGCCCGGCTCAATTGGTCAAACAAGTCTGCTATCAGAGGGATAGGATATTTGTTTCTTACGGTGACTTTGTTCAAGGCCCTGTAGTCAACACATAAGCGCAGACTTCCATCATGCTTCTTTTGAAATAGCACAGGCGCTTCGAAAGGAGCCTTTGATGGTCTGATAAATCTAGCTTGTAAAAGTTCATCTAATTGTTTCCTTAGCTCGGCCAACTCTGGCGGGGCCATGCGGTAAGGGGCTCTAGTAAGGGGTTTTGCTGTTAGGAGGAGTTCAATTTCATGGTCCACTGCTCGTCGAGGGGGTAGAACCTTAGGCAATATCTCTAGCATCACCTCTTCGAACTCTTCCAGCACTTTCTTCATGCCATCGGGTATTGGTTCTACTTTTGACCCTTCTTTGTAGATCGGCATGGCCACAAAAGAGGTATCCCCTCTCCTTACCCTTTTCTTGAATTGCAAAGCCAAAATCATTTTCTTCCCACTCTTTGGCAAGATATTGGCAGGCACCACACATGGGTGTTCCCCTAAGAACAACAAGCAGCTAGCAGCGAGGATAGGGATCGCTTGAGCCAACATCATGAAATCCAATCTAAGAACAACATCGAAGTCATCCATAGGGGAGACTGTAAAGTCTACCTTCCCTTCCCACGGCCCCAATTTGGTTATCACACCCTTGGAGCTTCCACTGATCGCAAAGGCTGGCGAATTGATCGCCTTCATTCGTCCACAGTCTTTGTTAACTTGAAGACCACACCTCTTTGCTTCTTCCGACGTGATGAAAGTATCAGTTACACCCATATCCACCATGGCCTTGGTGGCTTTTTCATTGATAGTTAGGTTCACATACATCAAGCCTCTACTTTGCTCTTTTCTTATAGTGTTCAGTTGGGTGTGGAGGGCATTAAGGAACTTTATTGAGCCCATCCTGGCTGGCTCCTCCTCAATCTCTTCAACGTTCTCTGGCACTTTTGTCGACTCTTGAGATGAGGTTCTCAAAGCATTAAGGGCTCCTCTGTATGGGCATTCGACCACCCGATACGACCCCTTGCAAAGAAAGCAAACCAATGGTTGTCTAGGCTTAAAAGTCACTGCGTTGTTTGTTTTGGGTTGGGTGCTATCTCGATCGAAGGACCTCCTATCTGATCCCCCACTGGAGGGTTGATCTAGCCTAGTCATCTTTCCCTCACTCCCAAAGTTAAAGCTACTGCCAGCTGATGGAGGATTTTTTCGTTTCAAGGAGCCATCATTATAGTCGTGGAGACGTTCAGCTGTAGCCATGGCTGTGGCCACGTCTCGCACTTTTTGTCTTTGTAGTTCTGTTCTGGCCCAAAGCTTGAGGCCCTCAAGAAAATAGAACATCTTGTCCTTCTCGGACATGTCTCGAATATCCAGCATCAAGGTAGAGAAGTTCCTTACAAACTCTCGCACCGTCCCTGTTTACACCAGTTCTCGGAGTCTCCTTCGAGCCATATACTCCACATTCTTAGGGAAAAACTGGTTTTTCAATTCCTGCTTCAGGTCTATCCAAGTCTTAATTGGGCACTCGTCATTGACAAACTTGGAGCGCCACCAAAGCTTGGCATCTCCTACGAGGTAAATCAACGCCGTTGCTACCTTATCTTCCTCTGAATCCGTGTGTACAGCCTGAAAGTACTGCTCCATGTCAAACAAGAAATTCTCAAGTTCCTTAGCATCCCTTGCCCCCTCATAACATCGAGGCTCTGGCACCTTAGGTCTTCTCCCCCTTTCCATCGAGCTCGAGGCCGACCTGGCCACAGCCATTTGTAAGATGCTCACCTGTGCTCTGAGCTCTTCAAACTCCTTTTGGAGAATATTCAAGGCATCTCTAGCCTCCTCGCTCACGTTATGGAGAGTATCGGACAACTCCCACTGGGTTGTCTCGATCTCCCTCACTCGGTCTTTAGTCACCATGTGAGTTTTCATTGTGGCCACTGTGGCCTCCAGTTTCTCAATTCTCTGTTGATGATCAGGTCCACCACTTGTGGCCATCTCATCCATCTTCTAGCACTTCTCAACCATGCTCTGATACCACCTGTCATAGACTATGCTTTCTCTCAACAAGTAATAGATCGTGCGGCACTCGAATGGACACTTCCACCCAAGTCAACCTTCAATAGGTTGATATCTGAACAAACAACCATAAACCATGGTTAATCCCAAGCATTTGCAATAAGGCACAATATATCGAGATCAATCTCAAGCACACACACAACAAGGCATATTCACATCAAGAAAGAAAGAAACACATCGAGGCAACATTCGGGGCATTCAATCGGGGTGAATTTTATTAAAAATGGGAATCATACATCGGGACCTCCCACCATCACCAGAGCCAGGGGGCAGCCCTTAGTGGGTGGCCTAAGCTCACATAGCACCCGGTGAGATAGCCCAACACTACGCTACCGGCTCACCCCCCCTAAAGAGCCTTAGAGATTTTAGAGCTATGCTACCAGTAACCGTTACAATGTTTCAAATGGGGACACTTTTCCTAGCACAATGGATCTACCCGACCAAGGCCATATACCTGGGCGGTTTATGGCAACCTAAGTCTCTGTCGTGGTCCTATACAAGGTTGGCTCATGACACCAAGGGTCGGCCAGGTCCCCCTCTACGTGCTACCGATCCTGCTACCCCAACCCTTAGTCTGGTCTGATCTTAGACTGGGAATGAATTCCGTATGCCTAAGCCAACTGACGAAACGAGCGGGTGGGCAGGCACTATGCCGCCCAGAGAGATGGGATACGCAAGCCGTGGATCGATAGGGTGGTAGGTGGGTTTAGGCACATCTTCATATTTCTGCGTGCCAATGCCATTTTTATGGCTTGTAAATTCATACAATAGTCCCTTAAGCCTTCACGTGAAGTTTCATGGCAAGACAACTCATTTTCTATTTTTTATGATTTTCAAAACTTTTTACGGTTTGGGATTTTTTAAATTTTTTCAAAAGGAGTTTTGGCAACAAACTTGGTAGACATGATCCTTGTATTTTCGTTGGCATGCATAAAAAAAATCAGCTAAAAATTCGAAGTGTACAAGATTTTGTGACAATTTGAAAAAAGTGTCCCCATTTCAGACACTTTAATAGCTACTGGCAGCAAACCTGTAAAATCTCAAATGCTCTTTAAGGGGTGTGAGTTCTCAAGGTTTCATGAGGGATAGGGGGCCAATATAAGGGCCAAGTACAAGCACCCATCGCACATCATGTGCGCACACCCCCACCGGCGCACCCGATCACCGGAACCCCAATGTCGTCGGTCAGGTTCTTTGGTCATGGTGCCCCGATGAAGAAAAATGCAGCACCAGCACATGCTCGAGCCCAGCATGTGCTACCGTAACCCTCAGTCTAGTCCGATCTTAGACTGGGAATGAACTCCGTATGCCTAAGTCAACCCACGAAACGAACGTACGGGTGCTCAACCGGCCAGAGGGGCGGGATGCTCAACCCGGGGATCGACCTGGACCCCCTCTGCGTGCTGCCGGTCCTGCTACCACAACCCTCAGTCTGGTCCAATCTTAGACTGGGAATGAACTCCGTATGTCTAAGCCAACCGACGAAACGAGCGGACGGGCGGGCACCACGCCGGCCAGAGAGACGGGATGCGCAAGTCGTCTATCGATAGGGTGGTAGGTGGGTTTAGGCACATCTTCATATTTCTACATGCCAATGCCATTTTTATGGCTTGTAAATTCATACAATAGTCCCCTAAGCCTTCACATGAAGTTTCATGGCAAGGCGACTCGTTTTCTGTTTTTCACGATTTTTAAGCTTTTTACGGTTCGAGATTTTTTAAATTTTTTTTGGAAGGACTTTTGGCCCCAAACTTGGTAGACATGATCTTTCTATTTCTGTTAGCATGCACAAAAAAAATCAGCTAAAAACTCGAAGTGTACAAGATTTTGTGACCATTCGAAAAAAGTGTCCTCATTTCAGATACTTTAATGGCTACTGGCAGGAAACATGTAAAATCTCAAATGCTCTTTAAGGGGGTGTGAGTTCTCAAGGTTTGATGAGGGATAGGGGGTAATATAAGGGCCACGTACCAGCACCCACCGCACATCATGTGCGCACACCCCCCGGCCAGGTTCTCTGGCGATGCTCCGATGATGGTGCCCCGGCGAAGAAAAATGTGGCACCAGCACATGCCCAAGCCCAGCATGTGCTGTCGCAACCCTCAATCTAGTCTGATCTTAGACTGGGAATGAACTCCATATGCCTAAGTCAACCCACAAAACGAGCGTGCGGGCGTTCAGTCGGCCAGAGGGGCGGGATGCCAAGCCGAGGATCGGCCAGGTCCAACTCTACGTGCTGTCGATCTTGCTGCCGCAACCCTCAGTCTGGTGTGATCTTAGACTGGGAATGAACTCTGTATGCCTAAGCCAACCAACGAAACGAGCGGGCGGGCGGTCGGGTGCGCACTACGCCGGCCAGAGAGACGGGATGTGCAAGCCATGGATCAATAGGGTGATAGGTGGGTTTAGGCACATCTTCATATTTCTGCATGCCAATGCCATTTTTATGGCTTGTAAATTCATACAATGGTCCCTTAAGCCTTCACGTGAAGTTTAATGGCAAGAGGACTCGTTTTCTATTTTTCATGATTTTCAAAAAGTTTTACGGTTCGAGATTTTTTAAAATTTTTTCGGAAGGAGTTTTGGGCCCAAACTTGGTAGACATGAACCATTTATTTTTTTTGGCATGCACAAAAAAATCAGCTAAAAACTCGAAGTGTACAAGATTTTGTGACCATTTGAAAAAAGTGTCCCCATTTCAGACACTTTAATGGCTACTGGCAGTACACCTGTAAAATTTCAAATGCTCATTAAGGGGGTGTGAGTTCTCAAGGTTTGATGAGGGATAGGGGGCCAATATAAGGGCCAAGTACCAGCACCCATCGCACATCATGTGCGCACACCCCCCCGGACTCCCCGATCGTCGGAACCCCAATGCCGTTGGTCAGGTTCTCCGACGATGCTCCGGCGATGGTGCCCCGACGAAGAAAAATACGGCACCAGCACATGTCGGAGCCCAGCATGTGCTGCCGTAACCCTCTGTCCGGTCTGATCTTAGACTGGGAATGAACTCCGTATGCCTAAGCCAACCGACGAAACGAGCGGGCGGGCGGGCACTACGTCGGCCAGAGAGACGGGATGCGCAAGCCGTGGATCGATAGAGTGGTAGGTGGGTTCATGCACATCATCATATTTCTGCATGCCAATGCCTTTTTTATGGCTTGTAAATTCATACAATGGTCCCTTAAGCCTTCACGTGAAGTTTCATGGCAAGATCACACATTTTCTATTTTTCACGATTTTTGAAACTTTTTACGATTTGGGGTTTTTTAAAATTTTTTCGAAAGGAGTTTTGGCCCCAAACTTGGTAGACGTGATACTTGTATTTTTGTTGGCATGCACAAAACAAATCAGCTAAAAACTCAAAGTGTACAAGATTTTGTCACCATTCGAAAAAAGTGTCCCCGTTTCAGACACTTTAATGGCTACTGGCAGCAAACCTATAAAATCTCAAATGCTTTTTAAGGGGTCGTGACTTCTCAAGGTTTGATGAGGGATAGGGGGCCAATATAAGGGCCAAGTACAAGCACCCATCGCACATCATGCGCGCACACCCCTTGGCCCCCCGATCGTCGGAACCCCAATGTCGTCGGACAGGTTCTCCGACGATGCTCCGGCGATGGTGCCTCGATGAAGAAAAATGCGGCACCAGCACATGCCCGAGCCCAGTATGTGCTGCCGTAACCCTCGGTCCGGTCTGATCTTAGATTGGGAATGAACTCCATATGCTTAGATTGGGAATGAACTCCGTATGCCTAAGTCAACCCAAGAATCGAGCGTGCGGGCTCTCAGCCGGACAGAGGGGCAGGATGCGTAAGCCGAGGATTGGTCGGGTCCACCTCTGCGTGCTGTCGATCTTGCTACCACAACCCTCGGTCTGGTTCAATCTTAGACTGGGAATGAAGTCCATATGCCTAAGCCAACCGACGAAACGAGTGGGCGGGCAAGCGGGCGGGCACTACGCCTGCAAAAGAGACGGGATGCGCAAGCCGTGGATCGATAGGGTGGTAGGTGGGTTTAGGCACATCTTCATATTTCTGCATGCCAATGCCATTTTTATGGCTTGCAAATTCATACAATGGTCCCTTAAGCCTTCACGTGAAGTTTCATGGCAAGACGATTCGTTTTCTATTTTTCATGATTTTTGAAACTTTTTATGCTTCGAGATTTTTTAAAATTTTTTCGAAAGGTGTTTTGGCCCCAAACATGGTAAACGTGATCCTTGTATGTTTTCTGGCATGCACAAAAAAATTCAACTAAAAACTCAAAGTGTACAAGACTTTGTGACCATTTGAAAAAAGTGTCCCCATTTTAGACACTTTAATGGCTACTGGCAGCAAACCTGTAACATCTCAAATGCTCTTTAAGCAGGTGTGAGTTCTCCAACTTTGGTGAGGGATAGGGGGCCAATATAAGGGCCAAGTGCCAGCACCCATCGCACATCATGTACACACACCCCCCCGGCCCACCCGTTCGTCGGAACCCCAATGTCGCCGGTCAGGTTCTTCGATGTTACTCCGACGATGGTGCCCCGACAAAGAAAAATGCGGCACTAGCACATGCCCGAGCCCAGCATGTGCTGCTGTGACCCTCGGTCCGATCCGATCTTAGACTGGAAATGAACTCCGTATGCTTAGACTAGGAATGAACTCCGTATGCCTAAGTCAACCCACGAAACGAGCGTACGGGTGCTCAGCCAGCCAGAGGGGCGGGATGCGCAAGTCAGGGATTGGTCGGGTCCCCCTTTGCGTGCTACCGATCCTGCTACCACAACCCTTGGTCCAGTTCGATCTAGACTGGGAATGAACTCCGTATGCCTAAGCCAACCGACGAAACGAGCGGGCGGGCGGGCGGGCGCTACGCTGGGCAGAGAGACGAGATGCGCAAGCCGTGGATCGATAGGGTGGTAGGTGGGTTTAGGCACATCTTCATATTTCTACGTGCCAAAGCCATTTTTATGGCTTGTAAATTCATACAATGGTCCCTTAAGCCTTCACGTGAACTTTCATGGCAAGATGACTCGTTTTTTATTTTTCACGATTTTCAAAACTTTTTGCGGTTCAGGATTTTTTAAACTTTTTTCGGATGGAGTTTTGGCCCCAAACTTGGTAGACATGATCCTTGAATTTTTTTTGGCATGCATAAAAAAATTCAGCTAAAAACTGGAAGTGTACGAGATTTTGTGACCATATGAAAAAAGTGTCACCATTTCAGACACTTTAATGGCTACTGGCAGCAACCCTGTAAAATCTCAAATGCTCTTTAAGGGGGTGTGAGTTCTCAAGGTTTGATGAGGGATAGGAGGCCAATATAAGGGCCAAGTACCAGCACCCATCATACATCATGTGCGCACACCCCCCGGCCCTCCCGATCGTCGGAACCCCAATGCCGCCAGTCAGGTTCTCCGACGATGCTTCAGGGATGGTGCCCTGACGAAGAAAAATTCGACACCAGCATATCCCCGAGCTCAGGATGTGCTACCGCAACCCTCGATCCAGTTTGATCTTAGACTAGGAATGAACTCCGTATGCTTAGACTGGGAATGAACTCCGTATGCCTAAGTCAACCCATGAAATGAGCATGCGGGTGCTCAGCCGGCCAGAGGGGTAGGAAGCACAAGTCGGGGATCGGTTGGGTCCCCCTCTGTGTGCTGCCAATCCTGCTGTCACAACCCTCAGTCCGGTTCAATCTCAGATTGGGAATGAACTTCGTATGCCTAAGCCAACCGACGAAACGAACGGGCGGACAGGCGGGCGGGCACTACGCCTGCAAGAGAGACGGGATGCACAAGCCGCGGATCGATAAGGTGGTAGGTGGGTTTAGGCACATCTTCATATTTCTGCATGCCAATGTCATTTTTATGGCTTGTAAATTCGTACAATGGTCCCTTAAGCCTTCACGTGAAGTTTCATGGCAAGACGACTCGTTTTCTATTTGTCTTGATTTTTGAAACTTTTTGCGCTTCGAGATTTTTTAAAATTTTTTCGGAAGGAGTTTTGGCCCCAAACTTGGTAGACATGATCCTTGTATTTATGTTCGCATGCACAAAAAAATTCAGCTAAAAACTCAAAGTGTACAAGATTTTGTGACCATTTGAAAAAAGTGTCCCCATTTTAGACACTTTAATGGCTACTGGCAGCAAACCTGTAAAATCTCAAATGCTCTTTAAGGGGGTGTGAGTTCTTGAGGTTTGGTGAGGGATAGGGGGCCAATATAAGGGCCAAGTGCCAGCACCCATCGCACATCATGTGCACACACCCCCCGGCCCACCCGTTCGTCGGAACCCCAATGCCGTAGGCCAGGTTCTTCGATGTTGCTCTGGCGATGGTGCCCCGGTGAAGAAAAATGCAGCACCAGCACATGCCCGAGCCCAGCATGTGCTTACACAACTCTCGGTCTGGTTTGATCTTAGACTGGGAATGAACTCCGTATGCCTAAGTCAACCCACGAAACGAGCATACGGATGCTTGGCCGGCTAGAGGGGCGGGATACGCAAGACGGGGATCGGTCGGTCCCCCTCTGCGTGCGTACTACTGATCCTGCTACCACAACCCTCAGTCTGGTCCAATCTTAGACTGGGAATGAACTCCGTATGCCTAAGCCAACCGACGAAACGAGCGGGCGGGCGGGCGGGCACTATGCCGGCCAGAGAGATGGGATGTGCAAGTCGTGGATCGATAGGGTGGTAGGTGGGTTTAGGCACATCTTCATATTTCTGCATGCCAATGCCATTTTTATGGCTTTTAAATTAATACAATGGCCTCTTAAGCCTTCACGTGAAGTTTCATGGCAAGACGACTCATTTTCTATTTTTCACGATTTTCGAAACATTTTACCGTTCGAGATTTTTTAAAATTTTTTCGAAAGGAGTTTTGGCCCCAAACTTGGTAGACGTCATCCTTGTCTTTTTGTTGGCATGCACAAAACAATTCAGCTAAAAACTTGAAGTGTACAAGATTTTGTGACCATTTGAAAAACGTCTCCCCATTTTAGACACTCTAATGGCTACTGGCAGTAAACCTGTAAAATCTCAAATGTTCTTTAAGGGGGTGTGAGTTCTCGAGGTTTGATGAGGGATAGGGGGCCAATATAAGGGCCTACTACCAGCACCCATCGCACATCATGTGCGCACACCCCCCTGGCCGCCCCGATCACCGGAACCCCATTGTCGCCGGTCAAGTTCTCCGGCGATGGTGCCCTGATGAAGAAAAATACGGCACCAGCACATGCCCGAGCCCAACATTTGCTGCCACATCCCTCAGTCTGATCCGATCTTAGACTGGGAATGAACTCAGTATGCTTAGACTGGGAATGAACTCCATATGCCTAAGTCAACCCACGAAACGAGCGTGCAGGCGCTCAGCTGGCCAGAGGGGCGCGATGGGCAAGCCGGGGATTGGCTGGTTCCCCCTCTGCGTGCTGCCAATCTTGGCACTGCAACCCTCAGTCCGGTCTAATCTTAGACTGGGAATGAACTTCATATGCCTAAGCCAACCGACGAAAAGAGTGGGTGGGCGGGCAGACACTACGCCGACCAGAGAGACGGGATGCGTAAGCCGTGGATCGATAGGGTGGTGGGTGGGTTTAGGCACATCTTCATATTTTTGTGTGCCAATGGAATTTTTGTGGCTTGTAAATTCATACAATGGTCCCTTAAGCCTTCACGTGAAGCTTCGTGGCAAGACGACTCATTTTCTATTTTTCATGATTTTTAAAACTTTTTACGATTCAGGATTTATTAAAAGTCTTTCGAAAGGAGTTTTGGTACCAAACTTGGTGGACGTGATCCTTGTATTTTGGTTGGCATGCACAAAAAAATTCAGCCAAAAACTCGAAGTGTACAAGATTTTGTGACCATTTGAAAAAAGTGTCACCATTTCAGACACTTTAATGGCTACTGGCAGCAAACTTGTAAAATCTCAAATGCTCTTTAAGAGGGTGTGAGTTCTTGAGGTTTGATGAGGGATAGGGGGCCAATATAAGGGCCAAGTACCAGCACCCATCGCACATCATCTGTGCACACCCCCTGGCCCCCCGATCGTCGGAACCCCAATGCCGTCGGTCAGGTTCTCCGACGATGCTCTAACGATGGTGCCCCGACAAAGAAAAATGCGGCACCAGCACATGCCCGAGCCCGCTTGTGCTACCATAACCCTCGATCCGGTCCGATATTACACTGGGACTAAACTCTGTATGCTTAGACTGGGAATGAACTCCGTATGCCTCAGGCAACCCACGAAACGAGAGTGCGGGCGCTCAGCCGGCTAGAGGGGCGGGATGCATAAATCGGGGATCATCCGGGTCCCCTTTTACGTCCTGCCAATCCTGCTGTTGCAACCCTTGGTTCGATCTGATCTTAGACTAGGAATGAACTCTGTATGCCTAAGCCAACCGATGAATCGAGCGGACGGGCGGGCAGGCACTACGCCGGCCAGAGAGACGGGATGCGCAAGCCGTGGATCGATAGGGTGGTAGGTGGGTTTTGGCATATCTTCATATTTCTACGTGCCAATGCCATTTTTATGGCTTCTAAATTCATACAATGGTCCCTTAAGCCTTCGCGTGAAGTTTCAAGGCAAGACAACTCGTTTTCTATTTTTCATGATTTTTGAAACTTTTTACGGTTCGAGATTTTTGAAAATTTTTTCGGATGGAGTTTTGACCACAAACTTGGTAGACGTGATCCTTGTATTCTTATTGGCATGCACAAAACAATTCAGCGAAAAAATCAAAGTGTGCAAGATTTTGTGACCATTTGAAAAAAGTGTCCCCATTTCAGACACTTTAATGGCTACTGGCAGCAAACCTGTAAAATCTCAAATGCTCTTTAAGGGGGTGTGAGTTCTCGAGGTTTGATGAGCGATAGGGGCCCAATATAAGGGTCAAGTACCAGCACCCATCGCACATTATGTGCGTACACCCCCACTGCGTGCTGCCAATCCGGTTACCGCAACCCTCGGTCCAGTCTGATCTAGACTGGAAATGAACTCCGTATGTCTAAGTTAACCGACGAAACGAGTGGGCGGGCGGGCGGGCACTACGCTGGCCAGAGAGACGGGATGTGCAAGCCGTGGATCGATAGGGTGGCAGGTGGGTTTAGGCACATCTTCATATTTCTGCATGCCAATGCCATTTTTATGGCTTGTAAAGTCATACAATGGTCCCTTAAGCCTTCACGTGAAGTTTCATGGCAAGACAACTCATTTTCTATTTTTCATGATTTTTGAAACTTTTTACGGTTTAGGATTTTTTTAAATTCTTTCGAAAGGAGTTTTGGCCCCAAACATGGTATATGTGATTGTTATTTTTGTTGGCATGCACAAACAAATTCAGCTAAAAACTCGAAGTGTACAAGATTTTGTGACCATTTGAAAAAAGTGTCCACATTTCAGACACTTTAATGGCTACTGGCAGTAAACTTGTAAAATCACAAATGCTTTTTAAGGGAGCGTGAGTTCTCAAGGTTTGATGAGCGATAGGGGGCCAATATAAGGGCCAAATACCAGCACCCATCGCACATCATGTGCGCACACCCCCCGGCCCCCCCGATCGCTGGAACCCCAATGTCATCGATCAAGTTCTCCGGTGATGCTCTGATGATGCTACCCCGGTGAAGAAAGATGCGGTAGCAGCACATGCCCGAGCCCAGCACGTGCTGCCACAACGCTCGATCCGATCCGATCTTAGACTAGGAATGAACTCCGTATGCTTAGACTGGGAATGAACTCCGTATGCCTAAGTTAACCCACGAAACGAGCATGCGGGCGCTCAGTCGGCCAAAGGGGTGAGATGCGCAAGCCAGGGATCTGTCGGGTCCCCCTCTGCGTGCTGCCGATCCTGCTATCGCAACCCTCGATCTGGTCCGATCTTAGACTGGGAATGAACTCCGTATGCGCAAGCCAATCGATGAAACGAGCGGGCGGGCGGGCGAGGGGGCACAACGCCGACCAGAGAGGCGGGATGCGTAAGCTGTGGATCGATAGGGTGGTAGGTGGGTTTAGGCACATCTTCATATTTCTACGTGCCAATGCCCTTTTTGTGTCTTGTAAATTCATACAATGGTCCCTTAAGCCTTCACGTGAAGTTTCATAGCAAGACGACTCATTTTCTATTTGTCATGATTTTCAAAACTTTTTTACGGTTCGATATTTTTTAAAATTTTTTCGGAAGAAGTTTTGGCCCCAAACTTATTAGACGTGATCCTTGTATTTTTGTTGGCATGCACAAAAGAATTCAGCTAAAAACTGGAAGTGTACAAGATTTTGTGACCATTTGAAAAAAGTGTCCCCATTTCAGACACTTTAATGGCTACTGGCAGCAAACCTGTAAAATCTCAAATGCTCTTTAAGGGGGTGTGAGTTCTCAAGGTTTGATGAGGGATAGGGGGCCAATATAAGGGCCAAGTACGAGCACCCATCACACATCATGTGCACAGACCCCCCGACCCCCCCGATCGCCGAAACCTCAATGCCGTCGGTCAAGTTCTCCGACGATGGTGCCCCGATGAAGAAAAATGCGACACCAGCACATGCTCGAGTCCAGCATGTGCTACTGCAACCCTCAGTCAGGTCCGATCTTAGACTGGGAATGAACTCCGTATGCTTAGATTGGGAATGACTCTGTATGCCTAAGTCAACCCACAAAAGGAGTGTGTGGTCGCTCAACCGTCCATAGGGCCTGGATGCGTAAGTCGAGGATCGGTCGGGTCTCCCTCTACGTGCTGCCAATACTTTTGCTGCAACCCTTTGTTCAGTTCGATCTTAGACTGGGAATGAACACCGTATGCCTAAGCCAATCGACGAAAAGAGCGGGCGGGCGGGCGAGCGGGCACTACGCCAGCCAGAGAAGCGGGATGCGCAAGCCGTGGATCAATAGAGTGGTAGGGGGTTTAGGCACATCTTCATATTTCTACGTGCCAATGCCATTTTTATGGTTTGTAAATTCATACAATGGTCCCTTAAGCCTTCATGTGAAGTTTCATGGCAAGACGACTCGTTTTTTACTTTTCACGATTTTTGAAACTTTTTGCGGTTTGAGATTTTTTAAAATTTTTTCAGATGGAGTTTTGGCCCCAAACTTATTAGACGTGATCCTTGTATTTTTGTTGGGATGCGCAAAACAAATCAGCTAAAAATCCGAAGTGTACAAGATTTTGGGACCACTTGAAAAAAGTGTCCCCACTCTAGACACTTTAATGGCTACTGGCAGCAAACCTGTAAAATCTCAAATGCTCTTCAAGGGGGTGTGAGTTCTCGAGGTTTGATGTGGGATAAGGGGCCAATATAAGGGCCTAGTACCAGCACCCTTCGCACATCATGTGCGCACACCCCCTCGGCCCCTCCGATCATCGAAACCCCAATGCATCCGGTCAAGTTCTCCGATGATGCTCGGTAATGGTGCCCCGACGAAGAAAAATGTGGCACCAGCACATGCCTGAGCTCAGCATGTGCTGTCAAAACCCTCGGTCCAGTCCGATCTTAGACTGGAATGAAATCCGTATGCTTAGATTGAGAATGAACTCCGTATGCGTAAGTCGACCCACGAAACGAGCATGCGGGCGCTCAGCGTGCCAGAGGGGCAAGATGCGCAAGCCGGGGATCGGCTGGGTCCCCCTCTTAGTGCTACCGATCCTGCTACTGTAACCTTCAATTCGATCCAATCTTAGACTGGGAATGAACTCCGTATGCCTAAGCCAACCGATGAAACGAGCTGTCGGGCGCTTAGCCGACCAAAGGGAGGGATGCGCAAGCCAGGGATCGATCGGGTCCCCCTCTGCGTATTGTCGATCCTGCTACTGCAACCATTGTTCCGATCCAATTTTAGATTGGAAATGACCTTCGTATGTCTGAGCCAACCGATGAAACGAGCGGGCGGACGGGCAGGCGGGCACTACATCAGCCAGAGAGACGGGATGCGCAAGCCGTGGATCGATTGGGTGGTAGGTGGGTTTAGGCACATCTTCATATTTCTGCATGCCAAAGCCATTTTTATGGCTTGTAAATTCATACACTGGTCCCTTAAGCCTTCACGTGAAGTTTCATGGCAAGACGACTTGTTTTCTATTTTTCATGATTTTTGAAACTTTTTACGGTTCGAGATTTTTTAAAATTTTGTCGAAAGGAGTTTTGGCCCTAAACTTGGTAGATGTGATCCTTGTATTTTTATTGGCATGCACAAAAACAATCAGCTAAAAACTCGAAGTGTACAAGATTTTGTGACCATTTGAAAAATCTGTCCCCATTTTAGACACTTTAATGGCTACTAGCAGGAAACCTGTATAATCTCAAATGCTCTTTAAGGGGGTGTGAGTTTTGGAGGTTTGATGAGGGATAGGGGGCCAATATAAGGGCCAAGTGCCAGCACCCATCGCACATCATGTGCACACATCGCGCCGGCCCCCCCGATCGCGGGAACCCTAATTCCGCCGATCAGGTTCTCCGGCGATGGTGCTCCAGCGAAGAAAAATGCGGCACCAGCACTTTTTCGAGCCCAGCATGTGCTGTCGTAACCCTCGGTCTGGTCTGATCTTAGACTGGGAATGAACTTCGTATGCTTAGACTGGGAATGAACTCCGTATGCCTAAGCCAACCGAGTAAACGAGCGGGCGGGCGGCCACTACGCCGGCCAGAGAGACGGGATGCGCAAGCCGTGGATCGATAGGGTGGTAGGTTGGTTTAGGCATATCTTCATATTTCTGCGTGCCAATGCCATTTTTATGTCTTGTAAATTCATACAATGGTCCCTTAAGCCTTCACGTGAAGTTTCATGGCAAGACGACTCGTTTTGTATTTTTCACGATTTTCAAAACTTTTTTGCGGTTCGAGTTTGTTTAAAATTTTTTCGGAAGAAGTTTTGGCCCCAAACTTATTAGACGTGATCCTTGTATTTTTTTTTGCATGCACAAAAGAATTCAGCTAAAAACTCGAAGTGTACAAGATTTTGTGACCATTTGAAAAAAGTGTCCCCATTTCAGACACTTTAATGGCTACTGGCAGCAAACCTGTAAAATCTCAAATGCTCTCTAAGGGGGTGTGACTTCTCGAGGTTTGATGAGGGATAGGGGGCCAATATAAGGGTCAAGTATCAGCACCCATCGCACATCATCTGCACACACCCCCCGGCTCCCCCGATCGTCGGAACCAAAATGCAGCCGGTCAGGTTCTCCATCGATGCTCCGGCAATGGTGCCCCGACGAAGAAAAATACGGCACCAGCACATGCCCGAGCCCAACATGTGCTGCCGTAACCCTTGGTCCAGTCCGATCTTACACTGGGAATGAACTCCGTATGCTTAGATTGGGAATGAACTCCGTACGCCTAAGCCAACCAATGAAACAAGCGGGCGGGCGGGCAGGCGGGTGGGCATTACGTCGGCCAGAGAGACGGGATGCGCAAGCCGTGGATCGATAGGGTGGTAGGTGGGTTTAGGCACATCTTCATATTTCTGCATGTCAATGCCATTTATGGCTTGTAAATTCATACAATGGTCCCTTAAGCCTTCACGTGAAGTTTCATGGCAAGACGGCTCATTTTCTATTTTTCATGATTTGTGAAACTTTTTATGGTTCAAGATTTTTTAAACTTTTTTCGGAGGGAGTTTTGGCCCCAAACTTGGTAGACGTGATCCTTGTATTTTTGTTGGCATGCACAAAAAAATTCAGCTAAAAACTCTAAGTGTACAAGTTTTTGTGACCATTTGAAAAAAGTGTCCCCATTTCAGACACTTTAATGGCTACTGGCAGCAAACTTGTAAAATCTCAAATGCTCTTTAAGGGGGTGTGAGTTCTCAAGGTTTGATGAGGGATATGGGGCCAATATAAGGGCCAAGTACCAGCACCCATCGCACATCATCTGCACACACCCTCTGGCTCCCCGATCGTCGGAACCAAAATGCCGCCGGTCAGGTTCTCCGTCGATGCTCCGGCAATGGTGCCCCGACGAAGAAAAATGCGGCACCAGCACATGCCCGAGCCCAGCATGTGCTGTCGCAACCCTTGGTCCGGTCTGATCTTACACTGGGAATGAACTCCGTATGCTTAGATTGGGAATGAACTCCATATGCCTAAGTCAACCCATAAAACGAGCGTACGGGCGCTTAGTCGGCCAGAGGGGCGGGATGCGCAAGCCGAGGATCGACCGGGTCACCCTTTGCATGCTGTCGATCCTGCTACCGCAACCCTCGGTCCGGTCTGATCTTAGACTGGGAATGAACTCCGTATGCCTAAGCCAACCGATGAAACGAACGGGCGGACGGGCGGGCAAGAACTATGCCAGCCAGAGAGACGGGATGCGCAAGCCGTGGATCGATAGGGTGGTAGGTGGGTTTAGGCACAACTTCATATTTCTGCATGCCAATGCTATTTTTATGGCATGTAAGTTCATACAATGGTCCCTTAAGCCTTCACGTGAAGTTTAATGGCAAGATGACTCGTTTTCTATTTTTCATGATTTTCAAAACTTTTTACGATTCGGGATTTTTTAAAATTTTTTCAGAAGCATTTTTGACACCAAACTTGGTAGGCGTAATCCTTGTATTTTTTTTCGCATGCGCAAAAAAATTCAGCTAAAAACTCGAAGTGTACAAGATTTTGTGACCATTTCAAAAAAGTGTCCTCATTTCACACACTTTAATGGCTACTGGCAGCAAACCTATAAAATCTCAAATGCTCTTTAAGGGGGTGTGAGTTGTCGAGGTTTGATGAGGGATAGGGGGCCAATATAAGGGCCAAGTACCAGCACCCATCGCACATCATGTGCGCACACCCCCCGGCCCCCCGATCACCGGAAACCCAATGTCGCCGGTCAGGTTCTCCGACGACACTCCAGGATGGTGCCCCGGTGAAGAAAAATGCGGCACCAGCACATGTCAGAGCCTAGCATGTGCTGTCGTAACCCTCTATCCTATCCGATCTTAGACTGGGAATGAACTTCGTATGCTTAGACTGGGAATGAACTTTGTATGCCTAAGTCAACCCACGAAATGAGCGTGCGGGCACTCAGCCGGCTAGAGAAGCGGGATGCGCAAGCCAGGGATCGGTCGGATCCCCCTTGCATGCTGCCAATCCTACTGCCACAACCCTCGGTTCGGTCTGATCTTAGTCTGAGAATGAACTCTGTATGCCTAAGCCAACCAACGAAACGAGCGGGCGGGCGGGCGGGCACTACGCCGGCTAGAGAGACGGGATGCGCAAGCCGTGGATCGATACGGTGGTAGGTGGGTTTAGGCACATCTTCATATTTTTGTGTGCCAATGCCATTTTTATGGCTTGTAAATTCATACAATCGTCCCTTAATCCTTCACGTGAAGTTTCATGGCAAGACAACTCGTCTTCTATTTTTCATGATTTTTGAAACATTTTGCGGTTCGGAATTTTTTAAAATTTTTTCGGAAAGAGTTTTGGCCCCAAACCTGGTAGACGTGATCGTTGTATTTTTGTTGGCATGCACAAAAAAATTCAGCTGAAAACTCGAAGTGTACAAGATTTTGTGATCATTTGAAAAAAGTGTCCCCATTTCAGACACTTTAATGGCTACTGGCAGCATACCTGTAAAATCTCAAATGCTCTTTAAGGGGGTGTGAGTTCTTGAGGTTTGATGAGGGATAGGGGGCCAATATAAGGGCCAAGTACCAGCACCCATCGCACATCATGTGTGCAGCCCCCCCGGCCCCCCGATCATCGGAACCCCAATGACGTCGGTCAGGTTCTCCAGCGATGCCCCGACGAAGAAAAAGACGACACCAGCACATTCTTGAGCCCAGCATCTGCTGACGTAACCCTCGGTTCGGTTTAATCTTAGACTGGGAATGAACTCCGTATGCTTAGACTGGGAATGAACTCCGTATGCTTAGACTAGGAATTAATTCTGTATGCCTAAGTCCACCCACGAAACGAACGTGCGGGCACTCAGCCGGCCAGAGGGGCGGGATGCGCAAGCCAGAGATCGATCGGGACCCCCTCTATGTGCTGCTGATCCTGCTGCCACAACCCTCGGTTCGGTATGATATTAGACTAGGAATGAACTCCGTATGCCTAAGCCAACCGACGAAACGAGCGGGTGGGCCGGCGGGCACTATGCCGACCAGAGAGACGGGATGCGCAAGCCGTGGATCGATAGGGTGGTAGGTGGGTTTAGGCACATCTTCATATTTTTGAGTGCCAATGCCATTTTTATGGCTTGTAAATTCATACAATGGTCCCTTAAGCCTTCACGTGAAGTTTCATGGCAAGACAACTCATTTTTTATTTTCCATGATTTTTGAAACTTTTTGTGGTTCGAGATTTTTTTAAATTTTTTTGGAAGGATTTTTGAACCCAAACTTGGTAGACGTGATCCTTGTATTTTTTTTGGCATCCACAAAAAATTCAGTTTAAAACTCGAAGTGTACAAGATTTCATGACTATTTGAACAAAATGTCCCCATTTCAAACACTTTAATGCCTATTGGCAGCAAACCTGTAAAATCTGAAATGCTCTTTAAGGGGGGTGTGAGTTCTCGAGCTTTGATGAGGGATAGGGGGCCAATATAAGGGCCAAGTACCAGCACCCATCGTACATCATGTGCGCACACCCCCCCGGCCCCCCCGATCATTGGAACCCCAATGCCGTCCGGTGATGGTACCCCGACGAAGAAAAATGCGGCACCAGCATATGCCCGAGCCTAGAATGTGCTGCCGTAACCCTCGGTCTGGTTCGATCATAGACTGGCAATGAAATCTGCATGCTTAGACAGGGAATGAACTCCGTATGCCTAAGTCAACTTACGGAACGAGCGTACGGGCGCTCAGCCGGCCATAAGGGCAGGATGCGCAAGCCTAGGATCGATCGGGACCCCCTCTGCGTGCTACCGATCCTACTACCGCAACCCTTGGTCTGGTTCAATCTTAGACTGGGAATGAACTTTGTATGCCTAAGCCAACCGACGAAACGAGCGGGCTGGCCGATGGGCACTACATCGGCCAGAGAGACGGGATGCGCAAGCCATGGATCGATAGGGTGGTAGGTGGGTTTAGGCACATCTTAATATTTTTGCATGCCAATGCCATTTTTATGGCTTGTAAATTCATACAATGGTCCCTTAAGCCTTCACATGAAGTTTCATGGCAAGACGACTTGTTTTCTATTTTTCACGATTTGGAAACTTTTCACGGTTCAGGATTGTTTAAAATTTTTTCGAAAGAAATTTTGGCCCCAAATTTTGTAGACGTGATCCTTGTATTTTTGTTGGCATGCACAAAAGAAATCAGCTAAAAACTCAAAGTGTACAAGATTTTGTGACCATTTGAAAAAAGTGTCCCCATTTCAGACACTTTAATGGCTACTGGCAGCAAACTTGCAAAATCTCAAATGCTTTTTAAGGGGGTGTGATGTCTCGAGGTTTGATGAGGGATAGGGGGCCAATATAAGGGCCAAGTACCAGCACCCATCGCACATCATGTGCGCACAACCCCCCCCAGCCCCCCTGATCATCGGAATCCCAATACCGCCGGTCAGGTTCTCCGACGATGCTCTGGTGATGGTGCCCTGGAGAAGAAAAATACAGCACCAGCACATGCTCGAGCCTAGCATGTGCTACCGCAACCCTCGGTCTGGTCTGAGGGTAAGACTGGGAATGAACTCTGTATGCCTAAGCCAACTGACGAAACGAGCGGGTGGGCAGGCGGGCAGGCACTACACCGGCTAGAGAGACGGGATGCGCAAGCCGTGGATCGATAGGGTGGTAGGTGGGTTTAGGCACATCTTCTTATTTCTATGTGCCAATGCCATTTTTATGGCTTGTAAATTCATACAATGGTCCCTTAAGCCTTCACATGAAGTTTCATGGCAAGATGACTCGTTTTCTATTTTTCATGATTTTTAAAATTTTTTACGGTTCGGGATTTTTTAAAATTTTTTCGGGACGAGTTTTGGCCCCAAACTTGGTAGACGTGATCCTTGTATTTTTGTTGGCATGCACAAAAAAAAATCAGCTAAAAACTCGAAGTGTACAAAATTTTGTGACCATTTCAAAAAAAGTGTCCCCATTTCAGACACTTTAATGGCTACTGGCAGCAAACCTGTAAAATCTGAAATGCTCTTTAAGAGGGTGTGAGTTCTCGAGGTTTGATAAGGGATAGGGAGCCAATATAAGGGCCAAGTACCAGCACCCATCACAAATCATGTGCGCACACCCCCTGGCCCCCCCGATCGCTGGAACCCCAATGCCGTCGATCAGGTTCTCCGGTGATGCTCTGGCGAATCTGCCCCGACGAAAAAATATGTGGCACCAGCACATGCCCGAGCTCAACATGTGCTGCCGCAACCCTCGGTCTGGTTCGATCTTAGACTGGGAATGAACTCCGTATGCTTAGACTGGGAATGAACTCCGTATGCTTAAACTGGCAATGAACTCCGTATGCCTAAGTCAACCCACGAAATGAGTGTGCGGGCGCTCAGTAAGCCAGAGGGGCGGGATGCGCAAGCCGGGCATCGATCGGGTCCCCCTTTACGTGCTACCAATCCTGCTCCCACAACCTTCAGTCTGATTCGATCTTAGACTGGGAATGAACTCCGTATGACTAAGCCAACCGACGAAATGAGCGGGCGGGCACTACGCCGGCTAGTGAGACGGGATACGCAAGCCGTGGATCGATAGGGTGGTAGGTGGGTTTAGGCACATCTTCATATTTCTGCATGCCAATGCCATTTTATGGCTTGTAAATTCATACAATGGTCCCGTAAGCCATCACATGAAGTTTCATGGCAAGGTGACTCGTTTTCTATTTTTCATGATTTTTAAAACTTTTTGGGGTTCGAGATTTTTTAAAATTTTTTCGGAAGGAGTTTTGGCCCCAAACTTGGTAGACGTGATCCTTGTATTTTTGTTGGCATGCGCAAAAAAAATCAGCTAAAAACTCGAAGTGTACAAGATTTGTGTCCACTCGAGAAAAGTGTCCCCATTTCAGACACTTTAATGGCTACTGGCAGCAAACCTGTAAAATCTCAAATGCTCTTTAAGGGCATGTGAGTTCTCTAGATTTGATGAGGGATAGGGGGCCAATATAAGGGCCAAGTACCAGCACCCACCGGACATCAGGTGCGCACACCCCCATGGCCCCCTCGATCATCGGAACCCCAATGCCGCGGTCAGGTTCTCCGGTAATGCTTCGGTGATGGTGCCCCGACGAAGAAAAATACGGCACCAGCACATGCCCTAGCCCAGCATGTACTACCGCAACCCTTGGTTTGATCCAATCTTAGACTAGGAATGAACTCTATATGCTTAGATTGGGAATGAACACCGTATGCCTAAGTCAACCCATAAAATGAGTGTGCGGGCGCTAAGCCGGTCAGAGGGGCTGGATGTGCAAGCTGGGGATCGGCCGGGTCCCCCTTTGCATGCTGCTGATCCTGCTGTTGCAACCCTCGGTCCGATCTGACCTTAGACTGGGAATGAACTTCGTATGCCTAAGCCAACCGATGAAACGAGTGGACGGGCGGACGGGCGGGCACTACGCCGGCCAGAGAGTCGGGATGCGCAAGCCCTGGATCGATAGGGTGGTAGGTGGGTTTAGGAACATCTGCATATTTTTGCATGCCAATGCTTTTTTTATGGCTTGTAAATTCATACAATGGTCCCTTAAGCCTTCACGTGAAGTTTCATGGCAAGACGGCTCGTTTTCTATTTTTCACGATTTTTGGAATGTTTTGCGGTTCAAGATTTTTTTAAATTTTTTCGGAAGGAGTTTTGGCCCCAAACTTGGCTGAAGTGATCCTTGTATTTTTGTTGGCGTGCATAAAAAAAATCAGCTAAAAACTCGAAGTGTACAAAATTTTTGACCATTTGAAAAAAGTGTCCCCATTTCAGACACTTTAATGGCTACTGGCAGCAAACCTGTAAAATCTCAAATGCTTTTTAAGGGGGTGTGAGTTCTCGAGGTTTGATGACGGACAGGGGGCCAATATAAGGGCCAAGTACCAGCACCCATCGCACATTATGTGCGTACACCCCCCCCCGGCCCCCTAATCACCGGAACCCAAATGCTGTCGGTCAGGTTCTCCGGCGATGGTGCCACGGCAAAGAAAAATACGGCACCAGCACAAGCTCGAGCCCAGCATGTGCTGCCGCAACCCTCGTTTCGGTCCGATCTTAGACTGTGAATGAACTCCATATGCTTAGACTGGGAATGAACTTCGTATGCCTAAGTCAACCCACAAAACGAGCGTGCGGGCGCTCAGCCAGCCAGAGGGGCGGGATGCGCAAGCCGGGGATCGATCAGGTCACCCTCTGCACGTTGCCGATCCTGCTCTAGCAACATTTGGTTCAGTTCGATCTTAGATTGGGAATGAACTCCATATGCCTAAGCCAACCGATGAAACGAGCGGGCGGGGGGGCGGGCACTACGTCGGCCAGAGAGACGGGATGCGCAAGCCGTGGTTCGATAGGGTGGTAGGTGGGTTTAGACACGTCTTCATATTTCTACATGCCAATGCCATTTTTATGGCTTGTAAATTCATACAATGGTCCCTTAAGCCTTCACGTGAAGTTTCATGGCAAGACGACTCGTTTTTTCTATTTTTTACGATTTTCAAAACTTTTTATGGTTTGGGATTTTTTTAAATTTTTTCGGAAGGAGTTTTGGCCCCAAACTTGGTAGACGTGATCCTTGTATTTTTGTTGGCATGCACAAAAAAATTCACCTAACAACTCGAAGTGTACAAGATTTTGTGACCATTTGAAAAAAGTGTCCCCATTTCAGACACTTTAATGGCTACTGGCAGCAAACCTGGAAAATCTCAAATGCTCTATAAGGGGGTGTGAGTTCTCGAGGTTTGATGAGGGATAGGGGGCCAATATAAGGGCCAAGAACTAGCACCTATCGCACATCATGTGCGCACACCCCCCGACCCCCCCGATCACCGGAACCCCAATGCCGCCGATCAGGTTCTCCGGTGATGCTCCAGCGATGGTGCCCTGGCAAAGAAAAATGTAGCATCAGCACATGCTCGAGCCCAGCATATACTGCCGCAACCCTCGGTCCAGTTCGATCTTAGACTAGGAATGAACTCCATATGCTTATACTGGGAATGAACTCCGTATGCCAAAGTCAACCCACGAAACGAGCACGCAGGCGCTCAATCGACCAGAGGGGCGGGATGCGCAAGCCGGGGATCAGTCGGGTCCCCCTCTGCGTGCTGCCGATCTTCTTCTCGCAACCCTCAGTTTGGTTCAATCTTAGACTGGGAATGAACTCCATATGCCTAAGCCAACCGATGAAACGAGCGGGCAAGCGGGCGGACATTACGCCGGCCAGAGAGACGGGATGCGTAAGCCGTGGATCAATAGGTTGGTAGGTGGGTTTAGGGACATCTTCATATTTCTGCATGCCAATGCCATTTTTATGGCTTGTAAATTCATACAATCGTCCCTTAAGCCTTCACGTGAAGATTAATGGCAAGACGACTTGTTTTCTATTTTTCACGATTTTTGAAACTTTTTGTGTTTCGAGATTTTTTAAAATTTTTTCGGAGGAGTTTTGGCCCCAAACTTGGTAGACCTGATCCTTGTATTTTTGTTGGCGTGCACAAAAACAATCAGCTAAAAACTCGAAGTGTACAAGATTTTGTCACCATTTGAAAAAGGTGTCCCCATTTCAGACACTTTAATTGCTACTGGCAGCAAACCTGTAAAATCTCAAATGCTCTTTAAGGGGGTGTGAGTTCTCAAGGTTTGATGAGGGATAGGGGGCCAATATAAGGGCCAAGTACCAGCACCCATGGCACATCATGTGCGCACACCCCCCGGCCCCCCCAATCGTCGGAACCTCAATGCCGTCGGTTAGGTTCTCCGACGATGCTCTGACGATGGTGCCCCGACGAAGAAAAATACGACTCCAGCACATGCTCGAGCCCAGCATGTGCTGTCCCAACCCTCGGTCTGATCCGATCTTAGACTAGGAATGAACTCCGTATGCTTAGACTGGGAATGAACTCCGTATGCCTAAGTCAACCCATTAAATGAGCGTGTGGGCACTCCACCGCCCAGAGGGGTGGGATGCGTAAGTCGGAGATCGATTGGGTCCCCCTCTACGTGCTGCCGATCTTGCTACTGTAACCCTCGGTCTGGTCCAATCTTAGACTGGGAATGAACTCTGTATGCCTAAGCCAACCGATGAAACGAGCGGGCGGGCGGGCGGGCACTACGCCGGCCAAAGAGACAGGATGCGTAAGCCGTGGATTGATAGGGTGGTAGGTGGGTTTAGGCACATCTTCATATTTCTATGTGCCATGCCATTTTTATGACTTTTAAATTCATACAATGGTCCCTTAAGCCTTCACGTGAAGTTTCATGGCAAGATGACTAGTTTTCTATTTTTCACGATTTTTGAAAGTTTTTACGGTTTGGGATTTTGTAAAATTTTTTCGAAAGGATTTTTGGCCCCAAACTTGGTAGACGTGATCCTTGTATTTTTTTTGGCATGCACAAAAAAATTCAGCTAAAAACTCGAAGTGTACAAGATTTTGTGACCATTTCAAAATAGTATCCCCATTTCGGACACTTTAATGGCTACTGGCAGCAAACCTGTAAAATCTCAAATGCTCTTTAAAGGGGTGCAAGTTCTCGAGGTTTGATGAGGGATAGGTGGCCAATATAGGGGCAAGTACCAGCACCCATCACACATCATGTGCGCACACCCCCCCGTCGGCCAAGTTCTTTGGTGATGCTCCAACGATGGTGACCCAGCGAAGAAAAATGCGGCACTAGCACATGCCCGAGCCCAGTATGTGCTGTCGTAATACTCGATCCAGTCCAATCTTAGACTGGGAATGAACTCCGTATGCCTAAGTTAACCCATGAAACGAGCGCGCGGGCACTCAGCCGACCAAAGGGGTGGGATGCACAAGCCGGGGATCCCTCTACGTGCTGCCGATCCTGATGCCGCAACCCTTGGTTCAGTCTGATCTCAGACTGGGAATGAACTTTGTATGCCTAAGCCAACCGACGAAACGAGCGGGCGGGTGGGCGGGCATTACTCCGGCCAGAGAGACGGGATGCGCAAGCCGTGGATCACTAGGGTGGTGGGTGGGTTTAGGCACATCTTCATATTTCTATGTGCCAATGGCATTATTGTGGCTTGTAAATTCATACAATGGTCCTTTAAGGCTTCGTGTGAAGCTTCATGGCAAGACGACTCGTTTTCTATTTTTCATGATTTTTAAAACTTTTTACGGTTTGGGATTTTTTAAAATTTTTTCGGAAGGAGTTTTGGCCCCAAACTTGGTAGACATGATCCTCGTATTTTTGTTGGCATGCACAAAAAAATTTAGCTAAAAACTCGAAGTGTACAAGATTATGTGACCATTTCAAAAAAGTGTCCCCATTTCAGACACTTTAATTGCTACTAGTAGCAAACCTGTAAAATCTCAAATGCTCTTTAAGGGGTGTGAGTTCTCGAGGTTTGATGAGTGATAGGGGCCAATATAAGGGCCAAGTACCAGCACCCATCGCACATCATGTGCGCACACCCCCTCGGCCCCCCCGATCGCCGGAACCCCAATGCCGCTGGTCAGGTTCTCCGACGATGGTGCCCCGACGAAGAAAAATATGGCACTAGAACATGCCTGAGCTTAGCATGTGCTGCTGCAACACTCGGTCCGATCCAATCTTAGACTGGGAATGAACTCCATACGCTTAGACTGGGAATGAACTTTGTATGCCTAAGTCAACAAACGAAACGAGGGTGCGGGAGCTCAGCCTGCCAGAGGGGCGGTATGCATAGGCCGAGGATCGACCGGGTCCCCTTCTGCTTGCTGCTGATCTTGCAGGTGTAACCCTCGGTCTGTTCTAATCTTAGACTATGAATAAACTCCGTATGCCTAAGCTAACCCACGAAACGAGCGGGCGGGCGGACGGGCGGGCACTACGCCAGCCAGAGAGACGGGATGCACAAGCCGTGGATCGATAGGGTGGTAGATGGGTTTAGGCACATCTTCATCTTTCTGCATGCCAATGCCATTTTTATGGCTTGTAAATTCATACAATGGTCTCTTAAGCCTTCACGTGAAGTTTCATGGCAAGACGACTCGTTTTCTATTTTTCCTAATTTTCAAAACTTTTTGTGGTTCAGGATTTTTTAAAATTTTTTTGGAAGGCGTTTTGGCTCCAAACTTGGTACATGTGATCCTCGTATTTTTATTGGCATGCACAAAAAAATTCAGCTAAAAACTCGAAGTGTACAAGATTTTGTGTCCATTTGGAAAAAGTGTCCCCATTTCAGACACTTTAATGGCTATTGGCAGTAAGCTTGTAAAAACTCAAATGCTCTTTAAGGGGGTGTGAGTTCTCGAAGTTTGATGAGCGATAGGGGGCCAATATAAGGGCCAAGTACCAGCACCCATCGCACATCATGAGTGCACACCCCCCGATCGTCGGAACCCTAATGTCGTCGGTCAAGTTCTCTGACGATGCTCCGACGATGGTGCCCCGGTGAAGAAAAATACGGCACCAGCACATGCTCGAGCCTAGCTTGTGCTGGCGCAACCCTCGATCCGGTCTGATCTTTGACTGGGAATGAATTCCGTATGCTTAGACTGGGAATGAACTTCGTTTGCCTAGGTCAACCCACAAAACGAGTGTGCAGGCGCTCAGCCGGCCAGAGGGGCGGGATGCTCAAGCCGGGGATCGACCGAATCCCCCTCTGCGTGCTGCCAATCCTGCTACCAGAACCCTCAGTCTGATCCGATCTTAGACTGGGAATGAACTCCGTATGCCTAAGCCAACTGACGAAACGAGTGAGCGGGCGGGCGGGCTGGCACTACGCCGGCCAGAGAGACGGATGCGCAAGCCGTGGATCGATAAGGTGGTAGGTGGGTTTAGGCACATCTTCATATTTCTGCATGTCAATTCCATTTTTATGGCTTGTAAATTCATACAATGGTCCTGTAAGCCTTCACGTAAAGTTTCATGGCAAGACGACTTGTTTTCCATTTTTCATGATTTTTGAAACTTTTCACTGTTTGGGATTTTTTAAAATTTTTTTGGAAGGAGTTTTAGCCCCAAACTTGGTGGACGTGATCCTTTTATTTTTGTTGGCATGCATAAAAAAATTCAGCTAAAGACTCGAAGTGTACAAGATTTTGTGACCATTTGAAAAAAAAGTCCCCATTTTAGACACTTTAATGGCTACTGGTAGCAAACTTGTAAAATCTCAAATGCTCTTTAAGGGGGTGTGAGTTCTCGAGGTTTGATGAGGGATAGGGGGCCAATATAAGGGCCAAGTACCAGCACCCATCGCACATCATGTGCGCACACCCCCCGACCCCCCCCGATTGTCGGAACCCCAATGCCGCCGGTCAGGTTCTCCAACGATGCTCCGACGATGGTGCCCCAGCGAAGAAAAATGCTGCACCAGCACATGCCCGAGCTGGGCATGTGCTGCTGCAACCTCTGATTCGATCCGATCTTAGACTGAGAATGAACTCCGTATGCTTAGACTGGGAATGAACTCCGTATGCCTAAGTCAACCCATGAAATGACCGTGTGGGTGCTCAGCCGGCCAGAGGGGAGGGATGCGTAAGCCGGGGATCGATCGGGTCCCCCTCTGTATGCTGGCGATCCTACTACCACAACCCTCAGTCCGGTCCGATCTTAGATTGGGAATTAACTCCTATGCCTAAGCCAACTGATGAAACGAGCGGGCGGGCGGGCAGGCGAGCACTACGCCTGCCAGAGAGGCGGGATGCGCAAGCCGTGGATCGATAGGGTGGTAGGTGGGTTTTTTCACATCTTTATATTTTTGTGTGCCAAAGCCAATTTTATGGCTTGTAAATTCATACAATGGTCCCTTAAGCCTTCACGTTAAGTTTCATGGCAAGACGACTCGTTTTTTATTTTTCACGATTTTTAAAACTTTTTATGGTTTGGGATTTTTTAAAATTTTTTCGGAAGAAGTTTTGGCCCCAAACTTGGTAGACGTGATCTTTGTATTTTTTTTGGCAAGCAAAAAAAAAATTTAGCTAAAAACTCGAAGTGTACAAGATTTTGTGACCATTTGAAAAAAGTGTCCCCATTTCAGACACTTTAATGGCTACCGACAGCAAACCTGTAAAATCTCAAATGCTCTTTCAGGGGGTGTAAGTCCTCGAGGTTTGATGAGGGATAGGGGGCCAATATAAGGGGCCAGTACCAGCACCTATTGCACATCATGTGCGCATACCCTCCCCCGAACCCCCCGATCGTCGAAACCTCAATGCTGTCGGTCAGGTTCTCCGATGATGCTTCGGTAATGGTGCCCCGATGAAGAAAATTATGACACCAGCACATGCTCGAGCCTAGCATGTGCTGTTGGAACCCTCGATCTGGTCCAATCTTAGACTGGGAATGAACTCCGTATGCCTAAGCCAACCGATAAAACGACTGAGCGGGCAGGCAGGCGGGCACTATGCTGGCCAAAAAGACGGGATGCGCAAGCCGTGGATCGATAGGGTGGTAGGTGGGTTTAGGCACATCTTCATATTTTTGCGTGCCAATTTCATTATTATGGCTTGTAAATTCAAACAATGGTCCCTTAAGCTTTCACGTGAAGTTTCATGGCAAGTCGACTCATTTTCTATTCTTCATGATTTTCAAAACTTTTTACTGATTGAGATTTTTTAAACTTTTTTCGGAAGGAGTTTTGGCCCCAAACTTGGTAGACATGATCCTTGTATTTTTGTTGGCATGCACAAAAACAATCAGCTAAAAAATTGAAGTGTACAAGATTTTGTGACCATTCGAAAAAAGTGTCCCCATTTCAGACACTTTAATGGCGACTGGCAGCAAACCTGTAAAATCTCAAATGCTCTTTAAGGTGGTGTGAGTTCTCAAGGTTTGATGAGGGATAGGGGGCCAATATAGGGGCCAAGTACCAGCACCCATCGCACATCATGTGCGCAGACCCCCCACGGCCCCCTCGATCACCAGAACCCCAATGCTGCCGGTTAGGTTCTCCAGCGATGCTGTCGGTCAGGTTCTCCGACGATGCTCCGGTGATGGTGCCCCAACAAAGAAAAATGTGGCACCAGCACATGCTCGAGCCCAACATGTGCTGCTGTAACCCTCGGACTGGTCCGATCTTAAACTGGGAATGAACTCCGTATGCTTAGACTGGGAATGAACTCCATATGCGTAAGTCAACTCATGAAACGAGTGTGTGGGCACTCAGTCGGCCAGAGGGGTGGGATGCGCAAGTCGGGGATCGGTCAGGTCCCCCTCTACGTGCTGTCGATCCTGCTGTTGCAACCCTCAATCTGGTCTGATCTTAGACTGGGAATGAACTCCGTATGCCTAATCCAAAGGATGAAACGAGCGGGCGGGCGGGCGGGCACTACGTCGGCCAGAGAGACGGGATGCACAAGCTGTGGATCGATAGGGTGGTAGGTGGGTTTAGGCACATCTTCATATTTCTACGTGACAATGCCATTTTTATGGCTTGTAAATTCATACAATGGTCCCTTAAGCCTTCACGTGAAGTTTCATGGCAAGACAACTCCTTTTTTATTTTTCACAATTTTGGATCCTTTTTACGGTTCGGGATTTTTTAAAATTTTTTCGGAAGGATTTTTGACCCCAAACATGGTAGACATGATCCTTGTATTTTTTTTGGCATGTACAAAACAATTCAACCAAAAACTCGAAGTGTACGAGATTTTGTGACCATTTGAAAAAAGTGTCCCCATTTCAGACACTTTAATGGCTACTGGCAGAAAACCTGTAAAATCTCAAATGCTCTTTAAGGGGGTGTGAGTTCTCAAGGTTTGATGAGGGATAGGGGGCCAATATAAGGGCCAAGTACCAGCACCCATCGCACATCATCTGCACGCACCCCCCGGCCCCCTCGATCATCGGAACCCCAATGCTGCCTGTCAAGTTCTCCGACGATGCTTCGATGATGGTGCCCCAGCATGTGCCCGAGCCCAGCATGTGCTATCGCAACCCTCGGTCCGGTTCGATCTTAGACTGGGAATGAACTTCGTATGCCTAAGTCAACCCAAGAAACGAACGTGCGGGCGCTTAGCTAGCCAGAGGGGTGGGATGCGTAAGCCAGGGACCAGCCTGGTCCCCCTCTGCGTGCTGCCGATCCTACTACCGTAACCCTCGGTCTGGTCAAATCTTAGACTGGGAATGAACTCCGTATGCTTAAGCCAATTGACGAAATGAGCAGGCGAGTACTACATCAGCCAGAGAGACAGAATGTGCAAGCCGTGGATTGATAGGGTGGTAGGTGGGTTTAGGCATATCTTCATATTTCTGTGTGCCAATGCCATTTTTATGGCTTGTAAATTCGTGCAATGGTCCCTTAAGCCTTCAGGTGAAGTTTCATGGCAAGATGACTCGTTTTCTATTTTTCACGATTACCGAAACTTTTTGTGGTTCAAGATTTTTTAAAATTTTTTCGGAAGGAGTTTTAACCCCAAACATGGTAGACATGATCCTTGTATTTTTTTTGGCATGCACAAAAAAATTCAGCTAAAAACTCGAAGTGTACAAGATTTTGTGACCATTTGAAAAAACTGTTTCAATTTCAGACACTTTAATGGCAACTGGCAGCAAACCTGTAAAATCTCAAATGCTCTTTAAGGGGGTGTGAGTTCTCAAGGTTTGATGAGGGATAGGGGGCCAATATAAGGGCCAAATACCAGCACCCATCGCACATCATGTGCGCACACCACCCCCTCGACCCCCACGATCGTCGGAACCCCAATGCCATCGGTCAGGTTCTTCGACGATGCTCCGACGATGGTGCACCGACTAAGAAAAATACGGCACCAGCACATGCTCGAGCCTAGCAAGTGCTGCCACAACCCTCGGTTCGATCTGATCTTTGACTGGGAATGAACTCCGTATGCCTAAGTCAACCCATGAAATGAGCGTATGGGTGCTCAGCCGGCCAGAGGGGCGGGATATGCAAGCCAGGGATCAGCCTGGTCCCCCTTTACATTTTGACCGAGCCCAGCATGGGCTGTCGCAACTCTCGGTCCGGTCTGATCTTAGACTGGGAATGAACTCCGTATGCTTAGACTGGGAATGAACTCCGTATGCCTAAGTCAACCCACGAAACGAGCGTGCGGGTGCTTAGCAGCCAAGAGGGGTAGGATGCGCAAGCTGGGGATCGACCGGGTCCCCTTCTGCGGGCGGGCACTATGTCAGCCAAAGAGACGGGATGCGCAAGCCGTGGATCGATAGGGTGGTAGGTGGGTTTAGGCACATCTTCATATTTCTGTATGCCAACGCCATTTTTATGGCTTGTAAATTCATACAATGGTCCCTTAAGCCTTCACGTGAAGTTTCATGGCAAGACGACTCGTTTCCTATTTTTCACGATTTTTGAAAATTTTTTCGGTTCTCGATTTTTTTAAATTTTTTCAGAAGGAGTTTTGGATCCAAACTTGGTAGACGTGATCCTTGTATTTTTGTTGGCATGCATAAAAACATTCAGCTAAAAACTCGAAGTGTACAAGATTTTGTGACCATTTGAAAAAAGTTTCCCCAATTCAGACACTTTAATGGCTATTGGCAGCAAACCTGGAAAATCTCAAATTCTCTTCAAGGGGTGTGAGTTCTCGAGGTTTGATGAGGGATAGGGGGCCAATATAAGGGCCAAGAACCAGCACCCATCGCACATCATGTGCGTACACCCCCCGGCCCCCCCGATCACCAGAACCCCAATGTCGCTAGTTAGGTTCTCCGACGATGGTGCCTCGGCGAAGAAAAATGCGGTACCAGCACATGCCTGAGCCCAGCATGTACTGCCGCAACCCTCGGTCGAATCCGATCTTAGACTGGGAATGAACTCCGTATGCTGAGACTGGCAATGAACTCCGTATGCTTAAGTCAATTCACGAAACGAGCGTCTGGGCACTCAGCCGGCCAGAGGGGCGGGATGCGCAAGCTAGGGATCGATCGGGTCCCCCTCTGCATGTTGCTGATCCTGCGGCTGCAACCCTCAGTCCAATCCAATCTTAGATTGGGAATGAACTCTGTATGCCTAAGCCAACCGACGAAACGAGCGGGCAGGCGGGCGGGCACTACTTCGGCCAGAGAAACGAGATGCGAAAGCTGTGGATCGATAGGGTGGTAGGTTGGTTTAGGCACATCTTCATATTTTGTGTGCCAATTCCATTTTTATGGCTTGTAAATACGTACAATGGTCCCTTAAGCCTTCACGTGAAGTTTCATGGCAAGACGACTCGTTTTCTATTTTTCACAATTTTTGACACTTTTTACGGTTCAAGATTTTTTAAAAGTTTTTCGGAATTAGTTTTGGCCCCAAACATGGTAGACGTGATCCTTGTATTTTTTTTGGCATGCATAAAAGAATTCAGCTAAAAACTTGAAGTATACAAGATTTTGTGACCATTTGAAAAAAAAGTCCCCATTTCGGACACTTTAATGGCTACTGGCAGCAAACCTATAAAATCTCAAATGCTCTTTAAGGGGGTGTGAGTTCTCGAGGTTTGATGAGGGATAGGGGCCAATATAAGGGCCAAGTACCAGCACTCATCGCACATCATGTGCGCACACCCCCTGGCCCCTCCGATCGCCTGAACCCCAATGCCGCAGGTCAGGTTCTCCGGTGATGCTCTGACGATGGTGCCTCGGCGAAGAAAAATGCGGCACCTGCACATGTCGGAGCCCAGCATGTGCTACCGCAACCCTCGATCCGATTCGATCTTAGACTGGGAATGAACTCCGTATGCTTAGACCAGGAATGAACTCTGTATGCCTAAGTCAACCAACGAAATGAGCGTGCAAGCGCTCAATCGGCAAGAGGGGCAGGATGCGCAAGCTGAGGATCGGCCAGGTCCCGCTCTACGTGCTGCCAATCCTGCTACCATAACCCTCAATCTGGTTTGATCTTAGACTGGTAATGAACTCCGTATGCCTAAGCCAACCGACGAAACGAGCGGGCGGGCGGGAGGGTACTACACCGGCCAGAGAGACGGGATGCGCAAGCCGTGGATCGATAGGGTGGTAGGTGGGTTTAGGCACATCTTCATATTTTTACGTGCCAATGCCATTTTTATGGCTTGTAAATTCATACAATGGTCCCTTAAGCCTTGATGTGAAGTTTCATGGCAAGACGACTCGTTTTCTATTTTTCACGATTTTCAAAACTTTTTACGATTCAGGATTTTTTAAAATTTTTTTGGAGTGAGATTTTACCCCAAACTTGGTAGACGTGATCCTTGTACTTTTTTTGGCATGCACAAAAAAATTCATCTAAAAACTCAAAGTGTACAAGATTTTGTGACCATTTGAAAAAAATGTCCCCATTTCAGACACTTTAATGGCTACTGGCAGCAAACCTGTAAAATCTCAAATGCTCTTTAAGGGGGTGTGAGTTCTCAAGGTTTGATGAGAATAGGGGGCCAATATAAGGGCCAAGTACCAGCACCCATCGCACATCATGTGCGCACACCCGCCGGCCCCCCCCGATCGTCGGAACCCCAATGCCGCCGGTCAGGTTCTCCGGCATGCTCCGACGATGGTGCCATGACGAAGAAAAATGTGGCACCAGCACATGCCTGAGCCCAGCATGTGCTGCCGCAACCCTCGGTCTGGTCCGATCTTAGACTGGGAATGAACTCCGTATGCTTAGACTGGGAATGAACTTCGTATGCCTAAGTCAACTCACAAGACGAGCGTACGGGCGCTCAGCCGGCCAGAAGGGCGTGATGCGCAAGCCGAGGATCGGTCGGGTCCCCCTCTACATGCTACCGATCCTGCTATCACAACCCTCAATCCAATCCAATCTTAGACTGGGAAAAAACTCCGTATGCCTAAGCCAACCGACGAAACGAACGAGCGGACGGGCACTACACCGACCAGAGAGACGGGATGCGCAAGCCATGGATCGATAAGGTGGTAGGTGGGTTTAGGCACATCTTCATATTTCTGCATGCCAATGCTATTTTTATGGCTTGTAAATTCATACAATGGTCCCTTAAGCCTTGACGTGAAGTTTCATGGCAAGACGACTCATTTTCTATTTTTCATGATTTTCAAAACTTTTTGCGGTTCGGGATTTTTTAAAATTTTTTTGGAAGTAGTTTTATCCCCAAACTTGGTAGACATGATCCTTGTACTTTTTTTGGCATGCACAAAAAAATTCATCTAAAAATTCGAAGTGTACAAGATTTTGTGACCATTTGAAAAAAATGTTCCCATTTCAGACACTTTAATGGCTACTGGCAGCAAACCTGTAAAATCTCAAATGCTCTTTAAGGGGTGTGAGTTCTCAAGGTTTGATGAGGGATAGGGGCCCAATATAAGGGCCAAGTACCAGCACCCATCACACATCATGTGCGCACACCCCCCCGGCCCCCCTGATCACCGAAACCTCAATGCCACCGGTCAAGTTCTCCGGCGATGCTCCGACGATGGTGCCCCGACGAAGAAAAATGCGGCACCAGCACATGCCCGAGCCCAGCCTGTGCTGCTGCAACCCTCAGTCTGGTCTGATCTTAGACTGGGAATGAACTCCATATGCTTAGACTGGGAATGAACTCCGTATGCCTAAGTCAACTCACAAAACGAGCATACGGGCACTCAGCCGGCCAGAGGGGCGGGATGCGCAAGCCGGGGATCGACCGGGTCCCCCTCTGCATGCTACCGTCCTGCTGTCACAACCCTCAGTCCAATCCAATGTTAGACTGGGAATGAACTCTGTATGCCTAAGCCAACCGATGAAACGAGCGGACGGGCGGGCAATACACCGGCCAGAGAGACGGGATGCACAAGCCGTGGATCGATAGGGTGGTAGGCGGGTTTAGGTATATCTTCATATTTCTGCATGCCAATGCCATTTTTATGGCTTGTAAATTCATACAATTGCCCTTAAGCCTTGACGTGAAGTTTCATGGCAAGACAACTCGTTTTCTATTTTTCATGATTTTTAAAACTTTTTGCTGTTCGAGATTTTTTAAAATTTTTTTGGAAGGAGTTTTATCCCCCAAACTTGGTAGACATTATCCTTGTACTTTTGTTGGCATGCACAAAAAAATTCAGCTAAAAACTCAAAGTGTACAAGATTTTGTGACCATTTAAAAAAAGAGTCCCCATTTCAGACACTTTAATTGCTACTGCCAGCAAACCTATAAAATCTCAAATGCTCTTTAAGGGGGTGTGAGTTCTCAAGGTTTGATGAGGGATAGGGGCCAATATAAGGGCCAAGTACCAGCACCCATCGCACATCATGTGTGCACACCCCCCGGCCCCCCCGATCACCGGAGCCCCAATCTGCCGGTCAGGTTCTCTGGCGATGCTCCGATGATGGTGCCCCAACGAAGAAAAATATGGCACCAGCACATGCCCGAGCCCAGCATGTGCTACTGCAACCCTCGGTCTGGTCCGATCTTAGACTGGGAATGAACTCCGTATGCCTAACCCAACCGACAAAACGAGCGTGCGGGCGGGCGCGGGCACTACGTCGGCCAGAGAGACGGGATAAGCAAGCCGTGGATTGATAGGGTGGTAGGTGGGTTTAGGCACATCTTCATATTTTCACGTGCCAATGCCATTTTTATGGCTTGTAAATTCATACAATGGTCCCTTAAGCCTTCACGTGAAGTTTCATTGCAAGACGACTCGTTTTCTATTTTTCATGATTTTTGAAACTCTTTGCGGTTCGAGATTTTTTAAAATTTTTCGGAAGGAGTTTTGGCCCCAAACTTGGTAGACATGATCCTTGTATTTCTGTTGGCATGCATAAAAAAATTCAGCTAAAAACTCGAAGTGTACAAGATTTTGTGACCATTTGAAAAAAGTGTCCCCATTTCAGACACTTTAGTGGCTACTGGTAGCAAACCTGTAAAATCTCAAATGCTCTTTAAGGGGGTGTGAGTTCTCGAGGTTTGATGAGGGATAGAGGCCCAATATATGGGCCAAGTACCAGCATCCATCACACATCATGTGCGCACACCCCCCCGGCCCCCCGATCATCGGAGGCCCAATGCCGTCGGTCAGGTTCTCTGGCGATGCTCCGACGAAGAAAAATGCGGCACCAGCACATGCCCGAGCCCAGCATGTGTTGCCGCAACCCTCAGTCCCGTTTGATCTTAGACTAGGAATGAACTTCGTATGCTTAGACTGGGAATGAACTCCGTATGCCTAAGCCAACCGACGAAACGAGCGGGCAGGTGGGCGGGCGGGCACTACGCCGGCCAGAGAGGCGGGATACGCAAGTCGTGGATTGATAAGCTGGTAGGTGGGTTTAGGCACATCTTCGTATTTCTGCGTGCCAATGCCAATTTTATGGCTTGTAAATTCATACAATGGTCCGTTAAGCCTTCACTTCAAGTTTCATGGCAAGACGACTCATTTTCTATTTTTCACAAATTTTGAAACTTTTTGCGGTTTGGGATTTTTTAAAATTTTTTCGGAAGGAGTTTTGGCCCCAAACTTAGTAGACGTGATGCTTGTATTTTTGTTGGCATGCACAAAAAAATTGAGCTAAAAACTCGAAGTGTACAAGATTTTGTGACCATTTGAAAAAAGTGTCCCCATTTAAAACACTTTAATGGCTACTGGCAGCAAACCTGTAAAATCTCAAATGCTCTTTAAGGGGGTGTGGTTTCTTAAGGTTTGATGAGGGATAGGGGGCCAATATAAGGGCCAAGTACCAGCACCCATCGCACATCATGTGCGCGCACCCCCCCGCCGGCCCCCCCGATCGTTGGAACCCCAATGCCACCGGTCAGGTTCTCTGGCGATGCTCCGACGATGGTGCCTCGGTGATGAAAAATGTGGCACCAGCACATGCCCGAGCCTAGCATGTGCTTCCGTAACCCTCGGTCCAGTCCGATCTTAGACTAGGAATGAACTCCGTATGCCTAAGTTAACCCACAAAACAAGCATGCGGGCGTTCAACCGGCCAAAGGGGCGGGATGCGCAAGCTGAGGATCGGTCGGGTCCCCTTCTGCGTGCTGCCGAGCCTACTACCGCAACCCTCTGTCCGATCTGATCTTAGACTAAGAATGAACTCCGTATGCCTAAGCCAACCGACGAAAAAATCGGACGGACGGGTAGGCAGGCACTACGCCGACCAGAAAGACGGGATGCGCAAGCCATGGATCGATATGGTGGTTGGTGGGTTTAGGCACATCTTCATATTTCTGCATGCCAATGCCATTTTTATGGCTTGTAAATTCATACAATTGTCCCTTAAGCCTTCACGTTAAGTTTCATGCCAAGACGATTTGTTTTTTATTTTTCATGATTTTTGAAACTTTTTGCAGTTCAGGATTTTTTAAATTTCTTTCAGAAAGAGTTTTGGCCCCAAACTTGGTAGACGTGATCCTTGTCTTTTTGTTGGCATGCACAAAAAAAATCATCTAAAAACTCGAAGTGTACAAGATTTTGTGACCATTTGAAAAAATGTCCCCATTTCAGACACTTTAATGGTTACTGGCAGCATACCTGTAAAATCTCAAATGCTCTTTAAGGGGGGGTGAGTTCGCGAGGTTTGATGAGGGATAGGGGGCCAATATAAGGGCCAAGTACCAGCACCCATCGCTCATCATGTGCGCACACACCCCCCGGCCCCATGATTGTCGGAACCCTAATGCCACCGGTCAGGTTCTCTAGCGATGCTCCGACGATGGTGCCCCGACGAAGAAAAATACAGCACCAGCACATGCTCGAGCCCAGCATGTGCCACTGCAACTCTCGGTCCAGTCCGATCTTATACTGGGAATGAACTCTATATGCATAATCCAACTAACGAAACGAGCGGGCGGGCGGGCACTACGTCGGCCAGAGAGACGGGATGCGCAAGCCGTGGATCGATAGGGTGGTATGTCGGTTTAGGCACATCTTCATATTTTTCTGTGCCAATGGCATTTTTATGGCTTGTAAATTCGTACAATGGTCCCTTAAGCCTTCATGTGAAGTTTCATGGCAAGACGACTCACTTTCTATTTTTCACGATTTTCAAACCTTTTTGCGGTTCGAGATTTTTTAAAATTTTTTGAAAGGTGTTTCAACCCCAAACTCGGTATACGTGATACTTGTATTTTTGTTGGCATGCAAAAAAAAATCAGCTAAAAACTCGAAGTGTACAAGATTTTGTGACCATTTGAAAAAAGTGTCCCCATTTCAGATACTTTAATGGCTACTGGCAGCAAACCTATAAAATCTCAAATGCTCTTTAAGGGGGTGTGAGTTCTCGAGGTTTGATGAGGGATAGGGGGCCAATATAAGGCCCAAGTACCAGCACCCATCGCACATCATGTGCGCACACCCGCCCCGGCCCCCCCGATCACCGGAACCCCAACGCCGCTGGTCAGGTTCTCCGACGATGCTCCGACGATGGTGCCCCGAGGAAGAAAAATGCGGCACCAGCACATGCTCGAGCCCAGCATGTGCTGCCGCAACCCTCGGTCTGATCCACTCTTAGACTGGGAATGAACTCCGTATGCTTAGACTGGGAATGAACTCCGCATGCCTAAGTCAACCCAGGAAACGAGCATGTGGGCGCTCAGTCGGCCAGAGGGGCGGGATGCGCAAGCCGGGGATCGGCGGGGTCCCCCTCTATGTGCTTCCGATCTTGCTACCGTAACCCTCGGTCTGGTCCAATCTTAGACTGGGAATAAACTCCGTATGCCTAAGCCAACCAACGAAACGAGCGGGCGAGTGGGCGGGCACTACGCCGACCAGAGAGATAGGATGTGTAAGCCGTGGATCGATAGGGTGGTAGGTGGGTTTAGGCACATCTTCATATTTCTATGTGCCAATGCCATTTTTATGGCTTGTAAATTCATACAATGGTCCTTTAAGCCTTCACGTGAAGTTTCATGGCAAGACGACTCATTTTCTATTTTTCATGATTTTTAAAACTTTTTACGGTTCGGGATATTTTATAATTTTTTTCGAAGGATTTTTGGCCCCAAACTTGGTAGATGTGATCCTTGTATTTTTGTTGGCATGCACAAAACAATTCAGCTAAAAACACGAAGTGTACAAGATTTTGTGACCAGTTGAAAAAGTGTCCCCATTTCAGACAGTTTAATGGCTATTGGCAGCAAACCTGTAAAATCTCAAATGCTCTTTAATGGGGTGTGAGTTCTCTAGGTTTGATGAGGGATGGGGGGCCAATATAAGGGCCAACTACCAGCACCCATCACACATCATATGCGCACCCCCCTTGGCCCTCCCGATCGTCGAAACCCCAATGTCGTCGGTCAAGTTCTCCGACGATGCTTTGACGATGGTTCCCAGTGAAGAAAAATGCGGCACCAGCACATGCCTGAGCCCAGCATGTACTGCCACAACCCTCGGTCCAATCTGATCTTAGACTGGGAATGAACTCTGTATGCCTTAGCCAACCGATGAAATGAGCGGGTGGACGGATGGGCGGGCACTACGTCGGCCAGAGAAACGGGATGCATAAGCCGTGGATTGATAGGGTGGTAGGTGGGTTTAGGCACATCTTCATATTTTTGCTTGCCAATGCCATTTTTAGGGCTTGTAAATTCATACAATGGTCCCTTAAGCCTTCACGTGAAGTTTCATGGCAAGACGAGTCGTTTTCTATTTTTCATGATTTTTGAAACTTTTTACGGTTCGAGATTTTTTTAAATTCTTTTGGAAGGAGTTTTGGCACTAAACTTGGTAGACGTGATCCTTGTATTTTTTTTGGCATGCACAAAAAAAATCAGCTAAGAACTCGAAGTGTACAAGATTTTGTAATCATTTGAAAAAAGTGTACCCATTTCAAACATTTTAATGGCTACTGGCAGCAAACCTAAAAAATCTCAAACGCTCTTTAAGGGGGTGTCAGTTTTTGAGGTTTGATGGGGGATAGGGGACAATATAAGGGCCAAGTACCAGCACCCATCGCACATCATGTGCGCACACCCCCCCGGGCCCCTCGATCGCCGGAACCCCAATGCCACCGGTCAAGTTCTCCGGTGATGGCGCCCCGACGAAGAAAAATGCAGCACCAGTACATGCCCGAGCCCAGCATGTGCTACCGCAACCCTCGGTCTGGTCCGATCTTAGATTGGGAATGAACTTCGTATGCCTAAGCCAGCCGACGAAATGTGCGGGTGGACGGGCACTACGCCGGCCAGAGAGACGGGATGCGCAAGCTGTGGATCGATAGGGTGGTAGGTGGGTTTAGGCACATCTTCATATTTTTGCATGCCAATGCCATTTTTATGGCTTGTAAATTCATAAAATGGTCCCTTAAGCCTTCACGTGAAGTTTATTGGCAAGACGACTCCTTTTCTATTTTTCACGATTTTTGAAACTTTTTGCGGTGCAGGATTTTTTAAAAATTTTTCGAAAGGAGATTTGGCCCCAAACTTGGTATACGTGATCCTTGTATTTTTGTTGGCAGGTACAAAAAAATTCAGCTAAAAACTCGAAGTGTATAAGATTTTGTGACCATTTGAAAAAAGTGTCCCCATTTTAGACACTTTAATGGCTACTGGCAGCAAACCTGTAAAATCTCAAATGCTCTTTAAGGGGGTGTGAGTTCTCGAGGTTCGATGAGGGATAGAGGGCCAATATAAGGGCCAAGTACCAGTACCCATTGCACATGATGTGCACACAGCCCCCCCGACCCCCCCGATCACCGGAACCCCAATGCCACCGGTCAGGTTCTCCGACGATGCCCCGGCGATGGAGCCCCTACGAAGAAAAATGCGGCACCAGCACATGCCCGAGCTTAGCATGTGCTGTCGCAACCCTTGGTCCAGTCCGATCTTGGACTAGGAATGAACTCCGTATGCTTAGACTGGGAATGAACTCCGTATGCCTAAGTCAACCCACGAAATGAGCGTGCGGGCATTCAGCCGGCCAGAGGGGCGGGATGCACAAGCCGGTGATCGGTCGGGTCCCCCTCTGCATGCGACTGATCCTGCTGCCATAACCCTCCGTCTAGTATGATCTTAGACTGGGAATGAACCCCGTATGCCTAAGCCAACCGACGAAACGAGCGGGTGGGCACTTCGCCGACCAGAGAGACGGGATGCGCAAGCCGTGGATCGATAGGGTGGTAGGCGGGTTTGGCACATCTTCATATAGCTGCGTGCCAATGCCATTTTTATGGCTTGTAAATTCATACATTGGTCCCTTAAGCCTTCACGTGAAGTTTCATGGCAAGATGACTCATTTTCTATTTTTCATGATTTTTGAAACTTTTTACGGTTCGGGTTTTCTTAAAATTTTTTCGAAAGGAGTTTTCGCCCCAAACTTGGTAGATGTGATCCTTGTATTTTTGTTGGCATGCACAAAAAAAGTCAGCTAAAAACTCGAAGTGTACAAGATTTTGTGACCATTTGAAAAAAGTATCCCCATTTCAAACACTTTAATTGCTACTGGCAGCAAACCTGTAATATCTCAAATGCTCTTTAAGGGGATGTGAGTTCTCGAGTTTTGATGAGGGATAGGGGGCCAATATAGGGGCCAAGTACCAGCACCCATCTCACATTATGTGCGTACAACCCCTGGCCCCCCCGATCGTCGGAACCCCAATGCCGTCGGTCAGGTTCTCCGACGATGCTCCGGCGATGGTGCCCCAACGAAGAAAAATGCGGCACCAGCACATGCCCGAGCCCAGCATGTGCTGTCGCAACCCTCGGTCTGGTCCGATCTTAGACTGGGAATGAACTCCATATGCCTATGCCAACCGACGAAACGAGCGGGCGGGCGGGCACTACACCGGCCAGAGAGACGGGAAGCGCGAGCCGTGGATCGATAGGGTGGTATGTGGGTTTAGGCACATCTTCATATTTCTTCTTGTCAATGCAATTTTTATGGCTTGTAAATTCATACAATGGTCCCTTAAGCCTTCACGTGAAGTTTCATGGCAAGACGACTCGTTTTCTATTTTTCATGATTTTTGAAACTTTTTGCGGTTCGGGATCTTTTAAAATTTTTTTTGGAAGGAGTTTTGACCCCAAACATGGTAGACATGATCCTTGTATTTTTGTTGGCATGCCCAAAAAAAATTCAGCCAACAACTCGAAGTGTACAAGATTTTGTGACCATTTGAAAAAAGTGTCCCCATTTCAGACACTTTAATGACTACTGGCAGCAAACCTGTAAAATCTCAAATGCTCTTTGAAGGGGTGTGAGTTCTCGAGGTTTGATGAGGGATAGAGGGCCAATATAAGGGCCAAGTACCAGTAGCCATCACACATCATGTGCGCACACCCCCCCGATCACCGAAACCTTAATACCGTCGGTCAGGTTCTCCAGCGATGCTCTAGCGATGGTGCCCCGACGAAGAAAAATGCGGCACCAGCACATGCCCGAGCCTAGCCTGTGCTGCCGCAACCCTCGATCCAGTCCGATCTTGGACTAGGAATGAACTCCGTATGCTTAGACTGGGAATGAACTCCGTATGCCTAAGTCAACCCACGACATTAGCGTGCGGGCACTCAGCCGGCCAGAGGGGCGGGATGCGCAAGCCGGGGATTGGTCCGGTCCCCCTCTGCGTGCCACCGATCTTGCTGCCGCAACCCTCGATCTGGTATGATCTTAGACTGGGAATGAACTCCGTATGCCTAAGCCAACCGATGAAATGAGCGGGCGGGCACTTCGCCGGCCAGAGAGACGGGATGCGCAAGCCGTGAATCGATAGGGTGGTAGGTGGGTTTAGGCACATCTTCATATTGCTGCATGCCAATGCCATTTTTATGGCTTGTAAATTCATACAATGGTCCCTTAAGCTTTCACGTGAAGTTTCATGGCAAGATGACTCATTTTTTATTTTTCATGATTTTCAAAACGTTTTACGGTTCAGGTTTTCTTAAAATTTTTTCGGAAGGAGTTTTGGCCCCAAACTTGGTAGACATGATCCTTGTATTTTTGTTGGCATGCACAAAAAAAGTCAGCTAAAAACTCGAAGTGTATAAGATTTTGTGACCATTTGAAAAAAGTGTCCTTATTTTAGACACTTTAATGGCTACTGGCAGCAAACCTGTAAAATCTCAAATGCTCTTTAAGGGGGTGTGAGTTCTCGAGTTTTCATGAGGGATAGGGAGCCAATATAGGGGCCAAGTACGAGCACCCATCGCACATTATGTGCGCACACCCCCTGGCCCCCCCGATCGTCGGAACCCCAATGCTGCCGGTCAGGTTCTCCGACGATGCTCTGACGATGGAGCCCCGACGAAGAAAAATACGGCACCAGCACATGCCCGAGCCCAGCATGTGCTTCCATAACCCTCGGTCCGGTCTGATCTTAGACTGGGAATGAACTTCGTATGCTTAGACTGGGAATGAACTCCATCTCAGCCGGCCATAGGGGCGGGATGCACAAGCTGGGGATCGGTCAAGTCCCCCTCTGCGTGGTGCCGATCCTACTGCCGTAACCCACGGTCTGGTCTGATCTTAGACTAGGAATGAACTTCGTATGCCTAATCCAACCGATGATATGAGCAGGCGGGCGGGCAGGCGGGCATTACGTTGGCCAGAGAGACAGGATGCGCAAGCCGTGGATCGATAGGGTGGTACGTGGGTTTAGGCACATCTTCATATTTTTACGTGCCAATGCCATTTTTATGACTTGTAAATTCATACAATGGTCCTTTAAGCCTTCACGTGAAGTTTCATGGCAAGATGACTCATTTTTTATTTTTCATGATTTTTGAAACTTTTTGCGATTCGTGATTTTTTAAACTTTTTTTGGAAGGATTTTTGGGCCCAAACTTGGTAGACGTGATCGTTGTATTTTTGTTGGCATGCACAAAAAAATTAAGCTAAAAACTCGAAGTGTACAAGATTTTGTGACCATTTGAAAAAAGTGTCCCCATTTTAGACACTTTAATGGCTACTGGCAGCAAATCTGTAAAATCTCAAATGCTCTTTAAGGGGTTGTGACTTCTCGAGGTTTGATGAGGGATAGGGGGCCAATATAAGGGCCAAGTAAAAGCACCCATCACACATCATGTGCGCACACACCCTCAGCCCCTTCGATCGTCGGAACCCCAAGGCCGCCGGTCAGGTTCTCCGGTGATGCTCCGACGATGGTGCCCCGATGAAGAAAAATATGACACCAGCACATGCCTGAGCCCAGCATGTGCTGCTGCAACCCTCGGTCTGGTCCGATCTTAGAATGCGAATGAACTTAGTATGCCTAAATCAACCCACGAAACAAGCGTGCGGGCGCTCAACCGGCCCAAGAAGCGAGATGCGCTAGCCGGGGATCGACTGGGTCCCCCTCTACGTGCTATCGATCCTGCTACCGCAACCCTCGGTCTGATCCGATCTTAGACTGGGAATGAACTCTGTATGCCTAAGCCAACCTACGAAACGAGCAGGCGGGCAGGTGAGCAAACACTACGTCGGCCAGAGAGATGGGATGCGTAAGCCGTGGATCGATAGGGTGATAGGTGGGTTTAGGCACATCTTCATATTTCTGCATGCCAATGCCATTTTTATGGCCTGTAAATTCATACAATGGTCCCTTAAGCCTTCACGTGAAGTTTAATGGCAAGACGACTCGTTTTCTATTTTTCATGATTTTCAAAACTTTTTGTGGATCGGGATTTTTTAAAATTTTTTCAGAAGGAGTTTTGGCCCCAAGCTTGGTAGACGTGATCTTTGTATTTTTGTTGGCATGCAAAAAAAAATTCAGCTAAAAACTCGAAGTGTACAAGATTTTGTGACCATTCAAAAAATGTTTCCCCATTTCAGACACTTTAATGGCTACTGGCAGCAAACCTGTAAAATCTCAAATGCTCTTTAAGGGGGTGTGAGTTCTAGAGGTGTGATGAGGGATAGGTGCCCAAAATCAGGGCCAAGTACCAGCACCCATTGCACATCATGTGCGCACACCCCCTCGGCCCCCCCGATCGTCGAAACCCCAACGCCGCTGGTCAGGTTCTCCTGTGATACTCCGATGATGGTGCCCCACGAAGAAAAATGCGGCACCAGCACATGCCTGAGCCTAGCATGTGCTGCCGTAACCCTCGATCCGGTCCGATCTTAGAATGGGAATGAACTCCGTATGCTTAGACTGGGAATGAACTCTGTATGCCAAAATCAACCCATGAAACGAGCGTGCGGGCGCTCAGCCGGCCAGAGGGGCGGGATGCGCAAGCCGGGGATCAACCGTGTCCCCTTCAACGTGCTATCGATCCTGCTATCGTAACCCTTGGTTCAGTCCAATCTTAGACTGGGAATGAACTCCGTATGCCTAAGCCAACCGACGAAATGAGTGAGCGGGCAGGCGGGCGGGCGGGCACTGCCCGACCAGAGAGATGGGATACGCAAGCTGTGGATCGATAGGGTGGTAGGTGGGTTTAGGCACATTTTAATATTTTTGCATGCCAATGCCATTTTTATCACATGTAAATTCATACAATGGTCCCTTAAGCCTTCACGTGAAGTTTCATGGCAAGACGACTCGTTTTCTATTTTTCACGATTTTTGAACTTTTTGCGGTTCGAGATTTTTTAAAATTTTTTTCGGAAGGATTTTTTGCCCCAAACGTAGTAGACGTGATCCTTGTATTTTTTTTGGCATGCACAAAAAAATTCAGCTAAAAACTCGAAGTGTACAAGATTTTGTGACCATTCGAAAAAAGTTTCCCTATTTCAGACACTTTAATGGCTACTGGCAGCAAACCTATAAAATATCAAATGCTCTTTAAGGGGGTGTGAGTTCTAGAGGTTTGATGAGGGATAGGTGGCCAATATAAGGGCCAAGTACCAGCACCCATCGCACATCATGTGTGCCCACCCCTTCGGCCCCCTTGATCGCCGGAACCCCAATGCCGCCGGTCAAGTTCTCCTGTGAATCCCGATGATGGGGTCTCGGTGAAGAAAAATGCAGCACCAGCACATGCCCGTGCCCAGTATGTGCTGCCGCAACCCTCGATCCGGTCCGATCTTAGAATGGGAATGGACTCCGTATGCCTAAGTCAACCCATGAATCGAGCGTACGGGTGCTCAGCCGGCCAGAAGGGCGGGATACGAAAGCCGAGGATCGACCAGGTCCCCCTCTGTGTGCTGCAGCAACCCTCGATCCGATCTGATCTTAGACTGGGAATGAACTCTGTATGCCTAAGCCAACCGATGAAACGAGTGGGTGGGCGGACGGGCGGGCACTGCGCCGACCAGAGAGATGGGATGTGCAAGCCATGGATCGATAGGTTGGTAGGTGAGTTTAGGCACATTTTAATATTTTTGCATGCCAATGCCATTTTTATCGCATGTAAATTCATACAATGGTCCCTTAAGCCTTCACGTGAAGTTTCATGGCAAGACGACTCGTTTTCTATTTTTCACGATTTTTGAAACTTTTTACGGTTCGAGATTTTTTAAAATTTTTTTGGAAGGATTTTTTGCCCCAAACGTGGTAGACGTGATCCTTGTATTTTTGTTGGTATGCACAAAAAAATTCAGCTAAAAACTCGAATTGTACAAGATTTTATGACCATTTGAAAAAAATGTCCCCATTTCGGACACTTTAATGGCTACTGGCAGCAAACCTATAAAATCTCAAATGCACTTTAAGGGGGTGTGAGTTCTCGAGGTTTGATGAGGGATAGGTGGCCAATATAAGGGCCAAGTACAAACACCCATCGCACATCATGTGCGCACACCCCCTTCGGCCCCCCAATAGCCGGAACCCCAATGCCGCCGGTCAGGTTCTCTGGCGATGCTCCTATGATGGTGCACCGGTGAAGAAAAATACGGCACCAGCACATGCCCGAGCCCAACATGTGCTGCCATAACCCTCCGTCTGGTCTGATCTTAGACTGGAAATGAACTCCGTATTCCTAAGTCAACCCACGAAACGAGCGTGCGGGCGCTCAGCCGGCTAGACGGGCGGGATACGTAAGCCAGGGATTGGCCGGGTCCCCCTCTACGTGCTGCCGATCCTGCTGCCGCAACCCTCGGTCTGGTCCTATCTTAGACTAGGAATGAACTCCGTATGCCTAAACCAATCGACGAAATGAGCGAGCGGGCGGGCAGGCAGGCATTACGCCGGCCAGAGAGACAGGATGCGCAAGCCGTGGATCGATAGGTGGTAGGTGGGCACATCTTCATATTTCTGCATGGCAATGCCATTTTTATGGCTTGTAAATTCATACAATGGTCCCTTAAGCCTTCACGTGAAGTTTCATAGCAAGACGACTCGTTCTCTATTTTTCATTATTTTGGAAACCTTTTGCGGTTTGGGATTTTTTAAAATTTTTTCGGAAGGAGTTTTCCCCAAACTTGTAGACGTGATCCTTGTAGTTTTGTTGGCATGCACAAAAAAAAAGAGGTAAAAACTCAAAGTGTACAAGATTTTGTGACCATTTGAAAAAAATGTCCCCATTTCAGACACTTTAATGGCTACTGGCAGCAAACCTGTAAAATCTCAAATGCTCTTTAAGGTGGTGTCAGTTCTCGAGGTTCGATGATGGATAGGGGGCCAATGTAAGTGCCAAGTACCAGCACCCATCGCACATCATGTGCGCACACCCCCCCGATCACCGGAACCCCAATGCCGTCGATCAGGTTCTTCGGCGATGCTCCGGTGATGCTCCGACGATGGTGCCCCGGTGAAGAAGAATGCGGCACCAGCACATGCTCGAGCGCAGCATGTGCTGCCATAACCCTCGGTCTGGTCCGATCTTAGACTGGGAATAAACTCCGTATGCCTAAGCCAACCGACGAAACGAGCGGGCGGGCGGGCGGGCGGGCACTACACCGGCCAGAGAGACGGGATGCGCAAGCCGTGGATCGATAAAGTGGTAGGTGGGTTTAGGCACATCTTCATATTTCTGCATGCCAATGCCATTTTTATGGCTTGTAAATTCATACAATTGTCCCTTAAGCCTTCACATGAAGTTTCATGGCAAGACAACTCGTTTTCTATTTTTCATGATTTTTGAAACTTTTTACGGTTCGGGATTTTTTAAAATTTTTTTGGAAGTAGTTTTGGCCCCAAACTTGGTAGACGTGATCCCTGTATTTTTGTTGGCATGCAAAAAAAAATCAGCTAAAAACTCAAAGTGTACAAGATTTTGTGACCATTTGAAAAAAGTGTCCCCATTCCAGACACTTTAATGACTACTGGCAGCAAACCTGTAAAATCTGAAATGCTCTTTAAGGGGGTGTGAGTTCTCAAGGTTTGATGAGGGATAGGGGGCCAATATAAGGGCCAAGTACCAGCACCCATCGCACATCATGTGCGCACACCCCCCTGGCCCCCTCGATCGCTGGAACCCCAATGCCGTCGGTCAGGTTCCTGGCGATGCTCCGACGATGGTGCCCCGACAAAGAAAAATGCGGCACCAGCACATGCCCGAGCCTAGCATGTACTGTCACAGCCCTCGATCCGGTCCGATCTTAGACTAGGAATGAACTCCGTATGCTTAGACTGGGAATGAACTCCATGAAACGAGCGTACGGGTGCTCAGCCGGCCAAAGAGGCAGTATGCGCAAGCCGAGGATCGGTCAGGTCACCCTCTGCGTGCTGCCAATCTTGCTACCGTAACCCTTGGTCCGGTCTAATCTTAGACTAGGAATGAACTCTGTATGCCTAAGCCAATCGACGAAATGAGCGGGCGGACGGGTGGGCACTATGCCGGCCTGAGAGACGGGATGCGCAAGCCATGGATCGATAAGGTGGTAGGTGGGTTTAGGCACATCTTCATATTTCTGCGTGCCAATGCCATTTTTATGGCTTGTAAATTCATACAATGGTCCTTTAAGCCTTCACGTGAAGTTTCATGGCAAGACGACTTGTTTTCTATTTTTCACGATTTTTGAAACTTTTTACGGTTCGAGGTTTTTTAAAATGTTTTTGGAGGGAGTTTTGTCCCCAAACTTGGTAGACGTGATCCTTGTATATTTTTTGGCATGCACAAAAATATTCAGCTAAAAACTCGAAGTGTACAAGATTTTGTGACCATTTGAAAAAAATGTCCACAATTAAGACACTTTAATGGCTACTGGCAGCAAACCTGTAAAATCTCAAATTCTCTTTAAGGGGGTGTGAGTTCTCGAGGTTTGATGAGGGATAGGGGCCCATATAAGGGCCAAGTACCAGCACCCATCGCACATCATGTGTGCACACCCCCTACCCCCCCGATCATCGAAACCCTAATGCCGTCAGTCAGGTTCTCCGGTGATGCTCCGGTGATGGTGCCCCGACGAAGAAAAATGTGGCACGAGCACATGCCCTAGCCCAGCATGTGCTGCCGCAACCCTCGATCCGATCTTATCTTAGATTGGGAATCAACTCCATATGCTTAGACTGGGAATGAACTCTGTATGCCTAAGTCAACCCACGAAACGAGCGTGCGGGCGCTCACCGGCCAGAGGGACTGGATGCGCAAGCCGGGGATCGGTCGGGTCCCCCTCTGCATGCTGCCAATCCTACTGCCGCAACCCTCGGTTTGGTCTGATCTTAGACTGGGAATGAACTCCGTATGCCTAAGCCAACTGACGAAACGAGCGGGCTGGCAGGCGGGCGGGCACTACGTCGGTCAGAGAGACAGGATATGCAAGCCGTGGATCGATAGGGTGGTAGGTGGGTTTAGGCACATCTTCATATTTCTGTGTGCCAATACAATTCTTATGGCTTGTAAATTCATACAATGGTCCCTTAAGCCTTCACGTGAAGTTTCATGGCAAGACGACTCGTTTTCTATTTTTCATGATTTTCAAAACTTTTTACGGTTCGAGATTTTTTAAAATTTTTTCGGAAGGAATTTTGGTCCCAAACTTTTTAGACGTGATCCTTGTACTTTTGTTGGCATGCACAAAAAAATTCAGCTAAAACCTCGAAGTGTACAAGAGTTTGTAACCATTTGAAAAAAGTGTCCCCATTTCAAACACTTTAATGGCCACTGGCAGCAAACATGTAAAATCTCAAATGCTCTTTAAGGGGGTGTGAGTTCTCGAGGTTTGATGAGGGATAGGGGGCCAATATAAGGTCCAAGTACCAGCACCCACCGCACATCTTGTGTGCACACCCCCCCGGCCCCCCCGATCGCCAGAACCCCAATGTTGCCGGTCAGGTTCTCCGATGATGCTCCGACGATGGTGCCCCGACGAAGAAAAATGTGACACCAGCACATGCCTGAGCCCAGTATGTGCTGCCGCAACCCTTGGTCTGGTCCGATCTTAGATTGGGAATGAACTCCGTATGCTTAGACTGGGAATGAACTCCGTATGCCTAAGCCAACCGACGAAACAAGCAGGCAGGCGGGCACTATGCCAGCCAGAGAGACGGGATGCGCAAGCCGTGGATCGATAGGATGGTAGGTGGGTTTCGACGTATTTTTATATTTTTACGTGCCAATGCCATTTTTATGGCTTGTAAATTCATACAATGGTCCCTTAAGCCTTCACGTGAAGTTTCATGGCAAGATGACTCGTTTTCTATTTTTCATGATTTTCAAAACTTTTTGCAGTTTGGGATTTTTTAAAATTTTTTCGAAAGGATTTTTGGCCCCAAACTTGGTAGACGTGATCCTTGTATTTTTTTGGCATGCACAAAAAAAATTGGCTAAAAACTCGAAGTGTACAAGATTTTGTGACCATTTGAAGAAAGTGTCCCCATTTCAGACACTTTAATGACTATTGGCAGCAAGCCTGTAAAATATCAAGTTCTCTTTAAGGGGGTGTGAGTTCTCAAGGTTTGGTGAGGGATAGGGGGCCAATATAAGGGCCAAGTACCAGCACCCATCGCACATCATGTGGGCACACCCCCCGGCCCCCCCGATCGTCGGAACCCCAATGCCGCCGGTTAGGTTCTCTGGCGATGATCCGGCAATGGTGCCCCGGCGAAGAAAAATACGGCACCAGCACATGCCCCAGTCCAGCATGTGCTGCCACAACCCTCGGTCCGGTCCGATCTTAGACTGAGAATGAACTCCGTTTGCTTAGACTGGGAATGAACTCCGTATGCCTAAGTTAACCCACGAAACGAGCGTGCAGGCACTCATCTGACCAGAGGGGCGGGATGAGCAAGCCGGGGATCGGTCGGCTCCCCACCTACGTGCTGTCGATCTTACTGCCACAACCCTCGGTCTGATCCAGTCTTAGACTGGGAATGAACTCCGTATGCCTAAGTCAACCCATGAAACGAGGTGCGGGTAGACGGGCAGACACTACGCCGGCTAGAGAGAAGGGATCCGCAAGTCGTGGATCGATAGGGTGGTAGGTGGGTTTATTCACATCTTCATATTTCTGCATGCCAATGCCATTTTTATAGCTTGTAAATTCATACAATGGTCCCTTAAGCCTTCACGTGAAGTTTCATGGCGAGACGACTCGTTTTCTATTTTTCATAATTTTTGAAAATTTTTACGGTTCGGGATTTTTTAAAATTTTTTCGGAAGGAGTTTTGGCCCCAAACTTGGTAGACGTGATCCTTGTATATTTGTTGTCATGCATAAAAAAAAGTAACTAAAAACTCGAAGTGTACAAGATTTTGTGACCATTTGAAAAAAGTGTCCCCATTTCAGACACTTTAATGGCTACTGGTAGCAAACCCATAAAATCTCAAATGCTCTTTAAGGGGGTGTGAGTTCTCGAGGTTTGATGAGGGATAGGGAGCCAATAGAAGGGCCAAGTACCAGCACCCATCGCATATCATGTGCGCACACCTACCCCAACCCCTCCGATCGCCGAAACCCTAATGCCGTCGGTCAGGTTCTCCGGCGATGGTGCCCCGACGAAGAAAAATACGGCACCAGCACATGCCCGAGCCTAGCATGTGCTGCTGCAACCCTCGGTCTGATCTGATCTTAGACTTGAAATGAACTCCGTATGCTTAGACTAGGAATGAACTCTGTGTGCCTGAGCCAACCAATGAAACGAGCGAGCGGGTGGGCAGGCGGGCACTATGCCGACCAGAGAGAAGGGATGTGCAATCCATGGATCGATAGGGTGGTAGGTGGGTTTAGGCACATCTTCATATTTTTGCTTGCCAGTGCCATTTTTATGGCTTGTAAATTCATACAATGGTCCATTACGCCTTCACGTGAAGTTTGATGGCAAGACGACTCATTTTCTATTTTTCATGATTTTTGAAACTTTTTACGGTTTGGGATTTTTGAAAATTTTTTCGGAAGGGGTTTTGGCCCCTAACTTGGTAGACGTGATCCTTGTATTTTTGTTGGCATGCATAAAAAAATTCAGCCAAAAACTCGAAATGTACAAGATTTTGAGATCATTTGAAAAAAGTGTCCCCATTTCAGACACTTTAATGGCTACTGGCAGCAAACCTGTTAAATCTCAAATGCTCTTTAAGGGGGTGTGAGTTCTCCAGGTTTGCTGAGGGATAGGGGGCCAATATAAGGGCCAAGTACCAGCACCCATCGCACATCATGTGCGCACATCGCCCTCGGCCCCCCTGATCGTCGGAACCTTAATGCCACCGGTCAGGTTCTTCGACGATGCTCCGGTGATGGTGCCTCGACGAAGAAAAATACGGCACCGGCACATGCCCGAGCCCAGCATGTGCTGTCGCAACCCTCGGTCCAGTCTGATCTTAGACTAGGAATGAGCTCCGTATGCCTAAGTCAAACCACGAAATGAGCGTGCGGGCGCTCAGCCAGCCATAGGGGCGGCATGCGCAAGCCGGAGATCGACCAAGTCCCCCTTTGTGTGCTATCGCAACCCTCGATCTGGTCCAATCTTAGACTGGGAATGAACTCCGTATACCTAAACCAACCGACAAAACGAGTGGGCAAGCGAACGGGTGGGCACTACGCCGGCCAAAGAGACGGGATAAGCAAGCTGTGGATCGATAGGGTGGAAGGTGGGTTTAGGCACATCTTCATGTTTCTGCACACCAATGCCATTTTTATGGCTTGTAAATTCATACAACGGTCCCTTAAGCCTTCACGTGAAGTTTCATGGCAAGAAGACTCGTTTTCTATTTTTCATGATTTTTGAAACTTTTTACGGTTCGGTATTTTTTAAAATTTTTTTGGAAGGAGTTTTGGCCCCAAAAATGGTAGATGAGATCCTTGTATTTTTCTTGGCATGCACAAAAAAATGCAGTTAAAAACTTGAAGTGTACAAGATTTTGTGACCATTTGAAAAAAGTGTACCCATTTCAGACGCTTTAACGACTACTGGCAGCAAACCTGTAAAATCTCAAATGCTCTTTAAGGGGGTGTGAGTTCTTAAGGTTTGATGAGGGATAGGGGCCCAATATAAGGGCCAAGTACTAGCACCCATCTCACATCATGTGTGCACACCCCCCCGACCCACCCGATCGTCGGAACCCCAATGCCATCGATTAGGTTTTCCCGCGATGCTCCGGCGATGGTGCCCCGATGAAGAAAAATGTGGCTGCAGCACATGCCCGAGCCCAACATGTGCTACCGCAACCCTCGGTCCGATCCGATCTTAGACTCAAAATGAACTCCGTATGCTTAGATTGGGAATGAACTCTGTATGCTTAGATTGGGAATGAACTCCGTATGCCTAAGTTAACCCATGAAACGAGCGTGCGGGTGCTCAGCCGACCAGATGAGCGGGATGCACAAGCCGAGGATCATCCGGGTCCTCCTCTGGGTGCTACCGATCCTACTGCTGCAACCTTCGGTCCGATCCGATCTTAGACTGGGAATGAACTCCGTATGCCTAAGCCAATCGATGAAACGAGCAGGCGGGCAGGAGGACGGGCACTACGCCGGCCAGAGGGATGGGATGCACAAGCTGTGGATCGATAGGGTGGTAGGTGGGTTTAGGCACATCTTCATATTTCTGTGTGCCAATGCCATTTTTATGGCTTGTAAATTCATGCAACGGTCCCTTAAGCCTTCACGTGAAGTTTCATGGCAAGACGACTCGTTTTCTATTTTTCATGATTTTCAAAACTTTTTACAGTTCGAGATTTTTTAAAATTTTTTTGGAAGGAGTTTTTGCCTCAAACATGGTAGACTTGATCCTTGTATTTTTGTTGGCATGCACAAAAAAATTCAACTAAAAACTCGAAGTGTACAAGATTTTGTGTCCATTTGAAAAAAGTGTCCCCATTTCAGACACTTTAATGCTACTGCCAGCAAACCTGTAAAATCTCAAATGCTCTTTAAGGGGGTGAGAGTTCTCAAGGTTTGATGAGGGATAGGGGGCCAATATAAGGGCCAAGTACCAGCACTCGTTGCACATTATGTGCGCACACTCCCCCGGCCCCCCGATCGTTGGAACCCCAATGCCGCTTATCAGGTTCTCCGGCGATGCTCTGGCGATGGTGCCCCATGAAGAAAAATGCGGCACCAGCACATGGCCGAGCCCAACATGTGCTGCCGCAACCCTCGATCCGATCTGATCTTAGACTGGGAATGAACTCTGTATGCTTAGACTGGGAATGAACTCCGTATGCCTAAGTCAACCCACGAAACAAGCATGCTGGCGCTTAGTCGACCAGAGTGGCAGGATGCACAAGCCGAGGATCGATTGGGTCCCCCTCTGTGTGCTGCCACAACCCTCGGTCTGGTCCGATCTTAGACTGGGAATGAACTTTGTACGCCTAAGCCAACCGATGAAACGAACGGGCGGGTGGGCGGGCGGGCACTACGTCGGCCAGAGAGACGGGATGTGTAAGCCGTGGATCGATAGGGTGGTAGGTGGGTTTAGGTACATCTTCATATTTCTACGTGCCAATGCCATTTTTATGGCCTGTAAATTCATACAATGGTCCCTTAAGCCTTCACGTGAAGTTTCATGGCAAGACGACTCATTTTCTATTTTTCACGATTTTTGAAACTTTTTACGGTTTGGGATTTTTTAAAATTTTTTCAAAAGGAGTTTTGGCCCCAAACTTGGTAGACATGATCCTTGTATTTTTGTTGGCATGCACAAAAGAATTCAGCTAAAAACTCGAAGTGTGCAAGATTTTGTGACTATTTGAAAAAAGTGTCCCCATTTCGAACACTTTTGTGGCTACTGGCAGCAAACCTGTAAAATCTGAAATGCTCTTTAAGGGGCTATGTGTTCTCAAGGCTTGATGAGGGATAGGGGGCCAATATAAGGGCCAAGTACCAGCACCTCTCGCACATCATGTGCGCACACCCCCCCGATCGCCGGAACCCCAATGCCGTCTGGCAATGTGCCTCGACGAAGAAAAATACAGCACCAGCACATGCTCGAGCCCAGCATGTGCTGCCATAACCCTCGGTCCGGTCTGATCTTAGACTGGGAATGAACTCTTTATGCTTAGACTGGGAATGAACTCCGTATGCCTAAGTCAAGCCACAAAACGAGCGTGCGGGCGCTTAGGCGGCCAGAGGGGCGGGATGCGCAAACCGGGGACCGACCGGCTCCCCCTCTGCGTGCTGTCGATCCTGCTGCCGCAACCCTTGGTCTAGTCTGATCTTAGACTGGGAATGAACACCGTATGCCTAAGCCGACCGACGAAACGAGCTGGCGAGTGGGCACTATGCCAGACAGAGAGACGAGATGCGCAAGCCATAGATCGATAGGGTGGTAGGTGGGTTTAGGCACATCTTCATATTTCTGTGTGCCAATGCGATTTTTATGGCTTGTAAATTCATACAATGGTCCCTTAAGCCTTCACGTGGAGTTTCATGGCAAGACGACTCGTTTTCTATTTTTCACGATTTTCAAAACTTTTAACGGTTCGGGATTTTTTAAAATTTTTTCAAAAGGAGTTTTGGCCCCAAACTTGGTAGATGCGATCCTTGTGTTTTTTTTGGCATGCACGAAAAAATTCAGGTAAAAACTCGAAGTGTACAAGATTTTGTGACCATTTGAAAAAAGTGTCCCCATTTTAGACACTTTAATGGCTATTGGCAGCAAACCTGTAAAATCTCAAATGCTCTTTAAGGGGGTGTGAGTTCTCGAGGTTTGATGAGGGATAGGGGGCCAATATAAGGGCCAAGTACCAGCACCCATCGCACATCATGTGCGCACACCCCCCGGCCCCCCCGATCGCCGGAACCTCAATGCCGTCGGTCAAGTTCTCTGGTGATGCTCCGATGATGGTGCCCCGGTGAAGAAAAATGCGGCACCAACACATGCCTGAGCCCATCATGTGCTACCGAAACCCTCGGTCTAATTCGATCTTAGACTGGGAATGAACTCTGTATGCCAAGACTGGGAATGAACTTCGTGTGCCTAAGTCAACCCATGAAACGAGCGTGCAGGCACTCAGCAGGCCAGGGGGGCTGGATGCGCAAGCCGGGGATCGATCGGGTCTCCCTCTACGTGCTGCCAATCTTGTTGCCGCAACCCTCGGTCTGGTCCGATCTTAGACTGGGAAAGAACTCCGTGTGCCTATGCCAACCAACGAAACGAGCGGGCGGGCAACGGGCAGGCACTATGTCGGCTAGAGAGACGGGATGCGTAAGTCGTGGATCAATAGGGTGGCAGGGGGTTTAGGCACATCTTCATATTTTTGTGTGCCAATGCCATTTTTATGGATTGTAAATTCATCCAATGGTCCTTTAAGCCTTCACGTGAAGTTTTATGGCAAGAGGACTCATTTTCTATTTTTCATGATTTTTGAAACTTTTTACTCTTCGGGATTTTTTTAAATTTTTTCGAAAAGTGATCCTTTTATTTTTTTTTGGCATGCATAAAAAATTTCAGCTAAAAACTCGAAGTGTACAAGATTTTGTGACCATTTGAAAAAAGTTTCCCCATTTTAGTCACTTTAAAGGCTACTGGCAGCAAACCTGAAAAATCTCAAATGCTCTTTAAGGGGTGTGAGTTCTCGAGGTTCGATGAGGGATAGAAGGCCAATATAAGGGCCAAGCACCAGCACCCAACGCACATCATGTGCGTACACCCCCCATCCGGCCCCCCCGATCGCTGGAACCCCAATGCCGTCCGACGATGGTGCCTCGATGAAGAAAAATGTGAGACCAGCACATGCCCGAGCCCAGCATGTGCTGTCGCAACCCTTGGTCTGGTTTGATCTTAGACGGGAATGAATTCCGTATGCTTAGACTGGGAATGAACTCCGTATGCCTAAGTCAAGCCATGAAACGAGCGTACGGGCGCTCAGTCGGCCAAAGGGATGGGATGCGCTAGCCGGAGATCGACCGGGTCCCCCTCTGCGTGCTGCTGATCTTGCTGCTGTAACCCTTGGTCTGATCTGATCTTAGACTGGGAATAAACTCCGTATGCCTAAGCCAACCGACGAAACGAGCGGGCGGGCGGGCGGGCACTACGCCGGCCAAAGAGATGGGATGCGCAAGCCGTGGATCAATAGGGTGGTAGGTTGGTTTAGGCACATCTTCATATTTCTGTGTGCCAATGCCATTTTTATGGCTTGTAAATTCTTACAATGGTACCTTAAGCCTTCACATGAAGTTTCATGTCAAGACGACTCGTTTTCTATTTTTCACGATTTTCAAAACTTTTTACAGTTTGGGATTTTTTAAAATTTTTTTCGAAGGAGTTTTGGCCCCAAACATAGTAGACATGATCCTTGTATTTTTGTTGGCATGCATAAAAAAATTCAGCTAAAAACTCAAAGTGTACAAGATTTTGTGACCATTTGAAAAAAGTGTCCCCATTTCAAACACTTTAATGGCTACTGCCAGCAAACCTGTAAAATCTCAAATGCTCTTTAAGGGGGTGTGAGTTCTCAAGGTTTGATGAGGGATAGGGGGCCAATATAAGGGACAAGTACCAGCACCCATCACACATCATGTGCACATAACCCCCCCGGCCCCTCTGATCACCGGAACCCCAATGTTGTCGGTTAGGTTCTCCGACGATGCTCCAACGATGGTGCCCCGACAAAGAAAAAAATGGCACTAGCACATGCCCAAGCCCAGTATGTGCTGCCGTAACCCTCGGTCTGATCTGATCTTAGACTGGGAATGAACTTCGTATGCTTAGATTGGGAATGAACTCCGTATGCCTAAGTCAAGCCACGAAATGAGCGTACGGGCGCTCAACCGGCCAGAGAGGCAGGATGCGAAGTCGGTCGGGCGCTAACCGGTCGGGTCCCCCTCTCCGTGCTGTCAATCCTGCTACTGCAACCCTTGGTCTGATCTGATCTTAGACTAGGATTGAACTTCGTATGCCTAAGCCAACCGACGAAATGAGCGGGCGGGCGGGCGGATGAGCACAACGCCGGCCAGAGAGACGGGATGCGCAAGTCATGGATCGATAGGGTGGTAGGTGGGTTTAGGTACATCTTCATATTTCTACGTGCCAATGCCATTTTTATGGCTTGTAAATTCATACAATGGTCCCTTAAGCCTTCACGTGAAGTTTCATGGCAAGACGACTCGTTTTCTATTTTTCACGACTTTCAAAACTTTATGCGGTTCGGGATTTTTTAAAATTTTTTCAGAAGGAGTTTTGGCATTTAGGGTTTGGGGGACGTGATCCTTGTATTTTTGTTGGTGTGGACAAAAAAATTCAGCTAAAAACTCGAAGTGTACAAGATTTTGTGACCATTTGAAAAAAGGGTCCCCATTTCAGACACTTTAATGGCTATTGGCAGCAAACCTGTAAAATCTCAAATGCTCTTTAAACGGGTGTGAGTTCTCGAGGCTTGATGAGGGATAGGGGGCCAATATAAGGGCCAAGTACCAGCACCCATCGCACATCATGTGCGTGCAGCCCCCTGGCCCCCCGATCATCGGAACCCCAATGCCGTCAATCAGGTTCTCTGGCGATGCTCCGACGATGGTGCCCCGACGAAGAAAAATGCAGCACCAGCACATGCCCGAGCTCAACATGTGCTGCCGCAACCCTCGGTCTGGTCTGATCTTAGACTGGGAATGAACTTCGTATGCTTAGAGTGGGAATGAACTCCGTATGCCTAAGTCAACCAACGAAACGAGCGTGTGGTCGCTCAGTCGGCCAGAGGGTTGGGATGTGCAAGCCTGGGATCGGTCGGGCCCCCCTCTGCGTGCTGCCGATCTTGCTACCGCAACCCTCGGTCCGGTCTGATCTTAGACTGGGAATGAACTTCGTATGCCTAAGCCAACCGACGAAACGAGCGTGCGGGCGGGCGGGCACTACGCCGGCCAGAGAGATGGGATGCCCAAGCCGTGGATCGATAGGGTGGTAGGTGGGTTTAGGCACATCTTCATATTTCTACGTGCCAATGCCATTTTTATGGCTTGTAAATTCATACAATGGTCCCTTAAGCCTTCACGTGAAGTTTCATGGCAAGATGACTCGTTTTCTATTTTTCACAATTTTCAAAACCTTTTACGGTTTGAGATTTTTTAAAATTTTTTCGAAAGGAGTTTTGGCATCAACTTGGTAGACGTGATCCTTTTATTTTTGTTGTCACGCACAAAAAAATTCAGCTAAAAACTTGAAGTGTACAAGATTTTGTGACCATTTGAAAAAAGTGTCCCCATTTCAAACACTTTAATGGCTACTGGCAGCAAACCTGTAAAATCTCAAATGCTCTTTAAGGGGCTGTGAGTTCTCAAGGTTTGATAAGGGATAGGGGGCCAATATAAGGGCTAAGTACCAGCACCCATCGCACATCATGTGCGCACACCCCCCCGGCCCCCCCGATCGTCGGAACCCCAATGCCGCCGGTCAGGTTCTCCGATGATGCTCAGGCGATGGTGCCCCGGTGAAGAAAAATACGGCACCAGCACATGCTCAAGCCCAGCATGTGCTGCTGTTAACCTCGGTCCAATCCGATCTTAGACTGGGAATGAACTCCATATGCCTCAGCCAACAGACGAAACGAGCGGGCGGGCACTACGTCGGCTAGAGAGGCGGGATGCGCAAGCCGTGGATCGATAGGGTGGTAGGTGGGTTTGGGCACATCTTCATATTTCTGCATGCCAATGCCATTTTTATGGCTTGTAAATTCATACAATGGTCCCTTAAGCCTTCACGTGAAGTTTCATGGCAAGATGACTCATTTTCTATTTTTCATGATTTTTGAAACTTTTTACGGTTCGGGATTTTATAAAATTTTTTCGGAAGGTGTATTTTTCATGGCAAGATGGCATGCACAAAAAAATTCAGCTAAAAACTCGAAGTGTACAAGATTTTGCGACCATTTGAAAAAAGTGTCCCCATTTGAGACACTTTAATGGCTACTGGCGGCAAACCTATAAAATCTCAAATGCTCTTTAAAGGGGTGTGAGTTCTCGAGGTTTGATGAGTGATAGGGGGCCAATATGAGGGCCAAGTACCAGCACCAATTGCACATCATGTGCGCACACCCCCCGACCCGCCCATCGTTGAAACCCCAATGCCACCGGTCAGGTTCTCCGACGATGCTCCGACGATGGTGCCCCGGCGAAGAAAGATGTGACACCGGCACATGCCCAAGCCCATCATGTGCTGCCGTAACCCTCGATCCGGTCTGATCTTCGACTGAGAATGAACTCTGTATGCCTAAGTTAACCCACGAAATGAGCGTGTGGGCACTCAGCCGCCCAGAGGGGCGGGACGCGCAAGTCGGGGATCGGTCGGGTCCCCCTCTGCGTGCTGCCAATCCTACTGCCGTAACCCTTGATCCGGTCTGATCATAGACTGGGAATCAACTCTGTATGCCTAAGCCAACTGACGAAACGATAGGGCGGACGGGTGGGCGGGCACTACGCCAGCCAGAAAGATAGGATGCACAAGCTGTGGATCGATAGGGTGGTAGGTGGGTTTAGGCACATCTTCATATTTCTATGTGCCAATGCCATTTTTATGGCTTGTAAATTCATACAATGGTCTCTTTAGCCTTCACGTGTAGTTTCATGACAAGATGACTCGTTTTCTATTTTTCATGATTTTTGAAACTTTTTATGGTTCGGGATTTTTGAAATTTTTTCGGAAGGAGTTTTGGCCCCAAACTTGGTAGACGTGATCCTTGAATTTTTTTTGGAATGCACAAAAAAATTCAGCTAAAAACTCGAAGTGTACAAGATTTTGTGACAATTTAAAAAAAGTGTCCCCATTTCAGACTCTTTAATGGCTACTGGCAACAAACCTGTAAAATCTCAAATGCTCTTTAAGAGGGTGTGAGTTCTCGAGGTTTGATGAGGGATAGGGGGCCAATATAAGGGCGAAGTACCAGCACCCATCGCACATCATGTACGCACTCCCCCCGGCCTCCCCGTTTGTTGGAACCACAATGCCGCCGATCAGGTTCTTCGACGATGCTCTGGCGATGGTGCCCCGTCGAAGAAAAATACGGCACCAGCATAAGCCCGAGCCCAGCATGTGCTGCCGTAACCCTCGATCCGGTCCGATCTTAGACTAGGAATGAACTCCGTATCCCTAAGTCAACCCACGAAATAAGTGTGCGGGCGCTCAACCGGCCAGAGGGGCGAGACACGCAAGTCAGGGTTCGGTCGGGTCTCCCTCTGCGTGCTGCTGATCCTGCTGCCGTAACCTTCTAAATTCTATTTTTCATGATTTTCAAAACTTTTTATGGTTCCGGATTTTTTTTAAATTTTTTCAGAAGGTGTTTTGGCCCCAAACTTGGTAGACGTGATCCTTGTATTTTTTTTGGCATGAACAAAAAAATTCAGGTAAAAACTCGAAGTGTACAAGATTTTGTGACCATTTGAAAAAAGTGTCCCCATTTCAGACACTTTAATGGCTATTGGCAGCAAACCTGTAAAATCTCAAATGCTCTTTAAGGGGGTGTGAGTTCTCGAGGTTTGATGAGGGATAGGGGGCCAATATAAGGGCCAAGTACCAGCACCCATCGCACATCATGTGCGCACACCCCCCCAGCCCCTCCGATCATCGAAACCCTAATGCCGTCGGTCAGGTTCTCTGATGATGCTCTGACGATGGTGGCCCGACGAAGAAAAATGCGACACCAGCACATGCCTGAGCCAAGCATGTGCTGTCGCAACCCTCGATCCGGTCCGATCTTAAACTGGGAATGAACTCTGTATGCTTAGACTGGGAATGAACTCCGTATGCCTAAGTCAACTGACGAAACAAGCATGGGGGCGCTCAACCAACCAGAGGGGTGGGATGCACAAGCCAGGGATCGATTGGGTCCCCCTCTACGTGCTGCCAATCTTGCTGCCGCAACACTCAGTCTGGTCCAATCTTAGATTGGGAATGAACTCCGTATTCCTAAGGCAACCGATGAAACGAGCGGGCGGGCGGGCACTATGTTGGCCAGAGAGACGGGATGCGCAAGCCGTGGATCGATAAGGTGGTAGGTGGGTTAAAGCACATCTTCATCTTTCTATGTGCCAATGCCACTTTTATGGCTTGTAAATTCATACAATGGTCCCTTAAGCCTTCACGTGAAGTTTAATGGCAAGACGACTCGTTTTCTATTTTTCATGATTTTTGAAACTTTTTGCGGTTCGAAATTTTTTAAAATTTTTTTGGAAGGACTTTTAGCCCCAAACTTGGTAGATGTGATCCTTCTATTTTTGTTGGCATGCACAAAAACATTCAGCTAAAAACTCGAAGTGCACAAGATTTTGTGACCATTTGAAAAAAGTGTCCCCATTACAGACACTTTAATAGCTACTGGCAGCAAACCTGTAAAATCTCAAATGCCTTTTAAGGGGGTATGAGTTCTCGAGAATTGATAAGGGATAGGGGGCCAATATAAGGGCCAAGTACCAGTACCCATCGCACATCATGTGTGCACACCCCTCTGGCCCCCCCAATCGTCGGAACCCCAATGCTGTCGATCGGATTCTCCGACGATGGTGCCCCGGTGAAGAAAAATACGGCACCAGCACATGCCCGAGCCGAGCATGTGCTGCCGTAACCCTCAGTCCGGTCTGATCTTAGACTGGGAATGAACTCCGTATGCCTAAGCCAACCAACGAAACGAGCGGACGGGCGGGCGGGCCGGCGAGCACTACGCTGGCCAGAGAGATGGGATGCGCAAGCCGTGGACTGATAGGGTGGTAGGTGGGTTTAGGCACATCTCCATATTTCTGCACGCCAATGCCATTTTTATGGCTTGTAAATTCATACAATGGTCCCTTAAGCCTTCACGTGAAGTTTCATGGCAGGACGACTCGTTTTCTATTTTTCACGATTTTTGAAACTTTTTGCGGTTTAGGATTTTTTAAAATTTTTTCGGAAGGAGTTTTGGCCCCAAAATTGGTAATGTGATCCTTGTATTTTTGTTGGCATGCATAAAAAACTTCAGCTAAAAACTCGAAGTATACAAGATTTTGTGACCATTTGAAAAAAGTGTCCCCATTTAAGACACTTTAATGGCTACTGGCAGCAAACCTGTAAAATCTCAAATGCTCTTTAAGGGGGTGTGAGTTCTCGAGGTTTGATGAGGGATAGGGGTCCAATATAAAGGCCAAGTACCAGCACCCATCGCACATCATGTGCGCAAGCCAGGGATCGATCGGGTCCCCCTCTACGTGCTGCCAATCCTGCTGCCGCAACACTCGGTCCGATCCAATCTTAGACTGGGAATGAACTCCATATGCCTAAGCCAACCGATGAAATGAACGGGAGGGCGGGCGGGCACTACGCCGGCTAGAGAGACGAGATGCGCAAGCCGTGAATCGATAGGATGGTAGGTGGGGTTAGGCACATCTTCATATTTCTACATGCCAATGCCATTTTTATGGCTTGTAAATTCATACAATGGCCCCTTAAGCCTTCACGTGACGTTTCATGGCAAGACGACTCCTCTTCTATTTTTCATGATTTTCAAAACTTTTTACGGTTCGAGATTTTTTTAAACTTTTTCAGAAGGTGTTTTGGCCCCAAACTTGGTAGACGTAATCCTTGTATTTTTTTTGGCATGCACAAAAAAATTCAGCTAAAAACTCGAAGTGTACAAGATTTTGTGACCATTTGAAAAAAGTGTTCCCATTCCAAACACTTTAATGGCTACTGACAGCAAACCTGTAAAATCTCAAATGCTCTTTAAGGGGGTGCGAGTTCTCGAGGTTTGATGAGGGATAGGGGGCCAATATAAGTGCAAGTACCAGCACCCATCACACATCTTGTGCGCACACCCCCTCGGCCCCCCCTATCGTCGGATCTCCAATGCCGTCGGTCAGGTTCTCCGACGATGCTCCGGGGATGCTCCGGTGATAGTGCCCTGGCGAAGAAAAATGCAGCAACAGCACATGCTCGAGCCCAGCATGTGCTGCCGCAACCTTCTGTCTGGTTCAATCTTAGACTGGGATTGAACTCCGTATGCCTAAGCCAACTGACGAAACGAGCGGGCTGGCGGGCGGGCGGGTGCTGCGCCGGCCAGAAAGACGGGATGCGAAAGCCGTGGATCGATAGGGTGGGAGGTGGGTTTAGGCACATCATCATATTTCTGCATGCCAATGCCACTTTTATGGCTTGTAAATTCATACAATGGTCCCTTAAGCCTTCACGTGAAGTTTCAAGGCAAGACGACTCGTTTTCTATTTTTCACGATTTTTGAAACTTTTTACGGATCGAGATTTTTTAAAATTTTTTTGGAAGGAGTTTTGGCCCCTAACTTGGTAGACATGATCCTTGTATTTTTTGTTGGCATGCACAAAAAACTTCAGCTAAAAACTCGAAGTGTACAAGATTTTGTGACCATTTGAAAAAAGTGTCCTCATTTAAGACACTTTAATGGCTACTAGCAGCAAACCTGTAAAATCTGAAATGCTCTTTAAGGGGGTGTGAGTTGTTGAGGTTTGATGAGGGATAGGGGGCCAATATAAGGGCCAAGTACCAGCACCCATCGCACATCATGTGCGCACACCCCCACCGGCCTCCCCGATCGCCAGAACCTAAATACCGTCGGTCAGGTTCTCCGACGATGCTCCGGCGATGGTGCCTCGATGAAGAAAAATGCGGCACCAGCACATGCCCGAGCCCAGCATGTGCTGCCGCAACCCTCGGTTGGGTCTGATCTTAGACTTGGAATGCCTAAGCCAACCGATGAAACGAGCGGGTGGGCGATCGGGGGGTCACTACGCCGGCCAGAGAGACGGGATGCGCAAGCATTGTATCAATAAGGTGGTACATGGGTTTAGGCACATCTTCATATTTCTACATGCCAATGCCATTTTTATGGCTTGTAAATTCATACAATGGTCCCTTAAGCCTTCACATGAAGTTTCATGGCAAGACGACTTGTTTCTTATTTTTCATGATTTTTGAAACTTTTTGAGGTTTGGGATATTTTAAAATATTTTCAAAAGGAGTTTCAACCCCAAACTTGGTAGACATGATCCCTGTATTTTTAGTGGCTTGCACAAAAAAAATCAGCCAAAAATTCGAAGTGCACAAAATCTTATGACAATTTCAAAAAAGTGTCCCCATTTCAGACACTTTAATGGCTACTGGCAGCAAACCTGTAAAATCTCAAATGCTCTTTAAGGGGGTGTGAGTTCTTGAGGTTTGATGAGGGATAGGGGGCCAATATAAGGGCCAAGTACCATCTCCCATCATAAATCATGTGCGCACACCCCCCCGGCCCCCCGATCGCTGAAACCCCAGTGCCGTCGATCAGGTTCTCCAGTGATGCTCCGGTGATGGTGCCCCGACGATCAAAAATACGACACCAGCACATGCTCGAGCCCAACATCTGCTATCGCAACCCTCGGTCCGATCGGATCTTAGACTGAGAATGAACTCCGTATGGTTAGATTGGGAATCAACTTTGTATGCTTAAACTAGGAATGAACTCCGTATGCCTAAGTCAACCCAGGAAATAAGCGTGCGGGCACTCAGTTGGCCAGAAGGGTGGGATTCGCAAGCCGGGGATCAGTCGGGTCCCCCTCTGCGTGCTGTCAATCCTGCTACCACAACCCTCAGTCCAATTCGATCTTAGACTGGGAATGAACTCCATATGCCTAAGCCAACCACGAAACGAGCAGGCGGGCGGGCGGGCGCTACGCCGGCCAAATAGATGGGATGCGCAAGCCGTGGATCGATAGGGTGGTAGGTGGGTTTACGCACATCTTCATATTTCTATGTGCCAATGCCATTTTTATGGCCTGTAAATTCATACAACGGTCCCTTAAGCCTTCACGTGAAGTTTCATGGCAAGACGACTCGTTTTCTATTTTTCATGAATTTTGAAACTTTTTGTGGTTCAAGATTTTTTAAATTTTTTTCGGAAAGAGGTTTGGCCCCAAACTTGGTAGACGTGATCCTTGTATTTTTGTTGGCATGCACAAAAAAATTCAGCAAAAAATTCGAAGTGTACAAGATTTTGTGACCATTTGAAAAAAGTGTCCCCATTTCAGACACTTTAATGGCTACTGGCAGCAAACCTATAAAATCTCAAATGCTCTTTAAGGGGTGTGAGTTCTCGAGGTTTGATGAGGGATAGGGGGCCAATATAAGGGCCAAGTACCAGCACCCATCGCACATCATGTGCGCACACCCCCTGGCCCCCCCAATCGTCGGAACCCTAATATCACCGGTCAGGTTCTCCGACGATGCTCCGGCGATGGTTCCCCGACGAAGAAAAATACGGCACCAGAACATGCCCGAGCCCAGCATGTGCTACCGCAACCCTCAGTCCGCTTTGATCTTAGACTGGGAATGAACTTCGTATGCCTAAGCCAACCGACGAAATGAACGGGCAGACGGCCGGGTGGGTGGGCGGGCACTACGTCGGCCAGAGAGACGGGATGCGCAAGCCATGGATTGATAGGGTGGTAGGTGGGTTTATGCACATCTTCATATTTCTGCATGCCAATGCCTTTTTTATGGCTTGTAAATTCATACAATGGTCCCTTAAGCCTTCATGTGAAGTTTCATGGCAAGACGACCCCTTTTCCATTTTTCATGATTTTTGAAACTTTTTGTGGTTCGAGATTTTTTAAATTTTTTTCAGAAGGAGATTTGGCCCCAAACTTGGTAGACGTGATCCTAGTATTTTTGTTGGCATGCACAAAAGAAATCAGCTAAAACTCGAATTGTACAAGATTTTGTGACCATTTGAAAAAAGTGTCCCCATTTCAGACACTTTAATGGCTACTGGCAGCAAACTTGGAAAATCTCAAATGCTCTTTAAGGGGGTGTGAGTTCTCGAGGTTTGATGAGGGATAGGGGGCAATATAAGGGCCAATATAAGGGCCATGTACCAGCACCCATCACACATCATGCGCGCACACCCCACCCGGCCCCCCCGATCGCTGGAACCCCAATGCCGTCGGTCAAGTTCTCCGGCGATGCTCCGACGATGGTGCCCCGGTGAAGAAAAATACGACACTAGCACATGCTCAAGCTGAACATGTGCTATCGCAACCCTTTATCTGGTCTGATCTTAGACTGGGAATGAACTCCGCATGCTTAGACTGGGAATGAACTCCGCATGCCAAAGTCAACCCAGGAAACGAGGCGCTCAACCGGCCAGAGGGGCAGGATGCGCAAGCCGGGGATCGACTGGGTCCCCCTCTATGTGCTGCCAATGTTGCTACCGTAACCCTCGGTTCGGTCTAATCTTAGACTGGGAATGAACTCCGTATGCCTAAGCCAACCGATGAAATGAGCGGGCGGGCTGGCGGGCACTACGCCAACCAGAGAAACGGGATGTGCAAGCCGTGGATCGATAGGGTGGTAGGTGGGTTTAAGCACATCTTCATATTTCTACGTGCCAATGCTATTTTTATGGCTTGTAAATTAATACAATGGTCCCTTAAGCCTTCACGTGAAGTTTCATGGCAAGACGAATCTTTTTCTATTTTTCATAATTTTTGAAACTTTTTGCAGTTCGGGATTTTTTAAAATTTTTTCAAAAGGAGTTTTGGTCCCAAACTTGGTAGACGTGATCCTTGTATTTTTGTTGGCATGCACAAAAGAAATCATTTAAAAACTCAAATTGTACACGATTTTGTGACCATTTGAAAAAAATGTCCCCATTTCAGACACTTTAATGGCTACTGGCAGCAAACCTGTAAAATCTCAAATGCTCTTTAAGGGGTGAGAGTTCTCAAGGTTTGATGAGGGATAGGGGGCCAATATAAGGGCCAAGAACCAGCACCGATCGCACATCATGTGCGTACACCCCCCCAGCCCTCCCGATCGTCAGAACCCCAATGCCGCCGGTCTGGTTCTCCGACGATGCTCCGGCAATGGTGCCCCAGTGAAGAAAAATGCGGCACCAGCACATGCTTGAGCCCAGCATGTGCTGCCACAACCCTCAGTGCAGTTCGATCTTAGACTGGGAATGAACTCTATATGCTTAGACTGGGAATGAACTCCGTATGCTTAGACTGGGAATGAACTCCGTATGCCTAAGCCAACCCACGAAATGAGCGTACGGACGCTCAGCCGGCCATAAGGGCGGGATGTGCGAGTCAGGGATCGACCGAGTCCCCCTCTGTGTGTTGTCGATCCTGCTGTCGTAACCCTTGGTCCGGTCTGATCTTAGACTGGGAGTGAACTCCGTATGCCTAAGCCAACGACGAAACGAGCGGACGGGCGGGCGGGCACTACACCGGCCATAGAGACGAAATGCGCAAGCCGTGGATCGACAGGGTGGCAGTTGGGTTTAAGCACATCTTCATATTTCTGCTTTCCAATGAAATTTTTATGGCTTGTAAATTCATACAATGGTCCCTTAAGCCTTCACATGAAGTTTCATGCCAAGACGACTCGTTTTCTATTTTTCACGATTTTCAAAACATTTTTGGTTCGAGATTTTTTAAAATTTTTTCGGAAGGAGTTTTGGCCCCAAACTTGGTAGACGTGATCCTTGTATTTTTTTTGGCATGCACAAAAAAATTCAGCTTAAAACTCGAAGTGTACAAGATTTTGTGACCACTTGAAAAAAGTGTCCCCATTTAAGATAGTTTAATGGCTACTGGCAGCAAACCTGTAAAATCTCCAATGCTCTTTAAGAGGGTGTGAGTTCTCTAGGTTCGATGAGGGATAGGGGGCCAATATAAGGGCCAGGTACCAGCACCCATCGCACAACATGTGCGCACACCCCCCCGGCCCCCTCGATCGTCGGAACCCCAATGCCGCCGGTCAGGTTCTGCGGCAACGGTCCGGTGATTATGCCCCGACGAAGAAAAATACGGCACCAGCACAAGCCTGAGCCCAACATGTGCTGCCGCAAACCTCGGTCTGGTCTAATCTTAGACTGGAATGAACTCCGTATGCTTAGACTGGGAATGAACTTCGTATGCCTAAGTTAACCCATGAAACGAGCGTACGGGCGCTCAGCCGGCCAGAGGGGTGGGATACGCAAGCTGGGGATCGACCTTGTCCCCCTCTGCGTACTACCAATTCTGCTGCCACAACCCTCGGTCTGGTCTGATCTTAGACTAAGAATGAAGTCCGTATGCCTAAGCCAACCGATGAAACGAGCGGGCGGGCGGGCGGGCACTATGCCGGCCAAAGAGACGGGATGCGCAAGCCAAAGAGACGTACGGGCGCTCAGTCAGCCAGAGGGGTGGGATACGCAAGTCAGGGATCGACCTTGTCCCCCTCTACGTACTACCAATTCTGTTGTCGCAACCTTCGGTCCTGTCCGATCCTAGACTGGGAATGAACTCCGTATGCCTAAGTTAACCTACGAAACGAGCGTGCAGGCACTCAGCTAGCCAGAGGGGCGGGATGCGCAAGCCGAGGATCGACCAGGTCCCTTTCTGTGAGTTGTCGATCCTGCTATCACAACCCTCGGTCTGGTTTGATCTTAGACTGGGAATGAACTCCGTATGCCTAAGCCAACTGAGGAAACGAGCGGGCGGGAGGACACTACGCCGGCTAGAGAGACAGGATGCGCAAGCCGTGTATTGATAGGGTGGTAGGTGGGTTTAGGCGCATCTTCATATTTCTGCGTTCCAATGCCATTTTTATGGCTTGTAAATTCATACAATGGTCCCTTAAGCCTTCACGTGAAGTTTCATGGCAAGACGACTCGTTTTCTATTTTTCATGATTTTTAAAACTTTTTGCGGTTTGGGATTTTTTTAAATTTTTTTGGAAGGAGCTTTGGCCCCAAACTTGGTAGACATCATCTTTGTATTTTTCTTGGCATGCACAATAAAAATCAGCTAAAAACTCGAAGTTTACAAGATTTTGCGACCATTTGAAAAAAGTGTCCCCATTTTAGGCACTTTAATGGCTACTGACAGCAAACCTGTAAAATCTCAAATGCTCTTTAAGGGGGTGTGAGTTCTCGAGGTTTGATGAGGGTTAGGGAGACAATATAAGGGCCAAGTACCAGCACCCATCCCACATCATGTGCGCACACCCCCCGGCCCCCCGATCACCGGAACCCCAATGCCGTCAGTCAGGTCCTCCAGCGATGCTCCGACGATGGAGCCCCGGCGAAGAAAAATACGGCACCAGCACATGCCCAAGCCCAACATGTGCTGCCGTAACCCTCGGTCTGGTGCGATCTTAGACTGGGAATTAACTCCGTATGCTTAGACTGGAATGAACTCCGTATGCTTAGACTGGGAATGAACTCCGTATGCCAAAGTCAACCTCTGAAATGAGCGTGCGGGCACTCAGTCGACCGAGGGGCGGGATGTGCAAGCCGAGGATCGATCGGGTCCCCCTCTGTGTGCTGTCGATTCTGCTACCACAACCCTTAGTCCGGTCTGATCTTAGACTGGGAATGAACTCCGTACGCCTAAGCCAACCGATGAAACGAACGGGCGGGTGGGCGGGCACTACGCCGACCAGAGAGACGGTATGCGCAAGTCATGGATCGGTAAGGTGGTAGGTGGGTTTGGGCACATCCTCATATTTTTGTGTGCCAATGCCATTTTTATGGCTTGTAAATTCATACAATGGTCCCTTAAGCCTTCACGTGAAGTTTCATGGCAAGATGACTCATTTTCTATTTTTCACGATTTTTGAAACTTTTTACGGTTCGGGATTTTTTAAAATTTTTTCGGAAGGAGTTTTGGCCCCAAATTTGGCAGACGTCATCCTTGTATTTTTGTTGGCATGCACAAAAAAATTCAGCTGAAACTCGAAGTGTACAAGATTTTGTGACCATTTTCAAAAAGTGTCCCCATTTCAGACACTTTAATTGCTACTGGTAGCAAACCTGTAAAATCTCAAATGCTCTTTAAGGGGGGGTGAGTTGCCGAGGTTTGATGAGGGATAGGGGCCAATATAGGGGCCAAGTACCAGCACCCATCGCACATCATGTGCGCACACCCCCCGGCCCCCCCGATCGTTGGAACCCCAATGCCGTCGGTCAGTTTCTCCGACAATGCTTCGACGATGGTGCCCCGACGAAGAAAAATGTGGCACCAGCACATGCCCGAGCCCAGCATGTGCTGTCGCAACCTTCGGTCCTGTCCGATCTTATACTAGGAATGAACTCCATATGCTTAGACTGGGAATGAACTCTGTATGCCTAAGTCAACCCACGAAACGAGCGTGCGGGCACTCAGCCGGCCAGAGGGGCGGGATGCGCAAGCCGGGGATCAGTCGGGTCCCCCTCTGCGTGCTACCAATCCTGCTACCACAACCCTCGGTCCAATCCGATATTAGACTGGGAATGAACTCCGTATGCCTAAGCCAACAGACGAAACGAGCGGACAGGCGGGGGGGCGAGCACTACGCCAGCCAGAGACACGGGATCCGCAAGCCGTGGATCGATAGGTTGGTAGGTAGGTTTAGGCACATGTTCATATTTCTACATGCCAATGCCATTTTTATGGCTTGTAAATTCATACAATGGTTCCTTAAGCCTTCACGTGAAGTTTCATGGCAAGACGACTCGTTTTCTATTTTTCACGATTTTCAAAACTTTTTGCGCTTCAGGATTTTTTAAAATTTTTTCGGATGGAGTTTTGGCCCCAAACTTGGTTGACGTGATCCTTGTATTTTTGTTGGCATGCATAAAAAAATTCAGCTAAAAACTTGAAGTGTACAAGATTTTATGACCATTTGAAAAAAGTGTCACCATTTCAGACACTTTAATAGCTACTGGCAGTGAACCCGTAAAATCTAAAATGCTCTTTAAGGGGGTGTGAGTTCTCGAGGTTTGATGAGGGATATGGAGCCAATATAAGGGCCAAGTACCAGCACCCATCGCACATCATGTGCGCACATCCCCCTGCCCCCTCGTCACCGGAACCCCAATGTCGCCGGTCAGGTCCTCCAGCGATGCTCCGACGATGGAGCCCCAGCGAAGAAAAATGTAGCACCAGCATATGCCCGAGCCCAGCATGTGCTACCACAACCCTTGGTCCGGTCCGATCTTAGACTGGGAATGAACTCCGTATGCTTAGACTGGGAATGAACTCTGTAAGCCTAAGTCAACCCACGAAACGAGAGTGCGGTCACTCAGTCGGCCAGAGGGGCGGATGCGTAAGCCGAGGATCGATCGGGTCCCCCTCTACGTGCTGCCGATCTTGCGGCCACAACCCTCGGTCTGGTCTGATCTTAGACTAGGAATGAACTCCGTATGACTAAGGCAACTGATGAAACGAGTTGGCGGGCGGGCGGGCGAGCATTATGCCGACAAGAGAGACGGGATGCGCAAGCCGTCGATCGATAGGGTGGTAGGTGGGTTTAGGCACTTCTTCATATTTTTGCATGCCAATTCCATTTTTATGGCTTGTAAATTCATACAATGGTCCCTTAAGCCTTCACGTGAAGTTTCATGGCAAGACGACTCATTTTCTATTTTTCATGATTTTCAAAACTTTTTGCGGTTCGGGATTTTTTAAAACCTTTTTGGAAGGACTTTTGGCACCAAACTAGGTAGACGTGATCCTTGTATTTTTGTTGGTATGCACAAAAAAATTCAGCTAAAAACTTGAAGTGTACAAGATTTTGTGGCCATTTGAAAAAAGTGTCCCCATTTCAGACACTTTAATGGCTATTGGCAGCAAACCTATAAAATCTCAAATGCTCTTTAAAGGGGGTGTGAGTTCTCAAGGTTTGATGTGGCATAGGGGGCCAATATAAGGGCCAAGTACCAGCACCCATCGCACATCATGTGCGCACACCCCCCAGGCCCCCCCAATCGTCAGAACCCCAATGTCGCCAGTCAGGTTCTCCGGCGATGCTCGGGCGATGGTGCCCCGACGAAGAAGAATACGCACCAGCACATGGTCGAGCCCAGCATGTGCTGCCGTAACCATCGGTTCGGTCTGATCTTAGACTGGGAATGAACTCCGTATGCCTAAGTTAACCCACGAAACGAGCGTTCGGGTGCTCAGCCGGCAAGAGGGGTGAGATGCACAAGCCGAGGATCGATCGGGTCCCTTTTTGCGTGCTAATGATCCTACTGCCACAACCCTCAGTCTGGTATGATTATAGATTGGGAATGAACTCCGTATGCCTAAGCCAACCGACGAAACGAGCGGGCGGGCACTACGCCGGCCAGAGAGACGGGATGCGCAAGTCGTGTATTGATAGGGTGGTAGGTGGGCTTAGGCGCATCTTCATATTTCTGTGTGCCAATGCCATTTTTAAGGCTTGTAAATTCATAAAATGGTCCCTTAAGCCTTCACGTGAAGTTTCACAGCAAAACAACTCATTTTCTATTTTTCATGCTTTTCGAAACTTTTTACGGTTTGGGATTTTTTAAAATTTTTTTGGAAGGTATTTTGGCCCCAAACTTGGTAGACGTGGTCCTTGTATTTTTTTTGGCATGCACAAAAATATTCAGCTAAAAACTTGAAGTGTACAAGATTTTGTGACCATTTGAAAAAAGTGTCCCCATTTCAGACACTTTAATGGCTATTGGCAGCAAACCTGTAAAATCTCAAATGCTCTTTAAGGGGGTGTGAGTTCTCGAGGTTTGATGAGGGATAGGGGGCCAATATAAGGGCAAAGTACCAGCACCCATCGCACATCATGTGCGCACACCCCCCCCGGCACCCCCAATTACCGAAACCCCAATGCTGCTGGTTAGGTTCTCCGACGATGGTCTGGCGATGGTGCCCCGACGAAGAAAAATACGGCACCAGCACTTGGTCGAGCCCAGCATGTGCTACCGCAACCCTTGGTCTGATTTGATCTTAGACTGGGAATGAACTCCGTATGCATAAGTCAACCCACGAAACGAGCGTGCGGGCACTCAGCCGGCCAGAGGGGCGGGATGCGCAAGCCGAGGATCGGTTGGGTCCCCCTCTGCGTGCTGTCGATCCTGCTATCGCAACCCTCGATCTGGTCTGATCTTAGACTGGGAGTGAACTCCGTCTGCCTAAGCCAACAGACGAAATGAGCGGGCGGGCGGGCATTACGCCGGCTAGAGAGACGGGATGCGCAAGCTGGGGATTGATAGGGTGGTAGGTGGGTTTAGGCACATCTTCATATTTCTGCATTCCAATGCCATTTTTGTGGCTTGTAAATTCATACAATGGTCCCTTAAGCCTTCACGTGAAGTTTCATGGCAAGACGACTCGTTTTCTATTTTTCACGATTTTTGAAACTTTTTACGGTTTTGGATTTTTTAAATTTTTTTTGGAAGGATCTTTGGCCCTAAACTTGGTATACGTGATCCTTGTATTTTTGTTGGCATGCACAAAAAAAATCAGCTAAAAACTCGAAGTGTACATGATTTTGCGACCATTTGAAAAAAGTGTCCCCATTTCAGGCACTTTAAAGGCTACTGACAGCAAACCTGTAAAATCTCAAATCCTTTTTAGGGGGTGTGAGTTCTCGAGGTTTGATGAGGGATAGGGAGCCAATATAAGGGCCAAGTACCAGCACCCATCGCACATCATGTGCGCACACCCCCCGACCCCCCGGCCCCCCCGATCATCGAAACCCTAATACCGTCGGTTAGGTCCTCCAGCGATGCTCCGACGATGGAGCCCCGACGAAGAAAAATACGGCACCAGCACATGCCCGAGCCCAACATGTGCTGCCATAACCCTCGGTTTGGTGCGATCTTAGACTGGGAATTAACTCTGTATGCTTAGACTAGGAATGAACTCCGTATGCTTAGACAGGAATTAACTCCGTATGCTTAGACTGGGAATTAACTCCGTATGCTTAGACTGGGATTGAACTCCATATGCCAAAGTCAACCTACGAAATGAGCGTGCGGGCGCTCAGTCGGCCAGAGGGGCGGGATGCATAAGTCGGGGAATGATCGGGTCCCCCTCTGCGTGCTATCGATTCTGCTACCGCAACCCTTAGTCCAGTCTGATCTTAGACTGGGAATGAACTCTTTACGCCTAAGCCAACCGATGAAACGAGTGGGCGGGTGGGTGGGCACTACGTCGGCCAGAGAGACGGGATGCGCAAGTCATGGATCGGTAGGGTGGTAGGTGGGTTTAGGCACATCCTCATATTTTTGTGTGCCAATGCCATTTTTATGGCTTGTAAATTCATACAATGGTCCCTTAAGCCTTCACGTGAAGTTTCATGGCAAGATGACTCGTTTTCTATTTTTAATGATTTTTGAAACTTTTTACGGTTCGGGATTTTTTAAAATTTTTTCGGAAGAAGTTTTGGCCCCAAATTTGGTAGATGTGATCCTTGTATTTTTGTTGGCATCCACAAACAAATTCAGCTGAAAACTCGAAGTGTACAAGATTTTGTCATCATTTTCAAAAAGTGTCCCCAATTCAGACACTTTAATGGCTACTGGCAGCAAACCTGTAAAATCTCAAATGCTCTTTAAGGGGGGGTGAGTTCTTGAGGTTTGATGAGGGATAGGGGGCCAATATAGGGGCCAAGTACCAGCACCCATCGCACATCATGTGCGCACACCCCCCCGACCCCCCCGATCGTCGGAACTAATGCCGCCGGTCATGTTCTCCGGCGATGCTCTGACGATGGTGCCCCGGAGAAGAAAAATGTGGCACCAGCACATGCCCAAGCCCAGCATGTGCTGTCGCAACCTTCGGTCCTGTCCGATCTTATACTAGGAATGAACTCCATATGCTTAGACTGGGAATGAACTCTGTATGCCTAAGTCAACCCATGAAACAAGCGTGTGGGCGCTCAGCCGGCCAGAGGGGCGAGATGCGCAAGCCGGGGATCGGTCGGGTCCCCCTCTGTGTGCTACCAATCCTGCTGCCGCAACCCTCGGTCCGATCTGATCTTAAACTGGGAATGAACTCCGTATGCCTAAGCTAACCGATGAAACGAGCGGGCGGGCGGGGGGGCGAGCACTACGCCAGCCAGAGAGACGAGATGCGCAAGCCGTGGATCGATGGGGTGGTAAGTGGGTTTAGGCACATCTTCATATTTCTACGTGCCAATGCCATTTTTATGGCTTGTAAATTCATACAATGGTCCCTTAAGCCTTCACGTGAAGTTTCATGGCAAGATGACTCGTTTTCTATTTTTCACGATTTTCAAAACTTTTTGGGGTTAGGATTTTTTAAAATTTTTTCGGATGGAGTTTTGGCCCCAAACTTGGTTGCCATGATCCTTGTATTTTTGTTGGCATGCACAAAAAAATTCAGCTAAAAACTCAAAATGTACAAGATTTTCTGACCATTTGAAAAAAGTGTCCCCATTTTAGACACTTTAATGGCTACTGGCAGCGAACCTGTAAAATCTAAAATGCTCTTTAAGGGGGTGTGAGTTCTCGAGGTTTGATGAGGAATAGGGAGCCAATATAAGGGCCAAGTACCAGCACCCATCGCACATCATGTACGCACACCCCCCCGACCCCCCCGATCACCGAAACCCCAATGCCGCCGCTAAGGTCCTCCGACGATGCTCCGACGATGGTGCCCTGACGGAGAAAAATGCGGCACCAGCACATTCCTGAGTCCAGCATGTGCTACCGCAACCCTTGGTCTGGTCCGATCTTAGACTGGGAATGAACTCTGTACGCTTAGACTGGGAATGAACTCTGCATGCCTAAGTCAACCCACGAAACGAGTGTGCGAGTGCTTAGTCGGCCAGAGGGGCAGGATGTGCAAGCCGGGGATCAGTCGGGTCCCCCTCTGTGTGCTGCCGATCCTGCTGCCGCAACCCTCGATCCGGTCCGATCTTAGACTGGGAATGAACTACGTATGCCTAAGCCAACTGACGAAATGAGCGGACGGGCGGGTAGGTGGGCACTACGCCGGCCAGAGCGACGGGATGCGCAAGCCGTGGATCGATAGGGTGGTAGGTGGGTTTAGGCACATCTTCATATTTCTAAGTGCCAATGCCACTTTTATGGCTTGTTAATTCATACAATGGTCCCTTAAGCCTTCACGTGAAGTTTCATGGCAAGACGACTCGTTTTCTATTTTTCACGATTTTTGAAACTTTGTACGGTTCTGGATTTTTTAAAATATTTTCGGAAGGAGCTTTGGCCCCAAACATGGTAGACGTGATCCTTGTATTTTTTTTCACATGCACAAAAAAAAAATCAACTAAAAACTCGAAGTGTAGGAGATTTTGTGACCATTTGAAGAAAGTGTCCCCATTTCAAACACTTTAAAGGCTACTGGCAGCAAACCTGTAAAATCTCAAATGCTCTTTAAAGGGGTGTGAGTTCTTGAGGTTTGATGAGGGATAGAGGGCCAATAAAAGGGCCAAGTACCAGCACCCATCGCACATCATGTGCGCACACCCCCCGGCCCCTCCGATCGTCAGAACCCAATGCCATCGGTCAGATTCCCCAGTGATGCTCTGACGATCGTGCCCCGAAGAAGAAAAATACGACACCAGCACATGCCCGAGCCCAGCATGTGCTGTCACAACCCTTGGTCTAGTCAGATCTTAGATTGGAATGAACGCCATATGCTTAGACTGGGAATGAACTCCGTATGCATAAATCAACCCACGAAACGAGCGTGCGGGCACTCAGCCGGCCAGAGGGGCACGATGCGCAAGTCGGGGATCGGTCGGGTCACCCTCTACGTGCTACCGATCCTGCTGCCACAACCCTCGGTCCGGTCTGATCTTAGACTAGGAATGAACTCTGTATGCCCAAGCCAACCGACGAAACGAGTGGGCGGGCGGGCACTACGCCGACCAAAGAGACAGGATGTGCAAGCCGTGGATTGATAGGGTGGTAGGTGGGTTTAGGCACATCTTCATATTTCTGCATTCCAATGCCATTTTTATGGCTTGTAAATTCATACAAGGGCCAAGTACCAGCACCCATCGTACATTATGTGCGCACACCCCCCGACCCCCCGATCGCGAAACCCCAATGCCGCTAGTCAGGTTCTCCGACGATGGTGCCCCGACGTAGAAAAATGCAGCACCAGCACATGCCCAAGGCCAGCATATACTGTCGCAACCCTCCATCCGATCCGATCTTAGATTGGGAATGAACTCCGTATGCCTAAGTCAACCCACAAAACGAGCATGCGGGCGTTCAACCGACCAGAGGGGCGGGTGCGTAAGTCGGGGATCGGTCGGGTCCCACTCTATGTGCTACCGATCCTACTATCATGACCCTCGGACGGGCAGGTGGGCACTACGCCGGCCAGAGAGACAGGATGCGCAAGTCGTGGATCGATAGGCTGATAGGTGGGTTTAGGCACATCTTCATATTTCTGTGTGCCAATGCCATTTTTATGGCTTGTAAATTCATACAATGGTCTCTTAAGCCTTCACGTGAAGTTTCATGGCAACACGACTCGTTTTCTATTTTTCATGTTTTTTAAAACTTTTTACGGTTCAAGATTTTTTTAAATTTTTTCGGAAGGATTTTTGACCCCAAACCTGGTAGACGTGATCCTTGTATTTTTGTTGGCATGCATAAAAAAATTCAGCTAAAAACTCGAAGTGTACAAGATTTTGTAACCATTTGAAAAAGGTGTGCCCATTTCAGACATTTTAATGGCTACTGGCAGCAAACTTGTAAAATCTCAAATGCTGTTTAAGGGGGTGTGAGTTCTCGAGGTTTGATGAGGGATAGGAGGCCAATATAAGGGCCAAGTATCAGCACCCATTGGACATCATGTGTGCACACCCCCCCGCCCCCCCGCCCCCCCGATCGCAGAACCCCAATGCCGTCGGTCAGGTTCTCCATGATGCTCCGGTGATGGTGCCCCGGTGAAGAAAAATGTGGCACCAGCACATGCCCGAGCCTAGTATGTGCGGCCGCAACCCTCGGTCTGGTCCGATCTTAGATTGGGAATGAACTCCGTATGCTTAGACTGGGAATGAACTCTGTATGCCTAAGTCAACCCCATGAGACGATCGTGCGGGTGCTAAGCTGGCCAGAGGGGCAGGATGCATAAGCCGGGGATCGACCGGGTCCCCTTCTACGTGCTACTGATCCTACCATGGCAACCCTCAGTCCGGTCTAATCTTAGACTGGGAATGAACTCCGTATGCCTAAGCCAACCGATGAAACGAACGGATTGGCAAGCGGGCGGGCACTACGCCGGCCAGAGAGACAGGATGTGCAAGCCGTGGATCGATAGGGTGGTAGGTGGGTTTAGGCACATCTTCATATTTCTGCATGCCAATATCATTTTTATGGCTTGTAAATTCATACAATAATCCCTTAAGCCTTCACGTGAAGTTTCATGGCAAGACGACTCGTTTTCTATTTTTCAAGATTTTGGAAACTTTTGCGGTTCGAGATTTTTTAAAATTTTTTCGAATGGAGTTTTGGCCCCAATTGATAGACGTGATCCTTGTATTTTTCTTGGCATGCACAAACAAATTCAGCTAACAACTCGAAGTGTACAAGATTTTGTGACCATTTGAAAAAAATGTCCCCATTTTAGACACTTTAATGGCTACTGGCAGCAAACCTGTAAAATCTCAAATGCTCTTTAAGGGGGTGTGAGTTCTCGAGGTTTGATGAGGGATAGGGGACCAATATAAGGGCCAAGTACCAGCACCCATCACATATCATGTGCGCACACCCACCCCGGCCCCCCCGATCGTCGGAACCCCAATGCCGTCGGTCAGGTTCTCCGGTGATGCTCCGACGATGGTGCCCCGACGAAGAAAAATGCGGCACCAGCACATGCCCAAGCCCAGCATGTGCTGCCGTAACCTTCAGTTCGATCCGATCTTAGACTGGGAATGAACTCCGTATGCTTAGATTGGGAATGAACTCCGTATGCCAAAGTCAACCCATGAAACGAGCGTGCGGGGGCTCAGCTGGGGAAAGGGGCGGGATGCACAAGCCGGGAATCAGTCGGGTCCCCCTCTGCGTGCTGCCGATCCTGCTGCCACAACCCTCAGTCCGATCTGATCTTAGACTAGGAATGAACTCTGTATGCCTAAGCCAATCGACAAAACGAGCGGGCGGGCAGGCAGGCGGGCACTACGCCTGTCAGAGAGACGGCATGCGCAAGCCATGTATCGATAGGGTGGTGGGTGGGTTTAGGCACATCTTCTTATTTCGACGTTCCAATGATATTTTTATGGCTTGTAAATTCATACAATGGTCCCTTAACCCTTCATGTGAAGTTTCATGGCAAGACGACTCGTTTTCTATTTTTCACGATTTTTAAAACTTTTTACGGTTCGAGATTTTTTAAAATTTTTTCAGATGGAGTTTTGGCCCCAAACTTGGTAGACGTGATCCTTGTATTTTTGTTGGCATGCACAAAAAAATTCAGCTATGAACTCAAAGTGTACAATATTTTGTGACCATTTGAAAAGAGTGTCCCCATTTCAGACACTTTAATGGCTACTGGCAGCAAACCTGTAAAATCTCAAATGCTCTTTATGGGGGTGTGAGTTCTCAAGGTTTGATGAGGGATAGGGGGCAAATATAAGGGCCAAGTACCAGCATCCATCGCACATCATGTGAGCACACACCCCCCGGCACCCCTGATCGTCGGAACCCCAATATCGTCGGTCAGGTTCTCCGGCGATGGTGCCCCGACGAAGAAAAATACGGCACCAGAACATGCTCGAGCCCAGCATGTGCTGGCGTAACCCTCGGTCCGATCCGATCTTAGACTGGGAATGAACTCCGTATGCTTAGACTAGGAATGAACTCCGTATGCCTAAGTTAACCTACGAAACGAGTGTGCGGGCTCTCAGCTGGCCAAAGGGGCGGGATGCGCAAGCCGGGGATCAGTTGAGTCCCCCTCTACATGCTACTGATCCTGCTGCCGCAACCCTCAATCCGGTTTGATCTTAGACTGGGAATGAACTCCATATGCCTAAGCCAACCGACGAAACGAGCAGGCAGGCAGTACGCCGGCCAGAGAGACGGGATGCGCAAGCCGTGGATCGATAGGGTGGTAGGTGGGTTTAGGCACATCTACATATTTCTGCATGCCAATGCCATTTTTATGGCTTGTAAATTCATACAATGATCCCTTAAGCCTTCACGTGAAGTTTCATGGCAATATGTCTCGTTTTCTATTTTTCATGATTTTCAAAACTTTTCACGGTTCGGGATTTTGTAAAATTTTTTTGAAAGCAGTTTTGGCCCCAAACTAGGTCGACGTGATCCTTGCATTTTTGTTGGCATGCACAAAAAAATTCAGCTAAAAACTCAAAGTGTACAAGATTTTGGGACCATTTGAACAAAGTGTCCCCATTTCAGACACTTTAATGGCTACTGGCAGCAAACCTATAAAATCTCAAATACTTTTTAAGGGGGTGTGAGTTCTCATGGTTTGATGAGGGATAGGGGGCCAATATAAGGGTCAAGTACCAGCACCCATCACATATCACGTGTGCACACCCACCCCGACCCCCCCGATTGTCGGAACCCCATGCCGTCGGTCAGGTTCTCCGGTGATGCTCCGACGATGGTGCCCCGATGAAGAAAAATACGGCACCAGCACATGCCCGAGCCCAGCATGTGCTGCCATAACTCTTGGTCCAGTCCGATCTTAGACTGGGAATGAACTCCGTATGCCTAAGCAACTGACGAAACGAGCGGGCAAGTGGGCGGGCGGGCACTACGTCGACCAGAGAGACGGGATGCACAAGCCGTGGATCGGTAGGGTGGTAGGTGGGTTTAGGCACTTCTTCATAGTTCTGCATGCCAATGCCATTTTTATGGCTTGTAAATTCATACAATGGTCCCTTAAGCCTTCACATGAACTTTCATGGCAAGACGACTCGTTTTCTATTTTTCATGATTTTCGAAACTTTTTGCGGTGTTTTGGCCCCAAACTTGGTAGACGTGATCCTTGTATTTTTTTTGGCATGCACAAAAAAATTCAGCTAAAAACTTGAAGTGTACAAGATTTTGTGACCATTTGAACAAAGTGTCCCCATTTCAGACACTTTAATGGCTACTGGCAGCAAACCTGTAAAATCTCAAATGCTTTATAAGGGGGTGTGAGTTTTCGAGGTTTGATGAGGGATAGGGGGCCAATATAAGGGCCAAGTACCAGCACCCATCACATATCATGTGCGCACACCCACCCCGGCCCCCCCGATCACTGGAACCCCAAAGCCGCCGGTCAGGTTCTCCGGTGATGCTTCGACGATGGTGCCCCGACGAAGAAAAATGCGGCACCAGCACATGCCCAAGCCCAGCATGTGCTGCCGCAACCTTCAGTTCGATCCGATCTTAGACTGGGAATGAACTCCGTATGCTTAGATTGGGAATGAACTCCGCATGCCAAAGTCAACCCACGAAACGAGCGTGCGGGGGCTCAACCAGGCAAAGGGGCGGGATGCACAAGTCGGGGATCGGCCGAGTTCCCCTCTACGTGCTGCCAATCCTGCTACCACAACCCTCAGGCCGATCCGATCTTAGACTGGGAATGAACTCTGTATGCCTATGCCATACCACGAAACGTACAAGATTTTCTAAAATCTTTTCGGAAAGATTTTTGACCCCAAACCTGGTAGACGTGATCCTTGTATTTGTGTTGGCATGCACAAAAAAATTCAGCTAAAAACTCGAAGTGTACAAGATTTTGTGACCATTTGAAAAAGGTGTCCCCATTTCAGACATTTTAATGGCTACTGGCAGCAAACTTGTAAAATCTCAAATGCTCTATAAGGGGGTGTGAGTTCTCGAGGTTTGATGAGGGATAGGGGGCCAATATAAGGGCCAAGTACCAGTACCCATCGCACATCATGTGCGCACACCCCCCGGCCCCCCCGATCACCGAAACCCCAATGTCACCGGTCAAGTTCTCCAACGATGGTGCCCCGGCGAAGAAAAATACGGCACCAGCACATCCCCGAGCCCAGCATGTGCTGCCGCAACCCTCGGTCCGGTTCGATCTTAGACTGGGAATGAACTCCATAAGCTTAGACTGGGAATGAATTCCGTATGCCTAAGTCAACCCACGAAACGAGCGTGCGGGCACTCAGCCGGCCAGAGGGGTGGGATGCGCAAGCCGGGGATCGACTGGGTCCCCCTCTGCATGTTGCCGATCTTGCTGTTGTAACCCTCGGTCTGGCCCGATCTTAGACTGGGAATGAACTCCATATGCCTAAGCCAACCGATGAAACGAGCGGACGGACAGGCGGGCACCACGTCGGCCAGAGAGACGGGATGCGCGAGCCGTGGATCGATAGGGTGGTAGGTAGGTTTAGGCACATTTTCATATTTCTGCATGCCAATTCCATTTTTGTGGCTTCTAAATTGAAACAATGGTCCCTTAAGCCTTCACGTGAAGTTTCATGGCAAGATGACTCGTTTTATATTTTTTACGATTTTTGAAACTTTTTACGGTTCGGGATTTTTTAAAATTTTTTTGGAAGGAGTTTTCTCCCCAAACTTGGTAGACATGATCCTTGTATTTTTGTTGGCATGCACAAAAAAATTCAGCTAAAAACTCAAAGTGTACAAGATTTTGTGACCATTTGAAAAAAGTGTCCCCATTTCCGACACTTTTATGGCTACTAGCAGCAAACCTATAAAATCTCAAATGCTCTTTAAGGGGGTGTGAGTTCTCGAGGTTTGATGAGGGATAGGGGGCCAATATAAGGGCCAAGTACCAGCACCCATTGCACATCATGTGCGCACACCCCCCGACCCGCCCAATCGCCAGAACCCCAATGCCGCCAGTCAGGTTCTCCGGCGATGCTCCGGAGATGGTGCCCCGACGAAGAGAAATGGGGCACCAGCACATGCCTAAGCCCAGCATGTGCTACCGTAACCGTCGGTCCAGTCTGATCTTAGACTGGGAATGAACTCCATATGCTTAGACGGGAACGAACTCCGTATGCCTAAGTCAACCCACGAAACGAGCGTGCGGGCGCTCAGCCGGCCAGAGGGGCTGGATGCACAAGCCGGGGATCGACCGAGTCCCCCTCTGAGTGCTACCGATCCTGTTGCCACAACCCTCAATCCGGTCCAATCTTAGACTGGGAATGAACTATGTATGCCTAAGCCAATCGACGAAACGAGCGGGCGGGCGGGCGGGCAGGCACTACGGTGTCCAGAGAGACGAGATGCGCAAGCCGTGGATCGATAGGGTGGTAGGTGGGTTTAGGCACATCTTCATATTTCTACACGCTAATGCCATTTTTATGGCTTGTAAATTCATACAATGGTAGCTTAAGCCTTCACGTGAAGTTACATGGCAAGATGACTCGTTTTTTATTTTTCACAATTTTTGAAACTTTTTCCGGTTTGGGATTTTTTAAAATTTTTTCGGAAGGAGTTTTGGCCCCAAACTTGGTAGACATGATCATTTTATTTTTGTTGGCATGCATAAAAAAAATCAGCTAAAAACTCGAAGTGTACAAGATTTTGTGACCATTTGAAAAAAGTGTCCCCATTTCAGACACTTTAATGGCTATTGGCTATGGGTCCGTCGGTCCGCTTGGGGCTTAGACCGGGAATGAACTCCATATGCCTAAGTCAGCCCACGAAATGAGCGTGCGAGCGCTCAACCGATCGGAGAGGCAAGATGCGCAAGCTGAGGATTGGCCCGATCACCCTCTACGTGCTACTATCGGTCCGATCGTAGACTGGAATGAACTCTGCATGCTTAGACTGGGAATGAACTCCGTATGCCTAAGTCAATACATGAAACGAGCGTGCGGGCACTGAGCCGACCGAAGAGGCATAATCCGTAAGCCAGGGATCAATCCGGTCCCCTCTGTGTGCTGTCGGTCCCGCTGCCACAACCCTCGGTCCGGCTGGGGCTTAGGCATGGAATGAACTCCATATGCCTAAGCCAACCCACAAAATGAGCATGCGGGCGCTCAGCCAGCCAGAGAGGCAGAATGCGTAAGCCAGGGATCAGCCCAACCCCCCTACTTGTTGTCGATCCTACATGCTCGAGCCCAACATGTGCTGTAGTAACCCTTGGTTCGGTCCGATCTTAGACTGGGAATGAACTCTGTATGCCAAAGCCAACCGACAAAATGAACAGGCGGGTGGGCTAGCGGGCACTACGCCAGCCAGAGAGACGGGTTACGCAAGCCGTGGATCGATAGGGTGGTAGGTGGGTTTAGGCACATCTTCATATTTCTACACGCCAATGCCATTTTTATGGCTTGTAAATTCATACAATGGTAGCTTAAGCCTTCACGTGAAGTTGCATGGCAAGATGACACGTTTTTTATTTTTCACGATTTTTGAAACTTTTTACGGTTCGAGATTTTTTAAAAGGTTTTTGGAAGGAGTTTTTTCCCCTAACCTGGTAGACATGATCCTTGCATTTTTGTTGGCATGCACAAAACAATTCTGCTAAAAACTCAAAGTGTACAAGATTTTATGACTATTTAAAAAAAGTGTCCCCATTTCAAACACTTTAATGGCTACTGGCAGCAAACCTGTACAAGCTCAAATGCTCTTTAAAGGGGTGTGAGTTCTCGAGGTCTGATGAAGGATAGGGGGCCAATATAAGGGCCAAGTACAAACACCCATCGCACATCATGTGCGCACACCCCCTCAGCCCCCCGATCGTCGGATCCCCAATGCTTCCGGTTAGATTCTCCGACGATGGTGCCCCGACGAAGAAAAATATGGCACCAGCACATGCCCGAGCCCAGCATGTGCTACCGCAACCCTCGATCCAGTCTGATCTTAGACTGGGAATGAACTTTGTATGCTTAGACTGGGAATGAACTCCGTATGCCTCAGTCAACCCATGAAACGAGCGTGCGGCCGCTCAAATAGCCAGATGGGCAAGATGCGCAAGCAGGGGATCGGTCGGGTCCCCCTCTACGTGCTACCGATCTTGTTACCACAACCCTCGGTCTAGTCCGATCTTAGACTAGGAATGAACTCCGTATGCCTAAGCCAACCGACGAAACGAGCGAACAAGCGGGCGGGTGGGCACTACGCCGACCAGAGAGACGGGATGCGCAAGCCGTGGATCGATAGGGTGGTAGGTGGGTTTAAGCACATCTTCATATTTCTGCATGCCAATGCCATTTTTATGGCTTGTAAATTCATAGAATGGTCCCATAAGCCTTCACGTGAAGTTTCATGGCAAGACGACTCGTTTTCTATTTTTCACGATTTTTGAAACTTTTTACAGTTCGGGATTTTTTAAAAATTTTTTGAAAGGTTTTTTGCCCCCAAACTTGGTAGACGTGATCCTTGTATTTTTGTTGGCATGTACAAAAAAATTCAGCTAAAAACTCGGAGTGTACAAGATTTTGTGACCATTTGAAAAAAATGTCCCCATTTTAGACACTTTAATGGCTACTGGTAGCAAACCTGTAAAATCTCAAATGCTCTTTAAGGGGGTGTGGGTTCTCGAGGTTTGATGAGGGATAGGGGGCCAATGTAAGGGCCAAGTACCAGCACCCATCGTACATCATGTGCGCACACCCCCGGCCCCCCCGGTCGTCGGAACCCCAATGCCACCGGTCAGGTTCTCCGGCGATGCTCCGGCGATGGTACCCCGGTGAAGTAAAATGCGGCACCAGTACATGCCCAAGCCCAGCATGTGGTACCGCAACTTTCGGTCTGGTTTGATCTTAGACTGGGAATGAACTCCGTATGCTTAGACTGGGAATGAACTCCGTATGGCTAAGTTAACCCACGAAACGAGTGTGCGGGCGCTCAACCGGCCAGAGGGGCGGGATGCGCAAGTCGGGGATCGACCGGGTCCCCCTCTGTGTGCTGCCAATCCTACTACCACAACCCTCAGTCTGGTTCGATCTTAGACTGGGAATGAACTCCGTATGCCTAAGCCAATCGACGAAAGGAGCAGGCGGGCGGGCACTACGCCAGCCAGAGAGACGTGATGCGCAAGCTGTGGATCGATAGGGTGATAGGTGGGTTTAGGTACATCTTCATATTTCTGTGTGCCAATGCCTTTTTTATGGCTTGTAAATTTATACAATGGTCCCTTAAGCCTTCACGTGAAGTTTCATGGCAAGACGACTCGTTTTCTATTCTTCACGATTTTTGAAACTTTTTACGGTTCGAGATTTTTTAAAATTTTTTTGAGAGTAGTTTTGGCCCCAAACTTGGTAGCATGATCCTTGTCATTTTGTTGACATGCACAAAAAAATTCAGCTAAACCCTCGAAGTGTACAAGATTTTGTGACCTTTTGAAAAAAGTGTCTCCAATTCAGACACTTTAATGGCTACTGGCAGCAAACCTGTAAAATCTCAAATGCTCTTTAAGGGGGAGTGAGTTCTTGAGGTTTGATGAGGGATAAGGGGCCAATATAAGGGCAAAGTTCGAGCACCCATCGCACATCATGCACGCACACCCCTTTCGGCCCCCACGACCACCAGAACTCTAATGTCGCCGGTCAGGTTCTTCGACGATGGTGCCTCGACGAAGAAAAATGCGACACCAGCACATGCCCTAGCCCAGCATGTGCTGCCGCAACCCTCGATCCAGTCTGATCTTAGACTGGGAATGAACTTCGTATGCTTAGACTGGGAATGAACTTCGTATGCCTAAGTCAACCCATGAAACGAGCGTGCGACTGCTCAAACAGCCAGATGGGCTAGATGCGCAAGCAGGGGATCGGTCGGGTCCCCCTCTACGTGCTGCCGATCTTGTTGCTACAACCCTCGGTTCGATCAGATCTTAGATTGGGAATGAACTCCGTACACCTAAGCCAACCGATAAACGAGCAGGCAGGCGGTCGGGCAGGCATTACGTCGACCAGAAAGACGGGATGCACAAGCCGTGGATCGATAAGGTGGTAGGTGGGTTTAACACATCTTCATATTTCGGCATGCCAATGCCATTTTTATGGCTTGTAAATTCATACAATGGTCCCTTAAGCCTTCATGCGAAGTTTCATGGCAAGACAACTCGTTTTCAATTTTTCACGATTTTTGAAACTTTTTGCGGTTCGGGATTTTTTAAAATTTTTTCAGATTGAGTTTTGGCCCCAACCTTGGTAGACACGATCCCTGTATTTTTTTTGGCATGCACAAAAAAATTCAGCTAAAAACTCGAAGTGTACAAGATTTTTTGACCATTTGAAACAGTGTCCCCATTTAAGACACTTTAATGGCTACTGGCAGCAAACTTGTAAAATCTCAAATGCTCTTTAAGGGGGTGTGAGTTCTCAAGGTTTGATGAGGGATAGGGGGCCAATATAAGGGCCAAGTACCAGCACCCATCGCACATATGTGCGCACACCCCCCGGCCCCTCTGATCGTCGGAACCCCAATGCTTCCGGTCAGGTTCTCCGACAATGCTCCAGCGATGGTGCCCCGACGAAGAAAAATACGCCACCAGCACACGCCCAAGCCTAGCATGTGCTACCGTAACCCTCGGTCCGGCCTGATCTTAGATATGGAATGAACTTCATATGCTTAGAGTGGGAATGAACTCTGGATGCCTAAGTCAACCCACGAAATGAACGTGCGGGTGCTCAGTCGGCCAGAGGGTCGGGATGCACAAGCCGGGGATCGATCGGGTCCCCCTCTGGTGCTGTCGATCCTGCTACTGCAATCATTGGCCCGGTCTGATCTTAGACTGGGAATGAACTCCGTATGCCTAAGTCGACCGACGAAACGAGCGGACGGACAGGCGGGCGGGCACTACGCCGGCTAAATAGACGGGATGCCCCAGCCGTGGATCGATAGGGTGGGAGGTGGGTTTAGGCACATCTTTATATTTTTGTGTGCCAATGCCATTTTTATGGCTTGTAAATTCATACAATGGTCCCTTAAGCCTTCACGTGAAGTTTCATGGCAAGACGACCCGTTTTCCATTTTTCATGATTTTTTAAACTTTTTGCGGTTTGAGATTTTTTAAAAGTTTTTCGGAAGGAGTTTTGGCCTTGGAAGACATGATCCTTGTTTTTCTGTTGACATGCACAAAAAAATTCAGCTAAAAACTCTTAGTGTACAAGATTTTGTGACCATTTGAAAAAAGTGTCCCCATTTCAGACACTTTAATGGCTACTGGCAGCAAACCTGTAAAATCTCAAATGCTCTTTAAGGGGGTGTGAGTTCTTGAGGTTTGATGAGGGATAGGGGGCCAATATAAGGGCCAAGTACCAGCACCCATCACAAATCACGTGTGCACACCCCCTCCACCCCCTCGATCACCGGAAGCCCAATGCCGTCGGTCAGGTTCTCCGATGATGCTCTGGTGATGGTGCCCCGACGAAGAAAAATACGACACCAACACATGCCCAAGCCCAACATGTGCTGTCGCAACCCTCGGTGTGGTCCGATCTTAGACTGGGAATGAACGCCGTATGCTTAGACTGGCAATGAACTCCATATGCCTAAGTCAACCCACGAAACGAGCGTGCGGGTGCTCAGCAGGCCAGAGGGGCGGGATGCACAAATTGGGGATCGACCGGGTCCCCCTTTGCGTGGTGCCGATCCTGCTGCCACAATCCTCGATCTGGTCTGATCTTAGACTGGGAATGAACTCCTTATGCCTAAGCCAACCGACGAAACGAGGGGGCGGGCGGGCTGGCGGGCACTACGTCGGCCAGAGGGATGGGATGCGCAAGCCGTGGATCAATAGGGTGGTAGGTGGGTTTAGGCACATCTTCATATTTCTGCATGCCAATGACATTTTTATGGCCTGTAAATTCATACAATGGTCCCTTAAGCCTTCACGTGAAGTTTCATGGCAAGACGACTCGTTTTTTATTTTTCATGATTTTTGAAACTTTTTGCGGTTCGGGATGTTTTAAAATTTTTTTGGAAGGCGTTTTGGCCCCAAACTTGCTAGACGTGATCCTTGTATTTTTGTTGGCATGCACAAAAAAATTCAGCTAAAAACTCGAAGTGTACAAGATTTTGGGACCATTTGAAAAAATTGTCCACATTTCAGACACTTTAATGGCTACTAGCAGCAAACCTGTAAAATCTCAAATGCTCTTTAAGGGGGTGTGAGTTCTCGAGGTTTGATGAGGGATAGGAGGCCAATATAAGGGCCAAGTACCAGTACCCATCGCACATCATGTGCGCACACCCCCCGGCCCCCCGATCGTCGGAACCCCAATGTCGCCGGTCAGGTTCTCCGACGATGCTCCGGTGATGGTGACCCGACGAAGAATAATGCGGCACTAGCACATGCCCGAGCCCAGCATGTGCTATTGTAACCCTCGATGTGGTCCGATCTTAGATTGGTAATGAACTCTGTATGCTTAGACTGGGAATGAACTCCGTATGCCTAAGTCAACCCATGAAACAAGCATGCGGGCACTCAACCGGCCAGAGGGGCGGGAGGCATAAGCCGGGGATTGATCGGGTCCCCCTCTGCGTGGTACCGATCCTACTACCGTAACCCTCAGTTTGGTCAGATCTTAGACTGGGATTGAACTTCGTATGCCTATGCCAACTGATGAAACGAGTGGGCCGGCGGGCACTACACCGGCCAGAGAGACGGGATGCGTAAGCTGTGGATCGATAGGGTGGTAGGTAGGTTTAGCCACATCTTCATATTTATGCATGCCAATGCCATTTTTCTAGCTTGTAAATTCATACAATGGTCCCTTAAGCCTTCACGTGAAGTTTCATGGCAAGATGACTCGTTTCGTATTTTTCACAATTTTGAAAACTTTTTGGGGTTCAAGATTTTTTAAAATATTTTCGGAAGGAGTTTTGGCCCCAAACTTGGTAGACGTGATCCTTCTATTTTTTTTGGCATGCACAAAAAAATTTAGGTAAAAACTTAAAGTGTACAAGATTTTGTGACCATTTGAAAAAAATATGTCCCCATTTTAGACATTTTAATGGCTACTGGCAGCAAACTTGTAAAATCTCAAATGCTCTTTAAGGGGGTGTGAGTTCTCAAGGTATGATGACGGATAGGGGGCTAATATAAGGGCCAAGTACCAGCACCCATCTTACATATTTGCGCACACCCCCCGGCCCCCCGATCGCCAGAACACCAATGCCGTCGGTCAGGTTCTTTATTGATGCTCTGGCGATGGTGCCCCGACGAAGAAAAATGCGGCACCAGCACATGCCCGAGCTCAGCATGTGCTACCACAACCCTCGGTTCAGTCCCATCTTAGACTAGGAATGAACTCCGTATGCTTAGACTGGGAATGAACTCCGTATGCCTAAGTCAACCCACGAAACGAGCGAGAGGGCGCTCAGCCGGCCAAAGGGGTGGGATCCGCGAGCTGGGGATCGGTCGGGTCCCCCTCTACGTGGTACCGATCCTACTACCGTAACCCTCGGTTTGGTTGGATCTTAGACTGGGAATGAACGCCATATGCCTATGCCGACCGATGAAATGAGCGGGCGGGCAGGCACTACGCCGGTCTGAGAGACGGGATGCGTAAGCCGTGGATCGATAGGGTGGTAGGTAGGTTTAGCCACATCTTCATATTTTTGCATGCCAATGCCATTTTTCTGGCTTGTAAATTCATACAATGGTCCTTTAAGCCTTCACGTGAAGTTTCATGGCAAGATGACTCGTTTTCTATTTTTCACGATTTTTGAAACTTTTTGGGGTTCGGGATTTTTTAAAATTTTTTCGGAAGGATTTTTGGCCCCAAACTTGGTAGACGTGATCCTTGTATTTTTGTTGGCATGCACAAAAAAATTCAGCTAAAAACTCAAAGTGTACAAGATTTTGTGACCATTTGAAAAAAGTGTCCCCATTTCAGACACTTTAATGGCTACTGGCAGCAAACCTGTAAAATCTCAAATGCTCTTTAAGGGGGTGTGAGTTCTCAAGATTTGATGAGGGATAGGGGGCCAATATAAGGGCCAAGTACCGCACCCATCGCACATCATGTGCGCACACCCCCTCCGGCCCGCCCGATCACCGGAACCCCAATGCCGTCGGTCAGGTTCTCTGATGATGCTCTGGCGATGGTGCCCCGGCAAAGAAAAATACGGCACCAGCACATGCCCGAGCCCAACATGTGCTGCTGCAACCCTCGGTCCGGTCTGATCTTAGACTGGGAATGAACTTCGTATACCTAAGTCAACCCACGAAACGAGCGTGCGGGCGCTCAGTCAGCCAAAAGGGCGGGATAAAGCAACTCGGGGATCGACTGGGTCCCCCTCTGCGTGCTGCCAATCCTGCTGCCGCAACCCTCGGTCCGGTCTTATCTTAGACTGGGAATGAACTCCGTGTGCCTAAGCCAACCGACGAAATGAGTAGGCGGGCGGGCGAGTGGGCACTACGTCAGCCAGAGAGACGGGAAGCACAAGCCGTGGATCGATAGGGAGGTAGGTGGGTTTAGGCACATCTTCATATTTCTATGTGCCAATGCCTTTTTTATGGCTTGTAAATTCATACAATGGTCCCTGAAGCCTTTACGTGAAGTTTGATGGCAAGACGACTCATTTTTCTATTTTTCATGATTTTTGAAACTTTTTGCGGTTCGGGATTTTTTAAAATTTTTTCGGAAGCCGTTTTGGCCCCAAACTTGGTAGACGTGATCCTCGTATTTTTGTTGGCATGCACAAAACAATTCAGCTAAAAACTCAAAGTGTACAAGATTTTGGGACCATTTGAAAAAAGTGTCCCCATTTCAAATACTTTAATGGCTACTGGCAGCAAACCTGAAAAATCTTAAATGCTCTTTAAGGGGGTGTGAGCTCTTGAGGTTTGATGAGGGATAGGGGACCAATATAAGGGCCAAGTACCAGCACCCATCGCACATCATGTGCGCACACCCCCCGGCCCCCCTGATCATCGGAAGCCCAATGCCGCCAGTCAGGTTCTCTGATGATGGTGCCCCGATGAAGAAAAATACGGTGCCAGCACGTGCTGAGCCCAGCATCTGCTGCCACAACCCTTGGTCCGATCCGATCTCAGACTGGGAATGAACTCCGTATGCCTAAGTCAACCCATGAAATGAACGTGCAGGAGCTCAGCTGGCAAGCCGGGCGGGATGCGCAAGCGAGGGTTCGATTGGGTCCCCCTCTGCGTGCTGTCGATCCTGCTACTATAACCTTCGGGCTGGTCCGATCTTAGATTAGGAATGAACTCCATATGCCTAAGCCAATCGACGAAACGAGCGGGCGGGCGGGCGGGCGGACGGGTGGGCGGGCACTACACTAGCCAGAGAGATGGGATACGTAAGCCATGGATCGATAGGGTGGTAGGTGGGTTTAGGCACATCTTCATATTTCTGCGTGCCAATGCCATTTTTATGGATTGTAACTTCATACAATGGTCCCCTAAGCCTTCACGTGAAGTTTCATGGCAAGACGACTCATTTTCTCTTTTTCACGATTTTCGGAAGGAGTTTTGGCCCTAATCTTGGTAGACGTGATCCTTGTATTTTTGTTGGCATGCACAAAGAAATTTAGCTAAAAACTTGAAGTGTACAAGATTTTTTGACCATTTGAAAAAAGTGTCCCCATTTCAGACATTTTAATGGCTACTTGCAGCAAACCTGTAAAATCTCAAATGCTCTTTAAAGGGGTGTGAGTTCTCGAGGTTTGATGAGGGACAGGGGGCCAATATAAGGGCCAAGTACCAACACCCATCTCACATCTTGTGCGCACACCCGCCCCGGCCCCCCCAATCGCTGGAACCCCAATGCCGTCGGTTAGGTTCTCCGGTGATGCTCCGATGATGGTGCCCCGGTGAAGAAAAATATGACACCAGCACATGCCCGAGCTCAGCATGTGCTGCCGCAACCCTCGGTCCGATCTGATCTTAGACTGGGAATGAACTCCATATGCCTAAGTTCAGTCACAAAACGAGCGTTCGGGCGCTCAGTCGGCCAGAGGGGCAGGATGCGCAAGCCGGGGATCGACCTGGTCCCCCTCCATGTCCTACCGATCCTGCTGCCGCAACCCACTGCCCGATCCAATCTTAGACTGGAAATAAACTTCGTATGCCTAAGCCAACCGATGAAATAAGCGGGTGGGCGGTCGGGCGGGCACTACGTCGGCCAGAAAGACGGGAATCGCAAGCCGTGGATCGATAGGGTGGTACGTGGGTTTAGGCACATCTTCATATTTCTACATGCCAATGCCATTTTTATGGCTTGTAAATTCATACAATGGGCCCTTAAGCCTTCACGTGAAGTTTCAAGGCAATACGACTCGTTTTCTATTTTTCATGATTTTTGAAACTTCTTACGGTTCGAGATTTTTTAAAATTTTTTCGAAAGGATTTTTGGCCCAAAACTTTTTAGACGTAATCCTTGTATTTTTTTTGGCATGCACAAAAAAATTCAGCTAAAAACTCGAAGGGTACAAGATTTTGTGATAATTTGAAAAAAGTGTCACCATTTCAAACACTTTAATGGCTACTGGCAGCAAACCTGTAAAATCTCAAATGCTCTTTAAGGGGGTGTGAGTTCTCCAGGTTTGATGAGGGATAGGGGGCCAATATAAGGGCCAAGTACCAGCACCCATCACACATCATGTGCACACACCCCCTGCCCCCTCGATCGCTGGAACTCCAAAGCCGCCGGTCAGGTTCTCTGGTGATGCTCTGGCGATGGTTCCTCGGTGAAGAAAAATAAAGCACCAGCACATGCCCGAGCCCAGCATGTGCTGCCGCAACCCTTCGTCTGGTCCGATCTTAGACTGGGAATGAACTCCTTATGCTTAGACTGGGAATGAACTCCGTATGCCTAAGTCAACCCATGGAACGAGTGTGCAGGCGTTCAGCCGGCCAGAGGGTCGGGATGCACAAGCCGGGGAATGATCAGGTCCCCCTCTGTGTGCTACCGATCCTGCTACCGTAACCCTCGGTTTGGTCTGATCTTAGACTAGGAATGAACTCCGGATGCCTAAGCGAACCGACGAAACGAGCGGGCGGGCGGACGGGCTGACGGGAGGGCGGGAACTACGTCGACCGAAGAGACGAGATACGTAAGCCTTGGATCGATAGGGTGCTAGGTGGGTTTGGCACATCTTCATATTTGTACGTACCAATGCCATTTTTATGGCTTGTAAATTCATACAATGGTCCCTTAAGCCTTCACGTGAAGTTTAAGGGCAAGACGACTCGTTTTCTATTTTTCATGATTTTCGAAACTTTTTACGGTTCAGGATTTTTTAATGGCTACTGGCAGCAAACTAGTAAAATCTCAAATGCTCTTTAAGCGAGTGTGAGTTCTCGAGGTTTGATGAGAGATAGGAGGCAAATATAAGGGCCAATTACTAGCACCCATCGCACATCATGTGCGTACTCCCCCCCAGCCCCCCCGATCGCTCGAACCCCAATGCCACCGGTCAGGTTTTCCGACGATGGTGCCCCGATGAAGAAAAATGTGACACTAGCACATGCCCGAGCCCAGCATGTGCTGCCGCAACCCTAGATCCAGTCTGATCTTAGACTGGGAATGAACTCCGTATGCTTAGAATGGGAATGAACTCCGTATGCCTAAGTCAACCCACAAAATGAGCGTGTGGGCGCTCAGCCGGTCGGAGGGGTGGGATGCACAAGCGGGGATCAGTCGGGTCCCCATCTAAGTGCTACCAATCCTACTACTGCAACCCTCGGTCTGGTCCGATCTTAGACTGGGAATGAACTCCATATGCCTAAGCTAACCGACGAAATGAACGGGCGGGCGGGCACTACGTCGGCCAGAGAAACGAGATGCGCAAGCCGTGGATCGATAGGGTGGTATGTGGGTTTAGGCACATCTTCATATTTCTGCATGCCAATGCCATTTTTAAGGATTGTAAATTCATACAATGGCCCCTTAAGCCTTCACGTGAAGTTTCATGGCAAGACGACTCATTTTCTATTTTTCACGATTGTCAAAACTTTTTGCAGTTCGAGATTTTTTAAAATTTTTTCGAAAGAAGTTTTGGCCCCAAACTTGGTAGACGTGGTCCTTGTATTTTTTTTCGTATGCATAAAAAAATTCAGCTAAAAACTCAAAGTGTACAAGATTTTGTGACCATTTGAAATAAGTGTCCCCATTTCAAACATTTTATTGGCTACTGGTAGCAAACCTGTAACATCTCAAAAGCTCTTTAAGGGGGTGTGAGTTCTCGAGGTTTGACGAGGGATAGGGGGCCAATATAAGGGCCAAGTACTAACACCCATCGTACATCATGTCTGCACTCCCCCCTCGACCCCCCGATCGTTGGAACCCCAATGCCGCCAGTTAGGTTCTTCGACGATGCTCAGGCGATGGTGACCCGACGAAGAAAAATACATCACGAGCACATGCCTGAGCCCAGCATGTGCTGCCGCAACCCTCGGTCTGGTCTGATCTTAGACTGGGAATGAACTCCATATGCTTAGACTGGGAATGAACTCCGTATGCCTTAGCTAACCGACGAAACGAGCGGACGGGCGGGCACTATGCCAGCCAGAGAGACAGGATGCGCAAGCTGTGGATCGATGGGGTGGTAGGTGGGTTCTGGCACATCTTCATATTTCTGTGTGCCAATGCCATTTTTATGGCTTGTAAATTCATACAATGGTCCCTTAAGCCTTCACGTGAAGTTTCATGGCAAGATGACTCGTTTTCTATTTTTCACGATTTTTGAAACTTTTTACGGTTCGAGATTTTTTAAAACTTTTCGAAAGGATTTTTGGTCCCAAACTTGGTAGACGTGATCCTTGTATTTTTGTTGGCATGCACAAAAAAATTCAGCTAAAAGCTCGAAGTGTACAAGATTTTGTGACCATTTGAAAAAAGTGTCCCCATTTCAGACACTTTAAAGGCTACTGGCAGCAAACCTGTAAAATCTCAAATGCTCTTTAAGGGGGTGTGAGTTCTTGAGGTTTGATGAGGGACAAGGGGCCAATATAAGGGCCAAGTACCAGCACCCATCGCACATCATGTGCGCACACCCCCCCGACCCCCCCGATCCCTGGAACCCAAATGCCACCGGTCAGGTTCTTTGGCGATGCTCCGACGATGGTGCCCCGACGAAGAAAAATACGGCACCAGCACATGCCCGATTCCAGCATGTGCTGCCGTAACTCTCGGTCCGGTCTGATGTTAGACTAGGAATGAATTGCGTATGCTTAGACTGGGAATGAACTCCGTATGCCTAAGTCAACCCATGAAACGAGCGTGCGGGCGCTCAGCCGGCCAGAGGGTCAGGATGCGCAAGTCGAGGACCGGCTGGGTCCCCCTCTGCGTGCTGCTAATCGTACTACCATAACCCTCAGTTCGGTCTAATCTTAGACTGGGAATGAACTCCATATGCCTAAGCCAACTGACGAAACGAGCGGGCGGGTGGACGGGTGGGCACTACGTTGACCAGAGAGACGGGATGCGCAAGCTGTGGATCGATAGGGTGGTAGGTGGGTTTAAGCACATCTTCATATTACAGCATGCCAATGCCATTTTTATGGCTTGTAAATTCATACAATGGTCCCTTAACCCTTCACGTGAAGTTTCATGGCAAGACGACTCATTTTCTATTTTTCACGATTTTTGAAACTTTTTGCAGTTTGAGATTTTTTAAAATTTTTTGGAAAGAGTTTTGGCCCCAAATTTTTTAGACGTGATCCTTGTATTTTTGTTGGCATGCACAAAAAAATTCAGTTAAAAACTCGAAGTGTACAAGATTTTGTGACCATTTGAAAAAGTGTCCCTATTTAAGACACTTTAATAGCTACTGGCAGCAAACCTGTAAAATCTCAAATGCTCTTTAAGGGGGTGTGAGTTCTTGAGTTTTGATGAGGGATAGGGGCCAATATAAGGGCCAAGTACTAGCACCTATCGCACATCATGTGCGTACACCCCCTGGCCCCCCCGATCTCTGGAACCCCAATGCCGCTGGTCATGTTCTCCGACGATGGTACCCCCACGAAGAAAAATGCGGCGCCAGCACATGCCGGAGCCCAGCATGTGCTGCCACAACCCTCGGTCCAGTTTGATCTTAGACTTGGAATGAACTCCGTATGCTTAGACTAGGAATGAACTCCGTATGCCTAAGTCAAGTCACGAAACGAGCTGCGGGCGCCCAGCCAGCCAGAGGGGCGGGATGCACAAGCTAGGGATCGACCGGGACCCCCTCTGCGTGCTACGGATCCTACTACCGCAACCCTCAGTCCGGTCCAATCTTAGACTGGGAATGAACTCCGCATGCTTAGACTGGGAATGAACTCTATATGCCCATGTCAACCCACGAAACGAGCATACGGGCGCTCAGTCGACCAGAGGGGCGTGATGCACATGTCGGGGATCGACCGGGTCCCCCTCTGTGTGCTGCCGATCCTACTACCACAATTTCCCTCTGGTATGATCTTAGACTGGGAATGAACTCCGTATGCCTAAGCCAATTGACGAAATGAGCGGGCGAGCGGACGGGTGGGCACTACGTCGGCCAGAGAGACAGGATGCGCAAGCCATTGTTCGATAGGGTGGTAGGTGGGTTTAGGTGCATCTTCGTATTTCTGCATGCCAATGCCATTTTTACGGCTTATAAATTCATACAATGGTCCCTTAAGCCTTCACGTGAAGTTTCATGGCAAGACGACTCATTTTTTATTTTGCATGATTCTGGAAACTTTTTACGGTTCAAGATTTTTTAAAATTTTTTTGTAAGGAGTTTTGGCCCCAAACCTGATAGTCATGATCATTGTATTTTTGTTGGCATGCACAAAAAAATTCAGCTAAAAACTCGAAGTGTACAAGATTTTTGTGACCATTTGAAAAAGGTGTCCCCATTTCAGACACTTTAATGGCTACTGGCAGCAAACCTGTAAAATCTCAAATGCTCTTTAAGGGGGTGTGAGTTCTCCAGGTTTGATGAGGGATAGGGGGCCAATATAAGGGCCAAGTACCAGCACCCATTGCACATCATTTGCGCACACCCCCCTCAGCCCCCCCGATCACAGAAACCCCAATGCCGTCGGTCAGGTTCTTCGGCGATGCTCTGGTGATGGTGCCCTGGCGAAGAAAAATGCGGCACCAACACATGCCTGAGCCCAGCATGTGCTGCCGTAACCCTCGGTCTGGTCCGATCTTAGACTGGGAATGAACTCCGTATGCTTAGACTGGGAATCAACTTCGTATGCCTAAGTCAACCTATGAAACAAGCATGTGGGCGTTCCGTCGGCCAAAGGGGCGAGATGCGTAAGCCGGGGATCGGTCGGGTCCCCCTCTGCGTGCTGCCGATCTTACTGCTGCAACCCTCAGTCGGGTCTTATCTTAGACTGAGAATGAACTTTGTATGCCTAAGTTAACCGACGAAATGAGCGAGCAGGCGGGCGGGCGGGCACTACGTCGGCCAGAGAGACGGGATGTGCAAGCCGTGGATCGATAGGGTGGTAGGTGGGTTCAGGCACATCTTCATATTTCTACGTCCCAATGACATTTTTATATCTTGTAAATTCATACAATGGCCCCTTAAGCCTTCACGTGAAGTTTCATGGCAAGACGACTTGTTTTCTATTTTTCATGATTTTCGAAATTTTTGCGGTTCGAGATTTGCTAAAATTTTTTTGGAAGGAGTTTGGCCCTAAACTTGGTAGACGTGATCCTTCTATTTTTGTTGGCATGCACAAAAAAATTTAGCTAAAAACTCGAAGTGTACAAGATTTTGTGACCATTCGAAAAAAGTGTCCCCATTTTCAAACATTTTAATGGCTACTGGCAGCAAACCTGTAAAATCTCAAATGCACTTTAAGGGGTGCGAGTTCTAGAGGTTTGATGAGGGATAGGGGCCAATATAAGGGCCAAGTACCAGCACCCATCTCACATCATGTGCGCACACCCCCCGGCCCCCCCGATTGCCAGAACCCCAATGCTGCCAATCAGGTTCTCCAGTGATGCTCTGGTGATGGTGCCCCAACGAAGAAAAATGTGGCACCAGCACATGCCCGAGCCCAGCATGTGCTGCCGCAACCCTCGGTCCGATCTAATCTTAGACTGGGATTGAACTCCGTATGCTTAGACTAGGAATGAACTCCGTATGCCTAAGTCAACCAACGAAACGAGCGTGCGGGCGTTCAGCCGGCCAGAGGGGCGAGATGCGTAAGCCAGGGATCGACCGGGTCCCCCTCTGTGTGCTGCCGATCCTGCTACTACAACCCTCAGTCTGGTCTAATCTTAGACTAGGAATGAACTCCGTATGCCTAAGTCAACCGACGAAACGAGCAACCAGGCAGGCGAGCGGGCACTACATCGGCCAGAGAGACGGGATGCGCAAGCCGTGGATCGATAGGGTGGTAGGTGGGTTTAGGCACATCTTCATATTTCTACATCCCAATGACATTTTTATGGCTTGTAAATTCATACAATGGCTCTTAAGCCTTCGCGTGAAGTTTTATGGCAAGACGACTCGTTTTCTATTTTTCACGATTTTGGAAACTTTCAACGGTTCGGGATTTTTTAAAATTTTTTTGGAAGGCGTTTTGGCCCCAAACTTGGTAGACATGATCCTTGGATTTTTGTTGGCATGCATAAAAAAATTCAGCCACAAACTCGAAGTGTACAAGATTTTGTGACCATTTGAAAAAAGTGTCCCCATTGCAGATACTTTAATGGCTACTGGCAGCAAACCTGTAAAATCTCAAATGCTCTTTAAGGGGGTTCTCAAGGTTTGATGGGGGATGGGGGGCCAATATAAGGGCAAAGTACCAGCGCCATCACACATCATTTGTGCACACCCCTCAGCCCCCCCGATCGTCGAAACCCCAATGTCGCCGGTCAGGTTGTCCGGCGATGGTGCCCAGGCGAAGAAAAAGGCGGCCCCAGCACATGCCCGAGCCCAGCATGTCCTGCCGTAACCCTCGATCCGATTCGATCATAGACTGGGAATGAACTCTGTTTGCTTAGACTGGGAATGAACTCCGTATGCCTAAGTCAACCCACGAAACGAGTGTGCTGGTGCTCAACTAGCCAGAGGGGCGGGATGCGTAAGCCAAGGATCGACCGGGTCCCCTTCTGCGTGCTGTCGATGCTACTGTCGCAACCCTCAGTCCAGTTTGATCTTAGACTGGGAATGAACTCCGTATGCCTAAGCCAACCGACGAAACGAGCGGGCGGGCGGACGGGCACAACGCCGGCCATAGAGACGGGATGCGCAAGCCGTGGATCGATAAGGTGGTTGGTGGGTTTAAGCACATATTCATTTTTCTGCATGCCAATGCCATTATTATGGCTTGTAAATTCATACAATGGTCCCTTAAGCCTTCGCGTGAAGTTTCATGGCAAGACGACTCGTTTTCTATTTTTCACGATTTTTGAAACTTTTTGCGGTTCGAGATTTGTTAAAATTTTTTTGGAAGGAGTTTTGGCCCCAAACTAGGTAGACGTGATCCTTGTATTTTTGTTGGCATGCACAAAAAAAGTCAGCTAAAAACTCAAAGTGTACAAGATTTTGTGACCATTCGAAAAAAGTGTCTCCATTTTCAGACACTTTAATGGCTACTGGCAATAAACCTGTAAAATCTCAAATGCTCTTTAAGGGGATGTGAGTTCTTGAGGTTTGATGAGGGATAGGGGGCCAATATAAGGGACAAGTACCAGCACCCATCGCACATCATGTGCGCACACCCCCTGGGCCCCCCGATCGTCGGAACCCCAATGCCGTCAGTCAGGTTCTCCAACGATGGTGCCCCGATGAAGAACAATGCGGCACCAGCACATGCCTGAGCCCAGCATGTGCAGTCGCAACCCTCAATCTGGTTCGATCTTAGTCTAGGAATGAACTCCGTATGCCTAAGTCAACCAATGTAACGAGTGCGCGGGCACTCAGCCAGCCAGTGGGGCAGGATGCGCAAACCGAGGATCGGTCGGGTCCCCCACTGCGTGTTCCTGATCCTGCTTCCACAACCCTCGATCTGGTCCAATCTTTGACTGGGAATGACTCCGTATGCCTAAGCCAACCGACGAAATGAGCGGGCGGGCGGGCACTATGCCGGCCCGAGAGACGGGATGCGCAAGCCGTGGATCGATAGGGTGGTTGGTGGGTTTAGGCACATCTTCATTTTTCTGCATGCCAATGCCATTTTTATGGCTGTTAAATTCATACAATGGTCCCTTAAGCCTTCACGTGAAGTTTCATGGCAAGACGACTCATTTTCTATTTTTCACGATTTTTGAAACTTTTTACGGTTCGAGATTTTTTAAAATTTTTTTGGAAGGAGTTTTAGCCCCAAACTTAGTAGACGTGATCCTTGTATTTTTGTTGGCATGCATAAAACAATTCAGCTAAAAACTCGAAGTGTACAAGATTTTGTGACCATTTGAAAAAAATGTCCCTATTTCAGACACTTTAATGGCTACTGGCAGTAAACCTGTAAAATCTCAAATGCTCTTTAAGGGGGTGTGAGTTCTCGAGGTTTGATGAGATATAGGGGGTCAATATAAGGGCCAAGTACCAGCACCCATTGCAAATCATGTGCGCACACCCCCGACCACCCCGATCGTCGACACCCCAATGCTGCCAGTCAGGTTCTCCGGTGATGGTGCCCCGGCAAAGAATAACGCGAAACCAGCACATGCCTGAGCCCACCAAGTGCTGTCGTAACCCTCGATCCAGTCTGATCTTAGACTGGGAATGAACTCCATATGCTTAGACTAGGAATGAACTCCGTATGCCTAAGTCAACACACGAAACGAGTGTACGGGCGCTCAGCCGGCCAGAGGGGTGGGATACGCAAGCCGATGATCGGTCAGGTCCCCCTTTGCGTGCTATCGATCCTGCTGCCGCAACCCTTGATCCGGTCTGATATTAGACTGGGAATGAACTTCGTATGCCTAAGCCAACCGACGAAACGACCGGGCGGGCGGGCAGGCACCACGCCGGCCAGAGAGACGAGATGCGCAAGCCATGGATCGATGGGTGGTAGGTGGGTTTAGGCACATCTTCATATTTCTACGTGCCAATGCCATTTTTATGGCTGGTAAATTCATACAATGGTCCCTTAAGAATTCACGTGAAGTTTCATGGCAAGACTACTCATTTTCTATTTTTCATGATTTTCGAAACTTTTTACGGTTCGGGATTTTTTAAAATTTTTTCAGAAGGAGTTTTGGTGCTAAACTTGGTAGACGTGATCCTTGTATTTTTGTTGGCATGCACAAAAAAATTCAGCAAAAAACTCAAAGTGTACAAGATTTTGTGACGATTTGAAAAAAGTGTTTCCATTTCAGACACTTTAATGGCTACTGGCAGCAAACCTATAAAATCTCAAATGCTCTTTAAGGGGGTGTGAGTTCTCGAGGTTTGATGAGGGATAGGGGGCCAATATAAGGGCCAAGTACCAGCACCCATCGCACATCATGTGCGCACACCCCCCATCCCCCCCGTTCGTCGAAACCTTAATGCCGTCGGTCAGGCTCTCTGGCGATGGTGCCCTGACGAAGAAAAATACGGCACCAGCACATCCCGAGCCCAGCATGTGCTGTCGTAACCCTCGGTCTAGTCCAATCTTAGACTGGGAATGAACTCTGTATGCTTAAGTCAACCCACGAAACGAGCGTGCGGGTACTCAGCCAGCCAGAGGGGCGGGATGCGGAAGCCGGGGATCGGTCGGATCCCCCTCTACGTGCTTCGATCCTGTTGCGGCAACCCTCCATCCGGTCTGATCTTAGACTAGGAATGAACTCCGTATGCCTAAGCCAACTAACGAAACGAGCAGACGGAGGGGCGGGCACCACGACCGGCTAGAGAGACGGGATGCGCAAGCCGTGGATCGATAAGGCGGTAGGTGGGTTTAGGCACATCTTCATATTTCTACGTGCCAATGCCATTTTTATGACTGGTAAATCCATACAATGGTCCCTTAAGAATTCACATGAAGTTTCATGGCAAGGCTACTCGTTTTCTATTTTTCAAAATTTTTGAAACTTTTTGCGGTTCGGGATTTTTTAAAATTTTTTCAAAAGGAGTTTTGGCCCCAAACTTGGTAAACGTGATCCTTGTTTTTTTTTTGGCATGCATAAAAAAATTCAGCTAAAAACTCAAAGTGTACAATATTTTGTGACCATTTGAAAAAAGTATCCTCATTTCAGACAGTTTAATGGCTACTGGCAGCAAACTTGTAAAATCTCAAATGCTCTTTAACGGGGTGTGAGTTCTCGGGGTTTGATGAGGTATAGGGGGCCAGTATAAGGGCCAAGTACCAGCACCCATCGCACATCATGTGCGCACCCCCCCTCTATCGCCGGAACCCCAGTGCCACCGGTCAGGTTCTCCGGCGATGCTCTGACGATGGTGCCCCGGTAAAGAAAAATACGTTACCAGCACATGCCTGAGCCTAGCATGTGCTGCCGCAACCCTCGGTCCAATCCGATCTTAGACTGGAAATGAACTCCATATGCCTAAGCCAACCGACGAAACGAGGGGGCGGGCGGGCGGGCGGGCGGGCGAGCACTATGCCAGCCTAAGAGACAGGATGCGCAAGTCGTGGATCGATAGGGTGGTAGGTGGGTGTAGGTACATCTTCATATTTCTACGTGCCAATGCCATTTTTATGGCTTGTAAATTCATACAGTGGTCCCTTAAGCCTTCACGTGAAGTTTCATGGCAAGACGACTCGTTTTCTATTTTTCACGATTTTTGAAACTTTTTACGGTTCGAGATTTTTTAAAATTTTTTCAGAAGGAGTTTTCGCCCCAAACTTGGTAGACGTGATCCTTGAATTTTTGTTGGCATGCATAAAAAAATTCACTAAAAACTCGTAGTGTACAAGATTTTGTGACCATTTGAAAAAAGTGTCCCCATTTCAGACACCTTAATGGCTACTGGTAGCAAACCTGTAAAATCTCAAATGCTCTTTGAGGGGGTGTGAGTTCTTGAGGTTTGATGAGGGATAGGGGGCCAATATAAGGGCCAAGTACCAGCACCCATCGCACATCTTGTGCGTACACCCCCCCGGCCCCCCCGATCGCAAGAACCCCAATGCCGTCGGTCAGGTTCTCCGGCGATGCTCTGGCTATGGTGCCCCGATGAAGAAAAATACGGCACCAGCACATGTTCGAGCCTAGCATGTGCTGTCGAAACCCTCGGTTTGGTCCGATCTTACACTGGGAATGAATTTCGTATGCTTAGACTGGGAATGAACTCCGTATGCCTAAGTCAACCCACGAATCGAACGTACGGGAGCTTAGCCGGCCAGAGGGGCGGGATGCACAAGCTGGGGATCTATCGGGTCCCCCTCTGTGTGCTGTCGATCCTACTGCTGCAACCCTCCATCCGGTCTGATCTTAGATTGGGAATGAACTCCGTATGCCTAAGCCAACTGACGAAACGAGCGGGCGGGCGGGCGGGCACCAAGCCGGCCAAAGAGACGGGATGCGCAAGCCGTGGATCGATAGGGTGGTAGGTGGGTTTAGGCACATCTTCTTATTTCTGTGTGCCAATGTCATTTTTATGGCTTGTAAATTCATACAACGGTCCCTTAAGCCTTCACGTGAAGTTTCCTGGCAAGATGACTCATTTTCTATTTTTCATGATTTTCAAAACTTTTTACAGTTCGGGATTTTTTAAAATTTTTTCGGTAAGAGTTTTGGCCCCTAACTTGGTAGACGTGATCCTTGTATTTTTGTTGGCATTCACAAAACAATTCAGCTAAAAACTCGAAGTGTACAAGATTTTGTGACCATTTGAAAAAAGTGTCCCCATTTTAGACACCTTAATGGCTACTGGCAGCAACCTTTAAAATCTCAAATGCTCTTTGAGGGGGGGTGGGTTCTCGAGGTTTGATGAGGGATAGGGGGCCAATATAAGGGCCAAGTACCAGAGCCCATCGCACATCATGTGCGAACACCCCCCGGCCCCCCGATCGCCGGAACCCCAATGCCGTCGATCAGGTTCTCTGGCAATGCTCCGGCTATGGTGCCCCAACGAAGAAAAATGCGGCACCAGCACATGCCCAAGCCCAGCATGTGCTGCCGCAACCCTCGGTTTGGTTCAATCTTACACTAGGAATAAACTACGTATTGCTTAGACTGGGAATGAACTCCGTATGCCTAAGTCAACCCACGAATCGAGCGTGCGGGCAAAAGGGGCGGGATGCGCAAGTCGGGGATCGGCTGGGTCCCCCTCCGTGTATTGTAGATCCTGTTTTCACAACCCTCCATCCGATTCGATCTTAGACTGGAAATGAACTCCGTATGCCTAAGCCATCCGACGAAACGAGCAGACGAGCAGGCCGGCACCACGCCGGCCAGAGAGACGGGATGCGCAAGCCGTGGATCGATAGGGTGGTAGGTGGGTTTAGGCACATTTTCATATTTCTGCGTGCCAATGCCATTTTTATGGCTGGTAAATTCATACAATGGTCCCTTAAGCCTTCACGTGAAGTTTCATGGCAAGACTACTCGTTTTCTATTTTTCATGATTTTCAAAACTTTTTATGATTTGGGATTTTTTAAAATTTTTTCGGAAGGAGTTTTGGCCCAAAACTTGGTAGACGTGATCCTTGTATTTTTGGTGGCGTGCACAAAAAACATTAGCTAAAAACTCGAAGTGTACAAGATTTTGTGACCATTTGAGAAAAGTGTCCCCATTTTAGACACTTTAATGGCTACTGGCAGCAAACCTGTAAAATCTCAAATGCTCTTTAATGGGGTGTGAGTTTTCAAGGTTTGCTGAGGGATAGGAGGCCAATACAAGTACCAGCACCCATTGGACATCATGTGTGCACACCCCCAGGCCCCCCCGATCACCGGAACCCCAACGCCGTCGGTCAGGTTCTCCGACGATGCTCCGACGATGGTGCCCCGACAAAGAAAAATGTGGCACCAGCACATGCCCAAGCCTAGCATGTGCTACCGCAACCATCGGTCTAATCTGATCTTAGACTGGGAATGAACTTCGTATGCCTAAGCCAACCAACGAAACAAGCGGGCGAGCACTATGCCGGCCTGAGAGATGGGATGCGTAAGCCATGGATCGATAGGGTGGTAGGTGGGTTTAGGCACATCTTCATATTTCTACGTGCCAATGCCATTTTTATGGCTTGTAAATTCATACAGCGGTCCCTTAAGCCTTCACGTGAAGTTTCATGGCAAGACGACTCATTTTCTATGTTTCACGATTTTTGAAACTTTTTTACGATTCAGGATTTTTTTAAATTTTTTCAGAAGGAGTTTTGGCCCCAAACTTAGTAGACATGATCCTTGTATTTTTGTTGGCATGCACAAAAACATTCACTAAAAACTTGAAGTGTACAAGATTTTGTGACCATTTGAAAAAAGTGTCCCCATTTCAGACACCTTAATGGCTATTGGCAGCAAACCTGTAAAATATCAAATGCTCTTTGAGGGGGTGTGAGTTCTCGAGGTTTGATGAGGGATAGGGGGCCAATATAAGAGCCAAATACCAGCACCCATCACACATCATGTGCGCACAGCCCCCCCCCGACCCCTCCGATCGCAGGAACCCCAATGCCACTGGTCAGGTTCTCTGGCGATGCTCGAACGATGGTGCCCCAACAAAGAAAAATGCGGCACCAACACATGCCCAAGCCCATCATGTGCTACCGTAACCTTCGGTCCGATCCGATCTTAGACTGGGAATGAACTCTATATGCTTAGACTGGGACTGAACTCCGTATGCCTAAGTCAACCCACGAAACGTGCTTGTGGGCGCTTAGCCAGCCAGAGGGGCAGGATATGCAAGTGGAGGATCGGTCGGGTCCCCCTCTGCATCCTGCCGATCCTGCTGCCACAACCCTCGATCCGTTCTGATCTTACACTGGGAATGAACTCCGTATGCCTAAGCTAACCGACGAAACGAGTTGCCAGGCGGGTGGGCGGGCACTACGCCGGGCAGAGAGACAGGATGCACAAGCCGTGGATCGATAGTGTGGTAGGTGGGTTTAGGCACATCTTCATATTTCTGCATGCCAATGACATTTTTATGGCTTGTAAATTCATACATTGGTCCCTTAAGCCTTCACATGAAGTTTTAATGGCAAGACAACTCGTTTTCTATTTTTCAGGATTTTTGAAACTTTTTGCGGTTTGGGATTTTTTAAAATTTTTTCAGAAGGATTTTTAGCCCCAAACTTGGTAGACGTGATCCTTGTATTTTTGTTGGCATGCACAAAAAAATTCAGCTAAAAACACAAAGTGTACAAGATTTTGTAACCATTTGAAAAAAGTGTGCCAATTTCAAACACTTTAATGGCTACTGGCAGCAAACCGGTAAAATCTCAAATGCTCTTTAAGGGGGTGTGAGTTCTCAAGGTTTGATGAGGGATAGGGGCCCAATATAAGCGCCAAGTACCAGCACCCATCGCACATCATATGTGCACACCCCCCTGGCCCCCCCAATCGACGGAACCCCAATGCCGTCGGTCAGGTTCTCCGACGATGCTCCGGCAATGGTGCCCCGATGAAGAAAAATGTGGCACCAGCACATGCCCGAGCCCAGCATGTGCTGCCATAACCCTCGGTCTGATCCGATCTTAGACTGGGAATGAACTCCGTATGCTTAGACTGGGAATGAACTCCGTATGCTTAGACTGGTAATGAACTCCGTATGCCCAAGTCAACCCACGAAACGAGCGTACAGGCGCGCAACCGGCCAGAGGGGTGGGATGCGCAAGCTGGGGATAGATCGGGTCCCCCTCTGCGTGTTGCTGATCCTGCTGTCGCAACTCTCAGTTCGGTCTGATCTTAGACTAGAAATGAACTCTGTATGCCTAAGCCAACCGATGAAACGAGCGGGCGGACGGACGGGTGGGCACTACGTCGTCCAAAGAGACGGGATGCGCAAGCCGTGGATCGATAGGGTGACAGGTGGGTTTAGGTACATCTTCATATTTTTGCGTGCCAATGCCATTTTTATGGCTTGTAAATTCATACAATGGTCCCTTAAGCCTTCACATGAAGTTTCATGGCAAGACGACTCGTTTTCTACTTTTCATGATTTTTGAAACTTTTTACGCTTCGAGATTTTGTAAAATTTTTTCGGAAGGAGTTTTAGCCCCAAACTTGGTAGATGTGATTCTTGTATTGTTTTTGGCATGCACAAAAAAATTCAGCTAAAAACTCAAAGTGTACAAGATTTTGTGACCATTTGAAAAAAGTGTCCCCATTTTAGACACTTTAATACCTACTGGCAGCAAACTTGTAAAATCTCCAATGCTTTTTAAGGGGGTGTGAGTTCTCGAGGTTTGATGAGGGATAGGGGGCCAATATAAGGGCCAAGTACCAGCACCCATCGCACATCATGTGCGCACACCCCCCGGCCCCCCCGATCACCGGAACCCCAATGCCGTCGGTCAGGTTCTCCAGCGATGCTTCGACGATGGTGCCCGAGCCCAGCATGTGCTGTCGTAACCTCGGTTCTGTCCGATCTTAGACTGGGAATGAACTCCATATGCTTAGACTGGCAATGAACTCTGTATGCCTAAGTCAACCCACGAAATGAGCGTACGGGCGCTCAGTCGGCCAGTGGGGCGGGATGCGCAAGTTGGGGATCGGTCGGGTCCCCCTCTGCGTGCTATCAATCTTGCTGTCACAACTCTCGGTCCGGTCCGATATTAGACTGGTAATGAACTCCGTATGCCTAAGCCAACCGACAAAATGAGCAGGCGAGCACTACATCGGCCAGAGAGGTGGGATGCGCAAGTCGTGGATCGATAGGGTGGTAGGTGGGTTTAGGCACATCTTCATATTTCTATGTGCCAATGCCATTTTTATGGCTTGTAAATTCATACAATGGTCCCTTAAGCCTTCACGTGAAGTTTCATGGCAAGACCACTCGTTTTCTTTTTTTCATGATTTTTAAAACTTTTTACAGTTCGAGATTTTTTAAAATTTTTTTGAAAGGAGTTTTGGCCCCAAACTTGGTAGACGTGATCCTTGTATTTTTGTTGGCATGCACAAAAAAATTCAGCTAAAAACCCGAAGTGTACAAGATTTTGTGACCATTTGAAAAAAGTGTCCCCATTTTAGACACTTTAATTGCTACTGGTAGCAAACCTGTAAAATCTCAAATGCTCTTTAAGGGGGTGTGAGTTCTCGAGGTTTGATGCAGGATAGGGGGCCAATATAAGGGCCAAGTACCAGCACCCATCGCACATCATGTGCGCGCACACCCCCCGGCCCCCCCCAATCGCCGGATCCTCAATACCGTCGGTCAGGTTCTTCGATGATGCCCCTGCGATGGTGCCCCGATGAAGAAAAATGTTACACCAACACATGCCCGAGCCTAGCATGTGCTACCGCAACCCTCGGTCTGGTTCGATCTTAGAGTGGGAATGAACTCCGTATGCTTAGACGGGGAATGAACTCCGTATGCCTAAGTCAACCCACGAAACGAGCGTGCGAGCGCTCAGTCGGTCAATGGGTGGGATGCGAAATATGGGGATCGGCCAGGTCCCCCTCTACATGCTGCCAATCCTGCTGCCGTAACCCTCAGTCTGGTTCGGTCCAATCTTAGACTAGGAATGAACTCTGTATGCTGAAGCCAACCGATGAAATGAGCGGACGAGCGGGCGGGCAGGCACTACGCCGGCCAGAGAGACGAGATGTGCAAGCCGTGGATCGATAGAGTGGTAGGTGGGTTTAGGCACAGCTTCATATTTCTGCATGCCAATGTCATTTTTGTGGCTTGTAAATTCATACAATGGTCCCTTAAGCCTTCACGTGAAGTTTCATGGCAAGACGACTCGTTTTCTATTTTTCACGATTTTCAAAACTTTTTACGGTTCGGGTTTTTTTAAAATTTTTTCGGAAGGAGTTTTGGCCACAAACTTGGTAGACGTGATCCTTGTATTTTTGTTGGCATGCACAAAAAAATTAAACTAAAAACTCGAAATGTACAAGATTTTGTGACAATTTGAAAAAAATGTCCCCATTTCAGACACTTTAATGGCTACTGGCAGCGAACCTGTAAAATCTCAAATGCTCTTTAAGGGGGTGTGAGTTTTCGAGGTTTGATGAGGGATAGGGGGCCAATATATGGGCCAAGTACCAGCACCCATCGCACATCATGTGCGCACACCGCCCAGGCCCCCTCTATCGCTGGAACCCCAATGCCGCTGATCAGGTTCTCCGCCGATGCTCCTACGATGGTGCCCCGATGAAGAAAAATGCGGCACCAGCACATGCTCGAGCCCAGTTTGTGCTGTTGCAACCCTCGGTCTGATCTGATCTTGGACTGGGAATGAACTCAGTATGCTTAGACTAGGGATGAACTCCGTATGCCTAAGTCAACCCACAAAACGAGCGTGCGAGCGCTCAGCTGGCCAGAGGGGCGGGATGCACAAGCCGGGGATCGGTTGGGTCCTCCTCTGCGTGCTATCATAACCCTGCTGCTGCAACCCTCAGTTCGGTCTGATCTTAGACTGGGAATGAACTCATATGCCTAAGCCAACCGACGAAACGAGTGGGCGGGCGGACGGGCGAGCACTACGCTGGCCAAAGAGACGGCATTCGTAAGCCGTGGATCGATAGGGTGGTAGGTGGGTTTAGGCACATCTTCATATTTCTGCATGCCAATGCCATTTTTATGGCTTGTCAATTCATGCAATCATCCCTTAAGCCTTCACGTGAAGTTTCATGGCAAGACGACTCGTTTTTTATTTTTCACGATTTTCAAAACTTTTTGCTGTTCGGGTTTTTTTTAAATTTTTTTCGAAGGAGTTTTGGCAACAAACTTGGTAGACCTGATCCTTGTATTTTTGTTGGTAGGCACAAAAAAATTCAGCTAAAAACTCGAAGTGTAGAAGATTTTGTGACCATTTGAAAAAAGTGTCCCCATTTCAGACACTTTAATGGCGACTGGCAGCAAACTTGTAAAATATCAAATGCTTTTTAAGGGGGGGTGAGTTCTTGAGGTTTGATGAGGGATAGGGGGCCAATATAAGGGCCAAGTACCAGCACCTATCGCACATCATGTGCGCACACCCCCCCCGACCCCCCCGATCGCCAAAACCCCAATGCCGTCGGTCAGGTTCTCCGGTGATGCTCCGACGATGGTGCCCCGGTGAAGAAAAATACGGCACCAGCACATGCCTGAGCCCAGCATGTGCTGCCGTAACCCTCGGTCTAGTCCAATCTTAGACTGGGAATGAACTCCGTATGCTTAGACTGGGAATGAACTCCGTATGCCTAAGTCAACCCACGAAACGAGCGTACGGGCACTCAGCCGGCCAGAGGGGCAGGATGCACAAGCCAGGGATTGGTCGGGTACCCCTCTGCGTGCTGCCAATCCTACTACCACAACCCTCGGTCTGATCTGATCTTAGACTGGGAATGAACTCCGTACGCCTAAGCCAACCGACGAAACAAGCGGGCTGGCAGGCACTATGTCGGCCAGGGAGACGGGATGCGTAAGCCGTAAATCGATAGGGTGGTAGGTGGGTTTAGGCACATCTTCATATTTCTCCATGCCAATGCCATTTTTATGCATTGTAAATTCATACAATGGTCCCTTAAGCCTTCACGTGAAGTTTAATGGCAAGACGACTTGTTTTCTTTTTTCATGATTTTTGAAACTTTTTGCAGTTCGGGATTTTTTAAACTTTTTTGGAAGGAGTTTTGGCCCCAAACTTGGTAGACATGATCCTTGTATTTTTCCTAGCATGCACAAAAAAATTCAGATAAAAACTCAAAGTGTACAAGATTTTGTGACCATTTCAAAAAAGTGTCCCCATTTTAGACACTTTAATGGCTACTGGCAGCAAACCTGTAAAATCTCAAATGCTCTTTAAGAGGGTGTGAGTTCACGAGATTTGATGAGGGATAGGGGGCTAATATAAGAGCCAAGTACCAGCACCCATCGCACATCATGTGCGCACACCCCTCCAGCCCCCTCAATCGTCGAAACCCTAATACCGCCAGTCAGGTTCTCTGGTGATGCTCCGATGATAGTGCCCCAGCGAAGAAAAATGTCGCACCAGCACATGCCCGAGCCCAGCATGTGCTGTCGTAACCCTCGATCCGGTCTCATCTTAGATTGGGAATGAAGTTCGTATGCTTAGACTGGGAATGAACTCCGTATGCCTAAGTCAACCCATGAAACGAGCGTACGGGCGCTCAACCGACCAGAGGGGCGGGATGCGCAAGCCAGGGATCGGTCAGGTCCCCTATGCGTACTGTCGATCCTACTGCCGCAACCCTCAACCGAGGAAATGAGCGGGCGGGTGGGCGGGCACTACGCCGGTCAGAGACACGAGATGCGCAAGCCATGGATCGATAGGGTGGTAGGTGGGTTTAGGCACAGCTTCATATTTTTGCATGCCAATGCCATTTTTATGGCTTGTAAATTCATACAATGGTCCCTTAAGCCTTCACGTGAAGTTTCATGGCAAGACGACTCGTTTTCTATTTTTCACGATTTTCAAAACTTTTTATGGTTCGAGATTTTTTAAATTTTTTTCGGAAGGCGTTTTGCCCCCAAACTTGGTGGACGTGATCCTTGTATTTTTGTTGGCATGCATAAAAAGATTCAGCTAAAAACTCGAAGTGTACAAGATTTTGTGACCATTTGAAAAAAGTGTCCCCATTTCAGACAATTTAATGGCTACTGGCAGCAAACCTGTAAAATCTCAAATGCTCATTAAGGGGGTGTGAGTTCTCGAGGTTCGATGAGGGATAGGGGGCCAATATAAGGGCCAAGTACCAGCACCCATCGCACATGATTTGCGCACACCCCTCGGCCCCCCGATCATCAGAACCCTAATGCTATCGGTCAGGTTCTCCAGTGATGGTGCCCCGATGAAGAAAAATGTAGCACCAGCACTTGCCCGAGCCCAGCATGTGCTGTCACAACCCTCAGTCCGATCAGATCTTGGACTGGGAATGAACCCAGTAAGCTTAGACTGGGAATGAACTCCGTATGCCTAAGTCAACCCACGAAACGAGCGTGCGGGCGCTCAACTAGATAGAGGGGCAGGATGCACAAGCCGGGGATCAGTTGGGTCCCCTTCTACATGCTGCCAATCCTACTGTCGTAACCCTCAGTCCGATCTGATCTTAGACTGGGAATGAACTCCGTCTGTGAAAGCCGTGGATCGATAGGGTGGTAGGTGGATTTAGGCACATCTTTATATTTTTGGGTACCAATGCCACTTTTATGGCTTGTAAATTAATAAAATGGTCCCTTAAGCATTCACATGAAGTTTCATGGCAAGACCACTCGTTTTCTATTTTTCATCATTTTTGAAACTTTTTTCGGTTCGGGATTTTTTAAAATTTTTTCAGAAGGATTTTTGGCCCCAAACTTGGTACACGTAATCCTTGTATTTTTGTTGGCATGTACAAAAAAATTCAGCTAAAAACTCGAAGTGTACAAGATTTTGTGACCATTTGAAAAAAGTGTCCCCATTTCAGACACTTTAATGGCTACTGGCAGTAAACCTGTAAAATCTCAAATGCTCTTTAAGGGGGTGTGAGTTCTCGAGGTTTGATTAGGGATAGGTGGCGAGTATAAGGGCCAAGTACCAGCACCCATCGCACATCATGTGCGCACACCCCCAGCCCCCTCGATCGTCGGAACCCCAATGCCGTCGATCAGGTTCTCCGGTAATACTCCGACGATGGTGCCCCGACGAAGAAAAATGCGGCACCAGCATATGCCTGAGCCCAGCATGTGCTGCCACAACCCTCGGTCCGGTCTAATCTTAGACTAGGAATGAACCCCGTATGCCTAAGTCTACCCACGAAACGAGCGTGCGGGTGCTCAGCCGGCCAGAGGGGCGGGATGCGCATGCCGAGGATCGGTCAGGTCCACCTCTGCGTGCTGCCGATCCTGCAGCCGTAACCCTCGGTCTGATCTGATCTTAGACTGGGAATGAACTCCGTATCCCTAAGCCAATTGATGAAACGTGCGAACGGGCGGGCGGGCACTACGCCGGCCAGAGAGACGGGATGCACAAGCCGTGGATCGATAGGGTGGTAGGTGGGTTTAGCCACATCTTCACATTTCTGCATGCCAGTGCCATTTTTATGGCTTGTAAATTCATACAACGGTCCCTTAAGCCTTCACGGGAAGTTTCATGGCAAGACGACTCGTTTTCTATTTTTCACGATTTTCAAAACTTTTTACTGTTCGAGATTTTTTAAAATTTTTTCGGAAGGATTTTTGGCCGCAAACATGGTAGACGTGATCCTTGTATTTTTGTTGGCATGCATAAAAAAATTTACCTAAAAACTCGAAGTGTACAAGATTTTGTGACCATTTGAAAAAAGGTGTCCCCATTTCAGACACTTTAATGGCTACTGGCAGTAAACCTGTAAAATCTCAAATGCTCTTTAAGGGGTGTGAGTTCTTGAGGTTTGATGAGGGATAGGGGGCCAATATAAGAGCCAAGTACCAGCACCCATCACACCTCATGTGTGCACACCCCCCCGACCCCCCCCCGATCGTCGAAACCCTAATGCCACCAATCAGATTCTCCGGTGATGCTTTGACGATGGTGCCCCGATGAAGAAAAATGTGGTACTAGCACATCCCCGAGCCCAGCATGTGCTGCCGTAACCCTCGGTCCGATCAGATCTTGGACTGGGAATGAATCTAGTAAGCTTAGACTGGGAATGAACTCCGTATGCCTAAGTCAACCCACGAAACGAGTGTGCGGGCGCTCAGCTAGACAGAGGGGCGGGATCACAAGCCGGGGATCAGTCGAGTCCCCTTCTATGTGCTGTCAATCCTACTGTCATAACCCTCGGTCCGGTCTGATCTTATACTGGAATGAACTCCGTATGCCTAAGCCAACTGACAAAATGAGCGGACGGGTGGGCGGGCACTACGTCGGCCAAAGAGACGGGATGCGCAAGCCGTGAATCGATAGGGTGGTAGGTGTGTTTGGGCACATCTTCATATTTTTGCATGCCAATGCCATTTTTATGGCTTGTAAATTCATACAACGGTCCCTTAGGCCTTCACGTGAAGTTTAATGGCAAGATGACTCGTTTTCTATTTTCACGATTTTTGAAACTTTTTACGGTTCAGAATTTTTTAAAATTTTTTCAGATGGTGTTTTGGCCAAAAACTTGGTAGACAAGATCCTTGTATTTTTGTTGTCATGCGCAAAAACATTCAGCTAAAAATTCGAAGTGTACAGGATTTTGCGACCATTTGAAAAAAGTGTCCCCAATTCAGACACTTTAATGGCTACTGGCAGCAAACCTGTAAAATCTCAAATGCTCTTTAAAGGGGTGTGAGTTCTCGAGGTTTGATGAGGGATAGGGGGCCAATATAAGGGCCAAGTACTAGCACCCATCACACATCATGTGCGCACACCCCCCGGCCCCCTCGATCGCTGGAACCTCAATGCCGCCGATCAGGTTCTCCGACGATGCTCTGGTGATAATGCCCTGGCAAAGAAAAATGCAGCACCAGCACATGCCCGAACCCAGCATGTGCTGCCACAACCCTCGGTCCGGTCCGATCTTAGACTGGAATGAACTCCGTATGCTTAGACTAGGAATGAACTCCGTATGTCTAAGTCAACACATGAAATGAGTGTGCGGGCGCTCAGCTGGCCAGAGGGGCGGGATGTGCAAGCCGAGAATCGGCCGGGTCCCTTTTTGCGTGCTATCGATTCTGCTGTCGCAACCCTCAGTCTGATCCAATCTTAGACTGGGAATGAACTCCGTATGCCTATGCCACCCGACGAAATGAGTGGGCGGATGGGCGGGCGTGCAGGCAATACACTGGCCAGAAAGTTGGGATGCGTAAGCCGTGGATCGATAGGGTGGTAGGTGGGTTTAGCACATCTTCATAATGGCTACTGGCAAAAAACCTATAAAATCTCAAATGCTCTTTGAGAGGGTGTGAGTTCTCGAGGTTTAATGAGGGATAGGGGCCAATATAAGGGCCAAGTACCAACACCCATCGCACATCATGTGCGTACACCCCCTCGACCCCCCCAATCGCCGGAACCCTAATGCCACCGATCAGGTTCTCCGGTGATGTTTCAGCGATGGTGCCCCGGTGAAGAAAAATGCGGCACCAACACATGCTCGAGCCCAGCATGTGCTACAGTAACCCTCGGTCCAATCTGATCTTAGACTGGGAATGAACTCAGTATGCTTAGACTGGGGATGAACTCCGTATGCCTAAGTCAACCCACCAAACGAGCGTGCGGGCGCTCAGCTGGCCAAAGGGGTGGGATGCACAAGCCAGGGATCGGTCGAGTTCCCCTCTGCGTGCTACCGATCCTGCTGTCACAACCCTCGGTCTGGTCTGATCTTAGATTGGGAATGAACTCCGCATGTCTAAGCCAACCGACGAAATGAGCGGGCGGGCAGGCGGACGGGCGGGCACTACGTCGACGAGAGAGTCGGGATGCGCAAGCTGTGGATCAATAGGGTGGTAGGTGGGTTTGGGCAAATCTTCATATTTTTATGTGCCAATGCCATTTTTATGGCTTGTAAATTCATACAATGGTCCCTTAGGCCTTCACGTGAAGTTTCATGGCAAGACCACTCGTTTTTTATTTTTCACGATTTTTGAAACTTTTTACGGTTCAAGATTTTTTAAAATTTTTTTCGAAGGTGTTTTTGCCCCAAACTTGGTAGACGTGATCCTTGTATTTTTGTTGGCATGCACAAACAAATTCAGCCAAAAAGTCAAAGTGTACAAGATTTTGCGACCATATGAAAAAAGCATCCTCATTTCAGACACTTTAATGGCTATTGGCGGCAAACCTGTAAAATCTCAAATGCTCTTTAAAGGGATGTGAGTTCTCGAGGTTTGATGAGGGATAGGGGGCCAATATAAGGGCCAAGTACCAGCACCCTTCGCACATCATGTTCGCACACCCCCCCGGCCCCCCCGATCGTCGGAACCCGAACGCCGCCGGTCAGGTTCTCCGACGATGCTCTGGCGATGGTGCCCCGGGGAAGAAAAATGTGGTACCAGCACATGCCCGAGCCCAGCATATGCTGCCACAACCCTCGGTATGGTCAGATCTTAGATTGGGAAAGAACTCTACATGCTTAGACTGGAAATGAACTCGGTATGCCTAAGTCAACCCACGAAACGAGCGTGCGGGCGCTCAGCCGGCCAGAGGGGTGGGATGCGCAAGCCGGGATCGACCGGGTCCCCCTCTGCATGCTGCTGATCCTACTGCCCTAACCCTTGGTCCGGTCTGATCTTAGATTGGGAATGAACTCCATATGCCTAAGCCAACCGATCAAATGAGCAGGCGGACGGGCGGGCGGGCACTACGCCCGCCAGAGAGACGGGATGCGCAAGCCGCGGATCGATAGGGTGGTAGGTGGGTTTAGGCGCATCTTCATATTTTTGGGTGCCAATGCCATTTTATGGCTTGTAAATTCATACAATGGTCCCTTAAGCCTTCACGTGAAGTTTCATGGCAAGACCACTCGTTTTCTATTTTTCATCATTTTTGAAACTTTTTCCGGTTCGGGATTTTTTAAAATTTTTTTAAAAGGAGTTTTGCCCCAAACTTGGTAGACGTGACCCTTGTATTTTTTTTGGCATATGCAAAAAAATTCAGCTAAAAACTCGAAGTGTACAAGATTTTGTGACCATTTGAAAAAAGTGTCCCCATTTCAGACACTTTAATGGCTACTGGCAGTAAACCTGTAAAATCTCAAATGCTCTTTAAGGGGGTGTGAGTTCTCAAGGTTTGATGAGGGATAGGCGGCCAGTATAAGGGCCAAGTTCCAGCACCCATCGCACATCATGTGCGCACACCCCCCCCGCCCCCCCGATCGCTGGAACCCCAATGCTACCGGTCAGGTTCTCCGACAATGCTCCGACGATGGTGCCCCGACGAAGAAAAATGCGACACCAGCACATGCCTGAGCCGAGCATGTGCTGCCACAACCCTCGGTCCGGTCCGATCTTAGACTGGGAATGAACCCCGTATGCCTAAGTCTACCCATGAAACGAGCGTGCGAGCGCTTAGTCGCCCAGAGGGGCGGGATGCGCATGCAGAGGATCGGTCAGGTCCCCCTCTGCGTGCTGCCGATCCTACAGCCGCAACCCTCGGTCTGATCCGATCTTAGACTGGGAATGAACTCCGTATCCCTAAGCCAACCGACGAAACGTGCGGGCGGGCGGGCGAGCACTACGCTGGCCAGAGAGACGGGATGCGCAAGCCGTGGATCGATAGGGTGGTAGGTGGGTTTAGCCACATCTTCATATTTCTGCGTGCCTGTGCCATTTTTATGGCTGGTAATTTCATACAATGGTCCCTTAAGCCTTCACGGGAAGTTTCATGGCAAGATGACTTGTTTTTTATTTTTCATGATTTTCAAAACTTTTTGCGGTTTGAGATTTTTTAAAATTTTTTCGGAAGGAGTTTTGGCCACAAACTTGGTACACGTGATCCTTGTATTTTTGTTGGCATGCACAAAAAAATTCAGCGAAAAACTCGAAGTGTACAAGATTTTGTGACCATTGGAAAAAAGTGTCCCCATTTCAGACACTTTAATAAGTACTGGTAGCAAACCTGTAAAATCTCAAATGCTCTTTAAGGGGTGTGAGTTCTCCAGGTTTGATGAGGGATAGGGGGCCAATATAAGAGCCAAGTACCAGCACCCATCACACATCATGTGTGCACACCCCCCGGCCCCCCGATCGTCGAAACCTCAATGCCACCGATCACATTCTCCGGTGATGCTCCGATGATGGCACCCCGACGAAGAAAAATGTGGCACCAGCACATGCCCGAGCCCAGCATGTGCTACCGCAACCCTCGGTCTAGTCTAATCTTAGACTGGGAATGAACTCCGTATGCTTAGACTGGGAATGAACTCCGTATGCCTAAATCAACCCATGAAATGAGCGTGCGGGCACTCAGCTGGCCAGAGGGGCGGGATGCGTAAGTCGGGGATTGGCTGGGTCCCCCTCTGTGTGCTACCAATCCAACAGCTGCAACCCTCAGTTCGGTCTGATCTTAGCCTGGGAATGAACTCTGTATGCCTAAGCCAACCGACGAAACGAGTGGGCGTGTGGGCGGGCGTGCAGGCACTACACTGGCCAGAAAGGTGGGATGCGCTAGCCGTGGATCGATAGGGTGGTAGGTGGGTTTACGCACATCTTCATAATGGCTACTGGCAGCAAACCTGTACAATCTCAATGCTCTTTAAGGGGGTGTGAGTTCTCTAGGTTTGATGAGGGATAGGGGGCCAATATAAGAGCCAAGTACCAGCACCCATCACACATCATGTGTGCACACCCCCCGGCCCCCCGATCGTCGAAACTCAATGCCACCGATCACATTCTCCGGTGATGCTCCGACGATGGCACCCCGATGAAGAAAAATATGGCACCAGCACATGCCCGAGCCCAGCATGTGCTACCACAACCCTCGGTCTAGTCTGATCTTAGACTGGGAATGAACTCCGTATGCTTAGACTGGGAATGAACTCCGTATGCCTAAGTCAACCCATGAAACGAGCGTGCGGGCGCTCAGCTGGCTAGAGGGGCGGGATGCGTAAGCTGGGGATCGGCCGGGTCCTCCTCTGCGTGCTACCGATCCAACAGTCGTAACCCTCAGTTCGATCTGATCTTAGCCTGGGAATGAACTCTGTATGCCTAAGCCAACCGACGAAACGAGCGGGCGGGTGGGCGGGCGTGCAGGCACTACACTGGCCAGAAAGGTGGGATGCGCTAGCCGTGGATCGATAGGGTGGTAGGTGGGTTTACGCACATCTTCATAATGGCTACTGGCAGCAAACCTGTAAAATCTCAATGCTCTTTAAGGGGGTGTGAGTTCTCGAGGTTTCATGAGGGATAGGGGGCCAATTTAAGGGCCAAGTACCAGCACCAATTGCATATCATGTGCGCACACCCCCCCGGCCCCCCTGATCATCGGAACCCCAATGCTGCTGGTCAGGTTCTCCAGTGAAGCACCGGTGATGTTGCCCCGACGAAGAAAAATGTAGCACCAACACATGCCCGAGCCCAGCATGTGCTATCGTAACCCTCGATCTGGTTCAATCTTAGACTGGGAATGAACTTCGTATGCCTAAGTCAACCCACGAAACGAGCATGCAGGCGCTCAGTCGGCCAGAAGGGCGGGACGCGTAAGTCGGGGATCGATCGGGTCCCCTTCTGCGTGCTGTCGATCCTACTGCTGCAACCCTCGGTCTGGTCCAATCTTGTATTGGGAATGAACTCGTATGCCTAAGCCAACCGACAAAACGAACGGGTGGGCGGGCGGGCGGGCACTACGCCGGCTTGAGAGACAGGATGCGCAAGCCATGGATCGATAGGATGGTAGGTGGGTTTAGGCACATCTTCATATTTCTACGTGCCAATGCCATTTTTATGGCTTGTAAATTCATACAATGGTCCCTTAAGCTATCACGTGAAGTTTCATGGCAAGACGACTCGTTTTCTATTTTTCACGATTTTTGAAACTTTTTGAAGTTCAGGATTTTTTAAAATTTTTTCAAAAGAAGCTTTGGCCCCAAACTTAGTAGACATGATACTTGTATTTTTGTTGGCATGCAAAAAAAAAATCGGCTAAAAACTCGAAGTGTACAAGATTTTGGGACCATTTGAAAAAAGTGTCCCCATTTCAGACACTTTAATGGCTACTGGCAGCAAACCTGTAAAATCTCAAATGCTCTTTGAAGGGGTGTGAATTCCCGAGGTCTGATGAGGGATAGGGGGCCAATATAAGGGCCGAGTACCAGCACCCATCGTACATCATGTGCGCACACCCCCTGGCGCCCCGATCGCCGGAACCTCATTGCCGTCGGTCAGGTTCTCTGACGATGCTCCGGCAATGGTGCCTCGTCGAAGAAAAATGTGGCACCAGCACATGCCCGAGCCCAGCATGTGCTGCCACAACCCTCGGCTTGGTCCGATCTTAGACTGGGAATGAACTCCGTACGCCTAAGCCAACCGATGAAACGAGCGGGTGGGCGAACGGGCACTATGCCGACCAGAGAGACGGGATGCGCAAGCTGTGGATCGATAGGGTGGTAGGTGGGTTTGGGCACATCTTCATATTTCTACATGCCAATGATATTTTTATGGCTTGTAAATTCATACAATGGTCCCTTAAGCCTTCACGTGAAATTTCATGGCAAGATGACTCGTTTTCTATTTTTCACGATTTTTGAAACTTTTTTCGGTTTGGGATTTTTTAAAATTTTTTTGGAATGAGTTTTAGCCCCAAACTTGGTAGACGTGATCCTTGTATTTTTTTTGGCATGCACAAAGAAATTCAGCTAAAAACTCAAAGTGTACAAGATTTTGTGACCATTTGAAAAAAGTGTCCCCATTTCAGAAACTTTAATGGCTACTGGCAGCAAACCTGTGAAATCTCAAATGCTCTTCAAGGGGGTGTGAGTTCTCGAGGTTTGATGGGGGATAGGGGGACAATATAAGGGCCAAGTACCAGCACCCATTGCACATCATGTGTGCATAGCCCCCTCGGCCCCCCCGATCACCGGAACCCCAATGCCGTCGGTCAGGTTCTTCGGCGATGCTCCGACGATGGTGCCCCGGCGAACAAAAATACGGCACCAGCACATGCCCGAGCCCAGTATGTGCTGCCGCAACCCTCGGTCCGGTCTGATCTTAGACTGGGAATGAACTCCGTATGCCTAAGTCAACTCATGAAACGAGCGTGCAGCCGCTCAGTTGGCCAGAGGATCCGGATGCGCAAGCTGGGGATCGACCTGGTCCCCTCTGTGTGCTACCGATCCTACTGCCGCAACCCTTGGTCTGGTCTGATCTTAGACTAGGAATGAACTCTGTATGCCTAAGCCAACCGACGAAACGAGCAGGCGGGCGAGCACTACACCGGCCAGAGAGACGGGATGCGCAAGCCGTGGATCAATAGGTAGTAGGTGGGTTTAGGCACATCTTCATATTTCTGGATGCCAATGCCAGTTTTTATGGCTTGTAAATTCATACAATGGTCCCCTAAGCCATCACATGAAGTTTCACGCCAAGACGACTCGTTTTCTATTTTTCATGATTTTTGAAACTTTTTATGGTTCGAGATTTTTTAAAATTTTTTCGAAAGGAGTTTTGGCTGCAAACTTGGTAGACGTGATCCTTGTATTTTTTTTGCCATGCACAAAAAAATTCAGCTAAAAACTCGAAGTGTACAAGATTTTCTGACCATTTGAAAAAAATGTCCCCATTTTAGACACTTTAATGGCTACTAGCAGCAAACCTATAAAATCTCAAATGCTCTTTAAGGGGGTGTGAGTTCTCGAGGGTTGATGAGGGATAGGGGTCCAATATAAGGGCCAAGTACCAGCACCCATTGCACATCATGTGCGCATAGCCCCCCCGGCCCCTCCGATCACCGGAACCCCAATGCCGTCGGTCAGGTTCTCCGGCGATGCTCCGACGATGGTGCCCCGGGGAAGAAAAATGCGGCACCAGCACATGTCCAAGCCCAGCATGTGCTGTCGCAACCATCGGTCCAGTCCGATCTTAGACTGGGAATGAACTCCATATGCCGAAGTCAACCTACGAAACAAGCACGCGGGCGCTCAGCCAACCAGAGGGGCGGGATGCGCAAGTCGGGGATCGATCGGGTCCCCCTCTGCATGTTGTCGATCCTGCTACCGCAACCCTTGATCCGATCTGATCTTAGACTGGGAATGAACTCTGTATGCCTAAGCCAACCGATGAAACGAGTGGGCGGGCACTACGTTGGCCAGAGAGACAGGATGCGCAAGCCGTGGATCGATAGGGTGGTAGGTGGGTTTAGGCACATCTTCATATTTCTATGTGCCAACGCCATTTTTATGGCTTGTAAATTCATACAATGGTCCCTTAAGCCTTCACGTGAAGTTTCATGGCAAGACGACTCGTTTTCTATTTTTCACGATTTTCAAAACTTTTTACGGTTCAAGAATTTTTAAAATTTTTTCGAAAGGAGTTTTGGCCCCAAACTTGGTAGACATGATCCTTGTATTTTTGTTGGTATGCACAAAACAATTCAGTAAAAAACACGAAGTGTACAAGATTTTGTGACCATTTGAAAAAAGTGTCCCCTTTTTAGACACTTTAATGGCTACTGGCAGCAAACCTATAAAATCTCAAATGCTCTTTAAGGGGGTGTGAGTTCTCGAGGTTTGATGAGGGATAGGGGTCCAATATAAGGGCCAAGTACCAGCACCCATCGCACATCATGTGCACACACCCCCCGGCCCCCCTGATCGCCGGAACCCCAATGCCGTCAGTCAGGTTCTCCGGTGAAGCTCCGACGATGGTTCCCCGACAAAGAAAAATGCGGCACCAACACATGCCCGAGCCCAGTATGTGCTACCGTAACCCTCGATCTGGTTCGATCTTAGACTGGGAATGAACTCCGTATGTTTAGACTGAGAATGAACTCCGTATGCCTAAGTCAACCCACGAAATGAGCGTGCGGGCGCTCAGTCGGCCAGAGGGGTGGGATACGCAAGCGTGGGATCGGTTGGGTCCCCCTCTGCGTGCTGTCGATCTTGCTGTCGTAACCCTCGGTCCGATCCGATCTTAGACTGGGAATGAACTTCGTATGCCTAAGCGAACCGACGAAATGAACGGGCGGGCGGGCGAGCGGGCACTACGCCGGCCAGAGACACGGGATGCGCAAGCCGTGGATCGATAGGGTGGTAGGTGGGTCTAGGCACATCTTCATATTTCTGTGTGCCAATACTATTTTTATGGCTTGTAAATTAATACAATGGTCCCTTAAGCCTTCAGGTGAAGTTTCATAGCAAGACCACTCGTTTTCTATTTTTCATGATTTTTGAAACTTTTTATGGCTCAGGATTTTTGAAAATTTTTTTGGAAGGAGTTTTGGCCCCAAACTTGATAGACGTGATCCTTGTATTTTTTTTGGCATGCACAAAAAAATTCAGCTAAAAACTCGAAGTGTACAAGATTTTGTGACCATTTGAAAAAAGTGTCCCCATTTCAGACACTTTAATTGCTACTGGCAGCAAACCTGTTAAATCTTAAATGCTCTTTAAGGGGGTGTGAGTTCTCGAGGTTTGATGAGGGATAGGGGGCCAATATAAGGGCCAAGTACCAGCACCCATTACACATCATGTGTGCCCACCCCCTCGGCCCCCCCGATCGTCGGAACCCCAATGCCACCGGTCAGGTTCTCCGGCGATGCTCCAGTGATGGTGCCCCGATGAAGAAAAATGTGGCACCAGCACATGCTCGAGCCCAGCATGTGGGGCCACAACCATCGATCTGGTCCAATCTTAGACTGGGAATGAACTCCGTATGCTTAGACTGGGAATGAACTCTGTATGCCTAAGTCAACCCACGAAACGAGCGTGTAGATGCACAACCGGCCAGAAAGGCGGGATGCACAAGCCAGGGATCGACCGGGTCCCCCTTTACATGCTACTAATCCTGCTGCTGCAACCCTCTGTCTGGTCTGAGGGAATGAACTCCGTATGCCTAAGCTAACCGACGAAACGAGCGGGCGGAAGGGCGGGCAGGCACTATGCCAGCCAGAGAGACGGGAAGCGCAAGCTGTGGATAGATAGGGTGGTAGGTGGGTTTAGGCACATCTTCATATTTTTGTGTGCCAATGCAATTTTTATGGCTTGTAAATTCATACAATGGTCCCTTAAGCCTTCACGTGAAGTTTCATGGTAAGACGACTCATTTTCTATTTTTCATGATTTTTGAAACTTTTTACGGTTCAAGATTTTTTTAAATTTTTTCAGAAGGAGTTTTGGCAACAAGCTTGGTAGACGTGATCCTTGTATTTTTGTTGGCATGCACAAAAAAATTCAGCTAAAAACTCGAAGTGTACAAGATTTTGTGACCATTTGAAAAAAGTGTCCCCATTTCAAACACTTTACTGGCTACTGGCAGCAAACCTGTAAAATCTCAAATGCTCTTTAAGGGGGTGTTGGTTCTCGAGGTTTGATGAGGGATAGGGGGCCAATATAAGGGCCAAGTACCAGAACCCATCTCACATCATGTGCGCACACCCCCCCGGCCCCCCCGATCGTCGGAACCCCAATGCCGCCGGTCAGGTTCTCTAGTGATGCTCAGACGATGGTGCCCCGACGAAGAAAAATGCGGCACCAGCACATGCCCGAGCCCAGCATGTGCTGTTGCAACCCTCAATCCGGTCCGATCTTAGACTGGGAATGAACTTCGTATGCTTAGACTGGGAATGAACTCTGTCTGCCTAAGTCAACCCACGAAACGAGCATACAGGCGCTCAGCCGGCCAGAGGGGCGGGATGGGCAAGCTGGGGATCGATCGGGTCCCCCTTTAGGTGCTGCCGATCCTACTACCACAACCCTCGGTCTGGTCTAATCTTAGACTGGGAATGAACTCCGTATGACTAAGCCAACAGACGAAACGAATGAGCGGGCGGGCAGGCGGGCACTATGCCGACCAGAGAGGCGGGATGCGTAAGCAGTGGATTGATAGGGTGGTAGGTGGGTTTAGGCACATCTTCATATTTCTATGTGCCAATGCCATTTTTATGGCTTGTAAATTCATGCAATGGTCCGTTAAGCCTTCACGTGAAGTTTCATGGCAAGACGACTCGTTTTCTATTTTTCACGATTTTTTAAACTTTTTACTGTTCGGGATTTTTTAAAATTTTTTTGAAAGGAGTTTTGGCCCCAAACTTGGTAGAAGTGATCCTTGTACTTTTTTGGCAAGCATAAAAAAATTCAGCTAAAAACTCGAAGTGTACAAAATTTGGTGACCATTTGAAAAAAGTGTCCCGATTTCAGACACTTTAATGGCTACTGGCCGTAAACCTGTAAAATCTCAAATGCTATTTAAGGGAGTGTGAGTTCTCGAAGTTTGATGAGGGATAAGGGGCCAATATAAGGGCCAAGTACCAGCACCAATCGCATATCATGTGCGCACCAGTAGATGCCCGAGCCCAGTATGTGCTACCGCAACCCTCGGTTCGATCTGATCTTAGAATGGGAATGAACTCTATATGCCTAAGCCAACCGACGAAATGAGCGAGCGGGCGGGCAGGCGGGCACTACGCTGGCTAGAGAGACGGAATGCGCAAGCCATGGATCGATAGGGTGGTAGGTGGGTTTAGGCACATCTTCATATTTCTGCATGCCAATGCCATTTTTATGGCTTGTAAATTCATACAATGGTCCCTTAAGCCTTCACGTGAAGCTTCATGGCAAGATGACTCATTTTCTATTTTTCATGATTTTTGAAACTTTTTACGATTCGGGATTTTTTAAAATTTTTTCAGAAGGAGTTTTTGCCCCAAACTTGGTAGATGTGATCCTTGTATTTTTTTTGACATGCACAAAAAAATTCAGCTAAAAACTCGAAGTGTACAAGATTTTGTGACCATTAGAAAAAAGTGTCCTCATTTCAGATACTTTAATGGCTACTGGCAGCAAACCTGTAAAATCTCAAATGCTCTTTAAGGGGGTGTGAGTTCTCGAGGTTTGATGAGGGATAGGGGGCCAATATAAGGGCCAAGTACCAGTACCCATTGCACATCATGTGCGCACACACCGCCCCGGCCCCCTCGACCATGAGAACCCCAATACCGCCGGTCAGGTTCTCCGACGATGCTCCGGTGATGGTGCCCCGACGAAAAAAAATGCGGCATCAACACCCCCCGGCCCCCTCGATCATGAGAACCCCAAGTACCAGCACCCATTACACATCATATGCGCACACCCCGCTGGCCCCCTCGATCGTTGGAACCCCAATGTCGCCGATCAAGTTCTCTGGCGATGCTCCAGCGATGGTGCCCCGACGAAGAAAAATGCAGCACCAATACATGCCCGAGCCCAGCATGTGCTGCCACAACCCTTGGTCCGGTCCGATCTTAGTCTGGAAATGAACTTCGTATGCTTAGACTGGGAATGAACTCTGGATGCCTAAGTCAACCCACGGAACGAGCGTGCGAGCGCTCAGTCAGCTAAAGGGGTAGGATGCGCAAGCCGGGGATCGGTCGGGTCCTCCTCTACATGCTACCAATCCTGCTACTGTAGCCCTCAGTTTGATCTGATCTTAGACTGGGAATGAACTCCGTATGCCTAAGCCAACCGATGAAACGAGCGGGGGGCGGGTGGGTGGGCACTATGCTGACCAGAGAGAAGGGATGCGCAAGCCATGGATCGATAGGGTGGTAGGTGGGTTTAGGCACATCTTCATATTTCTACATGCCAATCCATTTTTTATGGTTTGTAAATTCAAACAATGGTCCCTCAAGCCTTCACGTGAAGTTTCATGGCAAGACAGCTCGTTTTCTATTTTTCACGATTTTTAAAACTTTTTACGGTGCAGGATTTTTTAAAATTTTTTCGGAAAGAGATTTGGCCCCAAACTTGGTAGACATGATCCTTGTATTTTTTTTGGCATGCACAAAAAAATTCAGCTAAAAACTCGAAGTGTACAAGATTTTGTGGCAATCTGAAAAAAGTGTTTCTATTTCAGACACTTTAATGGCTTCTGGTAGCAAACCTGTAAAATCTCATATGCTCTTTAAGGGGGTGTGAGTTCTCAAGGATTGATGAGGGATAAGGGGCCAATATAAGGGCCAAGTATTGGCACCCATCGAACATCATGTGCACACACCCCTCCGGCCCCTCGATCGCCGGAACCCTAGTGTCGCCGGTCAGGTTCTCCGGCGATGCTCCGGCGATGGTGCCCCGTCGAAGAAAAATGTGTCACCAACACATGCCCGAGCCTAGCATGTGCTGCCACAACCCTCGGTCCAATCCGATCTTAGACTGGGAATGAACTCCGTATGCTTAGACTGGGAATGAACTCCGTATGCCTAAGTCAACCCACGAAACGAGCGTGCGGGTGGTCAGTCGGCCAAAGGGGTGGGATGCGCAAGCCGGGGATCGGCCGTGTCCCCCTCTGTGTGCTGCCGATCCTACTGCTACAACCCTCGGTCTGGTCTGATCTTAGACTGGGAATGAACTCTGTATGCCTAACCCATCCGATGAAACGAGCAGGTGGGCGAGCGGGCGAGCACTACGCCGACCAGAGAGACGGGATGCGCAAGCCATGGATCGATAGGGTGGTAGGTGGGTTTAGGCACATCTTCATATTTTTGCTTGCCAATGCCATTTTTATGGCTTGTAAATTCATACAATGGTCCCTTAACCCTTCACGTGAAGTTTCATGGCAAGACGACTCGTTTTCTATTTTTCAAGATTTTTGAAACTTTTTACGGTTAGGGATTTTTCAAAATTTTTTTGGAAGGCATTTTGGCCCCAAACTTGGTAGACATGATCCTCATATTTTTGTTGGCATGCATAAAAAATTCAGCTAAGAACTCAAAGTGTACAGATTTTGTGACCAATTGAAAAAAGTGTCCCCATTTCAGACACTTTAATGGCTACTGGCAGCAAACCTGTAAAATCTCAAATGCTCTTTAAGAGGGTGTGAGTTCTCGAGGTTTGATGAGGGATAGGGGGCCAATATAAGGGCCAAGTACCAGTACCCATTGCACATCATGTGCGCACACACCCCCCCGGCCCCCTCGATCATGAGAACCCCAATACCGTCGGTCAGGTTCTCTGACGATGCTCCGGTGATGGTGCCCCGACGAAAAAAAATACGACACCAACACATGCCCGAGCCTAGCTTGTATTGCTGAAATGCTCGATCCGATCCGATCTTAGATTGGGAATGAACTCCGTATGCTTAGACTGGGAATGAACTCCGTATGCCTAAGTCAGGCCACGAAACGAACGTGCGGGCGCTCAGTAGGCCAGATGGGCGGGATGCGCAAGCCGACGATCAGCCGGGTCCCCCTGTACGTGTTGTCGATCCTATAACTGTAACCCTCGGTCTGGTCCTATCTCAGACTGGGAATGAACTCCGTATGCCTAAACCAACCGATGAAACGAGCGGGCGGGCGGGCACTACACCAGCCAGAGAGACGGGATGCGCAAGCCGTGAATCGATAGGGTGGTAGGTGGGTTTAGGCACATCTTCATATTTCTGCGTGCCAATGCCATTTTTATGGCTTGTAAATTCATACAATGGTCCCTTAAGCCTTCACGTGAAGTTTCATGGCAAGACGACTTGTTTTCTATTTTTCACTATTTATGAAACTTTTTGCAGTTTGGAATTTTTTAAAATTTTTTCGGAAGGAGTTTTGGCCCCTAACTTGGTAGACGTGATCCTTGCATTTTTGTTGGCATGCACAAAAAAATTCAACTAAAAACTCGAAGTGTACAAGATTTTGTGACCATTTGAAAAAAGTGTCCCCATTTCAGACACTTTAATGGCTACTGGCAGCAAACCTGTAAAATCTCAAATGCTCTTTAAGGGGGTGTGAGTTCTCGAGGTTTGATGAGGGATAGGGGCCCAATATAAGGGCCAAGTACCAGCACCCATCGCACATCATGTGCGCACACCCTCCCTGGCCCCTCCGATCATCGGAACCCCAATGTTGCGGGTCAAGTTCTCCGATGATAGTGCCCCGACAAAGAAAAATACAGCACCAGCACATGCTCGAGCCCAACATGTGCTGCCGCAACCCTTGGTCCGATCCGATCTTAGACTGGGAATGAACTTTGTATGCTTAGACTGGGAATGAACTATGTATGCCTAAGTCAACCCACGAAATAAGCGTGCGGGTGTTCAGCCAGCCAGAGGGGCAGGATGCGTAAGCCGGGGATCGGTTGGGTCCCCCTCTGCGTGCTGCCGATCCTGCTGCTGTAACTCTCAATCTGGTCCAATCTTAGAATGGGAATGAACTCCGTATATCTAAGCCAACCGACGAACCGAGCGGGCAGGCGAGCACTACGTCGGCCAGAGAGACGGGATGCGCAAGCCGTGGATCGATAGGGTGGTAGGTGGGTTTATCCACATCTTCATATTTCTGCTTGCCAATGCCATTTTTATGGCTTGTAAATTCATACAATGGTCCCTTAAGCCTTCACGTGAAGTTTCATGGCAAGACAACTCGTTTTCTATTTTTCACGACTTACGAAACTTTTTACAGTTTGGGATTCTTTCAGAATGAGTTTTGGCCCCAAACTTGGTAGATGTGATCCTTGAATTTTTGTTGGCATGAAGAAAAAAATTCAGCTAAAAACTCGAAGTGTACAAGATTTTGTGACCATTTGAAAAAAGTGTCTCCATTTCAGACACTTTAATAGCTACTGGCAGCAAACCTGTAAAATCTCAAATGCTCTTTAAGGGGGTGTGAGTTCTTGAGGTTTGATGAGGGATAGGGTGCCAATATAAGGGCCAAGTACCAGCACCCATCGCACATCATGTGCGCACACCCCCCCTGGCCCCCCCGATCGTCGGAACCCCAATGTCGCGGGTCAGGTTCTTCGACGATAGTGCCTCGACAAAGAAAAATACGACACCAGCACATGCTCGAGCCCAACATGTGCTGCCGCAACCCTCGGTCCGATTTGATCTTAGACTGGGAATGAACTTTGTACGCTTAGACTAGGTATGAACTATGTATGCCTAAGTCAACCCACGAAACGAGCGTGCGGGCGCTCAACCAGCCAGAGGGGCGAGATGCGTAAGCCGGTGATCGGCCGGGTCCCCCTCTGTGTGCTGCCGATCCTGCTGCCGTAACTCTCGATCTGGTCCAATCTTAGAATGGGAATGAACTTCGTATATCTAAGCCAACCGACGAACCGAGCGGGCGGGTGAGCACTACGCCGGCCAGAGAGACGGGATGCGCAAGCCGTGGATCGATAGGGTGGTAGGTGGGTTTATCCACATCTTCATATTGCTGCATGCCAATGCCATTTTTATGGCTTGTAAATTCATACAATAGTCCCTTAAGCCTTCACGTGAAGTTTCATGGCAAGATGACTCGTTTTTTATTTTTCATGATTTTTGAAACTTTTTGTGGTTCAGGATTTTTTGAAATTTTTTCGAAAGGATTTTTGTCCCCAAACTTGGTAGACGTGATCCTTGTATTTTTGTTGGCATGCACAAAAAATTCAGCTAAAAACTCGAAGAGTACAAGATTTTTTGACCATTTGAAAATAGTGTCCCCATTTCAGACACTTTAATGGCCACTGGAAGCAAACCTATAAAATCTGAAATGCTCTTTAACGGGGTGTGAGTTCTCGAGGTTTGATGAGGGATAGGGGGCCAATATAAGGGCCAAGAACCAGCACCCATCGCACATCATGTGCGCACACCCCCCCAGCCCCCCCGATCACCGGAACCCCAATGCCGCTGGTCAGGTTCTCCTACGATGCTTCGACGATGGTGCCCCGACGAAGAAAAATGCGGCACCAGCACATGCCCGAGCCCAGCATGTGCTACCCCAACCCTCGATCCGGTCTGACCTTAGACTGGAATGAACTCCGTATGCCTAAGCCAACCGACGAAATGAGCAGGCGGGCGAGCGGGCGGGCACTACTCCGGCCAGAGAGACGGGATGCGCAAGCCGTCGATCGATAGGGTGGTAGGTGGGTTTAGGTACATCTTCACATTTCTGCATGCCAATGCCATTTTTGTGGCTTGTAAATTCATACAATGTTCCCTTAAGCTTTCACGTGAAGTTTCATGGCAAGACGACTCGTTTCCTATTTTTCATGATTTTTGAAACTTTTTGCGGTTCAAGATTTTTTAAAATTTTTTTGGAAAGATTTTTGGCCCCAAACTTGGTAGACGTGATCCTTGAATTTTTGTTGGCATGCACAAAAAAATCAGCTAAAAACTCGAAGTGCACAAGATTTTGTGACCATTTGAAAAAAGTGTCCCCATTTCAGACACTTTAATGGCTACTGGCAGCAAACCTGTAAAATCTCAAATGCTCTTTAAGGGGGTGTGAGTTCTCTAGGTTAGATGAGGGATAGGGGGCCAAGTACCAGCACCCATCGCACATCATGTACGCACACCCCCCCGGCCCCCCGATCATTGGAACCCCAATGCCGCCGGTCAGGTTCTCCGGTGATGCTCCGAAGATGGTGCCCCGACGAAGAAAAATACGGCACCATCACATGCCTGAGCCCAGCATTTGCTGTTGTAACCCTCGGTCCAGTCTGATCTTAGACTGGGAATGAACTCCGTATGCCTAAGCTAACCGACGAAACGAGCGAGCGGACGGGCGGGGGGGCGGGCACTATGTCGACCAGAGAGACGGGATGCGCAAGCCGTGGATCGATAGGGTGGTAGGTGGGTTTAGGCACATCTTCATATTTCTGTGTGCAAATGCCATTTTTATGGCTTGTAAATTCATACAATGGTCCCTTTAGCCTTCACGTGAAGTTTCATGGCCAGACGACTCGTTTTCTATTTTTCACGATTTTTAAAACTTTTTACGGTTCAGGATTTTTTAAAATTTTTTTGGAAGGAGTTTTGGCCCCAAACTTGGTAGACGTGATCCTTGTATTTTTTTTGGCATGCACAAAAAAATCAGCTAAAAACTTGAAGTGTACAGGATTTTGTGATCATTTGAAAAAAGTGTCCCCATTTCAGACACTTTAATGGCTACTGGCAGCAAACCTGTAAAATCTCAAATTCTCTTTAAGGGGGTGTGACTTCTCGAGGTTTGATGAGGGATGGGGGGCCAATATGAGGGCCAAGTAGAAGCACCCATCTCACATCATGCGTGCACACCCCCATGGCCCCCCCGATCGCCGGAACCCCAATGCCGCCGGTCAAGTTCTCCGGCGATGCTTCGGCGATGGTGCCCTGGCGAAGAAAAATACGGCACCAGCACATGCCCGAGCCCAGTATGTGCTGTCGCAACCCTTGATCCGATCCGATCTTAGATTGGGAATGAACTCAGTATGCCTGAGTCAACCCACGAAACAAGCGTGCAGGCTATCAGCCTGCCAGAGGGGCGGGATGCGCAAGCCGGGGATCGGTCGGGTCAACCTCTGCGTGCTGCCGATCCTGCCACCACAACCCTCGGTCCAATCTAATCTTAGATTGGGAGTGAACTCCGTATGCCTAAGCCAACCGACGAAGTCAGCGGGCGGGCGGGCGGGCAGTCACTACGCCGACTAGAGAGACGGGATGCGCAAGCCGTAGATCGATAGGATGGTGGGTGGGTTTAGGCACATCTTCATATTTCTGCATGCCAATGCCATTTTTATGGCTTGTAAATTCATACAATGGTCCCTTAAGCCTTCACGTGAAGTTTCATGGCAAGACGACTCGTTTTCTATTTTTCATGATTTTTGAAACTTTTTATGGTTCTGAATTTTTTAAAATTTTTCGGAAGGAGTTTGGCCCCAAACTTGGTAGACGTGATCCTTGTATTTTTGTTGCCATGCATAAAAAAAATCAGCTAAAAATTCGAAGTGCACAAGATTTTGTGACTATTTGAAAAAAGTGTCCCCATTTCAAACACTTTAATGGCTACTGGTAGCAAACCTGTAAAATCTCAAATGCTCTTTAAGGGGGTGTGAGTTCTCTAGGTTTGATGAGGGATAGGGGGCCAATATAACGGCTAAGTACTAGCACCCATCGTATCATGTGCGCACAACCCCCCCGGGCCCCCGATCGTCGGAACCCCAATGCCGTCAGTTAAGTTCTCCGGTATACTCCGGCGATCGTACCCCGATGAAGAAAAATGCGGCACCAACACATGCCCGAGCCTAGCATGTGCTGCCGTAACCCTCGGTCTGGTCCGATCTTAGAATTGGAATGAACTCTGTATGCCTAAGCCAACCGACGAAACGAGCGGGCGGGTAGGCACTACGCCAGCTAGAGAGACGGGATGCGCAAGCCATGGATAAATAGGGTGGTAGGTGGGTTTAGGCACATCTTCATATTTCTACATGCCAATGGCATTGTTATGGCTTGTAAATTCATACAATGGTCCCTTAAGCCTTCACATGAAGTTTCATGGCAAGACGACTCGTTTTCTATTTTTCACGATTTTTGAAACTTTTTATGGTTCAAAATTTTTTAAACTTTTTTCGGAAGGATTTTGGCCCCAAACTTGGTAGACATGATCCTTGTATTTTTGTTGCCATGCACAAAAAAAATCAGCTAAAAACTCGAAGTGTACAAGATTTTGTGACCATTTGAAAAAAGTATCCCTATTTTAGACACTTTAATGGCTACTGGCAGCAAACCTGTAAAATCTCAAATGCTCTTTAAGGGGGTCTGAGTTCTTGAGGTTTGATGAGGGATAGGGTGCCAATATAAGGGCCAAGTAATAGCACCCATCACACATCATGTGCGCACAACCCCCCCGGCCCCCCCGATCGTCGGAACCCCAATGCCGCCGATCAAGTTCTCTAGCGATACTTCGGCTATAATGCCCCGACGAAGAAAAATACGACACCAACACATGCCCAAGCCCAGCATGAGCTGCCGCAACCCTCAGTCTGGTCCGATCTTAGACTGGGAATGAACTCCGTATGCCTAAGTCAACCCACGAAACGAGCGTGCGGGCGCTCAGCTGGCCAGAGGGGCGGGATGCGTAGGCCGGGGATCGGTCAGGTTCCCCTCTGCGTGCTACCGATCTTGCTGCTACAACCCTCGGTCTGGTCTGATCTTAGAATGGGAATGAACTTTGTATGCCTAAGCCAACCGACGAAATGAGCGGGCGGGCGGGCGAGCATTACCCCGGCCAGAGAGACGGGATGCGTAAGCCGTGGGTCGATAGGGTGGTAGGTGGGTTTAGGCACATCTTCATATTTCTACGTGCCAATGCTATTTTTGTGGCTTGTAAATTCATACAATGGTCCCTTAATCCTTCACGTGAAGTTTCATGGTGAGACGACTCATTTTCTATTTTTCATGATTTTTGAAACTTTTTGCAGTTCCATTTGTTGGCATGCACAAAAAAAATCAACTAAAAACTCGAAGTGTACAAGATTTGTGACCATTTGAAAAAAATGTCCCCACTTCAGACATTTTAATTGCTACTGGCAGCAAACCTGCAAAATCTCAAATGCTCTTTAAGGGGATGTGAGTTCTCGAGGTTTGATGAATCATAGGGGGCCAATATAAGGGCTAAGTACCAGCACCCATCGCACATCATGTGCGCACACCCCCCTGGCCCCCCCGATCGTCGGAACCCCAATGTCGCGGGTCAGGTTCTTCGACGATAGTGCCTCGACAAAGAAAAATACGACACCAGCACATGCTCGAGCCCAGCATGTGCTGCCGCAACCCTCAGTCCGGTTCAATCTTAGATTGGGAATGAACTCCTTATGCTTAGACTGGGAATGAACTCCGTATGCCTAAGTGAACCCACGAAACGAGCGTGCGGGCGCTTAGTCGACCAGAGGGGCGGGATGCACAAGTCAAGGATCGGTTGGGTCCCCCTCTACGTGCTACTGATCCTGCTTTCGCAACCCTCTGTTCGGTCCAATCTTAGGCTGGGAGTGAACTCCGTATGCCTAAGCCAACCGACGAAACGAGCGGGCGGGAACTACGTCAGCCAGAGAGATGGGATACGCAAGCCGTGGATCGATATGGTGGTAGGTAGGTTTAGGCACATCTTCATATTTCTGTGTGCCAATGCCATTTTTATGGCTTGTAAATTCATACAATGGTCCCGTAAGCCTTCATGTGAAGTTTCATGCAAGGCGACTCGTTTTTTATTTTTCATGATTTTCAAAACTTTTTATGGTTCGAGATTTTTTAAAATTTTTTCGGAATGAGTTTTGGCCCCAAACTTGGTAGGCATGATCCTTGTATTTTTTTTGGCATGCATAAAGAAATTCAGCCAAAAACTCAAAGTGTACAAGATTTTGTAACCATTTGAAAAAAGTGTTCCCATTTCAGACACTTTAATGGCTACTGGCAGTAAACCTGTAAAATCTCAAATGCTCTTTAAGGGGGTGTGAGTTCTCAAGGTTTGATGCGGGATAGGGGGCCAATATAAGGGCCAAGTACCAGCACCCATCGCACATCATGTGCGCACACCCCCCGGCCCCCCTATCGTCGGAACCCCAATGCCGTCGGTCAGGTTCTCCGACGATGCTCCGACGATGATGCCCCGACGAAGAAAAATGCGGCACCAGCACATGTCGAGCCCAGCATGTGCTATCGCAACCCTTGGTCCAATCCGATCTCAGACTGGGAATGAACTCCGTGTGCCTAAGTCAACCCACGAAACGAGCGTGCGGGCACTCAGCTGGCTAGAGGGGCGGGATGCGCAAGCCAGGGATCGATCGGGTCCTCCACTGTGTGCTACTAATCCTGCTGCCGTAACCCTCAGTCTGGTCTGATCTTAGACTGGGAATGAACTCTGTATGCCTAAGCCAATCAACGAAATGAGTGGATGGGTGGGCGGGCGAGCACTATGTCTGCCAGAGAGGCGGGTTGCGCAAGCCGTGGATCGATAGGGTGGTAGGTGGGTTTAGGCACAGCTTCATATTTCTACATGCCAATGCCATTTTTATGGATTGTAAACTCATAACATGGTCCCTTAAGCCTTCACGTGAAGTTTCATGGCAAGACGACTTGTTTTCTATTTTTCATGATTTTTGAAACTTTTTACGGTTCGGGATTTTTTAAAATTTTTTTGGAAGGCGTTTTGGCCCCAAACTTGGTAGACACGATCCTTGTATTTTTGTTGGCATGCAAAAAAAAATTTAGCTATAAACTCGAAGTGTACAAGATTTTTTGACCATTTGAAAAAAGTGTCCCCATTTCAGACACTTTAATGGCTACTGGCAACAAACTTGTACAATCTCAAATGCCCTTTAAGGGGGTGTGAGTTCTCGAGGTTTGATGAGGGATAGCGGGCCAATTTAAGGGCCAAGCACCAGCACCCATCGCACATCATTTGCGCGCACCCCCCGGCCCCCCGATCACCGGAACCCCAATACCGTCGGTCAGGTTCTCCGGCGATGCTCCGACGATGGTGCCCCGACGAAGAAAAATGCGGCACCAGCACATGCTCGAGCCCAGCATGTGCTGGCACAACCCCCGGTCTGGTCCGATCTTAGACTGGGAATGAACTCTGTATGCTTAGAATGGGAATGAACTCCGTATGCCTAAGTCAACCCACGAAACAAGCGTGCGGGTGCTCAGCCGGCCAGAGGCACGGGATGCGCATGTCGGGGATCGACCGGGTCCCCCTCTGCATGCTGCCGATCTTGCTACTGCAACCCTCGGTTCGTCTAATCTTAGATAGGTAATGAACTCCGTATGCCTAAGCCAACTGATGAAACGAGCAGGCGGGCGGGCACTACGCCAGCCAGAGAGGCAGGATGCGCAAGCCGTGGATCGATAGGGTGGTAGGTGGGTTTAGGCACATCTTCATATTTCTGCATGCTAATGCCATTTTTATGCCTTGTAAATTCATGCAATGATCCCTTAAGCCCTCACGTGAAGTTTCATGGCGGGACGACTCGTTTTCTATTTTTCATGATTTTTGAAACTTTTTACGGTTCGAGATTTTTTAAAATTTTTTTAGAAGGAGTTTAGCCCCAAACTTGGTAGACGTGATCCTTGTATTTTTCTTGGCATGCAAAAAAAAAAATTCAGCTAAAAACTCGAAGTGTACAAGATTTTGTGACCATTTGAAAAAAGTGTCCCCATTTCAGATACTTTAATGGCTACTGGCAGCAAACCTGTAAAATCTCAAATGCTCTTTAAGGGGGTGTAACTTCTCAAGGTTTGATGAGAGATAGGGGGAAAATATAAGGGCCAACTACCAGCACCCATTACACATCATGTGTGCGCCCCCTCGGCCCCCCCAATCGCCGGAACCCTAATGCCGCCGGTCAAGTTCTCCGACGATGCTCCGGCGAAGAAAAATGCGGCACCAGCACATGCCCGAGCCCAGCATGTGCTGCCGCAACCCTCGATCCGGTCCGATCTTAGACTGGGAATGAACTCTGTATGCCTAAGTCAACCCATGAAATGAGCGTGCGGGTGCTCAGCCGACCAGAGGGGCGGGATGCGCAAGCCGAGGATCGGCTGGGTCCCCCTCTGCGTGCTATCGATCCTACTGTCATAACCCTCAGTCTGATCCAATCTTAGACTGGGAATGAACTCCGTATACCTAAGCCAACCGACGAAACGAGCGGGCGGGCGGGTGGTTGGGCACTACGTCAGCCAGAGAGACGGGATGTGCAAGACGTGGATTGATAGGGTGGTAGGTGGGTTTAGGCACATATTCTTATTTCTACGTGCCAATGCCATTTTTTTGGATTGTAAATTCATACAATGGTCCTTTAAGCGTTCATGTGAAGTTTCATGGCAAGACGACTCGTTTTCTATTTTTCATGATTTTTGAAACTTTTTATGGTTCGGGATTTTTTAAAATTTTTTTGGAAGGAGTTTTGGCCCCAAACTTGGTAGACGTGATCCTTGTACTTTTATTGGCATGCAAAACACAATTCAGCTAAAAACTTGAAGTGTACAAGATTTTGTGACCATTTGAAAAAAGTGTCCCCATTTCAGACACTTGAATGGCTACTGGCAGCAAACTTGTAAAATCTCAAATGCTCTTTAAGGGGCTGTGAGTTCTGGAGGTTTGATGGGGGATACGGGGCCAATATAAGGGCCAAGTACCAGCACCCATCACAGATAATGTGCGCACACCCCCCCAATTGCCGGAACCCCAATGCCGTCGATCAGGTTCTCCAGCGATGCTCCGGAGATGGTGCCCCGATGAAGAAAAATACGGTACCAGCACATGCCCGAGCCCAGCATGTGCTGTCACAACCCTTGATCCAGCCCGATCCTAGACTGGGAATGAACTTCGTATGCTTAGACTGGGGATGAACTCCGTATGCCTAAGTCAACCCACGAAACAAGCGTGCGGGCACTCAGCCAGCCAGAGGGGCGGGATGCGCAAGTTGGGGATCGATCAAGTCCCCTTCTGCGCGCTACCGATCCTGCTGCCACAACCCTTGGTCTGGTCCGATCTTAGACTGGGAATGAACTCCGTATGACTAAGCCAACTTACGAAACGAGCGGACGGGCGGGCAGGCACTATGCCGGCCAGAGAGACGACATGCGCAAGCCGTGGATCGATAGGGTGGTAGGTGCGTTTAGGTACATCTTCATATTTTTGCATGCCAATGCCATTTTTATGGCTTCTAAATTCATACAATGGTCCCTTAAGCCTTCACGTGAAGTTTCATGGCAAGACGACTCGTTTTTTACTTTTCACGATTTTTGAAACTTTTTACGGTTCGGGATTTTGTAAAATTTTTTCGAAAGGATTTTTGGCCCCAACCGTTGTAGACGTGATCCTTGTATTTTTGTTGGCATGCACAAAAACATTCAGCTAAAAACTCAAAGTGTACAAGATTTTGGGACCATTTTAAAAAAGTGTCCCCATTTCAGACACTTTAATGGCTACTGGCAGCAAACCTATAAAATCTCAAATGCTCTTTAAGGGGGTGTGAGTTCTCAAGGTTTGATGAGGGATAGGGGGCCAATATAAGGGCCAAGTACCAGCACCCATCGCACATCATGTGCGCACACCCCCCGGCCCCCCCGATCGCTGGAACACCAATGCCGCCGGTCAGGTTCTCCGATGATGCTTAGGCGATGGTGCCCCGACAAAGAAAAATGCGGCCTCAGCACATGCCCAAGCCCAGCATGTGCTACCGAAACCCTCGGTCCGGTCTGATCATAGACTGGAAATGAACTCCGTATGCTTAGACTGGGAATGAACTCCGTATGCCTAAGTCAACCCACGAAACGAGCGTGCGGGCGCTCAGCCGGCCAGAGGGGTGGCATGCGCAAGCTGGGGATCGATCGGTCCCCTTCTGCGTGCTACCGATCCTGCTGCTGCAACCCTTGGTCTGGTCCGATCTTAGATTGGGAATGAACTCCGTATGCCTAAGCCAACTTACGAAACGAGCGAGTGGGCGGGCAGGCACTACGTCGGCCAGGGAGACGGGATGCGCAAGCCGTGGATCGATAGGGTGGTAGGTGGGTTTAGGTACATCTTCATATTTCTGCATGCCAATGCCATTTTTATGGCTTGTGAATTCATACAATGGTCCCTTAAGCCTTCACGTGAATTTTCATGGCAAGACGACTCGTTTTCTATTTTTCATGATTTTGAAAACTTTTTGTGGTTCAAGATTTTTTAAAATTTTTTCGAAAGTAGTTTTGGCTCCAAACTTGGTAGATGTGATCCTTGTATTTTTGTTGGCATGCACAAAAAAATTCAGCTAAAAACTTAAAGTGTACAAGATTTTGTGACCATTTGAAAAAAGTGTCCCCATTTCAGACACTTTAATGGCTACTGGCAGCAAACTTGTAAAATCTCAAATGCTCTTTAAGGGGGAGTGAGTTCTCGAGGTTTGATGAGGGATAGGGGGCCAATATAAGGGCCAAGTACCAGCACCCATCACACATCATGTGCGCAGACCCCCCCGGCCCCCCTCTCCCCGAAACCCTAATGCCGCCGGTTAGGTTCTCCGACGATGCTCAGGTGATAGTGACCCGGCGAAGAAAAATGTGGCACCAGCACATGCCCGAGCGTAGCATGTGGTGTCGCAACCCACGATCCAGTCCGATCTTAGACTGGGAATGAACTCCGTACGCTTAAACTGGGAATGAACTCCGTATGCCTAAGTCAACCCATAAAACGAGCGTGCGGGCGCTCAACCGGCCAGAGGGTGGGATGCGCAAGTCGGGGATCGGTCAGGTCCCCCTCTGTATGCTGCCGATCCTACTGCCACAACCCTCAGTTTGGTTCGATCTTAGACTGGGAATGAACTACATATGCCTAAGCCAACCGAAGAAACGAGCGGGCGGGCGGGCACTACGCCGGCCAGAGAGACGGGATGCGCAGGCTATGGATCGATAGGGTGGTAGGTGGGTTTAGGCACATCTTCATATTTCTGCTTGCCAATGCCATTTTTATGGGTTGTAAATTCATACAATGGTCCCTTAAGCCTTCATGTGAAGTTTCATGGCAAGACGACTTGTTTTCTATTTTTCACGATTTTTCAAACTTTTTACGGTTTGTGATTTTTTAAAATTTTTTCGGAAGGATTTTTTGCCGCAAACTTGGTAGACATCATCCTTGTATTTTTTTTGGCATGCACAAAGAAATTCAGCTAAAAACTCGAAGTGTACAAGATTTTGTGACCATTTGAAAAAAGTGTCCCCATTTCAGACACTTTAATGGCTACTGGCAGCAAACCTGTAAAATCTCAAATGCTCTTTAAGCGGGTGTGAGTTCTCAAGCTTTGATGAGGGATAGGGGGCCAATATAAGGGCCAAGTGCCAGCACCCATCGCACATCATGTGTGGACACCCCCCTCAGCCCCCCGATCGCCGAAACCCCAATGCCGTCGGTACCCTAATGCCACCGGTCAGGTTCTCCGGTGATGCTTCAGCGATGGTGCCATGGCGAAGAAAAATGTGGCACTAGCACATGCCCGAGCCCAGCATGTGCTGCCGCAACCCTCGATCCAGTCTGATCTTCGACTGGGAATGAACTCCATATGCTTAGATTGGGAATGAACTCCATATGCCTAAGTCAACCCACGAAACGAGCGTGCGGGCACTCAGCCAACTAGAGGGGCGGGATTGCCAAGCCAGGGATCGATCGGGTCTCCCTCTGCGTGCTGTCGATCCTGCTGCCACAACCCTTAGTCTGGTCTGATCTTAGCCTGGGAATGAACTCCGTATGCCTAAGCCAACCGACGAAATGAGCGGGAGGGCGGGCGGGCGGGCACTACGTCGGCCAGAGAAACGGGATGCGCAAGCCGTGGATTGATAGTGTGGTAGGTGGGTTTAGGCACATCTTCAAATTTCTGCATGCCAATGCCATTTTTATGACATGTAAAATCAAACAATGGTCCCTTAAGCTTTCACATGAAGTTTCATGGCAAGACGACTCATTTTCTATTTTTCACAATTTTTGAAACCTTTTACGGTTCGGGATTTTCTAAAAATTTTTTGAAAGGAGTTTTGGCCCCAAACTTTGTAGACATGATCCTTGAATTTTTTTTGGCATGCATAAAAAATTTAGCTAAAAACTCGAACTATATAAGATTTTGTGACCATTAGAAAAAATTGTCTCCATTTCAGACACTTTAAAGGCTACTGGCAGCAAACCTGTAAAATCTCAAATACTCTTTAAGGGGGTGTGAGTTCTTGAGGTTTGATGAGGGATAGGGGGCCAATATAAGGGCCAAGTACCAGTACCCATCGCACATCATATGCGTATACCCCCCGCCCCCCCAATCATCGGAACCCTAATGTCGTCGGTAATGTTCTTCGGCAGTGGTGCCCAGTGAGGAAAAATATGGTGCCGACACATTTCCGATTCCAACATGTGCTACCGCAACCCTCGGTCTGGTCCAATCTTAGACTGAGAATGAATTCCATATCCTTAGACTGGGAATGAACCTCGTATGCCTAAGTCAACCCACGAAACAAGCGTGCGGGTGCTCAGCCGGCCAGAGGGGCGGGATGTGTAAGCCGGGGATCGGTTGGGTCCCCCTCTGCGGGCTACCGATCCTGCTGCCACAACCCTCGGCCTAGTTTGATCTTCATATTTCTGCATGCCAATGCAATTTTTATGGCTTGTAAATTCATACAGTGGTCCCTGACAAGATGAATCCTTTTTTATTTTTCATGATTTTTGAAACTTTTTGTGGTTCAGGATTTTTTAAAATATTTTTGGAAGACGTTTTGGCCCCAAACTTGGTAGAAGTGATTCTTGTATTTTTGTTGGCATGCACAAAAAAATTCAGCCAAAAACTTAAAGTGTACAAGATTTTATGACCATTGGAAAAAAACGTCCCCATTTCAGACACTTTAATGACTACTAGCAGCAAACCTGTAAAATCTCAAATGCTCTTTAAGGGGGTGTGAGTTCTTGAGGTTTGATGAGGGATAGGGGGCCAATATAAGGGCCAAGTACCAGCACCCATCGCACATCATGTGCGCACACCCTCCGGCCCCCTATCGCCGGAAGCCCAATGCCGCCGGTCAGGTTCTCCGGTGATGCTCCCGCGATGGTGCCCCGACGAAGAAAAATGCGGAACCAGCACATGTCAAGCCCAGCATGTGCTACCGCAACCCTTGGTTCGATCTGATCTTAGACTGGGAATGAACTCCGTATGACTAATTCAACCCACAAAATGAGTGTGCGGGCGCTCAGTCGGCCAGAGGGGCGGGATGCGCATGTCGGGGATCGTTCAGGTCCCCCTCTATATGCTGCTGATCCTACTGCCGCAACCTCGGTCCGATCCAATCTTGACTGGGAATGAACTCCGTATGCCTAAGCCAATCGACGAAACGAGTGGGCAGGCGGGCACTACGCCGGCCAGAGAGACAGGATGCACGAGCTGTGGATTGATAGGCTGGTAGGTGGGTTTAGGCACATCTTCATATTTTTGCGTGCCAATTCCATTTTTATGGCTTGCAAATTCATACAATGGTCCCTTAAGCCTTCACGTGAAGTGTCTTGGCAAGACGACTCGTTTTCTATTTTTCACGATTTTTGAAACTTTTTACTGTTCAGGATTTTTTTAAATTTTTTCCGAAGGACTTTTGGTCACAAACTTGGTAGACGTGATCCTTGTGTTTTTTTTTTGGCATGCACAAAAAAATTCAGCTAAAAACTCGAAGTGTACAAGATTTTGTGACCATTTGAAAAAAGTGTCCCCATTTCAGACACTTTAATGGCTACTCGCAGCAAACCTGCAAAATCTCAAATGCTCTTTAAGGGGGTGTGAGTTCTCGAGGTTTGATTAGGGATAGGGGGCCAATATAAGGGCCAAGTACCAGCACCCATCGCACATCATGTGCACACACCCTCGGGCCCCCCGATCGTCGGAACACCAATGCCGCCATTCAGGTTCTCCGGTAATGCTCCGCTGATGGTGCCCCGACGAAGAAAAAAGCGGCACCAGCACATGCCCGAGCCCAGCATGTGCTGTCGCAACCCCCGGTCCCGTCCGATCTTAGATTGGGAATGAACTTCGTATGCTTAGACTGGGGATGAACTCCGTATGCCTAAGTCAACCCACGAAACGAGTGTGCGGGTGCTCAGCCGGCCAAAGGGGCGGGACGTGTAAGTCAGGGATCGGCCGGGTCCCCCTCTGTGTGATGCCGATCCTGCTGTCGCAACCCTCGGTCTGGTCCGATCTTAGACTGGGAATGAACTCCGTATGCCTAAGCCAACCGACGAAACGAATCGACGGGCGGACGGGTGGGTACTACGTCGGCCAGAGAGACAGGATGCGTAAGCCGTGGATCGATAGGGTGGTAGGCGGGTTTAGGCACATCTTCATATTTCTATGTGTCAATGCCATTTTTATGGCTTGTAAATTCATACAATGGTCCCTTAAGCCTTCACTTGAAGTTTTATGGCAAGACGACTCGTTTTCTATTTTTCTTGATTTTTGAAACTTTTTACGGTTTGAGATTTTTTAAAATTTTTTGGAAGGAGTTTTGGCCCCAAAATTGGTAGACGTGATCCTTGTATTTTTGTTGGCATGCACAAAACAATTCAGCTAAAAACTCGAAGTGTACAAGATTTTGTGAACATTCGAAAAAAGTGTCCCCATTTCAGACACTTTAATGGCTACTGGCAGTAAACCTGTAAAATCTAAAATGCTCTTTAAGGGGTGTGAGTTCTCGAGGTTTGATGATGGATAGGGGGCCAATATAAGGGACAAGTACCAGCACACACCGCACATCATGTGCCTACACCCCTTGGCCCCCCGGATCATCGGAACCCCAATGCCGCCGGTTAGGTTCTCCGATGGTGCTCCGACGATGGCGCCCGACGAAGAAAAATGCGGCACCAGCACATGCCTGAGCCAAGCATGTGTTGCCGCAACCCTCAGTCCGATCTGATCTTAGATTGGGAATGAACTCCGTATGCCTAAGCCAACCAACGAAACGAGTGGACGGGCAGGCGGGCGGGCACTATGCCGGCCAAAGAGGCGAGATGCGCAAGCCGTGGATCGATAGGGTGGTACGTGGGTTTAGGCACATCTTCATATCTCTGCATGCCAATGCCATTTTTATGGCTTGTAAATTCATACAATCGTCCCTTAAGCCTTCACATGAAGTTTCAGGGCAAGACGACTCGTTTTCTATTTTTCATGATTTTTGAAACTTTTTACGGTTCAGGATTTTTTAAAATTTTTTTGGCAGGCGTTTTGGCCCTGAACTTGGTAGATGTGATCCTTGTATTTTTGTTGGCATGCACAAAAAAATTCAGCTAAAAACTCGAAGTGTACAAGATTTTGTGACCATTTGAAAAAAATGTCCCCATTTCAGACAATTTAATAGCTACTGGCAGCAAACCTGTAAAATCTCAAATACTCTTTAAGGGGGTGTCAGTTCTCGAGGTTTGATGAGGGATAGGGGGCCAATATAAGGGCCAAGTACCAGCACCCATCACACAACATGTGCGCACACCCCGTAAGGGCCCCCCGATCGTCGGAACCCCAATGCCGCTGGTCAGGTTCTCCGGCGATGGTGCCCCGATGAAGAAAAATGTAGCACCAGCACATGCCCGAGCCCAGCATGTGCTGCCGCAACCCTTGGTTCGGTCCGATCTTAGACTGGGAATGATTTCTGTATGCCTAAGCCAACCGACGAAACGAGCAGGCGGGCGGGAGAGGCGGGCACTACATCGACCTAAGAGACAGGATACGTAAGCCGTGGATCAATAGGGTGGTAGGTGGGTTTAGGCACATCTTCATATTTCTGCATGCCAATGCCATTTTTATGGCTTGTAAATTCATACAATGGTCCCTTAAGCCTTCACGTGAAGTTTCATGGCAAGGTAACTCGTTTTTTATTTTTCACAATTTTTGAAACTTTTTACGGTTCGGGATTTTCTAAAATTTTTTCGAAAGGAGTTTTGTCCCCAAACTTGGTAGACGTGATCCTTGTATTTTTGTGACCATTTGAAAAAAGTGTCCCTATTTCAGACACTTTAATGGCTACTGGCAGAAAACCTGTAAAATCTCAAATGTTCTTTAAGGGGGTGTGAGTTCTCGAGGTTTGATAAGGGATAGGGGGCCAATATAAGGGCCAAGTACCAGCTCCCATCGCACATCATGTGCGCACACCCCCCCAGCCCCCCCGATCACCGGAACCCTAATGCCGTCGGTCAGGTTCTCTGGCAATGCTCCGACGATGGTGCCCCGATGAAGAAAAATACGACACCAGCACATGCCCGAGCCCAGCATGTGCTACTGCAACCCTCAATCCGGTCTGATCTCAGACTGGGAATGAACTCCATATGCCTAAGTCAACCCACGAAATGAGTGTGCGGGATGCATAAGCCGGGGATCGACCGGGTCCCCCTCTGCGTTCTGCCGATCCTGCTGCTGCAACCCTCGGTCCGATCCAATCTTAGACTGGGAATGAAGTCCCTATGCCTAAGCCAACCGATGAAACGAACGGGCGGGCGGGCGGGCACTACTGCGGCCAGAGAGACGGGATGCGCAAGCCATGGATCGATAGGGTGGTAGGTGGGTTTAGGCACATCTTCATATTTCTACATGCCAATGCCATTTTTATGGCTTGTAAATTCACACAACGGTCCCTTAAGCCTTCATGTGAAGTTTCATTGCAAGACGGCTCGTTTTCTATTTTTCACGATTTTCCAAATGTTTTACGGTTTGAAATTTTTTAAAATTTTTTTGGATGGAGTTTTTACCCCAAACTTGGTAGACGTGATCCTTGTATTTTTATTGGCATGCACAAAAAAAATCAGCCAAAAACTCGAAGTGTACAAGATTTTTGTGACCATTTGAAAAAAGTGTCCCCATTTCAGACACTTTAATGGTACTGGCAGCAAACCAGTAAAATCTCAAATGCTTTTTAAGGGGGTGTGAGTTCTTGAGGTTTGATGAGGGATAGGGGGCACCAAGTACCAGCACCCATCACACATCATGTGCGCACACCCCCCGGCCCCCCCGATCGTCGGAACCCCAATGCCGTCGGTCAGGCTCTCCAACGATTCTCCGGCGATAGTGCCTCGATGAAGAAAAATACGACACCAGCACATGCCCGAGCCCGGCATGTGCTGCCCCAACCCTCTGTCTGGTCGGATCATAGACTATGAATGAACTCCGTATGACTAAGCCAACCGACAAAACGAGTGTGCGATCACTCAGCCGGCCAGAAAGGAGGGATGTGCAAGTCGAGGATCAACTGGTTCCCCCTCTGCGTGCTACCGATCCTGCTGCCACAACCCTCGGTCCACTCTAATCTTAGACTGGGAATGAACTCCGTATACCTAAGCCAACTGATGTAACGAGCAGACGGGCAGGCGGGCACTACGCTGGCCAGAGAAACGGGATGCGCAAGCCATGGATCGATAGGGTGGTAGGTGGGTTTAGGCACATCTTTATATTTCTACATGCCACTGCCATTTTTATGGCTTGTAAATTCATACAATGGTCCCTTAAGCCTTCACGTGGAGTTTCATGGCAAGACGGCTCGTTTTTTATTTTTCACTATTTTCTAAATATTTTGCAGTTCGAGATTTTTTAAAATTTTTTCGGAAGGCATTTTGGCCCTAAATTTGGTAGTGATCTTTGTATTTTTGTTGGCATGCACAAAAAATATCAGCTAAAAACTCGAAGTGTACAAGATTTTGTGACCATTTGAAAAAAGTGTCCCCATTTCAGATACTTTAATGGCTACTAGTAGCAAACCTGTAATATCTCAAACACTCTTTAAGGGGGTGTGAGTTCTCAAGGTTTGATGAGGGATAGGGGGCCAATATAAGGGCCAAGTTCCAGCACCCATCGTACATCATGTGCGCACTCCCCCCGGCCCCCCCGATCGTCGAAACCCAAATGCCGTCGGTCAGGTTCTCCGGCGATGCTCCGACGATGGTGCCCCGGCGAAGAAAAATGCGGCACCAGCACATGCCCAAGCCCAGCATGTACTGCTGCAACCCTCGGTCCAGTTCGATCTTAGACTGGGAATGAACTCCGTATGCTTATACTGGGAATGAACTCCGTATGCCTAAGTCAACCCACTAAACGAAAGTACGGGCACTCAGCCGGCCAGAGGGGCGGGATGCACAAGCCGGGGTCGGCCAGGACACCCTCTACGTGCTGCCGATCCTGCGGCACAACCCTCGGTCCAGTCCGATCTTAGACTTGGAATGAACTCCGTATGCCTAAGCCAACCGACGAAATGAGCGGGCGGGCGGGCACTACGCCGGCCAGAGAGATGGGATGCGCAAGCCGTGGATCGATAGGGTGGTAGGTGGGTTTAGGGACATCTTCATATTTTTGCATGCCAATGATATTTTTATGGCTTGTAAATTCATACAATGGTCCCTTAAGCCTTCACGTGAAGTTTCATGGCAAGACGACTCATTTTCTATTTTTCACGATTTTTGAAACTTTTTACGGTTCGAGATTTTTCAAAATTTTTTCGGAAGGGGTTTTGGCCCCAAACATGGTAGACGTGATCCTTGTATTTTTGTTGGCATGCAAAAAAAAATTCAGCTAAAAACTCGAAGTGTACAAGATTTTGTGACCATTTGAAAAAGGTGTCCCTATTTCAGACACTTTAATGACTATTGGTAGCAAACTTGTAAAATCTCAAATGCTCTTTAAGGGGGTGTGAGTTCTCGAGGTTTGATGAGGGATAGGGGCCAATATAATGGCCAAGTACCAGCACCCATCGCACATAATGTGCGTACACCCCCCCCGGCCCCCACGATCGTCGGAACCCCAATGCCGCCAGTCAGGTTCTCCGACGATGCTCTGACGATGGTGCCCCGATAAAGAAAAATGCGGCACCAGCACATGCCTGAGCCCAGCATGTGCTGCCACAACCCTCGGTCCGGTCCAATCTTAGACTAGGAATGAACTTCGTATGCCTAAGCCAACCGACAAAATGAGCGGGAGGGCGGGCGAGCACTACATCGGCCAGAGAGACGGGATGCGCAAGCCGTGGATCGATAGGGTGGTAGGTGGGTTTAGGCACATCTTCATATTTCTGCATGCCAATGCCATTTTTATGGCTTGTAAATTCATACAATGGTCCCCTAAGCCTTCACATCAAGTATCATGGCAAGACGACTCGTTTTCTAATTTTCATGATTTTTGAAAATTTTTGTCGTTCAGGATTTTTTAAAATTTTTTCGGAAGGTGTTTCTGCCCCAAACTTGGTAGACGTAATCCTTGTATTTTTTTTGGCATGCACAAAAAAATTCACCTAAAAACTCGAAGTGTACAAGATTTTGTGACCATTTGAAAAAAGTGTCCCCATTTTAGACACTTTAATGACAACTGGCAGCAAACCTGTAAAATCTCAAATGCTCTTTAAAGGGGTGTGAGTTCTTGAGGTTTGATGTTGGATAGGGGGCCAATATACGGGCCACATACCAGCACCCATCGCACATCATGTGCACACACCTCACCGGCCCACCCGATCGCTGGAACCCCAATACCGCTGGTCAGGTTCTCCTGTGATGCTCCGGTGATGGTGCCCCGACGAAGAAAAAAGTGGCACCAGCACTTGCCCGAGCCCAGCATGTGCTGCCACAACCCTCGGTCTGGTCCGATCTTAGACTGGGAATGAACTCCATATACCTAAGCCAACCAACGAAACGAGCAAGCGGGTGAGCGGGTGGGCGGGCGGGCACTACATCAACCAGAGAGACGGGATGCGCAAGCCGTGGATCGATAGGGTGGTAGGTGGGTTTAGGTACATCTTTATATTTCTGCATTCCAATGCCAAATTTTTGGCTTGTAAATTCATACAATGGTCCCTTAAGCCTTCACGTGAAGTTTCATGGCAAGACAACTCGTTTTCTGTTTTTCACGATTTTCGAAACTTTTTACGGTTCGGGATTCTTTAAAATTTTTTCGGAAGGATTTTTGGCCCCAAACTTGGTAGACGTTATCCTTGTATTTTTGTTGGCATTCACAAAAAAATCAGCTAAAAACTCAAAGTGTACAAGATTTTATGACCATTTGAAAAACGTGTCCCCATTTCAGACACTTTAATGGCTACTGGCAGCAAACTTGTAAAATCTCAAATGCTCTTAAGGGGGTGTGAGTTCTCGAGGTTTGATGAAGGATAGGGGGCCAATATAAGGGCCAAGTACCATCATCCATCGCACATCATGTGGGCACACCCCCCCTCGGCCCCCCGATCGTCGGAACCCAAATACCGTCGGTCAGGTTCTCTGGCGATGGTGCCCCAACGAAGAAAAATATGGCACACCAGCACATGCCCGAGCCCAGCATGTGCTGCCACAACCCTCGGTCTGGTCCAATCTTAGACTGGGAATGAACTCCATATGATTAGACTGGGAATGAACTCCGTATGCCTAAGTCAACCCATAAAAATGAGCGTGCGGGCGCTCAGCCGGCTAGAGGGGCAGTATACGCAAGCCGGCTATCGACCGGGTCCCCCTCTGCATGCTACCGATCCAGCTGCCACAACCCTCGGTCCGATTCAATCTTAGACTGGGAATGAACTCCGTATGCCTAAGCTAACCGACGAAATGAGCGGGCAGACGGGTGGATGGGCACTACGCCGGCTTGAGAGACGGCATGCGCATGCCGTGGATCGATAGGGTGGTAGGTGGGTTTAGGCACATCTTCATATTTCTGCATGCCAATGCCATTTTTAGGGCTTGTAAATTCATACAATGGTCCCTTAAGCCTTCACATGAAGTTTCATGGCAAGACGACTCGTTTTCTATTTTTCAAGATTTTTGAAACTTTTTACGGTTTGGGATTTTTTAAAATTTTTTCGGATGGAGTTTTAGCCCCAAACATGGTAGACGGGATCCTTGCATTTTTGTTGGCATTTGCAAAAAAATTCAGCTAAAAACTCGAAGTGTACAAGATTTTGTGAGCATTTGAAAAAAGTGTCCCCATTTCAGACACTTTAAAGGCTACTGGCAGCAAACCTGTAAAATCTCAAATGCTCCTTAAGGGGGTGTGAGTTCTCGAGATTTGATGAGGGATAGGGGGCCAATATAAGGGCCAAGTACCAGCAACCATCGCACATCATGTGCGCACACCCCCCTCGGCCCCCTCGATCGTCTGAACCCTAATGTCGCCGGTCAGGTTCTCTGACGATGCTCCGGTAATGGTGCCCCGGTGAAGAAAAATGTGGCACCAGCACATGCCCGAGCCCAGCATTTGTTCCCGTAACCCTCGGTCCGATCTGATCTTAGACTGGAAATGAACTTCGTATGCTTAGACTGGGAATGAACTCCGTATGCCTAAGTCAACCCACAAAACGAGCGTGCGTGCGCTCAGCCGGCCAGAGGGGCAGGATGCGCAAGTCGGGGATCGATCGGGTCCCCCTCTATGTGCTGCCAATCCTGCTACCGCAACCCTCAGTCTGGTCTAATCTTAGACTGGGAATGAACTCCGTATGCCTAAGCCAACTGACGAAACGAGCGGGCGGGCGGGCGGGCACTACGTCGGCCAGAGAGACGGGATGCGTAAGTCGTGAATCGATAGGATGGTAGGTGGGTTTAGGTACATCTTCATATTTCTACATGCCAATGCCATTTTTATGGCTTGTAAATTCATACAATGGTCCTTAAGCCTTCACGTGAAGTTTCATGGCAAGACGACTCGTTTTCTATTTTTCATGATTTTCAAAACTTTTTAAAGTTTGGGATTTTTGAAAATTTTTTCGGAGGGTTTTTTGGCCCGAAACTTGGTAGACATGATCCTTGTATTTTTGTTAGCTTGCACAAAAAAATCCAAGTAAAAACTCGAAGTGTACAAGATTTGGTGACCATTTGAAAAATGTGTCCCCATTTCAGACACTTTAATGGCTACTGGCAGCAAACCTATAAAATTTCAAATGCTCTTTAAGGGGTGTGAGTTCTTGAGGTTTGATGAGGGATAGGGGGCCATTATAAGGGCCAAGTACCAGCACCCATCGCACATCATGTGCGCACACCCCCTCGGCCCCCCCGATCGTCGAAACCCCAATGCCGCCGGTAAGGTTCTCTGGTGATGGTGCCCCGACGAAGAAAAATACGGCACCGACGCATGCCCGATTCCAGCATGTGCTGCCGCAACCTTCGGTCTGGTTCAATCATAGATTGGGAATGAACTCCGTATGCTTAGACTTGGAATGAACTCCGTATGCCTAAGTCAACCCACAAAACAATCGTGCGGGCGCTCAGCCGGCCAGAGGGGTGGGATGTGTGTAAGTCGAGGATCGACCGGGTCCACATTTGCATGCTGCCAATCCTGCTGCCACAACCCTCAGTCTGGCACTACGCCGGTGGGCAGGCACTATGCCGGCCAGAGAGACGGGATGCGCAAACTGAGGATCGATAGGGTGGTAGGTGGGTTTAGGCACATCTTCATATTTCTATGTGCCAATACCATTTTTATGGCTTGTAAATTCAGACAATGGTCCCTTAAGCCTTCACGTGAAGTTTCATGGCAAGACGACTCGTTTTCTATTTTTCATGATTTTTGAAACTTTTTACGGTTCGGGATTTCTTAAAATTTTTTTGGACCTAGTTTTGGCCCCAAACTTGGTAGACGTGATCCTTGTATTTTTGTTGGCATGCACAAAAAAATTCATGTAAAAACTCGAAATGTACAACATTTTGTGACCATTTGAAAAAAGTGCCCCCATTTCAGACACTTTAATAACTACTGGCAGCAAACTTGTAAAATCTCAAATGCTCTTTAAAGGGGTGTGAGTTCTCGAGGTTTGATGAGGGATAGGGGGCCAATATAAGGGCCAAGTACCAGCACCCATTGCACATCATGTGCGCACACCCCCAGGCCCCCCCGATCGTCGGAACACCAATGCCGCAGGTCAAGTTCTCCGGTGATGGTGCCCTGACGATGAAAAATGCGGCACCAGCACATGCCCGAGGCTAGCATGTGCTGCCGTAACCCTCGGTTTGGTCCGATCTTAGACTGGGAATGAACTTCGTATGCTTAGACTGGAAATGATCTTCGTATGCCTAAGTCAACCCATGAAACGAGCGTGCGGGCTCAGCCGGCCAGAGCGATGGGATGCGCAAGTCGGGGATCGATCGGGTCCCCCTCTACATACTGTCGATCCTACTGCCATAACCCTCGGTTTGGTCCTGTCTTAGACTGGGAATGAACTCCATATGCCTAAGCCAACCGATGAAACTAGCAGGCTGACGGCTGGGCGGGCATTACACCGGCCAGAGAGACGGGATGCGCAAGCCGTGGATCGATAGGGTGGTAGCTGGGTTTAGAAACATCTTCATATTTCTATGTGCCAATGCCAATTTTACAGCTTGTAAATTCATACAATGGTCCCTTAAACCTTCACCTGAAGTTTCATGGCAAGATGACTCGTTTTCTATTTTTCACGATTTTTGAAACCTTTTATGGTTTCGGAATTTTTAAAATTTTTTTTAAAGGCGTTTTGGCCCCAAAATTGGTAGACGTGATCCTTGTATTTTTGTTGGCATGCACAAAAAAAATTCAGCTAAAAACTTGAAGTGTACAAGATTTTGTGACCATTTGAAAAAAGTGTCCCCATATCAGACACTTTAATGGCTACTGGCAGCAAACCTGTAAAATCTCAAATGCTCTTTAAAGGGGTGTGAGTTCTCGAGGTTTGATGAGGGATAGGTGGCCAATATAAGGGCCAAGTACCACCACCCATCGCACATCATGTGCGCACACCCCCCGGCCCCCCCGATCGTCGGAACTCTAATGCCGTCGGTCAGGTTCTCCGACGATGCTCCGGTGATGGTGCCCCGACGAAGAAAAATACGGCACCAGCAAATGCCTGAGCCTAGAATGTGCTGCGACAACCCTCGGTCTGGTCTGATCTTAGACTGGGAATGAACTCTGTATGCCTAAGTCAACCCACGAAACGAGCCTGCGGGCGCTCAGCCGGCCAGAGGGGTGGTATGCGCAAGTCGACGATCGGTCGGGTCCCCCTCTGCGTGCTACCGATCCAGCTACTGCAACCCTCGGTCCGGTCTGATCTTAGACTGAGAATGAACTCGTATGCCTAAGCCAACCGACAAAACGAGCGGGCAGACGAGCGGACGGGCACTACTCCGGCCTGAGAGACGGGATGCGCAAGCCGTGGATCGATAGGGTGGTAGGTGGGTTTAGGCACATCTTCATATTTCTGCATGCCAATGCCATTTTTAGGGCATGAAAATTCATACAATGGCCCCCTAAGCCTTCACGTGATGTTTCACGGCAAGATGACTCCTTTTCTATTTTTCATGATTTTCGAAACTTTTTACGGTTTGGGATTTTTTTTAATTTTTTCGGATGGAGTTTTGGCCCAAACATGGTAGACGTGATCCTTGTATTTTTATTGGCATTTGCAAAACAATTCAGCTAAAAACTCGAAGTGTACAAGATTTTGTGAGCATTTGAAAAAAGTGTCCCCATTTTAGACACTTTAATGGCTACTGGCAGCAAACCTGTAAAATCTCAAATGCTCTTTAAGGGGATGTGAGTTCTCGAGGTTTGATGAGAGATAGGGGGCCAATATAAGGGCCAAGTACCAGCACCCATCGCACATCATGTGCGCACACCCCCCGGCCCCCCCGATCGCCAGAACCCCAATGCTGTCGGTCAGGTTCTCTGGTGATGCTCCGATGATGGTGCCCCGACGAAGAAAAATACGACACCAGCACATGGTCGAGCCCAATATGTGCTGCCGCAACCCTCGGTCCGATTCAATCTTAGACTGGGAATGAACTTCGTATGCTTAGACTAGGAATGAACTCCGTATGCCTAAGTCAACCTATAAAATGAGCGTGCGGGCGCTCAGCCGGCCAGAGGGGTAGCATGCACAAGTCGGGGATCGATCGGGTCCCCCTCTGTGTGCTGTCGATCTTGCTGCTGCAACCCTCAGTCCGATCTGATCTTACACTGGGAATGAACTTCGTATGCTTAAGCCAACCGATGAAACGAGCGGGCGGGCACTACGTCTGCCAAAGAGATGGGATGCGGAAGCCGTGGATCGATAGGATGGTAGGTGGGTTTAGGCACATCTTCATATTTATGCATGCCAATGCCATTTTTATGGCTTGTAAATTCATACAATGGTCCATTAAGCCTTCACATGAAGTTTCATGGCAAGACAACTCGTTTTCTATTTTTCACGATTTTTGAAACTTTTTACGGTTCAAGATTTTTTAAAATTTTTTTGGAAGGAGTTTTGGTCCGAAACTTTTAAGACATGATCCTTGTATTTTTGTTGGCATGCAAAAAAAAATTCAGCTAAAAACTCGAAGTGTACAAGGTTTTGTGACCATTTGAAAAAAGTGTCCCCATTTCAGACACTTTAATGGCTACTGGCAGCAAACCTATAAAATCTCAAATGCTCTTTAAGGGGGTGTGAGTTCTTAAGGTTTGATGAGGGATAGGGGGCCAATATAAGGGCCAAGTACCAGCACCCATCGCACATTATGTGCACACAGCCCCACCGGGCCCTCCGATCGTCGGAACCCCAATTCCGCCGGTTAGGTTCTCCCACGATGGTGCCCCGGTGAAGAAAAATGTGGCACCAGCACATGCCCGAGCCCAGTATGTGCTGCCGAAACCCTCTGTCCGGTCTGATCTGAGACTGGGAATGAACTCCGTATGCTTAGACTGGGAATGAACTCCCTATGCCTGAGTTAACCTATGAAACGAGCGTGCGGGCACTCAGTCGGCCAGAGGAGCGGGATGCGCAAGCTGGGGATCGGACGGGTCCCCCTTTGCGTGTTGTCGATCCTGCTACCGTAACCCTCAGTTTGGTCTGATCTTAGACTAGGAATGAACTCCGTATGCCTAAGCCAACCGATGAAACGAGCAGGCGGGCAGGTGGGCACTACGTCAGCCAGAGAGACGGGATGCGCAAGCCGTGGATCAATAGGGTGGTAGGTGGGTTTAGACACATCTTCATATTTCTGCATGCCATTGCCATTTTTATGGCTTGTAAATTCATACAATGGTCCCTTAAGCCTTCACGTGAAGTTTCATGGCAAGACGACTCGTTTTCTATTTTTCACGATTTTCAAAACTTTTTACGGTTCAAGATTTTTTAAAATTTTCTCGGAAAGAGTTTTGGCCGCAAACTCGGTAGACGTGATCCTTGTATTTTTTTTGGCTTGCATAAAAACATTCAGCTAAAAACTGGAAGTGTACATGATTTTGTGACCATTTGAAAAAAGTGTCCCCATTTCTGACACTTTAATGACTACTGGCAGCAAACCTGGAAAATCTCAAATGCTCTTTAAGGGGGTATGAGTTCTCGAGGTTTGATGAGGGATAGGGGCCAATATAAGGGCCAAGTACCAGCACCCATCGCACATCATGTGCGCACACCCCCCCGACCCCGTCGATCACCGAAACCCTAATGCCACCGGTCAGGTTCTCCGACGATGCTCCAGCGATGCTCTAGCGATGGTGTCCCGGTGAAGAAAAATACGGCACTAGCACATGCCCGAGCCCAGCATGTGCTGCCACAACCCTCGGTCTGGTCTGATCTTAGACTGGGAATGAACTCCGTACGCTTAGACCGCGAATGGACTCTGTATGCCTAAGTCAACCCACGGAACGAGCGTGCGGCGCTCAACCGACCAGAGGGGCGGGATGTGCAAGCCGGGGATGTGCAAACACTTTAATGGCTACTGGCAGTAAACCTGTAAAATCTCAAATGCCCTTTAAAGGGGTGTGAGTTCTCGAGGTTTGATGGGGATAGGGGGTCAATATAAGGGCCAAGTACCAGCACCCATCGTACACCATGTACGCACACCCCCCGGCCCCCCCGATGCTCCGACGATGGTGCCGCGACGGAGAAAAATACAGCACCAGCACATGTCCAAGCCCAGTATGTGCTGCCGTAACCCTCGGTCCGATGCGATCTTAGATTGGGAATGAACTCCATATGCTTAGACTGGCAATGAACTCCGTATGCCTAGGTCAACCCACAAAATGAGCGTGCGGGCACTCAGCCGGCTAGAGGGGCGGGATGCACAAGCCAGGGATCAGCTGGGTCCCCCTCTGCGTGCTGCCAATCCTGCTGTTGCAACCCTCAGTCTGATCCGACCATAGACTGGGAATGAACTCCGCATACCTAAGCCAACCGACGAAACGAGCGGGCGGGCAGATGGGCGGGTGGGCGCTACGTCGGCCAGAGAGACGGGATGCGTAAGCCATGGATCGATAGGGTGGTAGGTGGGTTTAGGCACAACTTCATGTTTCTACATGCCAATGCCTTTTTTATGGCTTGTAAATTCATACAATGGTCCCTTAAGCCTTCACGTGAAGTTTCATGGCAAAACGACTCATTTTCTATTTTTCACGATTTTCAAAACTCTTTGTGGTTTGGGATTTTTGAAAATTTTTTTGGCCCCTAAACTTGGTAGAAGTGATCCTAGTTTTTTTGTTGGCATGCACAAAAAAATTCAGCTAAAAACTCGAAGTGTACAAGATTTTGTGACCATTTGAAAAAAGTGTCCCCATTTCAGACACTTTAATGGCTACTGGCAGCAAACCTGTAAAATCTCAAATGCTCTTTAAGGGGGTGTGAGTTCTCAAGGTTTGATGAGGGATAGGGGGCCAATATAAGGGCCAAGTACCAGCACCCATCGCACATCATGTGCGCACACCCCCAGGCCCCCCCGGTTGCCGGAACCCTAATGTCGCCGGTCAGGTTCTCCAACGATGCTCCGACGATGGTGCCCTGACGGAGAAAAATACGGCACCAGCACATGTCCGAGCCCAGTATGTGCTGCCACAGCCCTCGGTCCGGTCCGATCTTAGACTGGGAATGAACCCCGTATGCCTAAGTCAACCCACGAAATAAGCGTACGGGCACTCAGCCGGCCAGAGGGGAGGGATGCACAAGTCGGGGATCGGCCGGGTCCCCCTCTACATGCTGCCAATCCTGCTGCTGCAACCCTCGGTCCGGTTTGATCTTAGACTGGCGATGGTGCCCCGACGAAGAAAAATACGGCACCAACACATGCCCGAGCCCAGCATGTGCTGTCGGAACCTTCGTTCTGATCCGATCTTAGACTGGGAATGAACTCCGTATGCCTAAGCCAACCGACGAAACGAGCGGGCGGGCACTACGACGACGAGAGAGACGGGATGTGCAAGCCGTGGATCGATAGGGTGGTAGCTTGGTTTAGGGACATCTTGATATTTCTGCATGCCAATGCCATTTCTGTGGCTTGTAAATTCGTACAATGGTCCCTTAAGCCTTCACGTGAAGTTTCATGGCAAGACGACTCGTTTTCTATTTTTCATGATTTTTGAAACTTTTTAGGGTTTGAAATTTTTTAAAATTTCTTCAGAAGGAGTTTTGGCCCAAACTTGGTAGATGTGATCCTTGTATTTTTGTTGGCATGCACAAAACAATTTAGCTAAAAACTCAAAGTTTAGAAGATTTTGTGACCATTTGAAAAAAGTGTCCCCATTTTAGACACTTTAATGGCTACTGGCAGCAAACCTGCAAAATCTCAAATGCTCTTTAAGGGGGTGTGAGTTCTCAGGTTTGATAAGGGATAGGGGGATAATATAAGGGCCAAGTACCAGCACCCATCGCACATCATGTGCGCACACCCCCTGACCCCCCGATCATCGGAACCCCAATGCCGCCGATCAGGTTCTCCGGTGATGTTCCAGGGATGGTGCCCTGGCGAAGAAAAATGCGACACCAGCACATGCCTAAGCCCAGTATGTGCTGCCGCAACCCTCGATCTGATCTGATCTTAGACTGGGAATAAACTCCGTATGCTTAGACTGGGAATGAACTCCGTATGCCTAAGTCAACGCATAAAATGAGCGTGCCGGCGCTCAGTCGGCCAGAGGGGCGGGATGGGAAGGCCGAGGGTCGGTCGGGTCCCCCTCTACGTGCTATCAATCCTACTGCCACAACCCTCTGTTCGGTCTGATCTTAGACTGGGAATGAACTCCATATGCCTAACCAACCGACGAAATGAGCGGGCGGGCGGGCACTACGCCGGCCAGAGAGACGGGATGCGCAAGCTGTGGATCGATAGGGTGGTTGGTGGGTTTAGGCACATCTTCATATTTCTGCGTGCCAATGCCATTTTTATGGCTTGTAAATTCATACAACGGTCCCTTAAGCCTTCACGTGAAGTTTCATGGCAAGACGACTCGTTTTCTATTTTTCATGATTTTTGAAACTTTTTGCGGTTCGGGATTTTTTAAAAATTTTTTCGAAAGAGTTTTTGTGCCAACCTTCGTAGACGTGATCCTTGTATTTTTGTTGGCATGCACAAAAAAATTTAGCTAAAAACTCGAAGTGTACAAGATTTTGTGACCATTTGAAAAAAGTGTCCCCATTTCTGACACTTTAATGGTTACTGGCAGCAAACCTGTAAAATCTCAAATGCTCTTTAAGGGGGAGTGAGTTCTCCAGGTTTGATGAGGGATAGGGGGCCAATATAAGGGCCAAGCACCAGCACCCATTGCATATCATGTGCGCACAACCCCCCGGCCCCCCCGATCGTCGGAACCCCAATGCCGCCAGTAAGGTTCTTCGACGATGCTCCGACGATGGTGCCCCGGTGAAGAAAACTGCGGCACCAGCACATGCTCGAGCCCAGCATGTACTGTTGCAACCCTCGGTCCGATCTGATCTTAGACTGTGAATGAACTCCATATGCTTAGACTGGGAATGAAGTCCGTAAGCCTAAGTCAACCCACGAAACGAGCGTGTGGGCGCTCAACCGGCTAGAGGGGCAGGATGCATAAGCCAGGGATCGATCGGGTCCCCCTCTACATACTGTCGATCCTGCTGCCGCAACCTCAGTCTGGTTCGATCTTACATTGGGAATGAACTCCATATGCCTAAGCCAACTGACGAAACGAGCGGGCGGGCGAGCACTACGCCGGCCAGAGAGACGGGATGCGCAAGCCGTGGATCGATAGGGTGGTTGGTGGGTTTAGGCACATCTTCATATTTTTTCATGCCAAAGCCATTTTTATGGCTTGTAATTTCATACAATGGTCCCTTAAGCCTGCACGTGAAGTTTCATGGCAAGACAACTCATTTTCTATTTTTCATGATTTTTGAAACTTTTTACGGTTCGGGATTTTTTAAAATTTTTTCGAAAGGAGTTTTGGTCCCAAACTTGGTAGACCTGATCCTTGTATTTTTGTTGGTGTGCACAAAAAAATTCAGCTAAAAACTTGAAGTGTACAAGATTTTGTGACCATTTGAAAAAAGTGTCCCCATTTCAGACACTTTAATTGCTACTGGCAGCAAACCTGTAAAATCTCAAATGCTCTTTAAGGGGGTGTGAGTTCTCGAGGTTTGATGAGGGATAGGGGGCCAATATAAAGGCCAAGTACCAGCACCCATCGCATATCATGTGCGCACAACCCCCCGACCCCCCCGATCGTCAGAACCCCAATGCCGTCGGTAAGGTTCTCCGACGATGCTCCGACAATGGTGCCCCGATGAAGAAAACTGCAGCACCAGCACATGCCCGAACCCAGCACATGCCCGAGCCCAGCACGTGCTGCTGCAACCCTCGGTCTAGTCCGATCATAGACTGGGAATGAACTCCATATGCTTAGACTGGGAATGAACTCCGTAAGCCTAAGCCAACCCATGAAAGGAGCGTACGGGCGCTCAGCCGGCCAGAGGGGCAGGATACGTAAGACAAGGATCGATCGAGTCCCCCTCTATGTGCTGCTGATCCTACTGCCGCAACCCTTAGTCTGATCTCATCTTAGATTGGGAATGAACTTCGTACGCCTAAGCCAACCAACAAAACGAGCGGGCAAGTGGGCGGGCACTACGTCGGCCAGAGAGACGGGATGCGCAAGCCGTGCATCGATAGGGTGGTAGGTGGGTTTAGGCACATCTTCATATTTTTGCTTGCCAATGCCATTTTTATGGCTTGTAAATTCATACAATGGTCCCTTAAGCCTTCACGTGAAGTTTCATGGCAAGATGACTCATTTTCTATTTTTCATGATTTTTGAAACTTTTTGTTGTTCGGGATTTTTTAAAAATTTTTTTGAAAGATTTTTAGCCCCAAACTTAGTTGATGAGACCCTTGTATTTTTGTTGGCATGCACAAAAAATTTTAGCTAAAAACTCGAAGTGTACAAGATTTTGTGACCATTTGAAAAAATTTCCCCATTTCAGACACTCTAATGGCTACTGGCAGCAAACCTGTAAAATCTCAAATGCTCTTTAAGGGGGTCTGAGTTCTAGTAGTTTGATGAGGGATAGGGGGCCAATATAAGGGCCAAGTACCAGCACCCATCGCACATCATGTGCCCACACCCCCCGGCACCCCCGATCACCGGAACTCCAATGTCGCCAGTCAGGTTCTCCGGCATTGCTCTGGCGATGGTGCCTCGACGAAGAAAAATGTGGCACCAGCACATGCCCGAGCCCAGTATGTGCTACCGTAACCCTCGGTTCACTCCGATCTTACACTGGGAATGAACTCCGTATGCCTAAGCCAACCGACAAAACGAGCGGACGGGCGGGCGGGCACTATGCCGGCCAGAGAGACGGGATGCGCAAGCCGTGGATCGATAGAGTGGTAGGTGGGTTTAGGCACATCTTCATATTTCTAAGTGCCAATGCCATTTTTATGGCTTGTAAATTCATACAATGTTCCTTTAAGCCTTCACGTGAAGTTTCATGGCAAGATGACTCGTTTTCTATTTTTCAGGATTTTTGAAACTTTTTACAGTTCGAGATTTTTTAAAATTTTTTTGGAACGATTTTTGGCCCAAAACTTGGTTGACGTCATCCTTGTATTTTTGTTGGCATGCATAAAAAAATTGAGCTAAAAACTCAAAGTGTATAAGATTTTGTGACCATTTGAAAAAAGCATCCCCATTTCAGACACTTTAATGGCTACTGGCAGCAAACCTGTAAAATCTCAAATGCTCTTTAAGGGGGTGTGAGTTCTTGAGGTTTGAAGAGGGATAGGGGGCCAATATAAGGGCCAAGTACCACCACCCCGAGCCCAGCATGTGCTGCCGCAACCCTCGGTCTAGTCCAATCTTTGAATGGGAATAAACTCCATATGCTTAGACTGGGAATGAACTCCATATGCCTAAGCCAACGGACGAAACCAGCAGGCGGGCGGGCGGGCACTACGTCGGCCAGATAGATGGGATGCGCAAGCCGTGGATCGATAGGGTGGTAGGTGGGTTTAGGGACATCTTCATATTTCTACGTGCCAATGCCATTTTTATGGCTTGTAAATTCATACAATGGTCCCTTAAGCCTTCACGTGAAGTTTCATGGCAAGATGACTCGTTTTCTATTTTTCATGATTTTCAAAACTTTTTACGGTTCAGGATTTTTTAAAATTTTTTTGGGAAAAGTTTTGGCCTCGAACTTGGTAGACATGATCCTTGTATTTTTGTTGGCACGTAAAAAAAAATTTAGCTAAAAACTCGAAGTGTACAAGATTTTGTGACCATTTGAAAAAAGAGTCCCCATTTCAAACACTTTAATTGCTACTGGCAGCAAACCTGTAAAATCTCAATTGCTTTTTAAGGGGTTGTGAGTTCTTGAGGTTTGATGAGGGATAGGGGGCCAATATAAGGGCCAAGTACCAGCACCCATCGCACATCATGTGCGTACACCCCCCGGCCCCCCGATCACCGGAACCCCAATGTCGTCGGTCAGCTTCTCCGGCGATGCTCCGACGATGGTGCCTCGGTGAAGAAAAATGTGGCACCAGCACATGCCCGAGCCCAGCATGTGCTGCCGCAACCCTCGGTCTGGTCCGATCTTAGACTGGGAATGAACTCCGTATGCTTAGACTAGGAATGAACTCCGTATGTCTAAGTCAACTCACGAAACAAGCGTGCGAGCGCTCAGTCAGCCAGAGGGGCAGGATGAGCAAGCCGGGGATCGGTCGGGTCCCCGTCTGCGTGCTGCCGATCATGCTGCCATAACCCTCGATCTGGTCCAATCTTAGAGTGGGAGTAAACTCTGTATGCCTAAGCAAACCGACAAAACGAGCGGGCGGGCAGTACGCCGGCCAGAGAGCCGGGATGCGTAAGCCGTGGAACGATAGGGTGGTAGGTGGGTTTAGGCACATCTTCATATTTCTGTGTGACAATGCCATTTCTATGGCTTGTAAATTCATACAATGGTCCCTTAAGCCTTCACGTGAAGTTTCATGGCAAGACGACTCATTTTTTATTTTTCAGGATTTTCAAAACTATTTACGGTTCAAGATTTTTTAAAATTTTTTCGAAAAGATTTCTGCCCCAAACTTGGTATACGTGATCCCTGTATTTTTGTTGTCATGCATAAAAAAATTCAGCTAAAAACTCGAAGTGTACAAGATTTTGTGACCTTTGAAAAAAGTGTCCCCATTTCAGACACTTTAATGGCTACTGGCAGCAAACCTGTAAAATCTCAAATGCTCTTTAAGAGGGTGTGAGTTTTCGAGGTTTGATGAGGGATAGGGGGCCAATATAAGGGCCAAGTACCAGCACCCATCGCACATCATGTGCGCACACCCCCCGCGGCCCCTCGATCGCCGGAACCCTAATGTCGTCGGTCAGGTTCTCCGACAATGCTCCGACGATGGTGCCCCGACGAATAAAAATACGGCACCAGCACATCCCTGAGCCCAGCATGTGCTGCCGCAACCCTCGGTCCGATCGATCTTAAACTGGGAATGAACTTCGTATGCTTAGACTGGGAATGAACTCCGTATGCCTAAGTCAACCCACGAAACGAGCGTGCGGGCGCTTAGCTGACCAGAGGGGTGGGATGCGCAAGTCGGGGATCGGTCGAGTCCCCCTCTACGTACTGCCGATCATGTTGCTGCAACCTTTGGTCCAGTCTGATCTTAGGCTATGAATGAACTCTGTATGCCTAAGCCAACTGACGAAACAAGCGGGCGGGCGGGCGGGCGGGTACTTCGCCAGCCAGAGAGACGGGACGCGTAAGCCGTGGATCGATAGGGTGGTAGGTGGGTTTAGGCACATCTTCATATTTCTACATGCCAATGCCATTTTTATGGCCTGTAAATTCATACAATGGTCCCTTAAGCCTTCACGTGAAGTTTCATGGCAGGACGACTCGTTTTCTATTTTTCACGATTTTTGAAACTTTTTACGGTTCAAGATTTTTTAAAATTTTTTCGGAAAGAGTTTTGGCCCCAAACTTGGTAGACGTGATCCTTGTATTTTTGTTGGCATGCATAAAAAAATTCAGATAAAAACTCGAATTGTACAAGATTTTACGACCATTTGAAAAAAGTGTCCCCATTTCAGACACTTTAATGGCTACTGGCAGCAAACCTGTAAAATCTCAAATGCTCTTTAAGGTGGTGTGATTTTTCGAGGTTTGATGAGGGATAAGGTGCCAATATAAGGGCCAAGTACCAGCACCCATCGCACATCATGTGCGCACACCCCCCCCGGCCCCCTCGATCGTCGGAACCCCAATGCCGCCGGTCAGGTTCTCCGTCAATGCTCCGACAATGGTGCCCCGACGAAGCAAAATGCGGCACCAGCACATGCTCGAGCCCAGCATATGCGGTCATAACCCTCGGTCCGGTCCGATCTTAGATTGGGAATGAACTCCGTATGCCAAGTCGACCCACGAAACGAGCGCGCGGGAGCTCAGTCGGCCAGAGGGGTGGGATGCGCAAGCCGAGGATCGACCGGGTCCCCCTGTGCGTGCTGCCGATCCTACTACTGTAACCCTCGGTCCGATCTAATCTTAGGCTGGGAATGAACTCTGTATACCTAAGCCAACCGACGAAATGAGCGGGCGGGCAGGCACTATGCCGGCCAGAGAGACGGGATGCGCAAGCCGTGGATCGATATGGTGGTAGGTGGGTTTAGGTACATCTTCATATTTTTAAGTGCCAATGCCATTTTTATGGCTTGTAAATTCATACAATGGTCCCTTAAGCCTTCACCTGCAGTTTCAGGGCAAGACGACTTGTTTTCTATTTTTCATGATTTTTGAAACTTTTTAGGTTCGGGATTTTTTAAAATTTTTTCGGAAGGAGTTTTGGCCCCGAACAATGTTGACGTGATCGTTGTATTTTTGTTGGCATGTGAAAAAAAATTCAGCTAAAAACTGGAAGTGTACAACATTTTGTGACCATTTGAAAAAAATGTCTCCATTTCAGACACTTTAATGGCTACTGGCAGCAAACCTGTAAAATCTCAAATGCTCTTTAAGGGGGGGTGAGTTCTCGAGGTTTGATGAGGGATAGGGGGCCAATATAAGGGCCAAGCACCAGCACCCATCATACATCATGTTCGCACACCTGCCCCGGCCCCCCGATCACCGGAACCCCATTGCCGTCAGTCAGGTTCTCCGACGATGTTCCGGTGATGCTCCGACGATGGTGCCCCGATGAAGAAAAATGCGGCACCAGCACAAGCTCGAGCCCAGTATGTGCTGCCGTAACCCTCAGTCAAGTCTGATCTTAGACTGGGAATGAACTCCATATGCTTAGACTAGGAATGAACAACGTATGCCTAAGTCAACCCATGAAACGAGCGTGCGGACGCTCAGTCGGCCTGAGGGGCGGGATGCGCAAGTTGGAGATCGAAAGGGTCCTGCTCTGTGTGCTACCGATCCTGCTACAGTAACCCTCGGTCCGGTCCAATCTTATACTGGGAATGAACTCCGTATGCCTAAGCCAACCGACCAAACAAGCGGGCAGGCAGGCAGGCACTACGCCGACCAGAGAGACTGGATGCGCAAGCCGTGGATCGATAGGGTGGTAGGTGGGTTTAGGCACATCTTCATATTTCGATGTGCCAATGCCATTTTTATGGCTTGTAAATTCATACAATGCTCCCTCAAGCCTTCACGTGAAGTTTCATGGCAAGACGACTCGTTTTCTATTTTTCACGATTTTTGAAACTTTTTACGGTTCGAGATTTTTTTAAATTTTTTCGGAAGGATTTTTGGCCCCAAAACTGGTAAACGTGATCCTTTTATATTTTTTGGCATGCACAAAAAAATTCAGCCAAAAACTCGAAGTGTACAAGATTTTGTGACCATTTGAAAAAAGCGTCCCTATTTCAAACACTTTATTGGCTACTGGCAGCAAACCTGTAAAATCTCAAATGCTCTTTAAGGGGGTGTGAGTTCTCAAGGTTTGATGAGGGATAGGGGGCCAATATAAGGGCCAAGTACCAGCACCCATCGCACATCATGTGCGCACACCCCCCCGGCTCGCCCGATCGTCGAAACCCCAATGCCGTCTGTCAGGTTCTTCGGTGATGCACCGGTGATGGTGCCCCGACGAAGAAAAATGTGGCACCAACACATGCCCAAGCCCAGCATGTGCTGCTGCAACCCTCGGTCCGGTCCGATCTTAGACTGGGAATGAACTCCGTATGCTTAAACTGGGAATGACCTCCGTATGCCTAAGTCAACCCATAAAACGAGTGTACGGTCGCTCAGCCGGCCAGAGGGGTGGGATGCACAAGCCGGGGATCGGTCGGGTCCCCTTCTGCATGCTGCCAATCCTGCTGCCACAACCCTCAGTTTGGTCTAATCTTAGACTGGGAATGAACTCCATATGCCTAAGCTAACCGACGAAATGAGCGGGCGGGCGGGCACTACGTCGGCCAGAGAGACGGGATGCGCAAGCCGTGGATCGATAGGGTGTTAGGTGGGTTTATGCACATCTTATTATTTCTTCGTGCCAAATCCATTTTTATGGCTTGTAAATTCATACAATGGTTCCTTAATACTTCATGTGAAGTTTCATGGCAAGACACTTATTTTCTATTTTTCATGATTTTTGAAACTTTTTGCCGTTCAGGATTTTTTAAAATTTTTTCGGAAGGAGTTTTGGCCCCAAACTTGGTAGACGTGATCCTTGTATTTTTTTTTGGTGTGCACAAAAAAATTCAGCTAAGAACTCGAAGTGTACAAGATTTTGTGACCATTTGAAAAAAGTGTCACCATTTCAGACACTTTAATGGCTACTGGCAGTAAACCTGTAAAATCTCAAATGCTTTTTAAATGAGTGTGTGTTCTCAAGGTTTGATGAGGGATAGGGGGCCAATACAAGGGCCAAGTACCAGCACCCATCGCACATCATGTGTGCACACTCCGCCCGACCCCCCCGATTGTCAGAACCCCAATGCCATCGGTCAGGTTCTCCGGTGATGCTCCGACTATGGTGCCCCGACGAAGAAAAATGCGGCACCAGCACATGCCCGAGCCCTGCATATGCTGCCGCAACCCTCGGTCCGGTCCGATCTTAGACTGGGAATGAAATTCATATGCTTAGACTAGGAATGAACTCCGTATGCCTAAGTCAACCCAGGAAACAAGTGTGCGGGCGCTCAGCTAGCCAGAGGGGCGAGATCCGCAAGCCGGGGATCTGTCGGGTCCCCATCCGCGTGCTACCGATCCTGCTACTGCAACCCTTGGTCTGGTCAGATCTTAGACAGGGAATGAACTCCGTATGCCTAAGCCAACCGATGAAACGAGTGGGCGGGCGGGCGGGCACTATGTCGGCCAGAGAGACGACATGTGCAAGTCGTGGATCGATAGCGTAGTAGGTGGGTTTAGGCACATCTTCATATTTCTGCATGCCAATGCCATTTTTATGGCTTGTAAATTCATACAATGGTCCCTTAAACCTTCACGAGCAGTTTCATGGCAAGACGACTCGTTTTCTATTTTTTATGATTTTTGAAAATTTTTGTGGTTCGAGATTTTTTAAAAATTTTTTGGAAGGAGTTTTGGCCCCAAACTTGGTAGACATGATCCTTGTATTTTGTTGGCATGCATAAAAAATTCAGCTAAAAACTCGAAGTGTACAAGATTTTGTGACCATTTGAAAAAAGTGTCCCCATTTCAGACACTTTAATGGCTACTGGCAGCAAACCTGTAAAATCTCAAATGCTCTTTAAGGGGGTGTGAGATCTCGAGGTTTGATGAGGGATAGGGGGCCAATATAAGGGCCAAGTACCAGCACCCATCGCACATCATGTGCGCACACCCCCCCCGGCCCCCTCGATCATCGGAACCCTAATGCCGTCGGTCAGATTCTTCGGCGATGCTCCGGCGGTGGTGCCCTGGCGAAGAAAAATGCGGCACCAGCACATGCCCGAGCCCAGCAAGTGCTGCCACAACCCTCAGTCCAGTCTGATCTTAGACTGGGAAAGAACTCCGTATGCTTAGACTAAGAATGAACTCCGTATGCCTAAGTCAACCCACGAAACGAGCGTGCGGGAGCTCAGTCGACCAGAGGGGCGGGATGCGCAAGCCGAGGATCGATCGGGTCTCCCTCTACGTGCTGCTGATCCTATTGCCGCAACCCTCAGTCCAGTCCAATGTTAGACTGGGAATGAACTCTGTATGCCTAAGCCAACCGACGAAACGAGCGGACGGGCGGGCGGGCACTACGTCGGCCAGAGAGGCGGGATGCGCAAGCCATGGATCGATATGGTGGTAGGTTGGTTTAGGTACATCTTCATATTTCTACCTGCCAATGCCATTTTTATGGCTTGTAAATTCATACAATGGTCCCTTAAGCCTTCACGTGAAGTTTCATGGCAAGACGACTCGTTTTCTGTTTTTCATGATTTTTGAAACTTTTTACAGTTTGTGTTTTTTTAAAATTCTTTCGGAAGGAGTTTCGGCTCCAAACTTGGTAGATGTGATACTTGTATTTTTGTTGGCATACAAAAAAAAATTCAGCTAAAAACTCAAAGTCTACAAGATTTTGTGACCATTTGAAAAAAATGTCCCCATTTCAGACACTTTAATGGCTACTGGCAGCAAACTTGTAAATTCTCAAATGCTCTTTAAGGGGGTGTGAGTTCTCGAGGTTTGATGAGGGATAGGGGGCCAATATAAGGGCCAACTACCGGCACCCATCGCACATGATGTGCGCACACCACCCCTGGAACCCCCGATCGTCGGAACCCCAATGTCGCCGGTCAGGTTCTCTGGAGATGCTCCGACGATGGTGCCCCGATGAAGAAAAATACTGTACCAACACATGCTTGAGCCCAGCATGTGCTGCCATAACCCTCAGTCTGGTTTGATCTTAGACTGGGAATGAACTCCGTATACCTAAGCCAACTGACAAAATGAGCGGGTGGGCGGGCGGGCAGTCACTACGCCGACCAAAGAGATGGGATGAGCAAGCCGTGGATCGATAGGGTGGTAGATGGGTTTAGGCACATCTTCATATTTCTGCCTGCCAATGCCATTTTTATGGCTTGTAAATTCATACAATGGTCCCTTAAGCCTTCACGTGAAGTTTCATGGCAAGACGACTCATTTTCTATTTTTCATGATTTTTGAAACTTTTTATGGTTCAAGATTTTTTTTAATTTTTTCGGAAGGAGTTTTGGCCTCGAGCTTGGTAGATGTGATCCTTGTATTTTTATTGGCATGAACAAAAAAATTCAGCTAAAAACTCGAAGTGTTCAAGATTTTCTATCCATTTGAAAAAAGTGTCGCCATTCCAGACACTTTAATAGCTACTGGCAACAAACCTGTAAAATCTCAAATGCTCTATAAGGGAGCATGAGATCTCGAGGTTTGATGAGGGATAGGGGGCCAATATAAGGGCCAAGTACCAGCACCCATCGCACATCATGTGCGCACACCCCCTCGGCCCCCTCGATCGCCGAAATCCCAAAGCCACCGGTCAGGTTCTCCGACGATGCTCCGATGATGGAGCCCCAATGAAGAAAAATGCGGCACCAGCACATGCTTGACCCCAACATGTGCTACCGCAAACCTCGGTCTAGTTCGATCTGAGACTGAGAATGAACTCTGTATGCTTAGACTGGGAATGAACTTTGTATGCCTAAGTCAACCAATGAAACGAGCATGCGGGCGCTCAGCCGACCAGAGGGGCGGGATTTGCAAGCCGTGGATCGGTCGGGTCCACCTCTGCATGCTGCTGTAACCCTCAGTTCGATTCGATCTTAGACTGGGAATGAACTCCGTATGCCTAAGCCAATCGTCGAAATGAGCGTGCGGACGGGCGGGTGGGCACTACGCCGACTAGAGAGAAGGGATGCTAAAATTGTGGATCGATAGGGTGGTAGGTGGGTTTAGGCACATCTTCATATTTCTGTGTGCCAATGCCATTTTTATGGCTTGTAAATTCAAACAATGGTCCTTTAAGCCTTCCCGTGAATTATCATGGCAAGACGACTCATTTTCTATTTTTCACGATTTTTAAAACTTTTTACGGTTCGTGATTTTTTAAAATTTTTTCGAAAGGAGTTTTTGCCCCAAACTTAGTAGACGTTATCCTTGTATTTTTTTTCGCATGCACAAAACAATTCAGTTAAAAACTCGAAGTGTACAAGATTTTGTGACCATTTGAAAAATGTGTCCCCATTTCAAACACTTTAATGGCTACTGGCAGCAAACCTGTAAAATCTCAAATGCTCTTTAAGGGGGTGTTAGGTCTCGAGGTTTGATGAGGGATAGGGGGCCAATATAAGGGCCAAGTACCAACACCCATCGCACATCATGTGCGCACACCCCCAGGCCCCCCCGATCGTCGGAACCCCAATGCCGTCGGTCAGGTTCTCCGGTGATGCTCCGACGATGGTGCCCCGACGAAGAAAAATGCCGCACCAGCACATGCCCGAGCCTAGCATGTGCTGCCGCCACCCTCGGTCCTATCCGATCTTAGACTGGGAATGAACTCCATATGCTTAGACTGGGAATGAACTCCGTATGCTTAGACTGGGAATGAACTCCGTATGCCTAAGTCAACCCACGAAACGAGCGTGCAGGCACCCAGTCGCCCAGAGGGGTGGGATGCATAAGCCGGGGATCAATCGGGTCCCCCTATGCGTGCTGCTAATCCTACTACAGCAACCCTCGATCCGGTCAGATCTTAGACTGGGAATGAACTTCGCATGCCTAAGGCAATCGACGAAACGAGCGGGCGGGTAGTCAACCGGCCAGAGGGACGGGATGCACAAGCCATGGATCGATAGGGTGGTAGGTGGGTTTAGGCACATCTTCATATTTCTATGTGCCAATGCCATTTTTATGCCTTGTAAATCCATACAATGGTCCCTTAAGCCTTCACGTGAAGTTTCATGGTAAGACGACTCGTTTTCTATTTTTCATGATTTTTGAAACTTTTTACGGTTCTAGATTTTTTAAATTTTTTTCGGAAGAAGCTTTGGGCCCAAACTTGGTAGACATGATCCTTGCATTTTTTTTGGCATGCACAAAAAAATTCAGCTAAAAACTCGAAGTGTATAAGATTTTGTGATCGCTTGAAAAAAGTGTCCCCATTTCGGACACTTTAATGGCTATTGGCAGCAAACCTGTAAAATCTCTAATGCTCTTTAAGGGGGTGTGAGTTCTCGAGGTTTGATGAGGGATAGGGGGCCAATATAAGGGCCAAGTACCAGCACCCATCGCACATCATGTGCACACACCCCCCCGGCCCCCCAGATCGTCGGAACCCCAATGCCGTCGGTCAGGTAATCCGGCGATGCTCTGGCGATGGTGCCTCGACGAAGAAAAATGTGGCACCAAGGTATGCCGAGCCCAGCATGTGCTGGCACAACTCTTGGTTCGGTCCGATCTTAGACTGGGAATGAACTCCGCATGCTTAGACAGGGAATAAACTCTATATGCCTAAGTCAACCCACGAAACAAGCGTATGGGCGCTCAGTCGGCCAGAGGGGCGGGATGTGCAAGCCGGGGATCGGTCGGGTCCCCTTCTATGTGCTGCCGATCCTGCTACCACAAAACTGGGTTTGATCCGATCTTAGACTGGAATGAACTCTGTATGCCTAAGCCAACCGATGAAACGAATGGGCAGGCGGGTCGGTGGGCACTACGCCGGCCAGAGAGACAGGATGCGCAAGCCGTGGATCGATAGGGTGGTAGGTGGGTTTAGGCACATCTTCATATTTCTACGTCCCAATGCCATTTTTATGGCTTGTAAATTCATACAATGGTCCCTTAAGCCTTCACGTGAAGTTTCATGGCAAGACGACTCGTTTTCTATTTTTCACGATTTTTGAAACTTTTTGGGGTTTGGGATTTTTTAAAATTTTTTCGGAAGGAGTTTTGGCCCAAAACTTGGTAGATGTGATCCTTGTATTTTTATTGGCATGCACAAAAAAATTTAGCTAAAAACTCGAAGTGTACAAGATTTTGTGACCATTTGGAAAAAGTGTCCCCATTTCAGACACTTTAATGGCTACTGGCAGCAAACCTGTAAAATCTCAAATGCTCTGTAAGGGGGTGTGAGTTCTCGAGGTTTGATGAGGGATAGGGGGCCAATATAAGGGCTAAGTACCAGCACCCATCGCACATCTTGTGCGCACACCCCCCCGACCCCCCTAATCGTCAGAACCCCAATGCCACCTATCAGGTTCCCCGGCGATGCTCCGGTGATGGTGCCCCGACAAAGAAAATGCGGCACCAGCACATGCCCAAGCCCAACATGTGCTGCCGCAACCCTCGGTCTGGTCTGGTTTTAGATTGGGAATGAACTCCGTATGCCTAAGTCAACCCACTAAATGAGCGTGCGGGCGCTCAGCCGGCCAGAGGGGAGGGATCCGCAAGCCGGGGATCGACCGGGTCCCCTTTCGCGTGCTGCCGATCCCGCTGCCACAACCCTCAATCCGGTTCGATCTTAGACTGGGAATGAACTCCGCATGCCTCAGCCAACCGACGAAATGAGCGGGCTGGCGGGCGGGCACTACACCGGCTAGAGAGGCAGGATGCGCAAGCCGTGGATCGATAGGGTTGTAGGTGTGTTTAGGCACATCTTCATATTTCTGCATGCCACAGCAATTTTTATGGCTTGTAAATTCATACAATGGTCCCTTAAGTCTTCACGTGAAGTTTCATGGCAAGACGACTCATTTTCTATTTTTCATGATTTTCCAACTTTTTACAGTTTGTGATTTTTTAAAATTTTTTCGGAAAGATTTTTGGCCCCAAACTTGGTAGACATGATCCTTGTATTTTTGTTGCCATGCACAAAAGAATTCAGCTAAAAACTCGAAGTGTACAAGATTTTGTGACCATTTGAAAAAAGTGTCCCCATTTCAGACACTTTAATGGCAACTGGCAGCAAACCTGTAAAATCTCAAATGCTCTTTAAGGGGGTGTGAGTTCTCATGGTTTGATGAGGGATAGGGGGCCAATATAAGGGCCAGGTACCATCACCCATCGCACATCATGTGCGCTAACCCCCCGATCGTCGGAACCACAATGCCGTCGATCAGGTTCTCTGGCGATGCTCCGACGATGGTGCCCCGGCAAAGAAAAATGTGTCACCAGCACATGCCCGAGCCCAGCATGTGCTGCCGCAACCCTCGATCCGATCTGATCTTAGACTGGGAATGAACTCCGTATGCTTAGACTGGGAATGAACTCCGTCTGCCTAAGTCAACTACGGAACGAGTGTACGGGCGCTGAACCGACCAGAGGGGCGGGATGCGCATGCCGGGGATCGGTCGGGTCCCCCTCTGTGTGGTGCCGATCCTGCTACCACAACCCTTGGTCCGATCTGATCTTAGACTGGGAATGAACTCCATATGCCTAAGCCAACCGACAAAACGAGCGGGCGGGCGGACAGGCATTACGCCGGCCAGAGAGACGGGATGCGCAAGCCGTGGATCGATAGGGTGGTAGGTGCGTTTAGGCACATCTTCATATTTCTGCACGCCAATGCCATTTTATGGCTTGTAAATTTTACAATGATCCCTTAAGCCTTCACGTGAAGTTTCATGAAAGACGACTCGTTTTCTATTTTTCATGATTTTCAAAACTTTTTGCGGTTTTGGATTTTTTAAAATTTTTTCAGAATGAGTTTTGGCCCCAAACTTGGTAGACGTGATCCTTGTATTTTTTTTGGCAATCACATAAAAAATTCAGCTAAAAACTTGAAGTGTACAAGATTTTGTGACCATTTGAAAAAAGTTTCCCCATTTCAAACACTTTAATGGCTACTGGCAGCAAACCAGTAAAATCTCAAATGCCCTTTAAAGGGGTGTGAGTTCTCGAGGTTTGATGAGGGATAGGGACCCAATATAAGGCCAAGTACCAGCACCAATCGCACATCATGTGCGCACACACCCCCGACCCCCCGATCGTCGGAACCCCAATGCCGTCGGTCAGGTTCTCCAGCGATGCTCCGGCGATGGTGCCCCGACGAAGAAAAATACGGCACCAGCACATGCTCGAGGCCAGCATGTGCTACCGCAACCCTCGATCGGATCCAATCTTAGACTGGGAATGAACTCTGTATGCTTAGACTGGGAATGAACTCCGTATGCCTAAGTCAACCCACAAAACGAGCGTGCGTGCGCTCAGCCGGCCAGAGGAGCGAGATGCGCAAGCCGGGTATCGGTCAGGTCCCCCTCTGGGTGCTGCCGATCCTGCTACCGTAACTCTCGGTCTGGTCTGATCTTAGACTAGGAATGAACTCCGTTTGCCTAAGCCAACCGACGAAACGAGCAGGCGGACGGGGGGGCGGCACTATGCCGGCCAGAGAGACGAGATGTGCAAGCCGTGGATCGATAGGGTGGTAGGTGGGTTTAGGCACGTCTTCATATTTCTGCATGCCAATACCATTTTTATGGCTTGTAAATTCATACAATGGTCCCTTAAGCCTTCACATGAAGTTTCATGGCAAGACGACTCATTTTCTATTTTTCACGATTTTTAAACCTTTCTCCGGTTCGGGATTTTTTAAAATTTTTTCTGTAAGAGTTTTGGTCCCAAACTTGGTAGACATGATCCTTGTATTTTTTTTGGCATGCACAAAAAAATTCAGCTAAAAACTCGAAGCGTACAAGATTTTGGGATCGTTTGAAAAAAGTGTCCCCATTTTTTACACTTTAATGGCTACTGGCAGCAAATCTCTAAAATCTCAAATATTTTTTAAGGGTGGGTGAGTTCTCAAGGTTTGATGAGGGATAGGGGGCCAATATAAGGGCCAAGTACCAGCACCCATTGCACATATGTGCGCACACCCCCCGGCCCCCCAGATTGCTAGAACCCCAATACCGCCGGTCAGGTTCTCCAGCGATGCTCCGACGAAGAAAAATACGGCACCAGCACATGCCCGAGCCCAGCATGTGCTGCCGCAACCCTCAGTTCGGTTCGATCTTAGAATGAACTCTGTATGCTTACACTGGGGATGAACTCCGTATGCCTAAGTCAACCCATGAAACAAGCGTGCGGGCGCTCAGTCGGCCAGAGGGGGTGATGCGTAAGCCGGGGATAGACTGGGTCCCCCTCTGCATGCTGCCGATCCTGCTACCGCAACCCTCGGTCTATTCTGATTTTAGACTGGGAATGAACTCCATATGCCTATGCCAACCAACAAAACGAGAGGGCAGGCGGGCGGGCGGGCGGGCACTACGCTTGCCAGAGAGACGGGATGCGTAAGCCGTGGATCGATACGGTGGTAGGTGGGTTTAGGCACATCTTTATATTTCTATGTGCCAATGCCATTTTTATGGCTTGTAAATTCATACAATGGTCTCTTAAGCCTTCACGTGAAGTTTCATGGCAAGACACTCGTTTTCTATTTTTCACGATTTTTAAAACTTTTTGCGGTTCAAGATTTTTTAAAATTTTTTCGGAAGGAGTTCGGGCCCCAAACTTGGTAGATGGGATCCTTGTATTTTTGTTGGCATGCACAAAAAAAATTCAGCTAAAAACTCGAAGTGTACAAGATTTTGTGACCATTTGAAAAAAGTGTCCCCATTTCAGACACTTTAATGGGCACTGACAGCAAACCTGTAAAATCTCAAATGCTCTTTAAGAGGGTGTGAGTTCTCGAGGTTTGATGAGGGATAGGGGGCCAATATAAGGCCCAAGTACCAAGCAGCCATCGTACATCACGTGCGTACACCCCCCGGCCCCCCGATCGCCAGAACCCCATTGTCGCCGGTCAGGTTCTCCGACGATGCTTCGACGATGGTGCCCCGACGAAGAAAAATTTGGCACCAGCACATGCCCGAGCCCAGCATGTGCTGCTGCAACGCACAGTCCAGTCTGATCTTAGACTGGGAATGAACTCCGTATGCTTAGACTTGGAATGAACCCCGTATGCCTAAGTCAACCCACGAAACGAGCGTGCGGGCGCTTAGCTGGCCAGAGGGGCGGGATGCGCAAGCCGGGGATCGATCAGGTCCCACTCTGTGTGCTGTCGATCTTGTTGCCACAACCCTCGATCTGATCTGATGTTAGACTAGGAATGAACTTCGTATGCCTAAGCCAACTGACGAAACGAGCGGGCGGGCCGACACTACGCCGGCCAGAGAGACGGGATACGCAAGCCGTGGATCGATAGGGTGGTACGTGGGTTTTGGCACATCTTCATATTTTTGTGTGCCAATGATATTTTTATGGCTTGTAAATTCATACAATGGTCCCTTAAGCCTTCACGTGAAGTTTCATGGCAAGACGACTCATTTTCTATTTATCAGGATTTTTTAAAATTTTTGCAGTTTGGGATTTTGTAAAATTGTTTTGGAAGGAGTTTTGGTACCAAACTTGGTAGACATGATCCTTGTATTTTTGTTGGCATGCGCAAAAAAATTTAGCTAAAAACTCGAAGTGTACAAGATTTTGTGACCATTTGAAAAAAGCATCCCCATTTACGACACTTTAATAGCTACTGGCAGCAAACCTGTAAAATCTCAAATGCTCTTTAAGGGGTATGAGTTTTTGAGGTTTGATGAGGGATAAGCGGCCAATATAAGGGCCAAATACCAGCACCCATCACACATCATGTGCGCACACCCCCCGACCCCTCCGATCGTCGAAACCCCAATGCCACCGGTCAAGTTCTCCGGTGATCCTCCGGCGATGGTGCCCCGACGAAGAAAAATGTGACACCAGCAGATGCCCGAGCCTAGCATGTGCTGCCGTAACCCTTGGTTCGGTCCAATCTTAGACTGGGAATGAACTTCATAGGCTTACACTGGGAATGAACTCCGCATGCCTAAGTCAACCCACGAAACGAGCCTGTGGGTGCTTAGCCGGCCAGAGGAGCGAGATGCGTAAGCCGGGGATCGACCGGGTCCCCCTTTGCGTGCTACAAATCCTGCTGCCGCAACCCTCGATCCGATCTGATCTTAGATTGGGAACAAACTCCATATGCCTAAGCCAACCGACGAAACAAGCGGGCGGGCGGGCGGGCGGGCACTACGACGGCCAGAGAGGCAGGATGTTCATGTCACGGATTGATAGGGTGGTAGGTGGGTTTAGGCACATCTTCATATTTCTGCGTGCCAGTGCCATTTTTATGGCTTGTAAATTCATACAATGGTCCCTTAAGCCTTCACGTGAAGTTTCATGGCAAGACGACTCGTTTTCTATTTTTCACGATTTTTGAAACTTTTTACGGTTTGAGATTTTTTAAAATTTTTTCGGAAGGAGTTTTGGCCCCAACCTTGGTAGACGTGATCCTTGTATTTTTGTTAGCATGCACAAAAACATTCAGCTAAAAACTCGAAGTGTACAAGATTTTGTGACCATTTGAAAAAAATGTCCCCATTTCAGACACTTTAATGGCTACTGGCAGCAAACTTGTAAAATCTCAAATGCTCTTTAAGGGGGTGTGAGTTTTCGAGGTTTGATGAGGGATGGGGGCCAATATAAGGGCCAAGTACCAGCACCCATCGCACATCATGTGCGCACACCCCCCGGCCCCCTCGATCGTCGGAACCTTAATGCCGTCGGTTAAGTTCTCCGGTGATGCTCCGATGATGGTGCCCTGGGGAAGGAAAATGCGGCACCAGCACATGCACGAGCCCAGCATGTGCTGCCGTAACCCTCGGCCTGGTCCGATCTTAGACTGGGAATGAATTTCGTATGCTTAGACTGGGAATGAACTCCGTATGCCTAAGTCAACCCACAAAACAAGCGTGTGGGGGCTCAGACGGCCAGAGGGGCAGGATGCGCAAGTTGGGGATCGGCCGTGTCCCCCTCTATGTGCTGTTAATCCTGCTACTACAACCCTCAGTCCAGTCCAATCTTAGACTGGGAATGAACTCCGTATGCCTAAGCCAACCGACGAAACGAGCGAACGGGCGGAAGGGCACTACGTCGGCCAGAGAGACGGGATGTGCAAGCCGTGGATCGATACGGTGGTAGGTGGGTTTAGGCACACCTTCATATTTTTGCATGCCAATGCCATTTTTATGGCTTGTAAATTCATACAATGGTCCCTTAAGCCTTCACGTGATGTTTCATAGCAAGACGACTCATTTTCTATTTTGCACGATTTTCAAAACTTTATACGGTTCGGGATTTTTTAAAATTTTTTTGCAAGGAGTTTTGGTGCCAAACTGGTAGATGTGATCCTTGTATTTTTTTTGGTATGCATAAAAAAATTCAGCTAAAGGCTCGAAGCATACAAGATTTTGTGACCATTTGAAAAAAGTGTCCCCATTTCACACACTTTAATGGCTACTTGCAGCAAACCGGTAAAATCTCAAATGCTCTTTAAGGGGATGTGAGTTCTCAAGGTTTGATGAGGGATAAGGGCCAATATAAGGGCCAAGTAGCAGCACCCATCACACATCATGGGCGCACACCCCCCGGCCCCCCTGATCACCGAAACCCCTATGCCGCCGATCAGGTTCTCCGGCGATGCTCCGACGATGGTGTCCCGACGAAGAAGAATGCCGCACCAGCACATGCCCGAGCTTAGCATGTGCTGTCGTAACCTTTGGTCTGGTCCGATCTTAGAATGGGAATGAACTCCGCATGCCTAAGCCAACCGACGAAATGAACGGGCTGGCACTACGCCAGCCAGAGAGATGGGTTATGCAAGCCGTGGATCGATAGGGGGCAAAAATAAGGGCTAAGTACTAGCACCCAGCGCACATCATGTGCGCACAGCCCCCCAGCCCCCCTGATCGTCGGAACCCCAATGCCGCCGGTCAGGTTCTCCGACGATGGTGGCCCGACGAAGAAAAATACGGCACCAGCTCATGCCCGAGCCCAGCATCTGCTACCACAACCCTCGGTTTGGTCCGATCTTAGACTGGGAATGAACTCCGTATGCCTAAGCCAACCGACAAAACGAGCGGACGGGCGGGCGGGCACTACGCAGGCCAGAGAGATAGGATGCACAAGCCGGAGATCCATAGGGTGGTAGGTGGGTTTAGGCACATCTTCATATTTCTACGTGCCAATGCCATCTCTATGGCTTATAAATTCATACAATGGTCCCTTAAGCCTTCACGTGAAGTTTCATGGCAAGATGACTCGTTTTCTATTTTTCATAATTTTCAAAACTTTTTCCTGTTCCGAATTTTTTAAAATTTTTTTGGAAGGCGTTTTGGCCCAAATTTGGTAGACATGATCCTTGTATTTTTGTTGGCACGCACAAAAAAAAATTCAGCTAAAAACTCGAAGTGTACAAGATTTTGTGACCATTTGAAAAAAGTGTCCCCATTTCAGACACTTTAATGGCTACTGGTAGCAAACCTGTAAAATTTTAAATGCTCTTTAAGGGGGTGTGAGTTCTCGAGGTTTGATGAGGGATAGGGGGCCAATATAAGGGCCAAGTACCAGCACCCATCGCACATCATGTGCGCACACCCCCGACCCCCCGGATCGTCGGAACCCCAATACCGCCGGTCAGGTTCTCTGACGATGCTCCGATGATGGTGCCCCGATGAAGAAAAATACGACACCAGCAAATGCCCGAGCCCAGCATGTGCTGCCTTAACCCTCAGTCCAGTCTGATCTTAGACTGGGAATGAACTCCGTATGCCTAAGCCAATCGATGAAACGAGCGGGCGGGCGGGCGTGAACTACGTCGGCCAGAGAGACGGTATGTGCAAACCGTGGATCGATAGGGTGGTAGGTGGGTTTAATCACATCTTCGTACTTCTATGTTCCAATGCCATTTTTATGGCTTGTAAATTCATACAATGGTCCCTTAAGCCTTGACGTGAAGTTTCATGGCAAGACGACGGACTTTCTATTTTTCACGATTTTTGAACATTTTTATGGTTCGGGATTTTTTAAAATTTTTTCAAAATGATTTTTGGTCCCAAACCTGGTAGACGTGATCCTTGTATTTTTATTGGCTTGCACAAAAAATTTCAGCTAAAAAATTCAAGTGTACAAGATTTTGTGACCTTTTAAAAAAATTGTCCCCGTTTCAAACACTTTAATGGCTGCTGGCAGCAAACCTGTAAAATCTCAAACGCTCTTTAAGGGGGTGTGAGTTCTCAAGGTTTGATGAGGGATAGGGGGCCAAAATAAGGGCCAAGTACCAGCGCCCATCGCACATCATGTGCGCACTCCCCCCCGGCCGCCCCGATCGTCGAAACCCCGATGCCACCGGTCAGGTTCTCCGGTGATGCTCCGACGATCTCCGACGATGGTGGCCCGACAAAGAAAAATACGGCACCAGCTCATGCCTGAGCCCAGTATGTGCTACCACAACCCTCGGTCCGGTCCGATCTTAGACCGGGAATGAACCCCGTATGCCTAAGCCAACCGACGAAACGAGAGGGCGGACGGGTGGGCACTACGTCGGCCAGAGAGATGGGATGCACAAGCCGTGGATCCATAGGGTGGTAGGTGGGTTTAGACACATCTTCATATTTCTGCATGCCAATGCATTTTTATGGCTTGTAAATTCATACAATGGTCCCTTAAGCCTTCACGTGAAGTTTCATGGCAAGATGACTCGTTTTCTATTTTTCACATTTTTGAAACTTTTTACGGTTCAGGATTTTTTAAAATTTTTTCGGAAGGAGTTTTGGCCCCAAACTTGGTAGACATGATCCTTTTATTTTTGTTGGCATGCACAAGAAAATTTACCTAAAAACTTGAAGTGTACAAGATTTTGTGATCATTTAAAAAAAGTGTCCCGATTTCAGACACTTTAATGGCTACTGGCAGCAAACTTGTAAAATCTCAAATGCTCTTTAAGGGGGTGTGAGTTCTCGAGGCTTGATGAGGGATAGGGGCCAATATAAGGGCCAAGTAAAAGCACCCATCACACATCGTGTGCGCACACCCCCCCCGGCCCCCCGATCACCGGAAACCCAATGCCGCTGGTCAGATTCTCCGACGATGCTTCGGTGATGGTGCCCCGGTGAAGAAAAATGCAGCACCAGCACATGCCCGAGCCTAGCATGTGCTACCTCAACCCTCAGTCTGGTCCGATCTTAGACTGGGAATGAACTCTGTATGCTTAGACTGGGAATGAACTTCGTATGCCTAAGTCAACCGACGAAATGAGCGTGCGGGCGCTTAACCGTCCAGAGGGGCGGGAAGCACAAGTCGAGGATCGGCCGGGTCCCCCTCTGTGTGCTGTCGATCCTACTACCATAACCCTCGGTTCGGTCTGATCTTAGACTGGGAATGAACTTCGTATGCCTAAGCCAACCGATGAAACGAGAGGGCGGGCGGACGGGCAGGCCCGCCGGCCAGAGAGACGGGATGCGCAAGCCGTGGATTGATAGGGTGGTAGGTGAGTTTAGGCATATCTTCATATTTCTCATGCCAATGCCATTTTTGTGGCTTGTAAACTCATACAATGGTCCCTTAAGCCTTCACGTGAAGTTTCATGGCAAGATGATTCGTTTTCTATTTTTCACGATTTTTGAAACTTTTTGTGGTTCGGGATTTTTTTAAAATTTTTTTGGAAGGATTTTTGGCCCTAAACTTGGTAGACATGATCCTTGTATTTTTGTTGGCATGCACAAAAAAATTCAGCAAAAAACTCGAAGTGTACAAGATTTTGTGACCATTTGAAAAAAGTGTCCCCATTTTAGACACTTTAATGGCTGCTGGCAGCAAACCTGTAAAATCTCAAATGCTCTTTAAGGGGGTGTGAGTTCTCAAGTTTTGATAAGGAATAGGGGGTCAATATAAGGGCCAAGTACCAGCACCCATCGCACATCATGTGCGAACACCCCCCGGCCCCCCCGATCACCGGAACCCCAATGGCGCCGGTCAGGTTCTCCGATGATGCTCTGGCGATGGTGTCCTGGCAAAGAAAAATATGACACCAGCACATGCTCAAGCCCAGCATGTGCTGCCACAACCCTCGGTCTGGTCCGATCTTAGATTGGGAACGAACTCCGTAAGCCTAAGCCAACCGACAAAACGAGCGGGCGGGCGGGCGGGAACTACGTCGGCCAGAGAGACGGTATGCGCAAGCCGTGGATCGATAGGGTGGTAGGTTGGTTTAATCACATCTTCATACTTCTATGTGCCAATGCCATTTTTATGTCTTGTAAATTCATACAATGGTCCCTTAAGCTTTCACGTGAAGTTTCATGGCAAGATGACTCGTTTTCTATTTTTCACGATTTTTGAAACTTTTTACGGTTTGAGATTTTTTAAAATCTTTTCGGAAGAATTTTTGGCCCCAAACTTGGTAGACGTGATCCTTGCATTTTTGTTGACATGCACAAAAAAATTCAACTAAAAACTCGAAGTGTACAAGATTTTGTGACCATTTGAAAAAACTTTCCCCATTTCAGACACTTTAATGGCTACTGGCAGCAAACCTGTAAAATCTCAAATGCTCTTTAAGGGGGTGTGAGTTCTCGAGGTTTGATGAGGGATAGGGGGCCAAAATAAGGGTGAAGTACCAGCACCCATTGCACATCATGTGCGCACACCCCCCCGGCCCCCCGATCGTCGGAACCCCAATGTCGCCGGTCAGGTTTTTCGGCGATGATTTGACGATGGTGCTCCGACGAAGAAAAATGCAGCACCAGCACATGCTCGAGCCCAGCATGTGCTGCCACAACCCTCGGTCCGGTCCGATCTTAGGCTTGGAATGAACTTCGTATGCCTAAGACAACCGACGAAACGAGTGGGCGGGCGGGCGGGCACTACGCTGGCCAGAGATATGGGATGCACAAGTCGTGGATTGATTGGGTGGTAGGTGGGTTTAGGCACATCTTCATATTTCTGCATGCCAATGCCATTTTTATGGCTTGTAAATTCATACAATGGTCCCTTAAGCCTTCACGTGAAGTTTCATGGCAAGACGACTCGTTTTCTATTTTTCACGATTTTTGAAACTTTTTACGGTTCCAGATTTTTTAAAATTTGGTGGACATGATCCTTGTATTTTTGTTGGCATGCACAAAAAAATTCAGCTAAAAACTCGAAGTGTACAAGATTTTGTGACCATTTGAAAAAAGTGTCCCCATTTCAGACACTTTAATGGCTACTGGCAGCAAACCTGTAAAATCTCAAATGCATTTTAAGGGGGTGTGAGTTCTCAAGGATTGATGAGGGATAGGGCACCAATATAAGGGCCAAGTACCAGCACGCATCGTACATCATGTGCGCACACCCTCCCGGCCCCCCCGATCGTCATGCCGCCGGTCAGGTTCTCCGGCGATGCTCCTGCGATGGTGGCCCAGCAATGAAAAATGCGGCACCAGCACATGCCTAAGCAAAGCATGTACTTCTGCAACCCTCGGTCCAGTTCAATCGTTGACTGGGAATGAACTCCGTATGCCTAAGGCAACCGATGAAATAAGCGAGCGGGTGGGCGGGTGGGCGGGCGGGCACTACGTCGACCAGAGAGATGGGATGCACAAGCCGTGGATCGATAGGGTGGTAGGTTGGTTTAGGCACATCTTCATATTTCTGCGTGCCAATGCCATTTTTATTGCTTGTAAATTCATACAATGGTCCCTTAAGCCTTCACGTGAAGTTTCATGGCAAGACGACTCGTTTTCTATTTTTCACGATTTTTGAAACTTTTTGCAGTTCGGGATTTTTTTTCATTTTTTTGGAAGGAGTTTTGGCCCCAAACTTGGTAGATGTGATCCTTGTATTTTTGTTGGCATGCACAAAAGAAATCAGCTAAAAACTCGAAGTGTACAAGATTTTGTGACCATTTGAAAAAAGTGTCCCCATTTTAGACACTTTAATGGCTACTGGCAGCAAACATGTAAAATCTCAAATGCATTTTAAGGGGGTGTGAGTTCTTGAGGTTTGATGAGGGATAGGGGGCCAATATAAGGGCCAAGTATCAGCACCCATCGCACATCATGTGCACACACCCCCCCGGCCCCCTATCGTCGGAACCCCAATGCCGTCGGTTTGGTTCTCCGACAATGCTCCGGCGATGGTGCCCCGGTGAAGAAAAATGCGGCACCAGCACATGCCCGAGCCCAGCTTGTGCTGTCGCAACCTTCAGCCCGGTCTGATCTTAGACTGGGAATGAACTCTGTATGCCCAAGCCAATCGACGAAACGAGCAGGCGGGCGGGCGGGCGGGCACTACGCCGACCAGAGAGACGGGATGGGCAAGCCATGGATCGGTAGGGTGGTAGGTGGGTTTAGGCACATCTTCATATTTTTGCGTGCCAATCCCTTTTTATGGCATGTAAATTCATACAATAGTCCCTTACGCCTTCACGTGAAGTTTCATGGCAAGACGACTTGTTTTCTATTTTTCATGATTTTCAAAACTTTTTGAGGTTCTGGATTTTTTAAAAGTTTTTCGAAAGGAGTTTTGGCCCCAAACTTAGTAAACATGATCCTTGTATTTTTATCGGCATGCACCAAAAAAATCAGCTAAAAACATGAAGTGTACAAGATTTTGTGACTATTTGAAAAAAGTGTCCCCATTTCAGACACGTTAATGGCTACTGGCAGCAAACCTGTAAAATCTCAAATGCTCTTTAAGGGGGTGTGAGTTCTCGAGGTTTGATGAGGGATAAGGGGCCAATATAAGGGCCAAGTACTAGCACCTATCGCACATTATGTGTGCACACCCCCCCCGGCCCCTCGATTGTCGGAACCATAATGCCGTCGGTCAGGTTCTCCGACGATGCTCCGGTGATGGTGCCCCGATGAAGAAGAATGCGGCACTAGCACATGCTCGAGCCCAGCATGCACTGCCGCAACCCTCGGTCCGGTCCGATCTTAGACTGGGAATGAAGTCCATATGCTTAGACTGGGAATGAACTCCATATGCCTAAGTCAACCCACGAAACGAGCGTGCGGGCGCTCAGCTTGCCAGAGGGGCGGGATGTGCAAGCCGGGGATCGACCAGGTCCCCCTTTATGTGCTGCCGATCTTGCTGCTGCAACCCTCGGTCCCGTCCGATCTTAGACTGGGAATGAACTCCGTATGCCCAAGCCAACCGATGAAACGAGCAGACGGGCGGGCGGGCGGGCACTACGTCGGCCAGAGAGACGGGATGGGCAAGCCGTGGATTGGTAGGGTGGTAGGTGGGTTTAGGCACATCTTCATATTTCTGCATGCCAATGCCATTTTTATGGCTTGTAAATTCATACAATGGTCCCTTAAGCCTTCACGTGAAGTTTCATGGCAAGACGACTCGTTTTCTATTTTTCACGATTTTCAAAACTTTTTATGGTACGGGATTTTTTAAAATATTTTCGAAAGCAGTTTTGGCCCCAAACTTGGTAGATGTGATCCTTGTATTTTTGTTGGCATGCACAAAAAAATTCAGCTAAAAACTCGAAGTGTACAAGATTTTGTGACCATTTGAAAAAAGTGTCCCCATTTCAGACACTTTAATGGCTACTGGCAGCAAACCTGTAAAATCTCAAATGCTCTTTAAGCGGGTGTGACTTCTTGAGGTTTGATGAGGGATAGGTGGCCAATATAAGGGCCAAGTTCTAGCACCCATCGCAAATCATGTGCGCACACCCCCTATCGTCGGAACCCCAATGCCACCGGTCAGGTTCTCCGGTGATGCTCCGGTGATGGTGCCCCGACGAAGAAAAATGTGGCACCAGCACATGCCCGAGCCCAGCATGTGCTGCCGCAACCCTCGGTCCGGTCCGATCTTAGACTGGGAATGAACTCCGTATGCCTAAGCCAACCGACGAAATGAGTGGGCTGGCGGGCACTATGCCAGCCAGAGAGACGGGATGTGCAAGCCATGGATCGATAGGGTGGTAGGTGGGTTTAGGCACATCTTCATATTTCTGCCTGCCAATGCCATTTTTATGGCTTGTAAATTCATAGAATGGTCCCTGAAGCCTTCATGTGAAGTGTCATGGCAGGATGACTCGTTTCTATTTTTCAAGATTTTCCAAACTTTTTCTGGTTCGATATTTTTTAAAATTTTTGCGGGAAGGAGTTTTGATGCCAAATGTGGTAGATGTGATCCTTGTATTTTTCCTGGCATGCACAAAAATATTTAGCTAAAAACTTGAAGTGTACAAGATTTTGTGACCATTTGAAAAAAGTGTCCCCATTTCAGACACTTTAATGGCTACTGGCAGCAAACCCGTAAAATCTCAAATGCTCTTTAAGGGGGTGTGAGTTCTGGAGGTTTGATGAGGGATAGGGGGCCAATATAAGGGCCAGGTACCAGCACCCATCCCACAGTAGGTGTGCACACCCCCCTCGGCACCCCCGATCGTCGAAACCTCAATGCCGCCGGTTAGGTTCTCCGGCGATGCTCCGGCGATGGTGCCCCGTTGAAGAAAAATGTGACACCAGCACATACCTGAGCCAAGCTTGTGCTACCACAACCCTCGGTTTGGTCTGATCATAGACTGGGAATGAACTTTGTATGCCTAAGCCAACCGACGAAATGAGCGGGCGGGCGAGCGGGCGGGCACTACGCCAGGCAGAGAGACGGGATGCGCAAGCCGTGGCTCGATAGGGTGGTAGGTGGGTTTAGGCACATCTTCATATTTCTGCATGCCAATGCCATTTTTATGGCATGTAAATTCATACAATGGTTCCTTAAGCCTTCACGTGAAGTTTCATGGCAAGACGACTCGTTTTCTATTTTTCACGATTTTCAAAATTTTTTCGGTTTGAGATTTTTTAAAATTTTTTGGGAAGGAATTTTGGCCCCAAACTTGGTAGACGTGATCCTTGTATTTTTTTTGGCATGCACAAAAAAATTCAGCTAAAAACTCGAAGTGTACAAGATTTTGTGACCATTTCAAAAAAGTGTCCCCATTTCAGACACTTTAATGGCTATTGGCAGCAAACTTGTAAAATTTCAAATGCTCTTTAAGGGGGTGTGAGTTCTCGAGGTTTGATGAGGGATAGGGGGCCAATATAAGGGCCAAGTACCAGCAGCCATCGCACATCATGTGCGCACACCCCCCGGCCCGCCCAATCGCCGGAACCCCAATGCCGCCGGTCAGGTTCTCCGACGATGCTCCGACGATGGTACCCCGACGAAGAAAAATGCGGTGCCAGCACATTCCCGAGCCCAGCATGTGCTGCCGCAACCCTCGGTCCAGTCCAATCTTAGACTGGGAATGAACTCCATATGCTTAGACAGGGAATGAACTCCATATGCCTAAGTCAACCCATGAAATGAGCGTGCGGGTGCTCAGCCGGTTAGAGGGGTGGGATGCGCAATCCGGGGATCAGCAGGGTCCCCCTCTACGTGCTGTCGATCCTACTGCCGCAACCCTCGGTCCGGTCCAATCTTAGACTAGGAATGAACTCCGTATGCCTAAGCCAACTGACGAAACGAGCGGGCGGGCGGGCGCTACGCCAGCCAGAGAGACAGGATGCGCAAGCCGTGGATCGATAGGGTGGTAGGTGGGTTTAGGCACATCTTCATATTTCTGTGTGCCAATGCCATTTTTATGCCTTGTAAATTCATACAATGGTCCCTTAAGCCTTCACGTGAAGTTTCATGACAAGACGACTCGTTTTTTATTTTTCACGATTTTTGAAACTTTTTGCGGTTCGGGATTTTTTAAACTTTTTTTGGAAGGATTTTTGGCCCCAAACTTGGTAAACATGATCCTTGTATTTTTGTTGGCATGCACAAAAAAATTTAGGTAAAAACTCAAAGTGTACAAGATTTTGTGACCATTTGAAAAAAGTCTCCCCATTTTAGACACTTTAATGGCTACTAGCAGCAAACCTGTAAAACTCAAATGCTTTTTAAGGGGGTGTGAGTTCTCGAGGTTTGATGAGGGATAGGGGGCCAAAATAAGAGCCAAGTGCCAGCACCCATCGCACATCATGTGCGCACACCCCCCCGGCCCCCCCGATCGCCAGTACCCCAATGCCGCCGGTCAGGTTCTCCGGTGATGCTCCAGTGATGGTGCCACGACGAACAAAATTACGGCACCAGCACATGCTCGAGCCCAGCATGTGCTGCCGCAACCCTCGGTCTGGTCTGATCTTAGACTGGGAATGAACTCCATATGCTTAAACTAGGAATGAACTCCGTATGCCTAAGTCAACCCATGAAATTAGCGTGCGAGCACTCAGCAGGCTAGAGGGGCGGGATGCGCAAGCCGGGTATTGGTCGGGTCTCCCTCTACGTGCTGTCGATCCTACTGTCGCAACCTTAGATCCGATCTGATCTTGGACTAGGAATGAACTTTATATGCCTAAGCCAACTGACGAAACGAGCAGGCGGGCGGACGGGCGGGCACTACGCCAGCCAGAGAGACGGGATGCGCAAGCCGTGGATTGATAGGGTGGTAGGTGGGTTTAGGCACATCTTCATATTTCTGAATGCCAATGCCATTTTTATGGCTTGTAAATTCATACAATGGTCCCTTAAGACTTCACGTGAATTTTCATGACAAGACGACTGGTTTTCTATTTTTCATGATTTTTAAAACTTTTTACGGTTCGAGATTTTTAGAATTTTTTCGAAAGGATTTTTGGCCCCAAACTTTTTAGTCGTGATCCTTGTATTTTTGTTGGCATGCACAAAAATATTCAGCTAAAAACTCAAAGTGTACAAGATTTTGTGACCATTTGAAAAAGGTGTCCCCATTTCAGACACTTTAATGGCTACTGGCAGCAAACCTGTAAAATCTCAAATGCCCTTTAAGGGGGTATGAGTTCTCATGGTTTGATGAGGGATAGGGGGCCAATATAAGGTCCAAGTACCAGCACCCATCGCACATCATGTGCGCACACCCCCTCCGGCCCCCCCGATCACCAGAACCCTAATGTCGTCGGTTAGGTTCTCCGGCGATGTTCCGACGATGGTGCCCCGACGAAGAAAAATACGGCACCAGCGCATGCTCGAGCCCAGCATCTACTGCCGTAACCCTTGGTCTGGTTCAATCTTAGACTGGGAATGAACTCTATATGCTTAGACTGGGAATGCACTCCGTCTACCTAAGTCAACCCACGAAACGAGCGTGCGGGTGCTCTGCCGGCTAGAGTGGCGGGATGCGCAAGCCGGGGATCGGTCGGGTCCCCCTCTACGTGCTACCGATCTTGCTACCACAACCCTTAGCTCGGTCTGATCTTAGACTGGGAATGAGCTCCGTATACCTAAGCCAACCGACGAAACGACCGGGCGGGCGGGTGGGCACTATGTCGGCCAGAAAGACGGGATGCGCAAGCCGTGGATCGATAGGGTGATAGGTGGGTTTAGGCACATCTTCATATTTTTGTGTGGCAAAGCCATTTTTATGGCTTGAAAATTCATACAATGGTCCCTTAAGCCTTCACGTGAAGTTTCATGGCAGGACAACTCATTTTTTATTTTTTAGGATTTTTGAAACTTTTTGCGGTTCGGGATTTTTTAAAATTTTTTCGGAAGGAGTTTTGGCCCCAAACTTGGTAGACGTGATCCTTGTATTTTTTGTTGGCATGGACAAAAAAATTCAGCTAAAAACTCGAAGTGTACAAGATTTTGTGACTATTAAAAAGTGTCCCCATTTCAGACACTTTAATGGCTACTGGCAGCAAACCTGTAAAATCTCAAATGCTCTTTAAGGGGGTGTGAGTTCTTGAGGTTTGATGAGGGATAGGGGGCCAAAATAAGGGCCAAGTACCAGCACCCATCGCACATCATGTGCCACGCCCCCCTGGCCCCCTGATCGTCGGAACCCCGATGCCGCCGGTCAGGTTCTCCGACGATGCTCCGACGATAGTGCCCCGACGAAGAAAAATGCGGCACCAGCACATACCTGAGCCTAGCATGTGCTTCCGTAACCCTCGGTCTAGTCCGATCTTAGACTAGGAATGAACTCCGTATTCCTAAGCGAACCGACAAAACGAGCGGGCGGGCGGGCACTACACCGGCCAGAGAGATAGGATGTGCAAGCCGTGGATCGATAGGATGGTAGTGGGTTTAAGCACATCTTCATATTTCTGCATGCTAATGCCATTTTTATGGCTTGTAAATTCATACAATGGTCCTTTAAGCCTTCACGTGAAGGTTAATGGCAAGACGACTCATTTTTTATTTTTCACGATTTTGGATCCTTTTGGCAGTTCGGTATTTTTTAAAATTTTTTCGGAAGGAGTTTTGGCCCCAAACATGGTAGACATGATCCTTGTATTTTTTTTGTCACGCACAAAAAAATTCAGGTAAAAACTCGAAGTGTACAAGATTTTGTCACCATTTGAAAAAGGTGTCCCCATTTTCAGACACTTTAATGGCTACTGGCAGAAAACCTGTAAAATCTCAAATGCTCTTTAAGGGGGTGTGAGTTCTTGAGGTTTGATGAGGGATAGGGTACCAATATAAGGGCCAAGTACCAGCACCTATCAGACATCATGTGCGCACACCCCCCGGCCCCCCCGATCGTCGGAACCCCAATGCCGCCGGTCAGGTTCTTCAGCGATGCTTCGGCGATGGTGCCCCGACGAAGAAAAATGCGGCACCAGCACTTGCCCGAGCCCAGCATGTGCTATCGCAACCCTCGGTCCGATGCGATCTTAGACTAGGAATGAACTGCGTATGCTTAGACTAGGAATGAACTCCGTATGCCTAAGTCAACCCACGAAACTAGCGTACGGGTGCTCAGCCGGACAGAGGGGCAGGATGGGCAAGCCGGGGGTCGGCCAGGTCCCCCTCTATGTGCTGCCGATCCTATTGTCATAACCCTCGGTCTGGTCCGATCTTAGACTAGGAAAGAACTCTGTATGCCTAAGCCAACAGACGAAACGAGCGGGCGGGCGGGCACTACATCGGCCAGAGAGACGAGACGCGCAAGCCGTGGATCGATAAGGTGGTAGGTGGGTTTAGACACATCTTCATATTTCTGCATGCCAATGCCATTTTTGTGGCTTGTAAATTCATACAATGGTCCCTTAAGCCTTCACCTGAAGTTTCTTGGCAAGATGACTCGTTTTATATTTTTCACGATTTTTGAAACTTTTTGCGGTTCGAGATTTTTAAAATTTTTTTGGAAGGCGTTTTGGCCCCAAACTTGGTAGGCATGATCCTTGTATTTTTGTTGGCATGCATAAAAAAATTCAGCTAAAAACTCGAAGTGTACAAGATTTTGTGACCATTTGAAAAAAGTGTCCCCATTTCCGACACTTTAATGGCTATTGGCAGCAAACCTGTAAAATCTCAAATGCTCTTTAAGGGGGTGTGAGTTCTCGAGTTTGATGAGGGATAGGGGGCCAATATAAGGGCCAAGTACCAGCACCCATCGCACATCATGTGCGCACACCCCCTGGCCCCCCCGATCGTCGGAACCCCAAGGCCGTCGGTCAGGTTCTCTGATCATTTTCTGACGATAGTGCCTCGGCAAAGAAAAATGCGGCACCAGCACATGCCCGAGCCTAGCATGTGCTGCCGCAACCCTTGATCCGATCCGATCTTAGACTGGGAATGAACTCCATATGCTTAGACTGGGAATGAACTCCGTATGCCTAAGTCAACCCACGAAACGAGTGTGCGGGCACTCAGCCGACCAGAAGGGCAAGATGGGTAAGCCGGGTGTCACAGACTTTGCTTTCTCTCAACAAGCAATAGACCGTGTGGCACTCGAATGGACGCTTCCACCCAAGTCATCCTTCAATAGGTTGATATCTGAACAAACAACCATAAACCATGGTTAATCCCAAGCATTCGCAATAAGGCACAATATATCGAGATCAATCTCAAGCACACACATAACAAGGCACATTCGCATCAAGAAAGAAAGAAACACATCGAGGCAACATTCGGGGCATTCAATCGGGGTGAATTTTATTAAAAATGGGAATCATACATCGGGACCTCCCACCATCACCAGGGCCAGGGGGCAGCCCTTGGTGGGTGGCCTAAGCTCACATAGCACCCGGTGAGATAGCCCAACACTACGCTGTCGGCTCACCCCCCCTAAAGAGCCTTAGAGATTTTAGAGCTATACTAGCAGTAACCGTTACAATGTTTGAAATGGGGACACTTTTCCTAGCACAATGGATCTACCCAACCATGGCCCTATACATGGGTGGCTCATGATAACCTAAGTCCCTGTCGTGGCCCTATACAAGGTTGGCTCATGACATCCTCCCCCACCTATTCTATCGACGTCCTCGTCGACTTGCTGGCTTGAAATTCTTCAATCTTCTTTCGAAATCTCTGGAGGTCATTTTCTCTCTCCTAGCTGGTTTTTTCTCGACCTAATCCCTCCCACTTTACTAAGTATTCCCGAACTAGTCTTCAAGATATCTTGGTTTCCCTGTCAGCTAAGATCTCTTCGACTCGATGCTCTGAGGGTGGTTTCATGGTGATGGCGGCTTTGGTTGGCTCCCTTCAGCTAGTATCTGTAGGATCTACATGAACGGCTTTAGGTTGCTAACATGAAATACTAGGTGCACCTTTATCCATTTCGGAGGGTCGATTTTGTAAGAAGCATTCCCCACCTTGGAAAGGACCCTTACTGGACCTTCATATTTGCGCACCAGTCTCCAATCTCTCTTTCTCAAGAACCTAGTCTGTTCAGGAACTAGTCGAACCAGAACCAAATCCCCAACTTGGAATTGTTGAACTCTACGACCCTTGTCTGCCCATTTCTTCATCCGTTTTGATGCTTTCTCCAGGTAGGCTTGTGCAATCTCCGTGTTTTGTTTCCACTCCTTGCTGAGGTTGAAGGCTCTTGGATTCTTTCCTCCATATTGTTCCAAGAAAGTGTGGGGTAGCCTTGGTAGTTGTCCGGTGACCACCTCAAATGGGCTCTTATTAGTGGAAGAGCTTTTGTTGGAATTAAAGCAGAGTTGGGCAATGTCTAATAATGAAGGCCAGTCCTTCTGGTTGGCTTGGACAAAGTGCCTCAAGTATTCCTCCAATAATCCATTGAACCATTCCGTTTGGCCATCAGTTTGAGGGTGATAGCTTGAGGAGATGTTGAGTTGGGACCCCAAAATCTTGAAAAGTTCTCTCTAAAAGGACCCCGTGAATCTCGGATCTCTATCACTGACAATGCTTTGAGGGAGCCCCTAATATTTGACCACATGTTTGAATAATAGTCGAGCTGTGTCTTCCGTTGTGCAATACTTGTGAGCGGGAATGAATGTGGCATACTTAGAGAATCGGTCAATCACCACCAAGATAGCTCCAAGATCACCAACCTTGGGTAAGCTCGAGATGAAATCGAGGGAGATGCTTTCCCATGGCTTGGTGGGTACCGACAATGGTTCAAGCATGCCTGCGGGTTTCCTCTTTTTGACTTTGTCTTATTGGCAAATGAGGTAAGTCTTCGTATATTCCATCACATCTTGTCGTATTTGAGGCCAATAGTATCCTTGTTTCAATAACGCCAAAGTGCGTTGCCAGCTCGGGCGTCCTGCTTATAGGGTGTCATGACATTCCCTCATCAACATCTGTCTCAGACCTCCTGCTCTTAGTATAAACACTCGAGGCCCCTTAGTCCACAAGACCCCATTTTCTTGCCAGAAGTATTTAGACTTCCCTTCTTTCACTAGCTTCAGAATGGCACAGGCTTGTGGGTCCTTCCCTAGATGATCTCCAATCAACTTATGAATGCCTGTAGTGGCTCTGCTAGCCACCATTGGGGCCATTCTTCTAAGGGCTGCTAACTCTGGTCGCCTGCTCAAGGCATCTGCCACTTGATTGGTCTTTCCAGCAGTATGCTTAAAACAAAAGTCAAACTCCGTTAGAAATTCCTACCACCTAGCTTGTTTCATCGTGAGCCTTGGTTGGGTGAGAAAATGGCTAACGGCTGCATTATCTATCTTTACGACAAAATGCAAACCCAACAAATAATGTCGCCAAGCCCTCAAGCAGTGAACCACTGCAAGGAGCTCTTTTTCCTGGGCCGTATATTTCCTTTCAGCTTCACTCAGCTTCTTACTTTCAAATGCTATTGGGTGATGTTGTTGTAAAAGCACACCTCCAATAGCAAAATCAGATGCATCCGTCTAAACTTCAAAAGGCTTTTCAATATCAAGGAGAGCTAAAATGGGATCCTTCATAATAGCATCTTTCAATCCCTCAAAGACCTCTTAGCACTCATTCGTCCAACACCATTTGTGCTCCTTCTTTAATAGCTCCGTGAGGGTCATAGTCTTATGAGAGTACCCTTCTACAAACTTTTTATAATAGTTGGCTAGCCCCAAAAATGAGTGAAGCTCACTAACATTCTTTGGTGTTGTCCACTCTTTTAATGGCCCTAACCTTTTTCATGTCCATTCGGATGTGGCCACGTTCGACAATGTGATCGGGAAAATGGATTTGTGTCTGAGCAAATGCACATTTCTCCCTTTTTACATATAACCGGTGGTCCTGTAACCTTTGAAATACCTGGCATAGGTGTTTTTGATGTTCTTCCAATGTGGAGCTATATACCACTATATCATCTAAATAGATGACTACAAATTTGTCTAGGTAGTCAAGGAACACCTGATTCATCAATGTACAAAATGTGGCAAGAGCATTGGTTAGTCCAAAAGGCATAACAAGAAATTCAAATGCACCATACCATGTTACACAAGTGGTTTTCGATTCATCTCCCTCAATGATTCTGACCTGATGGTATCCAGATCTCAGGTCCAGTTTGGAGAAGTACTTGGCCCAGCTTAATTGGTCAAACAAGTCTGCTATCAGAGGGATAGGATATTTGTTTCTTACGGTGACTTTGTTCAAGGCCCTGTAGTCAACACATAAGCACAGACTTCCATCATGCTTCTTCTGAAATAGCATAGGCACTCCGAAAGGAGCCTTTGATGGTCTAATAAATTCGACTTGTAAAAGTTCATTTAATTGTTTCCTTAGCTCGACCAACTCTGGCGGGGCCATACGGTAAAGGGCTCTAGCAGGGGGTTTTGCTCCTGAGAGGAGTTCAATTTCATGGTCCACTGCTCGTCGAGGGGGTAGAACCTTAGGCAATATCTCTGGCATCACCTCTTCGAACTCTTTCAGCACTTTCTTCATGCCATCGGGTATTGGTTCTACTTCTGACCCTTCTTTGTAGATCGGTATGGCCACAAAAGAGGGTTCCCCTCTCCTTACCTTTTTCTTGAATTGCAAAGCCGAAATCATTTTCTTCCCACTCTTTGGCAAGATATTGGTAGGCACCACACATGGGTGTTCTCCTAAGAACAATAAGCAGCTAGCAGCGGGGATAGGGATCGCCTGAGCCAACATCATGAAATCCAATCCGAGAACAACATCGAAGTCATCCATAGGGGAGACTGTAAAGTCTACCTTCCCTTCCCATGGCCTCAATTTGGTTATCACACCCTTGGAGCTTCCACTGATCGTAAAGGCTGGCGAATTGACCGCCTTCATTCATCCACAGTCTTTGTTAACTTGAAGACCACACCTCTTTGCTTCTTTCGGCATGATGAAAGTATCAGTTGCACCCATATCCACCATGGCCTTGGTGGCCTTCTCATTGATAATTAGGTTCACATACATCAAGCCTCTACTTTGCTCTTTTCTTATAGTGTTCAGTTGGGTGTGGAGGGCATTGAGGAACTTTATTGAGCCCATCCTGGCTAGCTCCTCCTCAATCTCTTCAATGCTCTCTGGCACTTTTATCGACTCTTGAGATGAGGTTTTCAAAGTATTAAGGGCTCCTCTGTGTGGGCATTCGGCCACCCGATGCGGCCTTTTGCAAATAAAGCAAGCCAGTGGTTGTCTAGGCTTAAAAGTCACTGCATTGTTTGTTCTAGGTTGGGTGCTATCTCGATCGAAGGACCTTCTATCTGATCCCCCACTGGAGGGCTGATCTAACCTAGTCATCTTTCCCCCACTCCCAAAGTTGAAGCTACTGCCAGCTGATGGAGGATTTTTTTGTTTCAAGGAGCCATCATTATAGTCATGGAGACGTTCAGCTGCAGCCATGGCCGTGGCCACATCTTGCACCTTTTGTCTTTGTAGTTCTGTTCTAGCCCAAGGCTTGAGGCCCTCAAGAAAATAGAACATCTTGTCCTTCTCGAATATGTCTCGAATATCCAACATCAAGGTAGAGAAGTTCCTCACAAACTCTCGCACCGTCCCTATTTGCACCAGTTCTCGGAGTCTCCTTCGAGCCATATACTCCATATTCTCAGGGAAAAATTGGTTTTTCAATTCCTGCTTCAGGTCTGTCCAAGTCTTAATTGGGCACTTATCATTGACAAACTTAGATCGCCACCAAAGCTTGGCATCTCCTGTGAGGTACATCGATGCCATTGCTACCTTGTCTTCCTCTGAATCCGTGTGTACAGTCTGAAAGTACTGCTCCATGTCAAACAAGAAATTTTCAAATTCCTTAGCATCCCTTGCCCCCTCATAATATCGAGGCTCTGGCACCTTGGGTCTTCTCCCCCTTTCCATCGAGCTCGAGGCTGACCTGGCCACAACCATTTGTAAGATGCTCACTTGTGCTCTGAGCTCTTCAAACTCCTTTTGGAGAATATTCAAGGCATCTCTAGCCTCCTCGCTCACGTTGTGGAGAGTATCGGACAACTCCCGCTGGGTTGTCTCGATCTTCCTCACTCGATCTTTAGTCACCACGTGAGTTTTCATTACGGCCACCGTGGCCTCCAGTTCCTCAATTCTCTGCTGATGATCAGGTCCACCACTTGTGGCCATCTCATCCATCTTCTAGCACTTCTTAACTGTGCTCTGATACCACGTGTCACGGACTATGCTTTCTCTCAACAAGCAATAGACCGTGCGACACTCGAATGGATGCTTCCACCCAAGTCAACCTTTAATAGGTCGATATCTGAACAAACAACCATAAACCATGGTTAATCCCAAGCATTCGCAATAAGGCACAATATATCGAGATCAATCTCAAGCGCACACACAACAAGGCACATTTTCATCAAGAAAGAAAGAAACACATCGAGGCAACATTTGGGGCATTCAATCGAGGTACATTTTATTAAAATGAGAATCATACATCGGGACCTCCTACCATCACCAAGGCCAGGGGGCAACCTTTGGTGGGTGGCCTAAGCTCATATAGCACCCGGTGAGATAGCCCAACACTACGCTGTCGGCTCACCCTCCTAAAGAGCTTTAGAGATTTTAGAGCTATGCTACAAGTAACCGTTACAATGTTTGAAATGGGGACACTTTTCCTAGCACAATGGATCTATCCGGCCATAGCCATATACATGGGTGGCTCATGGCAACCTAAGTCTCTGTCATGGCCCTATACAAGGTTGGCTCATGACACCGGGGGTCGGCTGGGCTCCCCTCTACGTGCTGCCGATCCTGCTGTCACAACCCTCAGTCTGGTCTGATCTTAGATTGGGAATGAACTCAGTATGCCTAAGCCAACCGATGAAACAAGCGGGCAGGCGGGCACTATGTCGGCCAGAGAGACGGGATGCGCAAGCCTTAGATCGATAGGGTGGTAGGTGCGTTTAGGCACATCTTCATATTTTTACATGCCAATGCCATTTTTATGCCTTGTAAATTCATACAATGGTCCTTTAAGCCTTCACGTGAAGTTTCATGGCAAGACGACTCATTTTCTATTTTTTACGATTTTCAAAACTTTTTACGGTTCGAGATTTTTTAAAATTTTTTCCGAAGGATTTTTGGCCCTAAACTTGATAGACATGATCCTTGTATTTTTGTTGGCATGCACAAAAAAAATCAGCTAAAAAAGCTCAAAGTGTACAAGATTTTGTGATAATTTGAAAAAAGTGTCCCCATTTCAGACACATTAATAGCTACTGGTAGCAAACCTGTAAAATCTAAAATGCTCTTTAAGGGGGTGTGAGTTCTCAAGGTTTCATGAGGGATAGGGGGCCAATATAAGGGCCAATTACAAGCACCCATCGCAGATCATGTGCGCACACCCCCCGGCCCCCCGATCACCGAAACCCCAATGCCGCCAGTCAGGTTCTCCGGTGATGGTGCCCTAGTAAAGAAAAATACGGCACCAGCACATGCCCGAGCCCAGCATGTGCTATCGCAACCTTTGGTCCAGTTCGATCTTAGACTGGGAATGAACTCCGTATGCCTAAGTCAACCCACGAAACGAGCATGCGGGAGCTCAGCCAGCCAGAGAGGCGGGATACGCAAGCCGGGGATCGACCTGGACCCCTTCTGCGTGCTGCCGATCCTGCTGCCACAACCCTCAGTCCGGTCCAATCTTAGACTGGGAATGAACTCCGTATGCCTAAGTCAACCGACGAAACGAGCGGGCGGGCGGGCACTATGTCGGCCAGAGAGACGGGATGCGCAAGTCATGCATCGATAGGGTGGTAGGTGGGATTAGGCACATCTTCATATTTCTACATGCCAATGCCATTTTTATGGCTTGTAAATTCATACAATGGTCCCTTAAGCCTTCACGTGAAGTTTCATGGCAAGGTGACTCGTTTTCTATTTTTCATGATTTTCGAAGCTCTTTACGATTCGAGATTTTTTAAATTTTTTCGGAAGGAGTTTTGGCCCCAAACTTGGTAGACATGATCCTTGTATTTTTGTTAGCATGCACAAAAAAAATTAGCTAAAAACTCGAAGTGTACAAGATTTTGTGAGCATTCGAAAAAAGTGTCCTTATTTCAAACACTTTAATGGCTACTGGCAGCAAACCTATAAAATTTGAAATGCTCTTTAAGGGGGTGTGAGTTCTCAAGGTTTGATGAGGGATAGGGGTAATATAAGGGCCATGTACCAGGACCCACCGTACATCATGTACGCACACCCCCCGGCTCCCCCAATCGCTAGAACCCCAATGCCATCGGTTAGGTTCTCTAGCGATGCTCCGACGATGGTACCCTGGCGAAGAAAAATGCGGCACCAGCACATGCCCAAGCCCAGCATGTCCTGTCGCAACCCTTGGTCTGATCCGATCATAGACTGGGAATGAACTCCATTTGCTTAGACTGGGAATGAACTCCGTATGCCTAAGTCAATCCACAAAATGAGCGTACGGGCGTTCAGTCGGCCAGAGGGGCGGGATGCGCAAGCCGGGGATCGACCAGGTCCCACTCTGCGTGCTGTCGATCCTGCTATCGCAACCCTCGGTCTGCTCTGATCTTAGACTGGGAATGAACTCTGTATGCCTAAGCCAACCGACGAAACGAGCGGGCGGGCGGGCGGGCGGGCACTACGCCTGCCAGAGAGACGGGATGCGCAAGCCGTGGATTGATAGGGTGGTAGGTGGGTTTAGGCACGTCTTCATATTTCTGCATGCCAATACCATTTTTATGGCTTGTAAATTCATACAATGGTCCCTTAAGCCTTCACGTGAAGTTTCATGGCAAGACAACTCGTTTTCTATTTTTCATGATTTTTGAAACATATTGTGGTTCAGGATTTTTTAAAATTTTTTCGAAAAGAGTTTCGAGCCCAAACTTGGTAAACATGATCCTTATATTTTTATTGGCATGCACAAAAAAAATCAGCCAAAAACCCGAAGTGTACAAGATTTTGTGACCATTTGAAAAAAGTGTTCCCATTTCAAACACTTTAATGGCTACTGGCAGCAAACCTGTAAAATCTCAAATGCTTTTTAAGGGGGTGTGAGTTCTCGAGGTTTGATGAGGGATAGGGGGCCAATATAAGGGCCAAGTACCAGCACCCATAACACATCATGTGCGCACACCCCCCCGGCCCCCCGATTGATAGAACCCCAACGCCGTCGGTCAGGTTCTCCGGTGATGCTCCGGTAATGGTGCCCCGACGAAGAAAAATGCGGTACCAGCACATGCTCGAGCCCAGCATGTGCTGCCGCAACCCTCGATCCGGTCTGATCTTAGACTGGGAATGAACTTCGTATGCTTAGACTGAGAATGAACTCCGTATGCCTAAGTCAACCCACGAAATGAGCGTGCGGGCACTCAGTCGTCCAGAGGGGCGGGATGCGCAAGCCGGGGATCAGTCGGGTCCCCTTCTATGTGCTGTCGATCCTGCTACCACAACCCTCGGTTCGGTCTGATCTTAGACTAGGAATGAACTCCATATGCCTATGCCAACCGATGAAACGAGCGGACGGGCGGGCACTACGCCGGCCAGAGAGACGGGATGCGCAAGCCGTGGATCGATAGGGTGGTAGGTGGGTTTAGGCACATCTTCATATTTCTGCATGCCAATGCCATTTTTATGGCTTGTAAATTCATACAATGCTCCCTTAAGCCTTCACGTGAAGTTTCATGGCAAAGACTCCTTTTCTATTTTTCATGATTTTTGAAACTCTTTACGGTTCAAGATTTTTTAAAATTTTTTCGAAAGGAGTTTTGGCCCCAAACTTGGTAGACGTGATCCTTGTATTTTGTTGGCATGCACAAAAAAACTCAGCTAAAAACTCCAAGTGTACGAGATTTTGTGACCATTTGAAAAAATTGTCCCCATTTCAGACACTTTAATGGCTACTGGCAGCAAACCTGTAAAATCTCAAATGCTCTTTAAGGGGGTGTGAGTTGTCAAGGTTTGATGAGGGATAGGGGGCCTATATAAGGGCCAAATACCAGCACCCATCGCACATCATGTGCGCACACCCCCCGGGCCCCCCGATCGTCGGAACCCCAATGCCGTCGGTCAGGTTCTCCGACAATGCTCCGACGATGGTACCCCGGTGAAGAAAAATACGGCACCAACACATGCCCGAGCCCAGCATGTGCTGCCGTAACCCTCTGTTTGGTCCGATCTTAGACTGGAAATGAACTCCGTAAGCCTAAGCCAACCGACGAAACGAGCGGGCTGCCGGGCACTATGCCGGCCAGAGAGACGGGATGCGTAAGCCGTGGATCGATAGGGTGGTAGGTGGGTTTAGGCACATCTTCATATTTCTGCCTGCTAATGCCATTTTTATGGCTTGTAAATTCATACAATGGTCCCTTAAGCCTTCACATAAAGTTTCATGGCAAGACGACTCGTTTTTTATTTTTCATGATTTTTGAAACTTTTTACGGTTCAGGATTTTTTAAAATTTTTTCGGAAGGAGTTTTAGCCCAAACTTGGTAGACGTGATCCTTGTATTTTTTTTTGCCATGCACTAAAAAATTCAGCTAAAAAGTCGATGTGTACAAGATTTTGTGACCATTTGAAAAAAGTGTCCCCATTTCAAACTCTTTAACGGCTACTGCTAGCAAACCTGTAAAATCTCAAATGCTCTTTAAGGGGGTGTGAGTTCTCGAGGTTTGATGAGGGATAGGGGGCCAATATAAATGCCAAGTACCAGGACCCATCGCACATCATGTGCGCACACCCCCTAGCCCCTCGAATCGCCGGAACCCCAATGCCGCCGGTCAGGTTCTCAGACGATGCTCCAGCGATGGTGCCCCGACGAAGAAAAATGCGGCACCAGCACATGCCCGAGCCCAGCATGTGCTGCCGTAACCCTCGATCCGGTCTGATCTTAGACTGGGAATGAAGTACTATGCCTAAGCCAACCAACGAACCGAGCAGGCGGACGGGCAGGCGGGCGCTACGTCGGCCAGAGAGACGGGATGCACAAGCCGTGGATCGATAGGGTGGTAGGTGGGTTTAGGCACATCTTCATATTTCTGCGTGCCAATACCATTTTAATGGCTTGTAAATTCATACAATGGTCCCCTAAGCCTTCATGTAAAGTTTCATGGCAAGACGACTCGTTTTCTATTTTTCACGATTTTTGAAACTTTTTGCTGTTCGGGATTTTTTTAAATTTTTTCGGAAGTAGTTTTGGCCCCAAACTTGGTAGATGTGATCCTTGTATTTTTGTTGGCATGCACACAAAAAATCAGCTAAAAACTCGAAGTGTACAAGATTTTGTGACCATTTGAAAAAAGTGTCTCCATTTCAGACACTTTAATGTCTATTGGAAGCAAACCCGTAAAATCTCAAATGCTCTTTAAGGGGGTGTGAGTTCTCGAGGTTTGATGAGGGATAGGGGGCCAATATAAGGGCCAAATACCAACACCCATCGCACATCATATGCGCACACCCCCTGGCCCCCCGATCGTCGGAACCCCAATGCTGCTGGTAAGGTTCTCCGGCGATGCTCAGGTGATGGTGCCCCGGCAAAGAAAAATGCGGCACCAGCACATGCTCGAGCCCAGCATGTGCTGCCGTAACCCTCGGTCTGATCCAATTTTAGATTGGGAATGGACTCCGTATGCCTAAGCCAACCGAAGAAACGAGCGGGCGGGGGGCGGGCGGGCATTACGTCGGCCAGAGAGACGGGATGCGCAAGCCGTGGATCGATAGGGTGGTAGGTGGGTTTAGGCACATCTTCATATTTCTGCATGCCAATGCCATTTTAGTGGCTTGTAAATTCATACAATGGTCACCTAAGCCTTCACATAAAGTTTCGTGGCAAGACGACTCGTTTTCTATTTTTCATAATTTTCAAAACTTTTTGCGGTTCGGGATTTTTTAAAATTTTTTCAAAAAGAGTTTTGGCCCCAAACGTGGTAGACATCATCCTTGTATTTTTTTTGGCATTCCCAAAAAAAATCAGCCAAAAACTTGAAGTGTACAAGATTTTGTGACCATTTGAAATAAGTGTCCCCATTTCAGACACTTTACTGGCTACCAGTAGCAAACCTGTAAAATCTAAAATGCTCTTTAAGGGGGTGTGAGTTCTCAAGGTTTGATGAGGGATAGGGGGCGAATATAAGGGCCAAGTACCAGCACCCATCGCACATCATGTGCGCACACCCCCCCGACCCCCCCGATCACTGAAATTCTAATACCGCCGGTCAGGTTCTCCGGCGATGCTCCGGCGATGGTGCCCCAGTGAAGAAAAATACAGCACCAGCACATGCCCGAGCCCAGCATGTGCTGCCGCAACCCTCGGTCCAGTCTGATCTTAGACTGGGAATGAACTCCGTATGCTTAGACTGGGAATGATTTCCATATGCGGTCCAAGTACCAGCACCAATCGCACATCACGTGCGCACACCCCCCTGGCCCCCCTGATCGCCGAAATGCCAATGCCGTCGGTCAGGTTCTCCTGCGATGCTCCGATGATGGTGCCCCGGCGAAGAAAAATGTGGCACCGGCACATGCGCGAGCCCAGCATGTGCTACCGCAACCCTCGATCCAGTCCGATCTTACACTGTGAAAGAACTTCGTATGCTTAGACTAGCAATGAACTCCGTATGGCTAAGTCAACCCACGAAACGAGCGTGCAGGCGCTCAGTCGGTCAGAGGGGTGGGATACGCAAGTCAGGGATCGATCGGGTCCCTCTCTGCATGCTGTCAATCCTACTGCCGTAACCTTTGGTTCGGTCTGATCTTAGACTGGGAATGAACTCCGTATACCTCAGCCAACCGATGAAATGAGCAGACGGGCGGGCGGGCACTACTCTGGCCAGAGAGACGGGATGCGTAAGCCATGGATCGATAGGGTGGTAGGCTGGTTTAGGCACATCTTTATATTTCTACTTGCCAATGCCATTTTTATGGCTTGTAAATTCATACAATGGCCCCATAAACCTTCACGTGAAGTTTCATGGCAAGACGACTCGTTTTCTATTTTTCATGATTTTCAAAAATTTTTGCGATTCGAGATTTTTCAAAATTTTTTCAGAAGGAGTTTTGGCCCCAAACTTGGTAGATGTGATCCTTGTATTTTTTTTGGCATGCAAAAAAAAACTCAGCTAAAACCTCGAAGTGTACAAGATTTTGTGACCATTTGAAAAAAGTATCCCCATTTCAGACACTTTAATGGCTACTGGCAGCAAACCTGTAAAATCTCAAATGCTCTTTAAGGGTGTGTGAGTTCTTGAGGTTTGATGAGGGATAGGGGGCCAATATAAGGTCCAAGTACCAGCACCCATCGCACATCATGTGCGCACACCCCACCAGCCCCCCCGATTGTCGAAACCCCAACACCGCCGGCCAAGTTCTCCTGCGATGCTCTGGCAACGGTGCGTCGACGAAGAAAAATGCAGCGCCAGCACATGCCGGAGCCTAGCATGTGCTACCGTAACCCTCGATCCGATCCGATCTTCGACTGGGAATGAACTCCATATGCTTAGACTGGGAATGAACTCTGTATGCCTAAGTCAACCGACGAAATGAGCGTGCAGGCGCTCAGTCGGCCAGAGGGGCAGGATGCGCAAGCCGTGGATCAGTCGGGTCCCCCTCTGTGTGCCTCCGATCCTGCTGCCGCAACCCTCGATCCGATCTGATCTTAGACTGGGAATGAACTTCGTATGCCTAAGCCAACCGACGAAACGAGCGGGCAGGCGGGCGGGCACTACGCTGGCCAGAGAGACGGGATGCGCAAGCCGTGGATCGATAGGGTGGTAGGTGGGTTTAGGCACATCTTTATATTTCTACATGCCAATGCCATTTTTATGGCTTGTAAATTCATACAATGGTCCCTTAAGCCTTCACGTGAAGTTTCATGGCAAGATGACTCGTTTTCTATTTGTCATGATTTTTAAAACCTTTTACGGTTCGAGATTTTTTAAAATTTTTTCGGAAGAAGTTTTGGCCCCAAACCTGGTAGACATGATTTTTGTATTTTTTTTGGCATGCACAAAAAAATTAAGCTAAAAACTCGAAGTGTACAGGATTTTGTGACCATTTGAAAAAAGTGTCCCCATTTCAGATACTTTAATGGCTACTGGCAGCAAACCTGTAAAATCTCAAATGCTCTTTAAGAGGGTGTGAGTTCTCAAGGTTTGATGAGGGATAGGGGGCCAATATAAGGTCCAAGTACCAGCACCCATCGCACATCATGTGCGCACACCCCACCGATCGCCCCGATCGTCGGAACCCCAATGCCGTCGGTCAGGTTCTCCTACGATGCTCCGGCAATGGTGCCCCGATGAAGAAAAATACGGCACCAGCATATGCCAGAGCCTAGCATGTGCTACCACAACCCTCGATCCGATCTGATCTTTGACTAGGAATGAACTCCGTATGCTTAGACTGGGAATGAACTTTGTATGCCTAAGTCAACCGACAAAACGAGCGTGCGGGCACTCAATCGGCTAGGGGGCGGGATGCGCAAGCCGTGGATCGATCGGGTCCCCCTCTGCGTACTACCGATCCTACTGCCGTAACCCTCGGTCTGGTCTGATCTTAGACTGGGAATGAACTCTGTATGCCTAAGCCAACCGAAAAAACGAGCGGGCGGGCGGGCGGGCACTATGCCGGCCAGAGAGACGGGATTCGCAAGCCGTGGATCCATAGGGTCATAGGTGGGTTTAGGCATATCTTAATATTTCTGCATGCCAATGCCATTTTAATGGCTTGTAAATTCATACAATGGTCCCTTAAGCCTTCACGTAAAGTTTCATGGCAAGACGACTCGTTTTTTATTTTTCATGATTTTCAAAACTTTTTTTGGTTCAGGATTTTTTAAAATTTTTCGGAAGGAGTTTTGGCCCAAAACTTGGTAGACGTGATCCTTGTATTTTTGTTGGCATGCACAAAAAAATTCAGCTAAAAACTCGAAGTATACAAGATTTTGTGACCATTTGAACAAAGTGTCCCCATTTCAGACACTTTCTTGGCTACTGGCAGCAAACCTGTAAAATCTCAAAAGCTTTTTCAGGGGGTGTAAGTTCTCGAGGTTTGATGAGCGATAGGGGGCCAATATAAGGGCCAAGTACCAGCACCCATCGCACATCATGTGCGCAGACCCCCCGGCCCCCCTGATCATCGGAACCCTAATGCCGCCGGTCAGGATCTCCGACGATGGTGCCCCAGCGAAGAAAAATGCGGCACCAGCACATGCCTAAGCCCAGCATGTCCTGCCACAACCCTCGGTCTGGTCCGATCTTAGACTGGGAATGAACTCCATATGCGTAAGCCAACCGAAGAAACGAGCGGGCGGGCGGGCGGGCACTACGCCGGCCAGAGAGACGGGATGCGCAAGCCGTGGATCGATAGGGTGGTAGGTGGGTTTAGGCAAATCTTAATATTTCTGCATGCCAATGCCATTTTAATGACTTGTAAATTCATACAATGGTCCCTTAAGCCTTCACGTAAAGTTTCATGGCAAGACGACTCGTTTTTTATATTTCATGATTTTTGAAACTTTTTATGGTTCAGGATTTTTTAAAATTTTTTCGGAAGGAGTTTTGGCCCCAAACTTGGTAGACGTGATCCTTGTATTTTTGTTGGCATGCGAAAGAAAATTCAGCTAAAAACTCGAAGTGTACATGATTTTGTGACCATTTGAACAAAGTGTCCCCATTTCAGACACTTTATTGGCTACTGGCAGGAAACTTGAAAAATCTCAAATGCTTTTTAAGGGTGTGTGAGTTCTCGAGGTTTGATGAGGGATAGGGGGCCAATATAAGGGCCAAGTACCAGCACCCATCACATATCATGTGCTCACACCCACCCCGGCCCCCCCGATCATCGAAACCCTAATGCTGCCGGTCATGTTCTCCGGCGATGGTACCCCGGTGAAGAAAAATACGGCACCAGCACATGCCCAAGCCCAGCATGTGCTACCGCAACTCTCAGTCCGGTCTGATCTTAGACTGTGAATGAACTCCGTATGCCTAAGCCAACCGATGAAACGAGCGTACAGACGGGCGGGCGGGCACTACGCTGGCTAGAGAGACGGGATTTGCAAACCGTGGATCGATAGGGTGGTAGGTGGGTTTAGGCACATCTTCATATTTCTGCATGACAATGCCATTTTTATGGCTTGTAAATTCATACAATGGTCCCTTAAACCTTCACGTGAAGTTTCATGGCAAGACGATTCGTTTTCTATTTTTCACGATTTTTGAAACTTTTTACGGTTCGGGATTTTTTAAAATTCTTTCGGAAGGAGTTTTGGCCCCAAACTTGGTAGATGTGATCCTTGTATTTTTGTTGGCATGCACAAACAATTCAGCTAAAAACTCGAAGTGTACAAGATTTTGTGACCATTTGAACAAAGTGTCCTCATTTCAAACACTTTAATGGCTACTGGCAGCAAAACTGTAAAATCTCAAATGCTTTTTAAGGGGGTGTGAGTTCTCGAGGTTTGATGAGGGATAGGGGGCCAATATAAGGGCCAAGTACCAGCACCCATCACATATCATGTGCGCACAGCCCCCGGCCCCTCGATCATCGGAACCCCAATGCCGTCGGTCAGGTTTTCCGATGATGCTTCGGTGATGGTGGCCCGACAAAGAAAAATGTGGCACCAGCACATGCCCGAGCCTAGCATGTGCTGCCGCAACCTTTGGTCCGATCCAATCTTACACTGGGAATGAACTCTATACGCTTACGCTGGGAATGAACTCCGTATGCCTAAGTCAACCCATGAAATGAACGTGGGGGTGCACAGCCGAGCAAAGGGGCGAGATGCGCAAGCTGGGGATTGGTCGGGTCCCCCTCTACGTGCTGCCGAACCTGCTACCATAACCCTCAGCCTGATTCGATCTTAGACTGAGAATGAACTCCGTATGCCTAAGTCAACTGACGAAACGAGCGGACGGACGGGCACTACGCTGGCCAGAGGGATGGGATGCGCAAGCTGTGGAACGATAGGGTGGTAGGTGGGTTTAGGCACATCTTCATATTTCTGCATTCCAATGCCATTTTTATGGCTTGTAAATTCATACAATGGTCCCTTAAGCCTTCACGTGAAGTTTCATGGCAAGACGACTCGTTTTCTATTTTTCACGATTTTCAAAACTTTTTACGGTTTGGGATTTTTAAAATTTTTTTGGAAGCAGTTTTGGCCCCAAACTTGGTAGACATGATCCTTGTATTTTTGTTGGCATGCACAAAAACATTCAGCGAAAAACTCGAAGTGTACAAGATTTTGTGACCAGTTGAAAAAAGTGTCCCCATTAAAGACACTTTAATGGCTACTGGCAGCAAACCTGTAAAATCTCAAATGCTCTTTAAGGGGGTGTGAGTTCTCAAGGTTTGATGAGGGATAGGGGGCCAATATAAGGGCCAAGTACCAGCACCCATCGCACATCATGTGCGCACACCCTCCTCGGCCCCCCCGATTGGCGAAACCCCATTGCCGTCGGTTAGGTTCTCCGGTGATGGTGCCCCGACGAAGAAAAATACGGCACCAGCACATGCCCGAGCCCAGCATGTGCTGCCGCAACCCTCGATCCGGTCCGATCTTAGACTGCGAATGAACTTCGTATGCCAAAGTTAACCCACAAAACAAGCGTGCGGGCTCTCAGCCGTCTAGAGGGGCGGGATGCGCAAGCCGGGGAATGGTCGGGTCCCCTTCTACGTGCTGCCGATCTTGCTACCACAACCCTCGGTCTGGTCCAATCTTAGACTGGGATTGAACTTCGTATGCGTAAGCCAACCGATGAAACGAGCGGGCGGGCGGGTGGGCAGGCACTATGCCAGCCAGAGAGACAGGATGTGCAAGCCGTGGATCGATAGGGTGGTAGGTGTGTTTAGGCACATCTTCATATTTCTGCATGGCAATGCCATTTTTATGGCTTGTAAATTCATACAATGGTCCCTTAAGCCTTCACGTGGAGTTTCATGGCAAGACAACTCGTTTTCTATTTTTCACGATTTTTGAAACTTTTTATGGGTTCAAGATTTTTTAAAATTTTTTCAGAAGGAGTTTTGGCCCCAAACTTGGTAGACGTGATCCTTGTATTTTTTTTGGCATGCAAAAAAAAATTCAGCTAAGAACTTGAAGTGTACAAGATTTTGTGACCATTTGAAAAAAGTGTCCCCATTCCAAACACTTTAATGGCTACTGTCAGCAAACCTGTAAAATCTCAAATGCTCTTTAAGGGGTGTGAGTTCTCGAGGTTTGATGAGGGATAGGGGGCGAATATAAGGGCCAAGTACCAGCACCCATCACACATCATGTGCGCACACCCTCCCCGACCCTCCGATCGGCAGAACCCCAATGCTGTCGGTCAGGTTCTCCGATGATGCTCCAGTGATGGTGCCCCGGTGAAGAAAAATGTGGCACTGGCATGTGCCTGAGCCTAGCATGTGCTGCTGCAACCCTCGATCTGGTCTGATCTTAGACTGGGAATGAACTCCATATGCTTAGACTGGGAATGAACTACGTATGCCTAAGTTAACCCATGAAACGAGCGTGCGGGTGCTCAGCCAGCCGAGGGGCAAGATGCGTAAGCCGGGGATCGGCCAGGTCCCTTTTTGCATGCTGTCAATCCTGCTGCTGCAACCCTCAGTCTGATCCGATCTTAGACTGGTAATGAACTCTGTATGCCTAAGCCAACCGACGAAACGAGTGGGCGGACGGGCGGACGGGCACTACGTCGACCAAAGAGATGGGATGCGCAAGCTATGGATCGATAGGGTGGTAGGTGGGTTTAGGCACATCTTCATATTTCTGCATGCCAAAGCCATTTTTATGGCTTGTAAATTCCTATAATCGTCCCTTAAGCCTTCACGTGAAGTTTCATGGCAAGACGACTCGTTTTCTATTTTTCATGATTTTTGAAACTTTTTACGGTTCGGGATTTTTTAAAAATTTTTCGGAAGGAGTTTTGGCCCCAAACTTGGTAGACGTTATCCCTGTATTTTTGTTGGCATGCACAAAAACATTCAGCTAAAAACTCAAAGTGTACAAGATTTTGTGACCATTTGAAAACCATTTCAGACACTTTAATGGCTACTGGCAGCAAACCTATAAAATCTCAAATGCTCTTTAAGGGGTTGTGAGTTCTCGAGGTTTGATGAGGGATAGGAGGCCAATATAAGGGCCATGTACCAGCACCCATCGTACATCATGTGCGCACACCCCCCGGCCCCCTAATCGTCGGAACCCTAATGCTGTCGGTCAGGTTCTCCGACGATTGTGCCCCGACGAAGAAAAATACGGCACCAGCACATGCCCGAGCCCAACATGTGCTGCCGTAACCCTCGGTCCGGTCCGATCATAGATTGGGAATGAACTTCGTACGCTTAGACTGGGAATGAACTCCGTATGCCTAAGTTAACCCACGAAACGAGCATGCTCGCCCTCAGCCGGCCAGAGGGGCGGGATGCACAAGCCTGGGATCGACCGGGTCTGACTCTCCATGCTGCCGATCCTGCTGCCACAACCCTCGGTCCGGTCCTATGTTAGACTGTGAATGAACTCCGCATGCCTAAGCCAACCGACGAAACGAGCGAACGGGCGGGCGGGCCGTCACTATGTCGGCCAGAGAGACGGGATGCGCAAGCCGTGTATCGATAGGGTGGTAGGTGGGTTTAGGGACATCTTCATATTTCTGCATGCCAATGGCATTTTTATGGCTTGTAAATTCATACAATGGTCCCTTAAGCCTTCATGTGAAGTTTCATGGCAAGACGACTCGTTTTATATTTTTCATGATTTTCAAAACTTTTTACGGTTCAGGATTTTAAAATTTTTTCAGAAGGAGTTTTGGCATCAAACGTGGTAGACATGATCCTTGTATTTTTGTTGGCATGCACAGAAAAATTCAGCTAAAAACTCAAAGTGTACAAGATTTTGTGACCATTTGACAAAAGTGTCCCCATTTCAGACACTTTAATGGCTACTGGCAGCAAACCTGGAAAATCTCAAATGCTCTTTAAGGGGGTGTGAGTTCTCAAGGTTTGATGAGGGATAGGGGGCCAATATAAGGGCCAAGTACCAGCACCCATCGCACATCATGTGCGCACACCCCCTAACCCCCCCGATCGTCGGAACCCCAATGCCGCCGGTTAGGTTCTTCGGCGATGCTCCGACGATGGTGCCCCGACGAAGAAAAATGTGGTACCAACACTTGCCAGAGCCCAACATGTGCTGCCGTAACCCTCGGTCTGATCCGATCTTAGACTGGGAATGAACTCCATGTGCTTAGACTGGGAACGAACTCCGTATGCCTAAGTCAACCCACGAAACGAGCATGCAGGCGCTCGGTCGCCCAGAGGGGTGGGATGTGCAAGTCGGGGATCGGTCGGGTCCCCCTCTGTGTGCTGGAGATCCTGCTATTGCAACCCTTGGTCCGGTTTTATCTTAGGTTTGGAATGAACTCCATATGGCTATGCCAACCGACGAAATGAGCGGACGGGCGTGCACTACCTCAGCCAGAGAGATGGGATGCGCAAGCCGTGGATCGATAGGGTAGTAGGTGGGTTTAGGCACATCTTCATATTTCTGCTTGCCAATGCCATTTTTATGACTTTTAAATTCATACAATGGTCCCTTAAGTCTTCACGTGAAGTTTCATGGCAAGATGACTCGTTTTCTATTTTTCATGATTTTTGAAACCTTTTACGGTTCCCGATTTTTTAAAAATTTTCGAAAGAAGTTTTGGCCCCAAACTTGGCAGACGTGAACCTTGTATTTTTTTTGGCATGCACAAAAAAATTCAGCTTAAAACTCGAAGTGTACAAGATTTTGCGACCATTTGAAAAAAGTGTCCCCATTTCAGACATTTTAATGGCTACTGACAGCAACCCTGTAAAATCTCAAATGCTCTTTAAGGGGGTGTGAGTTCTCGAGGTTTGATGAGGGATAGGGGGCCAATATAAGGGCCAAGTACCAGCACCCATCGCACATCATGTGCGCACACCCCCCGGCCCCCCCAATCGTCGGAACCTGAATGTCACCGGTCAGGTTCTCCGGCGTTGCTCCGACGATGGTGCCCCGACGAAGAAAAATGCGACACCAGCACATGCTCGAGCCCAGCAAGTGCTACCGTAACCCTCGGTCCGGTCCGATCTTAGACTGGGAATGAACTCCGTATGCTAAGACTGGGAATGAACTCCGTATGCCTAAGTCAACCCACGAAAGAGCGTGCGGGCACTCAGCCGACCAGAGAGGGGGATGCGCAAGCCGGGGATCGGCTGGGTCCCCCTCTGCGTGCTACCGATCTTGCTGCCGCAACCCTCGGTCCGGTCGAATCTTAGACTGGGAATGAACTCCGTATGCCTAAGCCAACCGATGAAATGAACGGGCGGGCGGGCCGGCGGGCATTACGCCGGCCAGAGAGACGGGATGCGCAAGCCGTGGATCGATAGGGTGGTAGGTGGGTTTGGGCACATCTTCATATTTCTGTGTGCCAATGCCATTTTTATGGCTTGTAAATTCATACAATGGTCCCTTAAGCCTTCACGTGAAGTTTCATGGCAAGACGACTCGTTTTCTATTTTTCATGATTTTTGAAATTTTTTGCTGTTTGGGATTTTTTAAAATTCTTTCAGAAGGAGTTTTTACCCCAAACTTGGTAGACATGATCCTTGTACTTTTTTTGGCATGCAAAAAAAAAATCAGCTAAAAACTCGACGTGTACAAGATTTTGTGACCATTTGAAAAAAGTGTCCCCATTTCAAACACTTTAATGGCTACTGGCAGCAAACCTGTAAAATATCAAATGCTCTTTAAGAGTGTGTGAGTTCTCGAGGTTTGATGAGGGATAGGGGGCCAATATAAGGGCCAAGTACCAGCACCCATCGCACATCATGTGCGCACACCCCCAGGCCCCCCCGATCGTCGGAACCCTAATACCGTTGATCAGGTTCTCCGACGATGCTCGGGCGATGGTGCCCCGGTGAAGAAAAATGCGGCACCAGCACATGCTCGAGCCCAGCATGTGCTGCCACAACCCTCGGTCTGATGCGATTTTAGACTGGGAATGAAATCCGTATGCCTAAGTCAACCCACGAAATGAGCGTGCGGGTGGTCAGCCGGCCAGAGGGGCGGGATGCGCAAGCCGGGGATCGACCGGTTCCCCTTCTACGTGCTACAGATCTTGCTGTCGCAACCCTCAGTCCGGTCTGATCTTAGACTGGGAATGAACTCCGTATCCCTAAGCGAACTGACGAAACGAGCGGGCTGACAGGCGGGCAGGCGCTACGTAGGCCAGAGAGATGGGATGTGCAAGCCGTGTATCGATAGGGTAGTAGGTGGGTTTAGGCACATCTTCATATTTTTGCACGACAATGCCAATTTTATGGCTTGTAAATTCATACAATGGCCCCTTAAACCTTCACGTGAAGTTTAATGGCAAGACGACTCGTTTTCTATTTTTTACGATTTTCAAAACTTTTTACGGTTCAGGATTTTTTAAACTTTTTTGGAAGGATTTTTGGCCCCAAACTTGGTAGACGTGATCCTTGTATTTTTATTGGCATGCACAAAAAAATTTAGATAAAAACTCGAAGTGTACAAGATTTGGTGACCATTTGAAAAAAGTATCCCTATTTCAGACACATTAATGGCTACTGGCAGCAAACCTGTAAAATCTCAAATCCTCTTTATGGGGGTGTGAGTTCTCGAGGTTTGATGAGGGAAAGGGGGCCAATATAACGGCCAAGTACAAGCACCCATCGCACATCATGTGTGTGCACCCCCCCCGGCCCCTCCGATCGTCGGAACCCCAATGCCACCAGTCAGGTTCTCCGGTGATGCTCCGACAATGGTGCCCCGATGAAGAAAAATACGGCACCAGCACATGCCCGAGCCCAGCATGTGCTGCTGCAACCCTCGGTCTGATCCAATCTTAGACTAGGAATGAACTCCGTATGCTTAGACTGGGAATGAACTCCGCATGCCTAAGTCAACACACGAAATGAGCGTGCAAGTGCTCAGCAGGCCAAAGGGGCAAGATGCGCAAGCCGTGCATCAATCGGGTCCCCCTCAACGTGCTGCCAATCCTGCTACCGAAACCCTCATTCTGGTCTGATCTTAGACTGGGAATGAACTCCATATGCCTAAGCCAACCGACGAAACGAGCGGGCGAGCGGGCGGGCGGGCACTACATCGACCAGAGAGACGGGATGTGCAAGTCGTGGATCGATAGGGTGGTAGGTGGGTTTAGGCACATCTTCATATTTCTACATTCCAATGCCACTTTTATGGCATGTAAACTCATACAATCATCCCTTAAGCCTTCACGTGAAGTTTCATGGCAAGATGACTCGTTTTCTATTTTTCATGATTTTTGAAACTTTTTATGGTTTGGGATCTTTTAAACTTTTTGGGAAGGAGTTTTGGCCCCAAACTTGGTAGACGTGATCCTTGTATTTTTGTTGGCATGCACAAAAAAATTCAGATAAAAACTCGAAGTGTACAAGATTTTGTGACCATTTAAAAAAAGTGTCCCCATTTCAGACACTTTAATGGCTACTGGTAGCAAACCTGTAAAATCTCAAATGCTCTTTAAGGGGGTGTGAGTTCTCGAGGTTTGATGAGGGATAGGGGGCCAATATAAGGGCCAAGTACCACCACCCATTGCACATCATGTGCGTACACCCCCCAGCCCCCCCGATTATCGGAACCCCAATGCCGCTGGTCAGGTTCTCCGACGATGGTGCCCCGGCGTAGAAAAATGCAGCACCGACACATGCCTGATTCCATGTGCTGTCGTAACCCTCGGTTCGATCTGATCTTAGACTGGGAATGAACTCCGTATGCTTAGACTGGGAATGAACTTTGTATGCCTAAGTCAACCCATGAAACGAGCGTGCGGGCTCTCAACCGGCCAGAGAGGCGGGATGCGTAAGCTGGGGATCGACTGGGTTCCCCTCTGCGTGCTGTCAATCCTGCTGCCGCAACCCTTGGTCTGATCCAATCTTAGACAGGGAACAAACTCCGTATGCCTAAGCCAACCGACGAAACGAGTGGGTGGGCGGGCGGGCGAGCACTACGCCGACCAGAGAGATGGGATGCGCAAGCCGTGTATCGATAGGGTGATAGGTGGGTTTACTTACATCTTCATATTTCTGCGTGCCAATGCCATTTTCATGACTTGTAAATTCATACAATGGTCCTTTAAGCCTTCACGTGAAGTTTCATGGCAAGATGACTCGTTTTCTATTTTTCATGATTTTTGAAACTTTTTACGATTCAGGATCTTGTAAAATTTTTTCGGAAGGAGTTTTTGCTCCAAACTTGGTAGACATGATCCTTGTATTTTTGTTGGCATGCATAAAATAATTCAGCTAAAAACTTGAAGTGTACAAGATTTTGTGACCATTTGAAAAAAGTGTCCCCAGTTCAGACACTTTAATGGCTACTGGCAGCAAACCTGCAAAATATCAAATGCTCTTTAAGGGGGTGTGAGTTCTTGAGGTTTGATGAGAGATAGGGGGCCAATATAAAGGCCAAGTACCAGCACCCATCGCACATCATGTGCCCACGCCCTCCGGCCCCCCGATCGTTGGTTCCCCAATGCCGCTGGTCAGGTTCTCTGGCGACGCTCCGACGATGGTGCCCCAGAGAAGAAAAATGTGGCACCAGCACATGCTCGAGCCCAGCATGTGCTGCCCAACCCTCGGTTTGGTCCTATCTTAGAATGGGAATGAACTCCGTATGCTTAGACTGGGAATGAACTCTGTATGCCTAAGTCAACCCACGAAATGAGCGTACGGGCGCTAAACCGGCCAGAGGGGCGGGATGTGCAAGCCAGGGATCGGTCGGGTCCCCCTCTACGTGCTGTCGATCCTGCCACCGCAACCCTTGGTTTGGTCCAATCTTAGACTGGGAATGAACTCCGTATGCCTAAGCCAACTGACGAAATGAGCGGGCGGGCGAGCGGGCACTACATCGGCCAGAGAGACGGGATGCGCAAGCCGTGGATCGATAGGGTGGTAGGTGGGTTTAGGCACATCTTCATATTTCTGCATGCCAATGCCATTTTTATGGCTTGTAAATTCATACAATGGTCCCTTAAGCCTTCACGTGAAGTTTCATGGCAAGACGACTCGTTTTTTATTTTTCATGATTTTTAAAACTTTTTACGGTTCGAGATTTTTTAAAATTTTTTCGGAAGGAGTTTTGGCCCCAAACTTGGATGACGTGATCCTTGTATTTTTGTGACCATTTGAAAAAAGTTTCCCCATTCCAGACACTTTAATGGCTACTGGCAGCAAATCTGTAAAATCTCAAATGCTCTTTAAGGGGGTGTAAGTTCTTGAGGTTTGATGAGGGATAAGGGGCCAATATAAGGGCCAACTACCAGCACCCATTGCACATCATGTGCGCACACCCCCCGGCCCCCCCGATCGTCAGAACCTCAATTCTGCCAGTCAGGTTCTCCGACGATGCTCCGACGATGGTGCCCCGACAAATAAAAATGTAGCAACAGCACATGCCCGACCCCAGTATGTGCTACCGTAACCCTCGGTCTGGTCCGATCTTAGACTAGGAATGAACTCCGTATGCTTAGACTGGGAATGAACTCCGTATGCCTAAGTCAACCTCTGAAATGAGCGTGCAGGCGCTCAGCTGGCCAGAGGGGCGGGAGGTGCAAGCCGGGGATCAGTCGGGTCCCCCTCTGCATGCTGCCAATCCTGCCACCGCAACCCTTGGTTCGGTCCGATCTTAGACTGGGAATGAACTCAGTATGCCTAAGCCAACAGACGAAACGAGCGGGCGGGCTTGCGGGCACTATGCCGGCCAGAGAGACGGGATGCGCAAGCCGTGGATCATTAGGATGGTAGGTGGGTTTAGGTATAACTTCATATTTCTGTGTTCCAATGCCATTGTTATGGCTTGTAAATTCATACAATGGTCCCCTAAGCCTTCACGTGAAGTTTCATGGCAAGACGACTCGTTTTCGATTTTTCATGATTTTTGAAAGTTTTTACGGTTCGAGATTTTTTCAAATTTTTTTGGAAGGCGTTTTGGCCCCAAACTTGGTAGACGTGATCCTTGTATTTTTTTTTTGGGTATGCTAAAAAAAATTCAGCTAAAAACTTGAAGTTTACAAGATTTTGTGACCATTTGAAAAAAGTGTCCCCATTTTAGACACTTTAATGGCTACTGGCAGCAAACCTGTAAAATCTCAAATGCTTTTTAAGGGGGTGTGAGTTCTCGAGGTTTGATGAGGGATAGGGGGCCAATATAAGGGCCAAGTACCAGCACCAATCGCACATCATGTGCGCACACCCCCCCGGCCCCCCTGATCGTCGGAACCCCAATGCTACCGATCAGGTTCTCCGGTGATGCTCCGACGATGGTGCCCCGGTGAAGAAAAATATGGCAGCAGCACATGCCCAAGCCTAACATGTGCTACCGCAACCCTCGGTCCGGTCCGATCTCAGATTGGGAATGAACTCCGTATGCTTAGACTGGGAATGAACTCCGTATGCCTAAGTCAACCCACGAAACGAGTGGGTGGGCGCTCAACCGGCCAGAGGGACGGGATGCGCAAATCAGGGATTGGTTGGGTCCCCTTTTGCGTGCTGTCGATCCTGCTACCGCAACCCTCAGTTTGGTCCGATCTTAGACTGGGAATGAACTTCATATGCCTAAGCTAACCGACGAAACGAGCGGACGGGCGGGCGGTCGGGCACTACGTTGACCAGAGAGACGGGATGCACAAGCCGTGGATCGATAGGGTGGTAGGTGGGCTTAGGGACATCTTCGTATTTCCATGTGCCAATGCCATTTCTATGGCTTGTAAATTCATACAATGGTCCCTTAAGCCTTCACATGAAGTTTCATGGCAAGACGACTCGTTTTCTATTTTTCAAGATTTTCAAAACATTTTTGTGGTTCGGGATTTTTTAAAATTTTTTCAGAAGGATTTTTGGCCCCAAACATGGTAGACATGATCCTTGTATTTTTTTTGGCATGAAAAAAAAATTCAGCTAAAAACTCGAAGTGTACAAGATTTTGTGGCCATTTGAATAAAGTGTCCCCATTTCAGACACTTTCATGGCGACTGGCCGCAAACCTGTAAAATCTCAAATGATCTTTAAGGGGGTGTGAGTTCTTGAGGTTTGATGAGGGATAGGTGGCCAATATAAGGGCCAAGTACCGACACCCATCGCACATCATGTGCGCACACCCCCTAGCCCCCCATCGTCGGAACCCCAATGCCGCCGATCAGGTTCTCCGATGATGGAGCCCCAGGGAAGAAAAATACGGAACCAGCACATGCCCGAGCCCAGCATGTGCTGCCGTAACCCTGGGTCCGATCTGATCTTAGACTGGGAATGAACTCCGTATGCTTAGACTGGGAATGAACTCCGTATGCCTAAGTCAACCCACAAAATGAGCGTGCGAGCGCTCAGTCGGCCAGAGGGGCGGGATGCGCAAGCTGGGGATCGGCCAAGTCCCCCTTTGCGTGCTGCCGATCCTGGTACCGCAACCCTCTGCTGGTCGGATCTTAGACCAGGAATGAACTCCGTATGGCTAAGCCAACCGACGAAACGAGCGGGCAGGTGGGCGGGTACTACGTCGGCTAGAGAAACGGGATGCGCAAGCCGTGGATCGATAGCGTGGTAGGTGGGTTCAGGCACATCTTCAAGTTTTTGCGTGCCAATGCCATTTTTATGGCTTGTAAATTCATACAATGGTCCCTTAAGCCTTCACGTGAAGTTTCATGGCAAGACGACTTGTTTTCTATTTTTCATGATTTTTGAAACTTTTTGCGGTTCGGGATTTTTTAAAATATTTTCGGAAGGAGTTTTGGCCCCAAACATGGTAGACGTGATCCTTGTATTTTTTTTTGCATGCACAAAAAAATTCAGCTAAAAACTCGAAGTGTACAAGATTTTGTGACGTTTTGAAAAAAGTGTCCCCATTTCAGACACTTTAATGGCTACTGGTAGCAAACCTGTAAAATCTCAAATGCTCTTTAAAGGGGTGTGAGTTCTCGAGGTTTGATGGGGGATAAGGGGCCAACATAAGGGCTAAGTACCAGCACCCATCATACATCATGTGCGCACACCCCCTACCCCCCCTGATCATCGGAACCCCAATTCCGCCGGTCAGGTTCTCCGGTGATGCTCCGATGATGGTGCCCCGACGAAGAGAAAGGTAGCACCAGCACATGCCCGAGCCCAGCATGTGCTACCGTAACTCTCAATCCGGTCCGATCTTAGACTAGGAATGAACTCCGTATGCCTAAGTGAACCCACAAAATGAGCTTACCGGCGCTCAGTCGGCCAGAGGGGCAGGATGCGCAAGCCAGGGATCGACTGAGTCCCCCTCTGCGTGCTGGCGATCCTGTTGCTGCAACCCTCAGTTCAGTCTGATCTGAGATTGGGAATGAACTCCGTATGCCTGAGCCAACCGACAAAACAAGCGGGCGGGCGGGTAGGCGGGCAGTACGCCGGCCAGAGAGACGGGATGCGCAAGCCGTTGATCGATAGGGTGGTAGGTGGGTTTAGGTACATCTTCATATTTCTGCATGCCAATGCCATTTTTATGGCTTGTAAATTCATACAATGGTCCCTTAAGCCTTCACCTGAAGTTTCATGGCAAGATGACTCGTTTTCTATTTTTCACGATTTTTAAAACTTTTTACGGTTCAGGATTTTTTAAAATTTTTTCGGAAGGAGTTTTGGCCCCAAACTTGGTAGACGTGATCCTTGTTTTTTTTTTTGGCATGCACAAAAAAATTCAGCTAAAAACTCGAAGTTTACAAGCTTTTGTGACCATTTGAAAAAAGTGTCCCCATTTTAGACACTTTAATGGCTACTGACAGCAAAACTATAAAATCTCAAATGCTCTTTGAGGGGGTGTGAGTTCTCAAGGTTTGATGAGGGATAGGGGGCCAATATAAGGGCCAAGTACCAGCACCCATCACACATCATGTGCGCACACCCCCCGGCCCCCTTGATCACCGGAACCCCAAAGCCGTCGGTCAGGTTCTCTAGTGATGCTCCAACGACGGTGCCCCGACGAAGGAAATTGGGGCACCAGCACATGCCCGAGCCTAGCATGTGCTGCCGCAACCCTCGGTCGGGTCCGATCTTAGATTGGGAATGAACTCCATGTGCCTAAGCCAACCGACGAAACGAGTGGGCGGACGGGTGGGCAGGCACTACGACGGCCAGAGAGACGGGATGCACAAGCCGTGGATCGATAGGGTGGTAGGTGGGTTTAGGCACTTCTTCATATTTCTACATGCCAATGCCATTTTTATGGCTTGTAAATTCATACAATGGTCCCTTAAGCCTTAACGTGAAGTTTCACGGCAAGACGACTCGTTTTCTATTTTTCATGATTTTCAAAACTTTTTACGGTTCAAGGTTTTTTAAAATTTTTTCGGAAGGAGTTTTGGCCCCAAACTTGGTAGACGTGATCCTTGTATTTTTGTTGGCATGCACAAAAACAATCAGCTAAAAACTCGAAGTGTACAAGATTTTGTGACCATTTGAAAAAAGTGTCCCCATTTCAGACACCTTAATGGTTAATGGCAGCAAACCTGTAAAATCTCAAATGCTCTTTAAGGGGGTGTGAGTTCTCGAGGTTTGATGAGGGATAGGGGGCCAATATAAGGGCCAAGTACCAGCACCCATTGTACATCATGTGCGCACACCCCCCGGCCCCCCCATTGCCGGAACCCCAATGCTGCCGGTTAGGTTCTCCGACGATGGTACAACGACGAAGAAAAATGCAGTTCGAGCACATGCCCGAGCCCAGCATATGCTGCCGCAACCCTTGGCCCGGTCCGATCTTAGACTGGGAATGAACTCTGTATGCGTAAGTCAACCCACAAAACGAGCGTGCGGGTGCTCAGTCGGCCAGAGGGGCGGGATGCGTGAGCCGAGGATCGGTCGGGTCCCCCTCTGCGTGCTGCCAATCCTACTGCCGCAACCTTCAGTCTAGTCTAATCTTAGACTAGGAATGAACTTCGTATGGCCACGCCAACCGATGAAACGAGCGTGAGGGCAGGAGGGCGGGCACTACGCTGGCCATAGAGACAGGATGCGCGATTCGTGGATTGATAGGGTGATAGGTGGGTTTAGGCTCATCTTCATATTTCTCTGTGCCAATGCCATTTTTATGGCTTGTAAATTCATACAATGTTCCCTCAAGCCTTCACGTGAAGTTTCATGGCAAGACGACTCGTTTTCTATTTTTCACGATTTTTGAAACTTTTTATTGTTCGGGATTTTTTAAAATTTTTCCAGAAGGAGTTTTGGCAACAAACTTGGTTGACGTGATCCTTGTATTTTTGTTGCCATGCGCAAAAAATTTCAGCTAAAAACTCGAAGTGTACAAGATTTTGTGACCATTTGAAAAAAGTGTCCCAATTTCGAACACTTTAATGGCTACTGGCAGCAAACCTGTAAAATCTCAAATGCTCTTTGAGGGGGTGTGAGTTCTCAAGGTTTGATGTGAGATAGGGGGCCAATATAAGGGCCAAGTACCAGCTCCCATCACACATCATGTGCGCACACGCCCTGGCCCATCGATCGCCGGAACCCCAATGCCGTCGGTCAGGTTCTCCGACGATGCTCCGGCGATGGTGCCCCGACGAAGAGAAATGCGGCACCAACACATGGTCGAGCCCAGCATGTGCTGTCGCAACCTTTGATCCAGCCTGATCTTAGACTGGGAAAGAGCTCCGCATGCTTAGACTGGGAATGAACTCCGTATGCCTAAGTCAACCCACAAAACGAGCGTGTGGGCGCTCAGCCGGCCAGAGGGGCAGGATGCGTAAGCCGGGGATCGATCGGGCTCGCCTCTACGTGCTGCCGATCCTGCTACCATAACCTTTGGTCCGATCCGATCTTAGACTGGGAATGAACTCCATATGCCTAAGCCAACCGATAAAACAAGCGGGCGGGCACTACGTCGACCAGAGAGACGGGATGCGCAAGCCGTGGATCGATAGGGTGGTAGGTGGGTTTAGGCACATCTTCATATTTCTGCGTGCCAAAGCTATTTTTATGGCTTGTAAATTAATACAATGGTCCCTTAAGCCTTCACGTGAAGTTTCATGGCAAGACGACTCGTTTTTATTTTTGACGATTTTTAAAACTTTTTACAGTTTGGGATTTTTTAAAATTTTTTCGGAAGGAGTTGTGGCCCCGAATTTGGCAGACGTGATCCTTGTATTTTTGTTGGCATGCACAAAACAATTCAGTTAAAAACTCAAAGTGTACAAGATTTTGTGACCATTTGAAAAAAGTGTCCCCATTTCAAACACTTTAATGGCTACTGGCAGCAAACCTATAAAATCTCAAATGCTCTTTAAGGGTGTGTGAGTTCTTGAGGTTTGATGAGGGATACGGGGCCAATATAGGGGCCAAGCACCAGCACCCATCACACATCATGTGCGCACACCCTTCCTGGCCCCCCCGATCACCGAAACCCCAATGCCACCGGTTAGGTACTCCGACGTTGCTTCGGCGATGGTGCCCCGACGAAGAAAAATGCGGCACCAACACATGCTCGAGCCCAGCATGTGCTGTCGCAACCCTCGGCCTGGTCTGATCTTAGACTAGGAATGAACTCCGTATGCTTAGATCGAGAATGAACTCCGTATGCCTAACTCAATTCACGAAACGAGCGTGCCGACACTAAGCTGGCCAGAGGGGTGAGATGCGCAAGTCGGGGATCATTCGGGTCCCCCTCTGTGTGCTGCCGATCCTACTACCGCAACCCTCGGTCCCGCTGATGTTAGACTGGGAATGAACTCTGTATGCCTAAGCCGACTGACGAAACGAGCAAGTGGGCGGGCGGGCGGGCACTACACCGACCAGAGAGACGGGATGCGCAAGTAGTGGATCGATAGAGTGGTAGGTGGGTTTGGGCACATCTTCATATTTCTACGTGCCAATGCCATTTTTATGGCTTGTAAATTCATACAATCGTCCCTTAAGCCTTCACGTGAAGTTTCCTAGCAAGACGACTCATTTTCTATTTTTCACAATTTTTGAAACTTTTGGTGGTTTGCGATTTTTTAAAATTTTTTCGGAAGGAGTTTTGGCTGCAAACTTGGTAGATGTGATCCTTGTATTTTTGTTGGCATGCACAAAACAATTCAGCTAAAAACTTGAAGTGTACAAGATTTTGTGACCATTTGAAAAAAGTGTCTCCATTTTAGACACTTTAATGGCTATTGGCAGCAAACCTATAAAATCTCAAATGCTCTTTAAGGGGGTGTGAGTTCTCGAGGTTTGATGAGGGATAGGGGGACAATATAAGGGCCAAGTACCAGCACCCATCGAAAATCATGTGTGCACACCCCCCCGGTCAAGTTCTCCGGTGGTGCTCAGACGATGGTGCCCCGACGAAGAAAAATGCGGCACCAGCACATGCCCGAGCCCAGCATGTGCTGTCGCAACCCTCGGTCTGGTCCGATCTTAGATTGGGAATGAACTTCGTATGCTTAGACTAGGAATGAACTCCGTATGCCTAAGTCAACACAATAAACGAGCGTGCGGGTGCTCAACCGGCCAGAGGGGCGGGATGCACAAGCTTGGGATCGGTTGGGTCCCCCTCTACGTGCTCTCGCAACCCTCAGTCTGGTCTGATCTTAGACTGGTAATGAACTTCGTATACCTAAACCAACCGACAAAATAAGCAGGCGGGCGACCACTACGTCGGCCAGAGACACGGGATGCGCATGCCGTGGATCGATAGGGTGGTAGGTGGGTTTAGGCACATCTTCATATTTCTGCTGTCAATGCCATTTTTATGGCTTGTAAATTCATACAATGGTCCCTTAAGCCTTCATGTGAAGTTTCAGGGCAAGACGACTCGTTTTCCATTTTTGACAATTTTTAAAACTTTTTATTGTTCGGGATTTTTTAAAATATTTTCGGATGGAGTTTTGGCCCCAAACTTGGTAGACGTGATCCTTGTATTTTTGTTGGCATGCACAAAAAAATTCAGCTAAAAACTCGAAGTGTACAACATTTTGTGACCATTTGAAAAAAATGTCCCAATTTCAGACACTTTAATGGCTACTGGCAGCAAACCTGTAAAATCTGAAATGCTCTTTAAGGGGGTGTTAGTTCTCGAGGTTTGATGAGGGATATGGGGCCAATATAAGGCCAAAGTACCAGCACCCATCGCACATCATGTGCGCACACCCCCCGACCCCCCCGATCGTCGGAACCCCAATGCCGCCGGTCAGGTTCTCCGGTGATGCCCTGACGATGGTGCCCTGACAAAGAAAAATGCGGCACCAGCACATGCTCGAGCCAAGCATGTGCTGCTGCAACCCTCGGTCCAATTTGATCTTAGACTGGGAATGAACTCGATATGCTTAGACTAGGAATGAACTCTGTATGCCAAAGTCCACCCACAAAACGAGCGTGCGGGTGCTAGCCGACCAAAGGGGTGGGATGCGCAAGCCGAGGATCGGTCGGGTCCCACTCTGTATGCTGTCTATCCTGCTACAACAACCCTCGGTCCGGTCTAATCCTAGACTGGGAATGAACTCCATATGCCTAAGTCAACCGACAAAACGAGCAGGCGGGCAGGCAGGCGGGCACTACGTCGGCCATAGAGACGGGATGTGCAAGCCGTGGATCGATAAGATGGTAGGTGGGTTTAGGCACATCTTCATATTTTTGCATGCCAATGCCATTTTTATGGCTTGTAAATTCATACAATGGACCCTTAAGCCTTCACGTGAAGTTTCATGGCAAGATGACTCGTTTTCTATTTTTCATGATTTTTGAAACTTTTTACAGTTCAGGATTTTTTAAAATTTTTTCAAAAGGAGTTTTAGTCCCAAACTTGGTAGATGTGATCCTTGTATTTTTGTTGGTATGCATAAAAAAATTCAGCTAAAAACTTGAAGTGTACAAGATTTTGTGACCATTTGAAAAAAGTGTCCCGATTTCAAACACTTTAATAGCTACTGGCAGCAAACCTGTAAAATCTAAAATGCTCTTTAAGGGGGTGTTAGTTCTCAAGGTTTGATGAGGGATAGGGGGCCAATATAAGGGCAAAATACCAGCACCCATCGCACATCATGTGCGCACACCCCCCCGACCGCCCTAATCGTCGGAACCCCAATACTGCCGATCAGGTTCTCCGGCGATGGTGCCCCGTCAAAGAAAAGTACGGCACCAGCACATGCCCGAGCCCAGCATGTGCTGTCGTAACCCTCGGTCCGATCCAATTTTAGACTGGGAATGAACTCCGTATGCTTAGACTGGGAATGAACTCCGTATGCCTAAGTCAACCCACGAAACGAGCGTGCAGGAGCTCAGCCGGCCAGAGGGGTGGGATGCGCAAGCCGGGGGTCAGCCGGGTCCCCCTCTGCGTGCTGCCGATCCTGCTGTTGCAACCCTCGGTCTGGTCTGATCTTAGACTGGGAGTGAGATCCGTATGCCTTAGCCAACCAACGAAACGAACGGACGGACGGGCGGGTGGGCACTACGCCGGCCAGAAAGACGGGATGCCCAACCTGTGGATCGATAGGGTGGTACGTGGGTTTAGGCACATCTACATATTTCTGCATGCTAATGCCATTTTTATGGCATGTAAATTCATACAATGGTCCCTTAAGCCTTCATGTGAAGTTTCATGGCAACACGACTCGTTTTCTATTTTTCATGATTTTTGAAACTTTTTGCGGTTCAGGATTTTTTAAAATTTTTTCGGAAGGAGTTTTGGCCCCGAACTTGGTAGACGTGATCCTTGCATTTTTGTTGGCATGCAAAAAAAAAATTCAGCTAAAAACTCGAAGTGTACAAGATTTTGTGACCATTTAAAAAAAGTGTCCCCATTTCAGAGACTTTAATGGCTACTGACAGCAAACCTGTAAAATCTCAAATGCTCTTTAAAGGGGTCTAAGTTCTCAAGGTTTGATGAGGGATAGGGGGCCAACATAATGGCCAAGTACCAGCACCCATCGCACATCATGTGCGCACACCCCCAGCCCCTCTGATCGCCGGAACCCCAATGCCGCCGGTCAGGTTCTCCGACGATGCCCTAGCGATGGTGCCCCGACGAAGAAAAATGCGGCACCAGCACATGCTCGAGCCTGGCATATGCTGTCACAACCCTCGATCTGGTCCGATCTTCGACTGGAAATGAACTCCGTACGCTTAGACTTCGAATGAACTCTGTATGCCTAAGTCAACCCACGAAACGATCGTGCGGGCGCTCAGCCAGCCAGAGGGTTGGGATGCGCAAGCCGGGGATCGGCCGGGTCCCCCTCTACGTGCTACCGATCCTGCTGCCACAACTCTCGATCCAGTCCAACCTTAGACTGGGAATGAACTCCGTATGCCTAAGCCAACCGACGAAACGAGCGGGCGGGCGGGGGGGCGGGCACTATGCCGGCCAAAGAGACGGGATGCGCAAGCCGTGGATCGATAGGGTGGTAGGTGGGTTTACGCATATCTTCATATTTCTGCATGCCAATGCCATTTTTATGGCTTGTAAATTCATACAATGGTCCCTTAAGCCTTCACGTGAAGTTTCATGGCAAGACGACTCGTTTTCTATTTTTCATGATTTTCAAAACTTTTTACGGTTCGAGATTATTTAAAATTTTTTCGGAAGGCATTTTGGCCCCAAACTTGGTAGACGTGATCCTTGTATTTTTGTTGGCATGCACAAAAAAATTCAGCTAAAAACTCAAGGTGTACAAGATTTTGTGACCATTTGAAAAAAGTGTCCCAATTTCAGACACTTTATTGGCTACTGGCAGCAAACCTATAAAATCTGAAATGCTCTTTAAGGGTGTGTTAGTTCTTGAGGTTTGATGAGGGATAGGGGGCCAATATAAGGGCAAAGTACCAGCACCCATCGCACATCATGTGAGCACACCCCCGACCCCCCGATCATCGGAACCCCAATGCCGCCGGTCAGGTCTCCGGTGATGCCCTGACGATGGTGCCCCGACGAAGAAAAATGTGGCACCAGCACATGCCCGAGCCAAGCATGTGCTGCTGCAACTGTCGGTCTGGTTTGATCTTAGACTAGGAATGAACTCGGTATGCTTAGACTAGGAATGAACTCCGTATGCCCAAGTCAACCCACGAAACGAGCGTGCGAGTGCTCAGCCGACCAGAGGGGCAGGATGTGCAAGTCGAGGATCAGTCGGGTCCCACTCTGCGTGCTGTCGATCCTGCTCCTGCAACCCTCGGTCTGGTCTGATCTTAGACTGGGAATGAACTCCATATGCCTAAGCCAACCGACAAAACGAGCAGGCGGGCGGGAAGGCGGGCAGTACGTCGACCATAGAGACGGGATGCGCAAGCCGTGGATCGATAGGGTGGTAGGTGGGTTTAGGCACATCTTCATATTTTTGCATGCCAATGCCATTTTTATGGCTTGTAAATTCATACAATGGACCCTTAAGCCTTCACGTGAAGTTTCATGGCAAGATGACTCGTTTTCTATTTTTCATGATTTTTGAAACTTTTTACGGTTCAAGATTTTTTAAAACTTTTTTGAAAGGAATTTTAGTCCCAAACTTGGTAGACATGATCCTTGTATTTTTTTTGGCATGCATAAAAAGATTCAGCTAAAAACTCGAAGTTTACAAGATTTTGTGACCATTTGAAAATAGTGTCCCCATTTCAGACACTTTAATGGCTACTGGCAGCGAACCTGTAAAATCTCAAATGCTCTTTAAGGGGGTTGAGTTCTCGAGGTTTGATGAGGGATAGGGGGCCAATATAAGGGCCAAGTACCAGAACCCATCTCACATCATGTGTGCACACCCCCCGGCCCCCCCGATCGTCGGAACCCCAATGTCACCGGTCAGGTTCTCCGGCGATGCTCCGGCGATGGTGCTCTGGCGAAGAAAACCGTGGCACCAGCCCATACCTGAGCCCAACATGTGCTGTCGTAATCCTCGGTCTGGTCCGATCTTTGACTAGGAATGAACTCCATATGCTTAAACTGGGAATGAACTCTGTATGCCTAAGTCAACCAACGAAACGAGCGTACGGGCGCTCAATCGACCAGAAGGGTGAGATGCGCAAGTCGGGGATCGATCGGGTCCCCCTCTACATGCTACCGATCTTGCTGTCGCATCCTTCGATCCTGTCCAATCTTAAACTGGGAATGAACTCCGTATGCATAAGCCAATCAACGAAATGAGCGGGCAGGCGGGCGAGCAGGCACTAAGTTGTCCAGAAAGACGGGATGCGCAAGCCGTGGATCGATAGGGTGGTAGGTGGGTTTAGGCACATCTTGATATTTCTGCATGCCAATGCCATTTTTATGGCTTGTAAATTCATACAATGGTCCCTTAACCCTTCACGTGAAGTTTCATGGCAAGACAACTGGTTTTATATTTTTCATGATTTTTGAAACTTTTTGCAGTTCGGGAATTTTTTAAATTTTTTCGGAAGGAGTTTTGGCTACAAACTTTTTAGATGTGATCCTTGTATTTTTGTTGGTATGCACAAAAAAATTCAGCTGAAAACTTGAAGTGTACAAGATTTTGTGACCATTTGAAAAAGGTGTCCCCATTTCAGACACTTTAATGGCTACTGGCAGCAAACCTGTAAAATCTCAAATGCTAATTAAGGGGGTGTGAGTTCTTGAGGTTTGATGAGGGATAGGGGGCCAATATAAGGGCCAAGTACCAGCACCCATCGCACATCATGTGCGCACACCCCCCCAGCCCCCCCGATCGTCGGAACCCCAATGCCGCCAGTCAGGCTCTCCGGTGATGGTGCCCGGACGAAGAAAAATATGGAACCAGCACATGCCCGAGCCCAGCATGTGCTGCCCCAACCCTCGGCCCGGTTCGATCTTAGACTGGGAATGAACTCCGCATGCCTAAGCCAACCGACGAAATGAACGGGCGGGCGGTCAAGCAGGCACTACGCCGGTCGGAGAGACGGGATGCGCAAGCCATGGATCGATAGGGTTGTAGGTGGGTTTAGGAACATCTTCATATTTCTGCATGCCGATGCCATTTTTATGGCTTGTAAAATCATACAATGGTCCCTTAAGCCTTCACGTGAATTTTAATGGCGAGACGACTCGTTTTCTATTTTTCATGATTTTTGAAACTTTTTGCGGTTCAGGATTTTTTAAAATTTTTTCAGAAGGAGTTTTGGCCCCGAACTTGGTAGACATGATCCTTTTATTTTTCTTGGCATGCATAAAAAAAGTCAACTGAAAACTCGAAGTGTACAAGATTTTTTGACCATTTGAAAAAGGTGTCCCCATTTCAGACACTTGAATGGCTACTGGCAGCAAACCTGTAAAATCTCAAATGCTCTTTAAGGGGGTGTGAGTTCTCGAGGTTTAATGAGGGATAGGGGGCCAATATAAGGGCCAAGTACCACCACCCATCGCACACCATGTGCGCACACCCCCCGGCCCCCTGATCGTCGGAACCCCAATGCTGCCAGTCAGGTTCTCCAATGATGCTCCGACGATGGTGCCCCGACAAAGAAAAATGCGGCACTAGCACATGCCTGAGCTTAGCATGTGCTGTCGCAACCCTTGGTCTGATTCGATCTTAGACTGGGAATGAACTCCGTATGCTTAGACTAGGAGTGAACTCTGTATGCCTAAGTCAACCCACAAAACGAGCGTGCGGGCGCTCAACCAGCCAGAGGGGCGGGATTCGCAAGTCGAGGATCGATCGGGTCCCCCTCTGCGTGCTGCCAATCCTACTGTCGCAACCCTCGATCCAATCCGATCTTCGACTAGGAATGAACTCCGTATGCCTAAGCCAACTGAGGAAACGAGTGGGCGGGTGGACGGGCGGGCACTACGTCGGCCAGAGAAACAAGATGTGCAAGCCGTGAATCGATAGGGTGGTAGGTGGGTTTAGGCACATCTTCATATTTCTGCATGCCAATGCCATTTTTATGGCTTGTAAATTCATACAATGGTCCCTTAAGCCTTCACGTGAAGTTTCATGGAAAGATGACTCATTTTCTATTTTTCACGATTTTGGAAACTTTTTGAGTTCAGGATGTTTTTAAATTTTTTCGGAAGGAGTTTTGGCCCCAAACTTTTTAGACATGATCCTTGTATTTTTGTTGGCATACATAAAAAGATTCAGCTAAAAACTCGAAGTGTACAAGATTTTGTGACCATTTGAAAATAGTGTCCCCATTTCAGACACTTTAATGGCTACTAGCAGCAAACCTGTAAAATCTCAAAAGCTCTTTAAGGGGGTATGAGTTCTTGAGATTTTGATGAGGGATAGGGGGCCAATATAAGGGCCAAGTACTAGCACCCATCGCACATCATGTGCGCACACCCCCCGGCCCCCCGATAGTCGGAACCTTAATGCCCCCGATCAGGTTCTCTGATGAAGCTCCGACGATGGTGCCCTGACAAAGAGAAATGCGACACCAGCACATGCCCGAGCCCATAATGTGCTACCTTAACCCTCAATCCGATTCGATCTTAGACTGGGAATGAACTCCGTATGCCTAAGTCAACCCATGAAACAAGCGTGCGGGCGCTCATCCGGCCAGAGGGACGGGATGCATAAGCCGGGGATCGATCCGATGGTAGGTGTGTTTAGGCACATCTTCATATTTCTGCGTGTCAATGCCATTTTTATGGCTTGTAAATTCCTACAATGGTCCCTTAAGCCTTCACATGAAGTTTCATGGCAAGACGACCTGTTTTCTATTTTTCACGATTTTGGAAACTTTTTACGGTTTAGGATTTTTTAAAATTTTTTCGGAAGGAGTTTTGGCCCCGAACATGGTAGACGTGATCCTTGTATTTTTTTTGGCATGCGCAAAAAAAATCAGCTAAAAACTCGAAGTGTACAAGATTTTGTGACCATTTGAAAAAGTGTCCCCATTTCAGACACTTTAATGGCTGCTGGCAGCAAACCTGTAAAATCTCAAATGCTCTTTAAGGGGGTGTGAGTTCTCAAGGTTTGATGAGGGATAGGAGGCCAATATAAGGGCCAAGTACTAGCACCCATCGCACATCATGTGCGAACACCCCACCGGCCCCCCCGATCGCCGGAACCCTAATGCCGTCGGTTAGGTTCTTCGGTGATGCTACAGCGATGGTGCCCCGACGAAGAAAAATGCGGCACCAGCACATGCCCGAGCCTAGCATGTGCTGTCGCAACCCTCGGTCTGGTCCGATCTTAGACTGGGAATGAACTCCGTATGCTTAGACTGGGAATGAACTCTGTATGCCTAAGTCAAACCACGAAACGAGTGTACGGGTGCTCAACCGACCAGAGGGGCACGATTCGTAAGTCGAGGATCGGTCGGGTCCCCCTCTGTGTGCTGCCAATCCTACTACTGCAACCCTCGATCTGGTCTGATCTTAACTAGGAATGAACTCCGTATGCCTAAGCCAACCGATGAAACAAGTGGGTGGGCGGGTAGGCGGGCACTCCGCCGGCCAGAGAGACGGGAAGCGCAAGCCGTGGATCGATAGGGTGGTAGGTGGGTTTAGGCGCACCTTCATATTTCTGCATGCCAATGCCATTTTTATGGCTTGTAAATTCATACAATGGTCCCTTAAGCCTTCACGTGAAGTTTCATGGCAAGATGACTCGTTTTCTATTTTTCATGATTTTCGAAACTTTTTACGATTTGGGATTTTGTAAAATTTTTTCGGAAGGATTTTTGGCCCCAAACTTGGTAGATGTGATCCTTGTATTTTTTTTGGCATGCACAAAAAAATTCAGCCAAAAACTTGAAGTGTACAAGATTTTGTGACCATTTGAAAAAAGTGTCTCCATTTTAGACACTTTAACGGCTACTGGTAGCAAACCTGTAAAATCTCAAATGCTCTTTAAGGGGGTGTGAGTTCTCAAGGCTTGATGAGGGATAGGGGGCCAATACAAGGGCCAAGTACCAGCACCCACCTCACATTATGTGCGCACACCCCCCCGGCCCGCCCGATCGTCGGAACCCCAATGCCGTCGGTCAGGTTCTCCGGCGATGCTCCGACGATGGTGCCCCGGTGAAGAAAAATGTGGCACCAGCATATGCCCGAGCCCAATATGTGCTGCCGCAACCCTCGGTTCTGTCTGATCTTAGACTTGGAATGAACTCTGTATGCTTAGACTGGGAATGAACTCCGTATGCCAAAGTCAACCCACAAAACGAGCGCGGGGGCACTCAGCCGGCCAGAGGGGTGGGATGCGCAAGCAGCGGATCGATCGGGTCCCACTCAATGTGCTGTCGATCCTGCTATCGCAACCCTTGGTCTGATCAGATCTTAGACTGGGAATGAACTCCGTCTGCCTAAGCCAACCGATGAAACGAGCGGGCGGGCGGGCACTACGTCGGCCAGAGAGACGGGATGCGCAAGCCGTGGATAGATAGGGTGGTAGGTGGGTTTAGGCACATCTTCATATTTCTATGTGCCAATGCCATTTTTATGGCTTGTAAATTCATACAGTGGTCCCTTAAGCCTTCACATGAAGTTTCATGGCAAGACGACTCGTTTTCTATTTTTCACGATTTTTAAAACTTTTTACAGTTTGAGATTCTTTAAAATTTTTTCGGAAGGAGTTTTAGACCCAAACTTGGTAGACATGGTCCTTGTATTTTTATTGGCATGCACAAAAAAAATCAGCTAAAAACTCGAAGTGTACAAGATTTTGTGACCATTTGAAAAAAGTGTCCCATTTTAGATACTTTAATAGCTATTGGCAGCAAACCTGTAAAATCTCGAATGCTCTTCAAGGGGATGTCAGTTCTCGAGGTTTGATAATGGATAAGGTGCCAATATAAGGGCCAAGTACCAGCGCCCATCGCACATCATGTGCGCACACCCGCCCCGGCGCCCCACCAATTACGCCAGTCAGGTTCTCCGACGATGCTCCAATGATGGTGCCCTGGCGAAGAAAAATGCAGCACCAGCACATGCCCGAGCCTAGCATGTGTTGTCGCCAGCCTCGGTCCGGTCCGATCTTAGACTGGGAATGAACTCCGTATGCTTAGACTGGGAATGAACTCCGTATGCCTAAGTCAACCCATGAAACAAGCGTGCGGGCGCTCAACCGGCCAGAGGGGCGGGATGCGCAAGCCGTGGATCGATAGGTTGGTAGGTGGGTTTAGGCACATCTTCATATTTCTATGTGCCAATGCCATTTTTATGGCTTGTAAATTCATACAGTGGTCCCTTAAGCCTTCACGTGAAGTTTCATGGAAAGACGACTCGTTTTCTATTTTTTACGATTTTCAAAACTTTTTACGGTTCGAGATTTTTTAAAATTTTTTAGGAAGGAGTTTTGGCCCCAAACTTGGTAGATGTGATCCTTGTATTTTTTTGGGCATGCGCAAAAAAATTCAGCTAAAAAATCAAAGTGTACAAGATTTTGTGACCATTTGAAAAAAGTGTCCCCATTTCAGACACTTTAATGGCTATTGGCAGCAAACCTGTAAAATCTCAAATGGTCTTTAAGGGGGTATGAGTTCTCAAGGTTTGATGAGGGATAGGGGGCCAATATAACGGCCAATACCAGCACCCATCGCACATCATGTGTGCACACCCCCCCGGCCCCCCCGATCGTCAGAACCCCAATGCCGCCGGTGAGGTTTTCCGATGATGCTCCGGTGATGGTGCCCCGGCGAAGAAAAATGTGGCACCAGCACATGCCTTAGCATAGGATATGCTGCCGCAACCCTCGATCCGGTCCGATCTTAGATTGGGAATGAACTTTGTATCCTTAGACAGGGAATGAACTCCGTATGCCTAAGTCAACCCACGAAACGAGCGTGCGGGCGCTCAGCCGGCCAGAGGGGCGGGATGCGCAAGCCGGGGATCGGCCGGGTCCCCCTTTACGTGTTGCTGATCTTGCTACCGCAACCCTCGGTCCAGTCTGATCTTAGACTGGGAATGAACTCTGTACGCCTAAGCCAACCAACGAAGCGAGCGGGCGGGCAGGCACTATGCCGGCCAGAGAGACGAGATGCGCAAGCCATGGATCGATAGGGTGGTAGGTGGGTTTAGGTACATCTTCATATTTCTGCGTGCCAATGCCATTTTTATGGCTTGTAAATTCATACAATGGTCCCTTAAGCCTTCACGTGAAGTTTCATGGCAAGACGACTCATTTTGTATTTTTCACGATTTTTGAACCTTTTTGGGGTTCGGGATTTTTTAAAATTTTTTCAGACGGAGTTTTGGCCTCAAACTTGGAAGAAGTGATCCTTCTATTTTTGTTGGCATGCACAAAAAAATGCAAGTAAAAACTTGAAGTGTAAAAGATTTTGTGACCATTTGAAAAAAGTGTCCCCATTTTAGACATTTTAATGGCTACTGGCAGCAAACCTGTAAAATCTCAAATGCTCTTTAAGGGGGTGTGAGTTCTCAAGGTTTGATGACAAATAGGGGGCTAATATAAGGGCCAAGTACCAGCACCCATCACACATCATGTGCGCACACCCCCCGGCCCCCCCGATCGCCAGAACCCCAATGCCGTCGGTCAGGTTCTTTGTTGATGCTCCGACGATGGTGCCCCGACGAAGCAAAATGCGGCACCAGCACATGCCCGAGCCCAGTATGTGCTGCCGCAACCCTCGGTCCAGTCTGATCTTAGACTGGGAATGAACTCTGTATGTTTAGACTGGGAATGAACTGCGTATGCCTAAGTAAAACCACAAAACGAGCGTGCGGGTGCTCAGCCGGCTAGAGGGGCAGAATGCGTAAGTCGGGGATCGATCGGTCCCCCTCTGCATGCTACCGATCCTACTACCACAACCCTCGGTCTGGTCTGATCTTAGACTGGGAATGAACTCCGTATGCCTATGCCAACCGATGAAACGAGCGGGCGGGTGAGCGGACGGGCACTACGTCGACCAGAGAGACGAGATGCGCAAGCCGTGGATCGATAGGGTGGTAGGTGGGTTTAGGCACATCTTCATATTTCTACGTGCCAATGCCATTTTTATGGCTTCTAAATTCATACAATGGTCCCTTAAAACTTCACGTGAAGTTTCATGGCAAGACGACTCGTTTTCTGTTTTTTCATGATTTTTGAAACTTTTTGCGGTTCGAGATTTTTTAAAATTTTTTTGGAAGGATTTTTGGCCCCAAACATGCTAGACATGATCCTTGTATTTTTTTTGGCATGCATAAAAAAATTCAGCTAAAAACTCAAAGTGTACAAGATTTTGTGACCATTTGAAAAAAATTGTCCACATTTCAGACACTTTAATGGCTACTGGCAGCAAACCTGTAAAATCTCAAATGCTCTTTAAGGGGGTGTGAGTTCTCGAGGTTTGATGAGGGATAGGGGGCCAATATAAGGGCCAAGTACCAGCACCCATCTCACATCATGTGCGCACACCCCCTGGCCCCCCCGATCGTCGGAACCCCAATGCCGTCGGTCAGGTTCTCCGATGATGCTTTGATGATGGTGCCCCGACGAAGAATAATGCGACACCAGCACATGCCCGAGCCCAGCATGTGCTGCTGCAACCCTCGGTGTGGTTCGATCTTAGACTGGGAATGAACCCCATATGCTTAGACTGGGAATGAACTCCGTATGCCTAAGTCAACCCACGAAACGAGCATGCGGGCGCTCAGCCGGCCAGAGGGGCGGGATGTGCAAGCCGAGGATCGGTCGGGTCCCCCTCTACGTGCTACCAATCCTACTACTGCAACCCTCGGTCTGGTCTGATCTTAGACTGGGAATGAACTCCGTATGCCTATGCCAACCGATGAAACGAGCGGGCAGGCGGGCACTACGTCGGCCAGAGAGACGGGATGCGTAAGCCGTGGGTCGATAGGGTGGAAGGTAGGTTTAGCCACATCTTTATATTTCTGCATGCCAATGCCATTTTTGTGGTTTGTAAATTCGTACAATGGTCCCTTAAGCCTTCACGTGAAGTTTCATAGCAAGACGACTCGTTTTCTATTTTTCATGATTTTTGAAACTTTTTACGGTTCGAGATTTTTTAAAATTTTTTCGGAAGGAGTTTTGACTCCAAACATGGTAGACGTGATCCTTGTATTTTTTTTGGCACGCACAAAAAAATTCAGGTAAAAACTCGAAGTGTTTAAGATTTTGTGACAATTTGAAAAAAGTGTCCCCATTTCAGACACTTTAATGGCTACTGGCAGCAAACCTATAAAATCTCAAATGCTCTTTAAGGGGGTGTGAGTTCTCGAGGTTTGATGACGGATAGGGGGCCAATATAAGGGCCAAGTACCAGCACCCATCGTACATCATGTGTGCACAGCCCCCTGACGCCCCCGATCGCTGGAACCCCAATGCCGTCGGTCAGGTTCTCCGGTGATGCTCCGGCGATGGTGCCCCAACAAAGAAAAATGTGTCACCAGCACATGCCCGAGCCTAGCATGTGCTGCCGTAACCCTCGGTCTGGTCCGATCTTAGACTGGGAATGAACTCCGTATGCCTAAGTCAACCATTGAAACGAGCGTGCGGGCGCTCAGCTGGCCAGAGGGGCGGGATGCCCAAGTCAAGGATCGGTCGAGTCCCCCTCTACGTATTGCTGATCCTACTGCTGTAACCCCCGGTCCGGTCTGATCTTAGATTGGGAATGAATTTTGTATGCCTAAGCCAATCGACGAAATGAGCGGGCGGGAGGGCAAGCACTACGTCGGCCAGAAAGACGGGATGCGCAAGTCGAGGATCGATAGGGTGGTAGGTGGGTTTAGGCACACCTTCATATTTCTACATGCCAATGCCATTTTTATGACTTGTAAATTCATACAATGGTCCCTTAAGCCTTCACGTGAAGTTTCATGGCAAGACGACTCGTTTTCTATTTTTTACGATTTTGGAAACTTTTTACGGTTCGGGATTTTTTTATATTTTTTTCTAAGGAGTTTTTGCCCCAAACTTGGTAGACGTGATCCTTGTATTTTTATCGGCATGCACAAAAAAATTTAGTTAAAAACTCAAAGTGTACAAGATTTTTGTGACTATTTGAAAAAAGTGCCCCCATTTTAAACACTTTAATGGCTACTGGCAGCAAACCTGTAAAATCTCAAATGCTCTTTACGGGGGTGTGAGTTCTCAAGGTTTGATGATGGATAGGGGGCCACTATAAGGGCCAAGTACCAGCACCCATCGCACATCATGTGCGCACACCCCCCGACCCCCCTGATCGTCGGAACCCCAATGCCGTCGTTCAGGTTCTCCGACGATGGTGCCTCGACGAAGAAAAATGTGGCACCAGCACATGCCCGAGCCCAGCATGTGCTGCCGGAACCCTGGGTCTGGTCTGGTCTCAGACTGGGAATGAACTCCGTATGCTTAGACTGGGAATGAACTTCGTATGCCTAATTCAACCCACGAAACGAGCATGCGGCGTTCAACCTGCCAAAGGGGTGGGATGTGCAAGCCGGGGATCGGTATGGTCCCCCTCTGCGTGCTATCGATCCTACTACCATAACCCTCAGTCAAGTCTGATCTTAGACTGGGAATGAACTCCGTATACCTAAGCCAACCAACAAAACGAACGGGCGGGTGGGCGGGCATTACGTCGGCCAGAGAGACGGGATGCGCAAGCCGTGGATCGATAGGGTGGTAGGTGGGTTTAGGCACATCTTCATATTTCAGCATGCCAGTGCCATTTTTATGGCTTGTAAATTCATACAATGCTCCATTAAGCCTTCAAGTGAAGTTTCATGGCAAGACGACTCGTTTTCTATTTTTCACGATTTTCAACACTTTTTGCGGTTTAGATTTTTTAAAATTTTTTCGAAAAGAGTTTTGGCCCCAAACTTGGTAGACGTGATCCTTGTATTTTTATTGGCACGGACAATAAAATTCAGCTAAAAACTCGAACGTACAAGATTTTGTGACCATTTGAAAAAAATGTCCCCATTTCAGACACTTTAATGGCTACTGGTAGCAAACCTATAAAATCTCAAATGCTCTTTAAGGCGGTGTGAGTTCTTGAGGTTTGACGAGGGATAGGGGGCCAATATAAGGGCCAAGTACCAGCACGCATCGCACATCATGTGTGCACACCCCCCCGGCCCCCCCGATCACTGAAACCCCAATGCCGTCGGTCAGGTTGTCCGACGATGCTCCGGTGATGGTGCCCCGGTGAAGAAAAATGTCGCACAAGCACATGCCCGAGCCCAGCATGTGCTGCCGTAACCCTCGGTCTGGTTTGATCTTAGACTAGGAATGAACTCCGTATGCTTAGACTGGGAATGAACTCCGTATGCCTAAGTTCAACCCATGAAACGAGCGTGCAGGCGCTCAGCCGACCAGAGGGGCGGGATACGCAAGTCGGGGATCGGCCGGGTCCCCCTCTGTGTGTTGCCAATCTTGCTGTTGCAACCCTTGGTCCGGTCTAATCTTAGACTGGGAAAGAACTTCGTATGCCTAAGCCAACCGACGAAACGAGCGGACGGGCGAGCACTACACCGGCCAGAGAGACGGGATGCGCAAGCTGTGGATCAATTGGGTGGTAGGTGGGTTTAGGCACATCTTCATATTTCTACGTGCCAATGCCATTTTTATGGCTTGTAAATTCATACAATGGTCCCCTAAGCCTTCACGTGAAGTTTCCTGGCAAGACGACTCGTTTTCTATTTTTCACGATTTTTGAAACTTTTTGTGGTTTGGGATTTTTTAAAATTTTTTCGGAAGGAGTTTTGGCCCCAAACTTGGTACATGTAATCCTTGTATTTCTGTTGGCATCCACAAAAAAATTCAGCTAAACACTCAAAGTGTACAAGATTTTTTGACCATTTGAAAAAAGTGTCCCCATTTCAGATACTTTAATGGCTACTGGTAGCAAACCTGTAAAATTTCAAATGCTCTTTAAGTGGGTGTGAGTTCTCGAGGTTTGATGAGTGATAGAGGGCCAATATAAGAGCCAAGTACCAGCACCCATCGCACATCATGTGCGCACACCCCCCGGTCCCCCCGATTGTCGAAACCCCAATGTCGTCAGTCAGGTTCTCCGGCGATTCTTCAGCGATGGTGCCCCGACGAAGAAAAATGCGACACCAGCACATACCCAAGCCCAGAATGTGCTGCCGTAACCCTCTGTCCGATCCAATTTTAGGCTGGGAATGAACTCCGTATGCTTAGACTGGGAATGAACTCCGTATGCCTAAGTCAACCCACGAAACGAGTGTGCGGACGCTCAGCCGACCAGAGGGGCGGGATGCGTAAGCCGGGGATCTAAAGGGTCCACCTCTACGTGCTACCGATCTTGCTACCGTAACCCTCTATCTGGTCTGATCTTAGAATGGGAATGAATTCCATATGCCTAAGCCAACCGACGAAACGAGCAAGTGGGCGGGCGGGCGAGCAGTACGCCGTCTAGAGAGACGGGATGCGCAAGCCGTGGATTGATAGGGTGGTAGGTTGGTTTAGGCACATCTTCATATTTCTGCGTGCCAATACCATTTTCATGGCTTGTAAATTCATACAATGGTCCTTTAAACCTTCACGTGAAGTTTCATGGCGAGACGAGTCGTTTTCTATTTTTCATGATTTTTGAAACTTTTTACTGTTTGGGATTTTTTTAAATTTTTTCAGAATGAGTTTTGGCCCCAAACTTGGTAGACGTGATCCTTGCATTTTTGTTGGCATGCACAAAAAAATTCAGCTAAAAACTCGAAGTGCACAAGATTTTAGACTGGGAATGAACTCCGTATGCTTAGACTGGGAATGAACTCCGTATGCCTAAGTCAACCCACGAAACGAGCGTGCGGGCACTTAGCCTGCCAAAGGGGCGGCATGCGCAAGCCGGGGATCAACCGGGTCCCCCTCTACGTGCTACCAATCCTGCTATCGCAACCCTCGATCAGGTCCAATCTTAGACTAGGAATGAACTCCGTATGCCTAAGCCAACCGACGAAACGAACGGGCGGACGGGCGGCCAGGCACTACGTCGGCCAAAGAGATGGGATACGCAAGCCGTGGATCGATAGGGTGGTAGGTGGGTTTAGGCACATCTTCATATTTTTGTGTCCCAATGCCATTTTTTCGGAATGAGTTTTGGCCCCAAACTTGGTAGACGTGATTCTTGCATTTTTGTTGGCATGCACAAAAAAATTCAGCTAAAAACTCGAAGTGCACAAGATTTTGTGACCATTTGAAAAAAATGTCTCCATTTTAGACACTTTAATGGCTACTGGCAGCAAACCTGTAAAATCTCAAATGCTCTTTAAGGGGGTGTGAGTTCTCGAGGTTTGATGAGGGATAGGGGGCTAATATAAGGGCCAAGTACCAGCACCCATCGCACATCATGTGCGCACACCCCCCGGCCCCCTCGATCACCGGAACCCCAATATCGCCAGTCAGGTTCTCCGACGATGCTCCGGCGATGGTGCCCCGATGAAGAAAAATACGGCACCGACACATGTCGAGCCCAGCATCTACTGCCGCAACCCTCGGTTCGATTTGATCTCAGACTGGAAATGAACTCCATATGCCTAAGTCAACCTATGAAACGAGCGTGCGGGCGCTCAGCTGGCCAGAGAGGCAGGATCGCAAGCCGGGGATCGATCGGGTGCCCTTCTATGTGCTGTCGATCCTGCTACCGTAACCCTTGGTCTGGTCTGGTCTTAGATTGGGAATGAACTCCGTATGCCTAAGCCAATCGACGAAACGAACGGACGGGCGGGCGGGCGGGCACTACACCGGCTAGAGAGGCAGGATGCGCAAGCCGTAGATCGATATGGTGGTAGGTGGGTTTAGGCACAGCTTCATATTTCTGCGTGCCAATGAAATTTTTTTTGCTTGTAAATTCATAAAATGGTCCCTTAAGCCTTCACGTGAAGTTTCATGGCAAGACGACTCGTTTTCTGCTCTTCATGATTTTCAAATCTTTTTACGGTTTGGGATTTTTTAAAATTTTTTTGGAAGGAGTTTTGGCCCCAAACTTGGTAGACGTGATCCTTGGAAGGAATTTTTATTTTTGTTGGCATGCAAAAAAAAATTCAGCTAAAAACTCAAAGTGTACAAGATTTTGTGACCATTTGAAAAAATTGTTCCCATTTCAGACACTTTAATGGCTACTAGCAGCGAACTTGTAAAATCTCAAATGCTTTTTAAGGGGGTGTGAGTTCTCAAGGTTTGATGAGGGATAGGGGGCCAATATAAGGGCCAAGCACCAGCACCCATCGCACATAATGTGCACACACCCCCCCGACCCCCTCGATCATCGGAACCCCAATGTCGTCGGTTAGGTTCTCCGATGATGCTCCGGTGATGGTGCCCCGACGAAGAAAAATGCAGCAGCAACACATGCCCAAGCCCAGCATGTGCTGTCGCATCCCTCAGTCCAGTCCGATCTTAGACTGGGAATGAACTCCGTATGCTTAGACTGGGAGTGAACTCCGTATGCCTAAGTCAACCCACGAAACGAGCGTGCGGGCGCTCAGCCGGCCAGAGGGGCGGGATGCGCAAGTCGGGGATCGATCGGGTCCCCCTCTACGTGCTGTCGATCCTGCTGCCACAACCCTTGGTCTGGTCTGATCTTAGACTAGGAGTGAACTTCGTATGCCTAAGCCAACCGACGAAACGAACGGACGGGCATGCATTACACCGGCCAGAGAGACGGGATGCGCAAGCCGTGGATCGATAGGGTGGTAGGTGGGTTTAGGCACATCTTCATATTTCTGCATGTCAATTCCATTTTTATGGCTTCTAAATTCATACAATGCTCTCTTAAGCCTTCACGTGAAGTTTCATGGCAAGACGACTCATTTTCTATTTTTCATGATTTTTCAAACTTTTTGCGGTTCAAGATTTTTTTAAATTTTTTCAGAAGGTTTTTTTGCCCCAAACTTGGTAGACGTGATCCTTGTATTTTTGTTGGCATGCACCAAAAAATTCAGATAAAAACTCAAAGTGTACAAGATTTTGTGACCATTTTAAAAAGTGTCCCCATTTCAGACACTTTAATGGCTACTGGCAGCAAACTTGTAAAATCTGAAATGCTCTTTAAGGGGGTGTGAGTTCTCGAGGTTTGATAAGGGATAGGGGCCCAATATAAGGGCCAAGTACCAGCACCCATCGCACATCATGTGCGTACACCCCCCGATCGTCGGAACCCCAATGCAACCGGTCAGGTTCTCCAACGATGCTCCGGTGATGGTGCCCCGACAGAGAAAAATGCGGCACCAGCACATGCTCGAGCCTAGCATGTGCTGCTGCAACCCTTGGTCTGATCGATCTTAGACTGGGAATGAACTCCTTGGTAGACATGATCCTTGTATTTTTTTTGGCATGCACCAAAAAATTCAGCTAGAAACTCGAAGTGTACAAGATTTTGTGACCATTTGAAAAAAAATGTCCCCATTTCAGACACTTTAATGGCTACTGGCAGCAAGCCTGTAAAATCTCAAATGCTCTTTAAGGGGGTGTGAGTTCTAGAGGTTTGATGAGGGATAGGGGGCCAATATAAGGGCCATGTACCAGCACCCATCGCACATCATGTGCGCATAACCCCCTGGCTCCCCCGATCGTCGGAACCCCAATGCCGCCGGTCAGGTTCTCCGGTGATGTTCCAGGGATGGTGCCCCGACGAAGAAAAATACGACACCAGCACATGCCCGAGTCCAGCATGTGCTACCGCAACCCTCGGTCCGATCGGATCTTAGGCTGGGAATAAACTCTGTATGCTTAGACTGGGAATGAACTCCGTATGCCTAAGTCAACCTTAAATTCATACAATGGTCCCTTAAAACTTCACGTGAAGTTTCATGGCAAGACGACTCGTTTTCTGTTTTTTCATAATTTTCAAAACTTTTTGCGGTTTGGGATTTTTTAAAATTTTTTCGGAAGGAGTTTTGGACCCCAAACTTGGTAGACGTGATCCTTGTATTTTTTTTGGTATGCCCAAAAAAATTCAGCTAAAAACTCGAAGTGTACAAGATTTTGTGACCATTTGAAAAAAGCATCCCTATTTCAAACACTTTAATGGCTACTGGCAGCAAACCTGTAAAATCTCAAATACTCTTTAAGGGGGTGTGATTTCTCAACGTTTGATGAGGGATAGGGGGCCAATATAAGGGCCAAGTACCAGCACCCATTGCACATCATGTGCGCACACCCCCCGGCCCCCCCGATCATTGGAACCCCAATACTGTCGGTCAGGTTCTCCGATGATTCTCCGACAATGGTGCCCTGGCGAACAAAAATGTGGCACCAGCACATGCCTGAGCCCAGCATGTGATGCCGCAACCCTTGGTCTGGTTCGATCTTAGACTGGGAATGAACTCCGTATGCTTAAATTGGGAATGAACTCCGTATGCCTAAGTCAACCCACGAAACGAACGTGCGGGCGCTCAGCCGGCCAGAGGGGCAGGTTGCGTAAGCCGGGGATCGGCTGGGTCCCCCTCTGTGTGCTGCCACAACCCTCGTTTCAGTCCGATCTTAGACAAGGAATGAACTCCGCATGCCCAAGCCAACCAACGAAACGATCGGGCGGGCGGGCACTACGCCGGCCAGAGAGACGGGATGCGCAAACCGTGGATCGATATGGTGGTAGGCGGGTCTAGGCACATCTTCATATTTCTGCATGCCAATGCTATTTTTATGGTTGTAAATTCATACAATGGTCCCTTAAGCCTCCACGTGAAGTTTCATGGCAAGATGACTCGTTTTCTATTTTTCATGATTTTTGAAACTTTTTACGGTTCGGGATTTTTTAAAATTTTTTCGGAAGGATTTTTGGCCCCAAACTTGGTAGACATGATCCTTGTATTGTTTTTTGGCATGCACAAAAAAATTCATCTAAAAACTCGAAGTGTACAAGATTTTGTGACCATTTGAAAAAAGTGTCTCCATTTTAGACACTTTATTGGCTACTGGCAGCAAACCTGTAAAATCTCAAATGCCCTTTAAGGGGGTGTGAGTTCTCGAGGTTTGATGAGGGATAGGGGGCCAATATAAGGGCCAAATACCAGAACCCATCGCACATCATGTGCGCACAACCCCTCGGCCCCCCCGATCGTCGAAAGCCCAATGTCGCCGGTCAGATTCTCCGACGATGCTCCGACGATGGTGCCCCGGTGAAGAAAAATGCGGCACCAGCACATGCCCAAGCCCAGCATGTGCTGCTGCAACCCTTGATCCGGTCCGATCTTAGACTGGGAATGAACTCCGTATGCTTAGACTGGGAATTAACTCCGTATGCCTAAGTCAACCCACGAAACGAGCATCCGGGCGCTCAGCCGACCAGAGGGGCGAGATGCGCAAGCTGGGGATCGGTCGGGTCCCCCTCTGCGTGCTGCCAATCCTACTACCACAGCCCTCAATCCAGTCTGATCTTAGACTGAGAATGAACTCCGTATGCCTAAGCCAACCGAAGAAACGAGTGGGCGGGCACTACGTCGGCCAGAGAGACGGGATGTGCAAGTCGTGGATCGATAGGGTGGAAGGTGGGTTTAGGTACATCTTCATATTTCTGCATGCCAATGCCATTTTTATGGCTTGTATATTCATACAATGGTCCCTTAAGCCTTCACGTGAAGTTTCATGGCAAGGTGACTCATTTTCTATTTTTCACGATTTTTGAAACTTTTTACGGTTCGGGATTTTTTAAAATTTTTTTGGAAGGTGTTTTGGCCCAAAACTTGGTAGAAGTGATCCTTGTATTTTTGTTCACATGCACAATAAAATTCAGCTAAAAACTCGAAGTGTACAAGATTTTGTGACCATTTGAAAAAAGTGTCCCCATTTTAGACACTTTAATGGCTACTGGCAGCAAACCTGTAAAATCTCAATTGCTCTTTAAGGGGGTGTGAGTTCTTGAGGTTTGATGAGGAATAGGGGGCCAATATAAGGGCCAAGTACCAGCACCCATCGCACATCATGTGCGCACACCCCCCGCCCCCCCGATCATCGGAACCCCAATGTCGCCGGTCAGGTTCTCCGACGATGGGGCCCCGATGAAGAAAAATACAGCATCAGCACATGCCCGAGCCCAGTATGTGTTGTTGTAACCCTCGATCTGGTCTGATCTTAGACTGGGAATGAACTCTGTATGCTTACACTGGCAATGAACTCTGTATGCCTAAGTCAACCCATAAAATGAGCGTACGGGTGCTCAACTGGCCAGAGGGGCGGGATGCGCAAGCTGGGGATCGGTCGGGTCCTCCTCTACGTGCTGCCAATCCTGCTACTGCATCCCTCAATCTGGTCTGATCTTAGACTGGGAATGAACTCCATATGCCTAAGCCAACCGACGAAACGAGCGGGTGGGCACTACACCGGCCAGAGAGACGGGATGTGCAAGCCGTGGATCGATAGGGTGGAAGGTGGGTTTAGGCACATCTTCATATTTCTACATGCCAATGCCATTTTTATGGCTTGTAAATTCATACAATGGTCCCTTAAGCCTTCACGTGAAGTTTCATGGCAAGGCGACTCATTTTTTATTTTTTACGATTTTTGAAACTTTTTGCGGTTTGGGATTTTTTAAAATTTTTTTGGAAGGTGTTTTGGCCCAAAACTTGGTAGACGTGATCCTTGTATTTTTGTTGGCATGCACAAAAAAATTCAGCTAAAAGCTCAAAGTGTACAAGATTTTGTGATCATTTGGAAAAAGTGTCCCCATTTCGAACACTTTATTGGCTATTGGCGGCAAACCTGTAAAATCTTAATTGGTCTTTAAGGGGGTGTGAGTTCTCGAGGTTTGATGAGGGATAGGGGGCCAATATAAGGGCCAAGTACCAGCACGCATTGCATATCATATGCGCACACCCCCCGGCCCCCCCGATCACCGGAACCCCAATGTCACCGGTCAAGTTCTCCCTCCGACGATGGTGCCCCGACGAAGAAAAATATAGCACCAGCACATGCCCGAGCCCAGCATGTGCTGCTGCAACCCTCGGTCTGGTCTGATCTTAGACTGGGAATGAACTCCGTATGTTTAGACTAGGAATGAACTGGAAGTGTACAAGATTTTGTGACCATTTGAAAAAAGTGTCCCCATTTCAGACACTTTAATGGCTACTGGTAGCAAACCTGTAAAATCTCAAATGCTCTTTAAGCGAGTGTGAGTTTTCAAGGTTTGATGAGGGATAGGGGGCCAATATAAGGGCCAAGTACCAGAACCCATCGCACATCATGTGCGCACACCCCTAGGCCCCCCGATCGCCGGAACCCCAATACCGTCGGTCATGTTCTCCAGTGATGTTCCGACGATGGTGCCCCGACGAAGAAAAATGTCACACCAGCACATGCCCGAGCCCAAGATGTGCTACCGCAAGCCTCGATCCAGTCTGATCTTAGACTGGGAATGAACTTCGTATACTTAGACTGGGAATGAACTCTGTATGCCTAAGTTAACCCACGAAACAAGCGTGCAGGCACTCAGCCGGCCAGAGGGGCGGGATGCGCAAGTCAGGGATCGACCGGGTTCCCCTCTGCGTGCTACCGATCCTGCTGCCGCAACCCTCCTTCTGGTCTGATCTTAGAGTGGGAATGAACTTCGTATGCCTAAGCCAACCGACGAAACTAGCTGGCGGGTGGGCGGGTAGGCCGGCGGGCACTACATCGGCTAGAGAGACGGGATGCGCAAGGCGTGGATCGATAGGGTGGTAGGTGGGTTTAGGTGCATCTTCATATTTCTGGGTGCCAATGCCATTTTTATGGCTTGTAAATTCATACAATGTTCCCTTAAGCCTTCACGTGAAGTTTCATGGCGAGATGACTCATTTTTTATTTTGCATGATTTTTGAAACTTTTTGCGGTTCGGGATTTTTTAAAATTTTTTCTGGAGGATTTTTGGCCCCAAATTTGGTAGACGTGATCCTTGAATTTTTTTTGGGATGCACAAAAAAATTCATGTAAAAACTCGAAGTGTCATAACGTCTAGATCCGGGGATCTATCGCTAGACACTGACTTAAAGGAGTCGCCACCAATCTTTTTTATCTAGGTGCGATTGGCCACCTAAAGAATCTGTCCTTTCAGGGGACACCTAAGTTTAAGGGTCCCTAAAAGAAACGGTTGAGGTCTGCTAACCAGAACAGAGTTCGAGAGTTCGGTTACGTGTGAGGAAGGTTATAGCACCCTCACAATGCCCATCAAAAGATGGTACCAGCTTAAATTTGTGTTATCCAAAAGCCTTAAAATTTTATCAAGTAATTAATTATTGGAAATTTTCTCAATTGACTCTAATACTTTTAGCAAAAAATTGAGAAAATTATCTCACCTCAAGAGTATGCAAGAAAAACTACTGTTTCACTTGCAGAGGCTCCATCGTCGGATTAGTTAAAGAAAAATCAAAATCAAAATCAAAATAAAAAGGAAGGAAAGAATGATTGTTTTTTTTGTGTAGGGAAAATTGATACTTTCAACTTTTCCCAAAAATATTTTTTTGAAATTTATTCTTAAGGAAAATTGATACTTTCAACTTTTCCCCAAAAATGTTTTTTTTTTAAATTTATTTTTAAGGAAAATTGATACTTTCAACTTTTCCCCAAAAATGTTTTTTTGAAAATTTAGTTTTAAGGAAAATTGATACTTTCAACCTTTCCCTAAAAATTTTTTTTTTTGGAAATTTTGATTTTTATTTAAAGAAAATAGAATAATAAAATTAGAAAAACAAAGAAAAGTAAAACAAAAATAAAAATAAAATTAAGATAAAAAGAATATTAAATAAACATAATGTAATAAATAAAAAAAACAAATAAACAAATAAATGAAAATAAAAAAAAATTCAAAAAAAAAAACTTGGAGCGGCTCGGATCGCGGCTCGGCTCGGCTCAAGGAAGAAAGATGGCTCGGAGGGCGGCTTGGGAAGCTCGGCTCAGCTCGGCTCAGCTCAAAGGGGGATTGGCACGCGTGGGTCAAGAAGTAGGTCGACACTCGGGTCGGGTCGGGTCACAGCAAAACGCGCGGATCCTCTGGGTCACTTAAGGCCAAAACGACGTCGTTTTGAGAGGGTATAAAAGGCACTTCCCTCTGTTTTTCGACAGAACGCTCCTCCTCTCTCTCTCTCTTCTTCCTTTTTCCTCTCCCTTCTCTTTAAAAGGCTGAAGAACTTTGGTGAGATTTTCATCGGATTCTGGGTTTTTTCGTCGAAAGTTCGCCGGAAGTTCACCGGAAGATCATCGGTTTCTGGGATTCTTGCCGGAAACTGGGCTGGTCACCGAAAACTTCAAGGTTGGCCGGAATTTTCATCGAAAAATTCAAACTTCGTCGGAAAATTCACCGGAATCTGGAATTTTCCAGAAATTCCTAAAAAAGAAAATCGCCAAAAATTCTCAAAAAATTTCTTCTCACTCCCAAAACACTCCTAAAACACTCCTAAACGTTTTCTTAGCTCTCTATACGTCCCTACTCTCTCAATCAGTAGCTTTTGCTTACTGTTTTCTGTCTCTTCTTCATTCTGTTCCAGAGGTCCCTTTTATAGGGATTGATCAGGAGTTCCTGATCAATCCCAATTCATCCTTGGACGGATCAATCTTTGAATCCAACTGGACTCTTCTGATTGAATTCCCATTCACAGTGGGATTCTTCAACTTTCAATCCCAGCCCTCAAAAAAAAGAAAGAAAGAAAAAAATAATAATAATAATTGGATAAATAAAACAAATCAGATAAATGAATAGAATAAAATTAACAGATAATTAAAAAATAAAATAAAATAAATCCAAAAATATTCCCAAAAAAAAATTATAATATAATAATAAATATATAACTATATAAATATTAACAAAAATAAATAAATAAATAAAGATGTACATACATAATAATAATAATAATAATAAATAATAAAATACAAAAGAAGGAAAAAAATACAAGGTAAAAAATTGAATTGGGCTATACCCATTTGGGCTAGGCCCAATTGATCTGGGCCTGGACCCAATTGGGTGTTTACAGCTGCCCCTCTTTGCACATTTTCTGTGAAACAGAAATTACGCAAAGACGTAGACACCCAATCAAGACTCAGCTCAAAATTGTCATTTTTTTTTGTGTTTTTTTTTATTTTTTTTATGTTTTTTTTTTTTACCAAAGCTCCTCTAAACAGAGGCTCAACAACTTTGAGAAACATAAATTGCTCCTCTAAACAAAGGCACCACAACTTTGAAAATAAATTGCTTCTCTCAACAGAGGCACCACAACTTTGGAAAAGTTAATTGCTCCTCTAAACAGAGGCACCACGACTTTGGAAAGTAAATTGCTCCTCTAAATAGAGGCACCACCACTTTTGAAAAAGTAAATTGCTCCTCTAAACAGAGGCACCACGACTTTGAAAAGTAAATTGCTCCTCTAAACAGAGGCACCACGACTTTGGAAAGTAAATTGCTCCTTGACAATCATGTCCAAAGGAGTTGAAAGTTGTGTTTGAAGGAATTTCAGGGGATTATGCCCAAAGGTCTTATAAATCAACCTTGATACCAAAAGACATCCTATTTCAAGGATTAGGAACTTACCTGACAAGCTTTTTTTTTTTCAATTTTGCAAAATATCTTCATATCTGCCTTCTCTATGTGGGATGTTGGAACACCCTTGCTTCTTGAATTTATACACTTTACTTTCTTGAAAGTAGTGTATGCTATGCAAATGCATATGAATTTCAATGCATGCTATACAAATGTTGGCCAATTAATTCCTATTCAATGTATGGTACTCAAGTTTCTTAAGCTCTTTTTCCTTTCTTGGGTGTCAAGCCCTTTGATTCTTCAAAGATCCAACTGCACTGCTCTTTTAAGATCGAACCAGTGTAGCTCTTACTTGTTTCTTCCACTCATAATCTTTCTGTAAAAAAAAAAAAATCTCTTCCCAGATTTAATGTCCTAATCAGGAACTGAACATCTCGATTCTGCCTTTATCACTCTTGATTTATTCAATGTAATGTAAAACTCTTTTTATGTTGTTATTCTTTCATCAATCATTATTTCAAACTCAAAAAGTGAGAATGCATTTGCACATTTCTTTCATGGTGGGGTATTGAGAAGAAAAGAATATGAATGGTTGGGAAACAGTTATCAGGAAAAGGCATAAAAAATGAGATAAAGTGTTTTTTATTAGCAAAATATTGGCAAACTAAGGCCAAGAAAGAATTACAAGGATAGGTATGGGGACAAAGCCTAAAATGAACAATCAGATAATCATGATAACACATCTCAAAGTCTTTTCTGAAGACCCAACCCTATGATGTATTTAACAACTTGGAACTGTTCTGAATTTGCTAGCCTCCATATCAGTCGACTTTCAAATTCGATGTTGTATTCTCCTTATCTAAGCCGCCTTTTTAGGTTTTTAACTTAGACAAACCCCCCTATGACTCAAACCGCCCTTTTAGGGTTTTTACCTTGAGTCCTTTTTTTTCACTTTTTCTTTTCATTTTTTTTATTTTTCTATTTTTTCATTTTTTCATTTTTCAAGCATAGTACTTCTTCACAGCATCAGAATTTATAGGATGGGATAAATCATTTCCATCCATCTCAGTTAGTATCAGTGCTCCACCTGAAAAAGCCCGTTTCACCACATACGGCCCTTCCCAATTCGAAGTCCATTTTTCTCTACTATCGTGCTGGATTGGAAGAATTCTTTTCAAGACCAACTCTCCTTCCCGAAAACAATGGGGTCGAATCTTCTTATCATGAGCCCTCATCATTCTCCTTTGATATAGCTGACCATGGCACAGTGCAGTCAATCTCTTCTCTTCTATGAAATTTAACTGCTCATAACGTTCCCGAATCCATTCAGCTTCTTTCAACTCGACTTCTTTTAAGACTCTCAAAGAAGGGATCTCTACTTCCACTGGTAGTACAGCTTCCATCCCATAAACCAAAGAAAACGGGGTTGCCCCAGTAGAGGTGCGAACTGAAGTTCGATATGCATGCAATGCAAATGGCAACTTCTCATGCCAATCTTTGTAAGTCTCGATCATTTTCTCCAAAATCCTCTTTATGTTCTTATTGGCCGCCTCAACTGCCCCATTCATTTTCGGATGGTATGGTGTCGAGCTATGATGCTTGATCTTGTATTGAGCACATATTTCTTGCATCATCTTACTATTTAGATTCTTGGCATTGTCTGAAATGATTCTCTCCGAAAGTCCATATCTACAGATGATCTCTTTTTTTATGAACTTGCAAACCACGGAGCGTGTCACATTTGCATACGATGCTGCCTCTACCTATTTTATGAAGTAATCTATCATCACAAAAATGAATCTGTGCCTGTTAGAAGCCTTTGGGGAGATCGGACCAATGACATCCATGCCCCACATTGAGAATGGCCATGGTGGTGCCATAACATGTAAAGCAGACGACGGAGCATGAATCTTATCAGCATATATCTGGCATTTATGACATTTACGAGCATAATCAATGCAATCATTCTCCATTGTCAACCAGTAATATCCCACTCTCATGATCTGTCTTGCCATCATATGTCTACTAGTATGTGCCCCACATATTCCATCATGCACCTCTTTAATGATTTTCTTCGCTTCAGTCTCATTTACACACCTCAATAATACTTGATCCTTGCTTTTTTTGTATAGGACATCCCCATCCAAGAAAAAGCTCATAGCCAATCTTCGGATGACCCTTTTATCATTTTCTGTTGCTTGAACTGGATATTGCTGATCCTTGACATACTATAAGATGTCATAATACCATGGTTTCCCATCTTCTTCCCCCTCTACATTAGAACAATATGCTGGTTTATCCTTAACATCTAACTTGATGGGCTGAATGTTGGTATTATCATTAATTTGAATCATTACAGCCAGAGTAGCCAATGCATCAGCAATCACATTCTCTTCTCGAGGTAGGTGATCAAACTGGACATCTTCAAATTACTTTGTCAGCTCTAGAATATACTTATGGTATGGAACGAGTTTTGAGTCTCTCGTCTCCCATTCTCTTTTCAATTGATATATGACTAGAGCTGAGTCTCTAAACACTTTCAGTACTTTCACTCTTCTATCCATAATAGCTTGTAGGCCTATGACACATGCCTCATACTCAGCGATGTTATTTGTGCAATTAAAATTTAACCTCACTGTTACAAGGTAGTATTGTTCTTCTGGAGAAATCAGAATTGCCCCAATTCCATGCCCCAAGGCATTAGCAGCTCCATCGAAGTACATTCTCTAACATTTTTCTACATACTCCCCTTCCTCCAGTTGGGAAATAGTCATTAAGTCTTCATCAAGGAATTCTAGCTTCATCGGCTCATACTCTTCAGTAGCACGATCTGTAAGAAATTTTGCTATAGCGCCTCTTTTTGTTGCTTTTTGGCTCACGTATATAATATCGTATTCCGAGAGCATTACTTGCCATCTAGCGATTCTCCCAAAAAAAGAAAGCTTTTCGAAGATATACTTAATGGGATCCAGTTTCGCTATGAGCCACGTAGTATGGTAGAGCATGTACTGTCTGAGTCTTTTGGCAGTCCACGCTAATGCACAACACATTTTCTCTAGTGAAGAATACTTGGATTCATATTCTGTGAACTTTTTACTCATATAGTAAATAGCTCTCTCCTTTTGACTAGCCTCGTCTTGCTGCCCTAGCACACATCCCATTGAATTTTCACATACAGTTAAGTATAGGATTAAAGGTTTTCCTGGAACAAGTGGCACTAATACTGGAGGGTTCGATAAATATTGCTTAATTTTATCAAACACCTCTTGACATTCTTCATTCCATTTCCCAGGATTATCTTTACAGAGAAGCTTAAAGATGGGATCACATTTGTAGGTAAGTTGAGAGATGAACCGAGAAATGTAGTTTAATCTCCCCAGAAAACCTCAAACTTCTTTTGGTGTGCTGAGAGGTGACAAATTCTGGATGGCCCGTATCTTATCGGGATTGACTTCGATTCCTCTTTCACTGACCACAAAGCCTAGCAGCTTCCCTGATTTTACCCCGAAGGTGCACTTGGCTGGGTTTAGTTTGAGTTGAAATTTTCTCAACCTTTCAAATAACTTTCTGAGGCTAGTAACATGATCTTCATCCTCACCAGACTTTGTAATCATATCGTCTACATACACCTCAATCTCTTTGTGCATCATGTCATGGAAGAGTGTTACCATGGCCCTTTGATATGTTGCCCCAGCGTTCTTTAACCCAAAAGGCATGACTTTGTAACAAAAGGTTCCCCACATGGTCATAAAAGTAGTCTTTTCCATATCATCTGTAGCCATTTTTATCTGATTATACCTCGAGAAACCATTTATAAAGGAGAAAATCGAATGCTTAGCCGTGTTGTCTACCAGTGTATCGATATGAGGCAAAGGAAAGTTATCCTTTGGGCTAGCCTTATTCAAGTCCCGATAGTCCACACATATTCGTACCTTTCCATCTTTCTTAGAAACTGGGACTATATTGGCTACCCATTCTGGATACTTAGCCACTTATAGAAAGCCTACATCAAATTGTTTCTTCACCTCTTCTTTAATCTTTAGCAGCATTTCAGGCTTCATCCGTCTCAGTTTCTGCTGAACTGGCTTACATTCTGGCTTTAGGGGCAATATGTGCTCCACTATCTCTGTGCTCAGCCCTAGCATATCCTAATAAGACTAAGTAAATATATCTATAAATTCTTGAAGTAGGTCTGCCAATCATTGTCTATCTTCACATGAAAGTGAAGTGCATGCTCTGACCTCTTTTTTATTTTGTTCATCTCCTAGATTCACTGAGTCCACTACCTCTTGATGAGGCTCAATCGACTTATTTTCTTGTTCAATCATCCTCATTAGGTCTGAAGGCATAACATATTCTTCATAATTCTCTTCATTGTTAAGTTCATCAGTATTAATTGAATTCTCAAAGCTAACCTCTTGATTGTTATCATGATTATCTTCATGTTCATTTAAAGACCTGAAATTGAATGAAATGGGATATGTTGGCAAGATGTGCTTAGAAAGATGGAAATAATGAAGACATAAGAAGCAATGAATGAAAATGCATCCTCTCTATTTTTTATTAAAAATAATGAATGATGAATGGCCCAAACAAAAAAGATCACCTCATAGCCTTGGGCAAAAGCTATTGAGATGTTACAATTACATTGTGTCAAAATCAAAAGTCAAAGGCATTTTGATGGCACTCCAATTGTTCAGCTCATAATCTGGTGGACAAAGGTGAACCCACTCCTCTTGATTAACCCTCACTTCATCTTCAACAGCATTAATGGCCAGCTGGGCAAAATCGTCTTCCACACTTTTCCTTGTATCTGGGTTCATGAATCCTCCAAGTCTGAAGGTTTCATACAAATGTGGAATAAACATCAGTCATGCTGTCTTTCTTGATGGCCTTCTTTTGACTTCCCACTCTGCCATCTCATAGCCTAGGCCTGCCCTGTCGCTATTGTCCACTATTGTTAGAGTTCTTTAATTCCCTATAAATTTTTGCCTAGCCCAAGTCCTAGACACCAGCCTTTATTGATGACTTGGCTCACCACTATCTTTGAAAAAGGCTAACTTTGAGATCCTTCACCTACAGTATTGACCAACTCAAAAGATCGATAGGAGCATTCCAATGCTTCTTCGGTAGCCTCTACGTATGGAGTGTTCAATGGTTGGGTCACTAGCATATCTTCTTCCCCAACTACCACTACTAATTGACCTTCCACATTGAACTTGATCTTCTAATGTAAAGTAGAGGGCACAGCTCCTGCCATGTGAATCCATAGTCTTCCTAACAAATAGCTATAGGACGGAGAGATGTTCATCACTTGAAATTTTACATTAAAGGTGCATGGCCCAATTTGTAAGGGCATCTCAATATCTCCCAGGACTTATTTTTTGGTCCTATCAAAGGCTCTACAATCATCTGACTATCCCTCATATGAGAATAATCAATGGGTAGCCTTGCCAAAGTTGACATAGGCATGACATTGATAGCAGAACCATTATCGATAAGGACCTTAGCTATGATATGGCTCTTGCACTTGACTGTGATATGCAGAGCCTTTGTGTTTCTTTTTCCCTCCAAAGGAATCTCATCATCACTGAATGAAATGTGATTTGGCATAACTAAATTTCCAGCCAAGTGGTTCACATATTCGATAGACACGTTATGTGCCACGTATGCCTGATTCAACACTTTCAGCAAGGCATTTCGGTGTGGCTCTGAGTTTAGCAATAGTGATAATAATGAGATTCGAGCTAGCATTTTATTCAACTGTTCCAAAACAAAATACTCGTTATGTTTTACCAGCTTCAGGAATTCACAAACCTCCCTTTCTAATACTGGCTTTAACTGATCTTTTTCAGGCTCTATCTTTGGATTATTTCACCTTTCTTCTTCTTTAGCCTTCTCTCTTCTAGCCTTCTCTAGCATTTCTGGGGTGTAACATCTCCCACTTCGAGTAATGCCTCCTACACCAGTAATATTGGAAGCATCGGCCTTGGAAACCTCTTTTTTCTGTCTCTGAACTACAGTGTTACAGCCATATCTCCAAGGTACAGCTTTATCATCTTTATATGGGAAAGAAGTTGGGACTTTAAAAGTTACTGGCCTGGGGAGGAGTTTGTCTATGACTGACTTTGGTTTGTTCCCACATTGAATCGTCACTGGTTTAGGAAACAACTTTTTAGGCCTATCAGTCATGTGCTCCTCAACATTCTTTAAGTCTTTTTTTCTTTATAGACCTCTATTTGATATGAATTCAAGAGTTTTTGCACCTCTTGGCGAAACTGCTCATAGGTTTCAATGGAATGGCCTATTGCCCCACTATGATACTTACAACTAGTACTAGCTATATATGTTCCATGATAGCTGTGTGGACTTACTAGTTGTATTATGTTTGCTTTTCGTAAAACATCGAATAGCTAACTGAGAGGTGTCTTAATATCAGTCACTTCTTTCTTCACATGGCACTCCTGTTCTTCACCTATAGCATTCACATTATGATTCGATAAAGGATTGCCACTAACATTTGACGTAGCCATCCCTCCAGTATCAAAGCAGATCATCCCATCCTTGATCAACCATTGCACTTTGTGTTTCAGGGTAGTGCGATTTTCGATAAAGTGACCAGCAATCCCATAATGGTAGTCACAGTGGGCAGTGGGATCATACCACTTAGGGTAAGGTGGCTTGAGGGGTTCCAATTTACTCGGAGCGATCAAGTGACTGTTGTAGAGCTCCTTATATAATTTTGTATAAGTCATTAGAATTGGGTCAAAAACAAGTTTCTCACGAGTGGTTCGTTGCTCCCGTGAGCCACCAATGGGGTTAGTTGGGCGATTTTGGGGTCTTAGGGTAGGTTGAATGTTAGAACTGTACATGGTATTTTGGGGTCTATTAGAGATTTGATATGTTTGGGGGTATGGTGGTTGTGTAAATGGTTGGTATGGGTGAAAGGAAGTATTATTTACAGCAGGGTGATATGACAGGTATTCTAGTGGGGGGTAGGGTGAATAACCTCTAAACTGCTGTCTATCAAAGCTCACAGCCTGAGCTTCAATTTCTTTCTTCTTCGAGACCCTTTTGCTAGATGCTTCATTTCCTTCTAGCTTGCCATTCTTGATGACGCTTTCAATGATTTCTCTCGAGATTACCATATCGACAAATTTTTTTGTTGCATTCCCTATCATCTTTTCATAATAGAGAGATTTTAAAGTGGTAACAAATAGCACTATAGTTTTTTTCTCGGTCAGAGGAGGCTGTACTTGAGAAGCAATATCCCTCTACCTCTGGGCATACTTTTTAAAGGACTCGTTTGACTTTTTCTCCAAATTCTGCAAAGACAAATGATCTGGGGCCAAATCGATGATATATCGATATTGACTGATAAAAGTCATGTGCCATATCGCTCCAAGAGTGAATGCGAGTCCTGTCCAGCTGAACATACCATCTGGCCGTAGAGCCAGTAAGACTGTCCTGGAAAACATGCATCAAGAGTTTTTCATCATGTGTATGAGCTATCATCTTCCTGTAATACATGTTGATGTGGGTTTTGGGGCATTTTGTACCATCATATTTTTTAAATTTTGGTACTTTGAACTTATGGGGGATAACCACATCAGGAACTAGGCAGAGCCCAGTAGCATCAACTGACCCATAAAAACTAAATCCTTCCACAGCCCTTAGCCTTTGCTCTAGCATGCTAATCTTGGAAGTTTCCTCAGCTTCCACTCTCATTTTTTCCTTCTCCTTTTCTTTTAAATCGTCTAGATCAGGAATTGGTTCTGCTGCCTTTTCAGTGAAGACAGGATTTATATAGCTATTATACTACCCTGGATTGAAAGCTGATGGCATTCCAGGATATGTTGGATATGCGAAGTGCTATGGCGGGACCTCTTGAGCAGAATGGGTTTGAGGTGGACCAAAATCTGAAGGGTATAGAGGGTCAACCACTTCTTGTAATGGGGGAATTTGCTGGCTTGTACTTTCTTCAACTCTTTTTCCTTTATTCATGTTATTGAGAGCCTCCAGAATCTTGCTTAGCTCACTTTCAATCTTCTCCTGTGCTTTTTCTATCTTTTCAAATCTAAGGGAATTTTCCTGCTCCATTTGCCTTGCTCTGGATCTTGTGTTGAATCGATGGGCAGGGTTTTCGCTAGATGGAGCTATCCTAGAATCTTGAGTACTATATCTCAGAATTAGTAAATTTGCATGATCATCACATGTTAAGTGTAATGAATGAGAATGCAATGAATGAAAAAATGCATGTATGCAAAGAACATTTGCCTTAAAACGATATTCAACTAAAAAAATTTCATTTATTCCAAAAAACTTTGATCTACATTGAGTTTATCATCTTAGAATTATAACCATAAAATTGTTTGATCTGTTTATACTGGGCCTTGGCTTCTTCTATGAAGTTTAAGAGACGCTGTCCATGTTCTCCTACTGGGGCCACCACTTGTCTTAATGCCTCTGCCTCTTCCACCATCTCTCTTGCCTTACGCACCCCTTTATGAAATTGGGTTGTTAAGTGCTCAATGTATTTCTGCCTTCCTAGGTTCTCTCTCTTACCACACCAGACTTGGTATGATAATTCTCTATGTTCTCTAACCAATGCAGCGATGTGGTCTCCTTGTTCTTCCAATCTTTGACTTAGCCCGTTCAAATAACTGTTTAGCATGTTAATCTCTGCCTGTGCTTCAGTACTTTCTTCTTCCAACTCGGCATACTCTTGTTTTAGTCTTGTATTTTCCTCAGTCAGCTCAGTAATGGTTATCTTTTTGGCTCTTTCTCTCATATATAGCCTCTTATGCTCCTGGTGTAACTTTGCTAGATCTTCAGTAGTTGTATCACGTTCTCTAGCAGTCTTGTGAACTTTAACTTCATAACTTTCAGCTCTACCTTTCCACTGGGCTTTCTTCTTGAAGTTCTTGAATCTCTTTCTTTAACTTGATCTTCTCAAACTCAAATTCTTTTGTTGCCAGTTCTAACTCTGATGGTATCTCTTCAAGTTTTTCTTTTGTTGGTGGTTGAGAGATTTCATAAGTGAATACCATTTCTTGTCTTCTCTTTGTTCTCCAAACCAAGTAACCTGGGGTGACTTTTTCAGTGAATGGTCCAGGACTCACTCTTTGGGGATTTTTCCATGCTTTGATCATCTCATTCATCCTCTGAAATGCTTTAGGCTCATTGTAAGAGAAATCTAACTGATGAAGCCCATAAGTCATAGGAATGAACTGTTCTCCCCCCAATTGCCTTCTCACTAGGAGTGGTGCATAATTCGTCACTCCCTATAAACCCAGAAGCAGAACCACTGTACTATCCCCACATTGGTATAACATAGGCTCATGATTCATCCATGGGGCCAACCATCTCACCCTGGTATTTTCTAATTTTTGTAAGAAAGTTATCCATTCTTGTTTAGGCTTCCGCTTTGACCATCCACTTTCACAGAATTCCTTGATTGGAAAACGATTACGATGTAAATCTTCGAGAAAGCACCATTTTCTTGTTCAAAATGGCTTTTCATCCACATGTACAATAACGGTATGCATCCTATGAAGTGCTTTCCATTTTGATGACAATAGCTCAAAGATCTGATAGTCTCTGCTAATATTACCGTTGAAGGATTACAGCCATTGATCACACTTTCGAAGAAATCAACCACCGCTATCTCAATATGTCCTAAAACCTTTGGAAAGATTACCAGTCCATATATAGCCAGGGCAAATATGTCTAACCCCCGTTCTTCATTGGCGTGTTGCATCAAAAACTCATGAAAGAACTTTCTAGGTAGGCAAACCTGTTCCTGTTTCTTCTTTGTATGAGAATCCACAACTTCCTTGTCTATCCCCATGAGTTGAGCCAGACTTTTATGAAATCCTGACTTATGTTTTTTGACATATATCTTGTCAGGAGTCTTTAGATGCAAACCCAATAAGACCGAATATTCTTCTATGGTGGGAGTCATATTAGCTTCATTAAAGATGAAACACCTATATGCAGGATCCCAGAATTGTGTTACAGCTCTAATTAGTTGATCATCAACAGCCACTGCTAGAAGGTGTGCTATATGCCCATGTTTCTGACAAAATTGCTCTTGTTTTGATGGACTCATCTTCTTCTAGATATCCACCAAATCTTCTAAATTATTCTGTTTGAGGAGGATAGGTGTTTCTTGAGACAGAGTAGACTCATACCCAATTGGCAAGCAATCTCCCATCTTCAGTTGAGTCTTTTCTGACTGGGCCCTTACTTCATTGGGTGTCCCACAAGGTGCTAATATTGATGAAGAATAGACTAAGCGTTCATTGGTGTCCATGAAAAAAATTTGTTGAAGACCATTTTTCAGGCAAATGTTCTTTATGCAACTTTATGATATGCACATGAACCAATGCAAAAGAAAAAAAGGTTAGTATACCCAGAAAAAGAATAAATGACTATGTAAATTTAAACATCACACAAAGTAAAAGGGATGAATCCTATGCTTTTGGTTAATTCTAAAAGGGAAAAGTGATGGCTCTATCTATAGGTTAGGCACTCTTAAAGTTCACTATATGCGATTTTAGGGTCAAAGTCTAAAGGTCCTCAAATTGTTCCTTACATCCTTGTCCATCACAGACTAGTAAGGCACCCTAATCCTCACCCATTACAGGCTACAAGCGAAAAAGGTTCAATTTGAGTGGGAGTACTTCGCTAGCCACTGCGGAGGCATTAGACCTCATGAAAGTAATAGGTACTTTACTCCCTCCTAAAGGGACGGAGCTCGGGTGTAGAGCTCATGTTATGCACATGCACATGAATGACATAATTAACAAAGTAAATAAACATGAATGAACAATAATACATATATACATAAAGGTTCAATTTTATTAGGCTTTTGGATAACACAAATTATTTGTTGGCCTGACTCTCGAAGTCCCCAGTAGAGTCGCCAAGCTATCATAACGTCTAGATCCGGGGATCTATTGCTAGACACTGACTTAAGGGAGTCGCCACCAATCTTTTTTATCTAGGTGCGATTGGCCACTTAAAGAATCTGTCCTTTCAGGGGACACCTAAGTTTAAAAGTCCCTAAAAGAATAGGTTCAGGTTTGCTAACTAGAACAGGGTTCGGGAGTTCGGTTACGTGTGAGAAAGGTTATAGCACCCTTACAATGCCCATCAAAAGATGGTACCAGCTTAAATTTGTGTTATCCAAAAGCCTTAAAATTTTACCAAGTAATTAATTATTGGAAATTTTCTCAATTGACTCTAATACTTTTAGCAAAAAATTGAGAAAATTCCCTCACCTCAAGAGTATGCAAGAAAAACTACTGTTTCACTTGCAGAGGCTCCATCGTCGGATTAGTTAAAGAAAAATCAAAATCAAAATCAAAATAGAAAGGAAGGAAAGAATGATTGTTTTTTTTTGTGTAGGGAAAATTGATACTTTCAACTTTTCCCAAAAATATTTTTTTGAAATTTATTCTTAAGGAAAACTGATACTTTCAACTTTTCCCCAAAAATATTTTTTGAAAATTTATTTTTAAGAAAAATTGATACTTTCAACTTTTCCCAAAAAATGTTTTTTTTGAAAATTTATTTTTAAGGAAAATTGATACTTTCAACTTTTCCCCAAAAATGTTTTTTCAAAAATTTAATTTTAAGGAAAATTGATACTTTCAACTTTTCCCTAAAAATATTTTTTTTTGGAAATTTTGATTTTTATTTAAAGAAAATAGAATAATAAAAATAGAAAAATAAAGAAAAGTAAAACAAAAATAAAAATAAAATTAAGATAAAAAGAATATTAAATAAACCTAATCTAATAAATAAAAAAAACAAATAAACAAATAAATGAAAATAAAAAAAATTCAAAAAAAAAACCTGAAGCGGCTCGGATCGCGGCTCGGCTCGGCTCAAAGAAGAGAGACGGCTCGGGGGGCGGCTTGGGAAGCTTGGCTCGGCTCGGCTCAGCTCGGAGGGGGACTGGCACGCGTGGGTTAGGAAGCGGGTCGACGCTCGGGTCGGGTCGGGTCACGGTAAAACGCGCGGATCCTCTAGGTCACTTAAGGCCAAAACGACGTCGTTTTGAGAGGGTATAAAAGGCACTTCCCTCTGTTTTTCGGTAGAACGCTCTTCCTCTTTCTCTCGCTTCTTCCTTTTCCCTCTCCTTTCTCTCTAAAAGGCTGAAGAACTTCGGTGAGATTTTCATCGAATTCTGGGTTTTTCGTCAGAATTTGGGTTTTTTTGCAGGAAGTTCACCGGAAGATCATCGGTTTCTGAAATTCTTGTCGAAAATTGGGCAGGTCACCGGAAACTTCAAGGTTGGCCGGAATTTTCACCGAAAAATTCAAACTTCGCTAGAAAATTCACCGGAATCTAGAATTTTCCAAAAATTCCCAAAAAAAAAAATCACCAAAAATTCTCAAAAAATTTCTTCTCACTCCCAGAGCAGTCCTAAACCTTTTCTTAGCTCTCTATACGTCCCTACTCTCTCAATCAGTAGCTTTTGCTTACTGTTTTCTGTCTCTTCTTCATTCTGTTCCAGAGGTCCCTTTTATAAGGATTGATCAGGAGTTCCTGATCAATCCCAATTCCTCCTTAGACGGGAATTCAATCTTTGAATCCAACTGGACTCTTTTGATTGAATTCCCATTCACAGTGGGATTCTTCAACTTTCAATCCCAGCCCTCAAAAAAAAGAAAGAAAGAAAATAATAATAATAATAATCGGATAAATAAAACAAATCAGATAAATGAATAGAATAAAATTAACAGATAATTAAAAAATAAAATAAAATAAATCCCAAAATATTTCCAAAAAAAAATTATAATATAATAATAAATATATAACTATATAAATAAGTTACATATAAATATTAACAGAAAAAAATAAATAAATAAAGATGTACATACATAATAATAATAATAAATAATAAAATACATAAAATACATAAGGTAAAAAATTGAATTGGGCTATACCCATTTGGGCCAGGCCCAATTGATCTGGGCTTGGACCCAATTGGGTGTCTATACGAAGTGTACAAGATTTTGTGACCATTTGAAAAAAGAGTCCCCATTTCAGACACTTTAATGGCTACTGGCAGCAAACCTGCAAAATCTCAAATGCTCTTTAAGGGGGTGTGAGTTCCCAAGGTTTGATGAGGGATAGGGGGCCAATATAAGGGCCAAGTACCAGAACCCATCGCACATCATGTGCGCACACCCCCCCCGGCCCGCCGATCGCCGAAACCCCAATGCCGTCGGTCAGGTTCTCCGGCGATGCTCCGACGATGGTGCCCCGGTGAAGAACTGGTTCGATCTTAGACTGGGAATGAAGTTCGTATGCCTAAGCCAACCGACGAAACGAGCAGGCGGGCGGGTGGGCGGGCACTATGCCGACCAAAGAGACGGGATGCCCGAGCCCAGCATGTGCTACAGTAACCCTTGGTCCGGTCTGATCTTAGACTGGGAATGAACTCTGTATGCCTAAGTCAACCCATGAAACGAGCGTACGGGCGCTCAGCCGGCCAGAGGGGCGAAATACGCAAGCTGGGGATCAGCCAGGTCCCCCTCTGCGTGTTGTCGATCCTGCTGCCGCAACCTTCGGTCCGATCTGATCTTAGACTGGGAATGAACTCTGTATGCCTAAGCCAACCGACGAAATGAGCGGGCGGACGGGCGAGCACTACGTGGGCCAGAGAGACGGGATGCGCAAGCCGTGAATCGATAGGGTGGTAGGTGGGTTTAGGCACATCTTCATATTTCTGTATGCCAATGCCATTTTTATGGCTTGTAAATTCATATAATGGTCCATTAAGCCTTGACGTGAAGTTTCAAGGCAAGATGACTCGTTTTCTATTTTTTACGATTTTAGAAACTTTTTGTGGTTCGGGATTTTTTCAAATTTTTTCAAAAGGAGTTTTGGCCCCAAACTTGGTAGACGTGATCCTTGTATTTTTTTTGGCATGCACAAAAAAATTCAGCTAAAAACTCAAAGTGTACAAGATTTGTGACCATTTGAAAAAAGTGTCCCCATTTCAGACACTTTAATGGCTACCGGCAGCAAACCTGTAAAATCTCAAATGCTCTTTAAGGGGGTGTGAGTTTTTGAGGTTTGATGAGGGATAGGGGGCCAATATAAGGGCCAAGTACCAGCACCCATCGTACATCATGTGCGCACACCCCCCGGCTCCCCCGATCGTCGGAACCCCGATGCTGTCGGTCAGGTTCTTCGACGATGCTCCAGTGATGGTGCCCCGATGAAGAAAAATGTGGCACCAACACATGCCCGAGCCCAGCATGTGCTGTCGCAACCCTCGGTCCGGTCTGATCTAAGACTAGGAACGAACTCCGCCTGCTTAAACTGGGAATGAACTCCGTATGCCTAAGTCAACCCATGAAATGAGTGTGCGGTCGCTCAGTCGGCTAGAGGGGCAGGATGCGCAAGCCGGGAATCGATCGGGTCCCCCTCTGTGTGCTGTTGATCCTGCTACCACCACCCTTGATCTGGTCTGACCTTAGACTGGGAATGAACTCTGTATGCCTAAGACAACTGACAAAACGAGCAGGCGGACGGGCAGGCGGGTGCTACGCCGGCCAGAGAGACGGGATGCGCAAGCCGTGGATCAATAGGGTGGTAGGTGGGTTTAGGCACATCTTCATATTTCTACGTGCCAATGCCATTTTTATGGCTTGTAAATTCATACAATGGTCCCTTAAGCCTTCATGTGAAGTTTCATGGCAAGACGACTCGTTTTCTATATTTCACGATTTTTGAAACTTTTTGCTGTTCGGGATTTTTTAAAATTTTTTCGGAAGGAGTTTTGGCCCCTAACATGGTAGACGTGATCCTTGTAACATGCACAAAAAAATTCAGCTAAAAACTCGAAGTGTACAAGATTTTGTGACTATTTGAAAATTGTGTCCCTATTTCAGACACTTTAATGGCTACTGGTAGCAAACCTGTAAAATCTCAAATGCTCTTTAAGGGAATGTGAGTTCTTGAGATTTGATGAGGGATAGGGAGCCAATATAAGGGCCAAGTACCAGCACCCATCACACATCATGTGCGCACACCCCCCGACCCCCTCGATCGTCGGAACCCCAATGTCGCCGGTCAGGTTCTCCGGTGATGCTCAGACGATGGTGCCCCGACGAAGAAAAATGCTGCACCAGCACATGCTCGAGCCCAGCATGTGCTGCCGGAACCCTCGGTCCAGTGCAATCTTTGAATGGGAAAGAACTCCGTATGCTTAGACCAGGAATGAACTCCGTATGCCGAAATCAACCCACGAAATGAGCGTGCGGGCGCTCAACCGGCCAGAGGGGCGAGATGCGCAAGCCGAGGATCGACTGGGTCCCCTTCTGTGTGATACCGATCCTGCTGCTGCAACCCTCGGTCTGGTCTGATCTTAGACTGGGAATGAACTCCGTATGCCTAAGCCAATCGACGAAACGAGCAGGCCGACGGGCGGGCACTACGTCGGCCAGAGAGACGGGATGCGTAAGCCGTGGATCGATAGGGTGGTAGGTGGGTTTAGGCACATCTTCATATTTCTGCATGACAATTCAATTTTTCTGGCATGTAAATTTATACAATGGTCCCGTAAGCCTTCACGTGAAGTTTCATGGCAAGACGACTCGTTTTCTATTTTTCATGATTTTTGAAACTTTTTATGGTTCGGGATTTTTTAAAAATTATTTTGGAAGGAGTTTTGGCCCCAAACTTGGTAGACGTGATCCTTGTATTTCTGTTGGATGCACAAAATAATTCAGCTAAAAACTCGAAGTGTACAAGATTTTGTTACCATTCGAAAAAAGTGTCCTCATTTCGGACACTTTAATGGGTACTGGCAGCAAACCTGTAAAATCTCAAATGCTCTTTAAGGTGGTGTGAGTTCTCGAGGTTTGATGAGGGATAGGGGCCAATATGAGGGCCAAGTACCAGCACCCATTGCACATCATGTGTGCACACCCCCCGGCCCCCCTGATCGTCGGAACCCCAATGACGCCGGTCAGGTTCTCCGGTGATGCTTTGGCGATTGTGCCCCGGTGAAGAAAAATACGGCATCAGCACATACCCGAGCCCAACATGTGCTGTCGCAACCCTCGGTCCAGTCCGATCTTAGACTGGGAATGAACTTTGTATGCCTAACCCAATCGAAAAAACGAGCAGTCGGGTGGGCGGGTGGGCACTACGTCGGCCAGAGAGGTGGGATGCGTAAGCCGTGGATCGATAGGGTGGTAGGTGGGTTTAGTCACATCTTCATATTTCTGCATGCCAATGCCATTTTTATGGCTTGTAAATTCATACAATGGCCCCTTAAGCCTTCACGTGAAGTTTCATGGCAAGACGACTCGTTTTCTATTTTTCATGATTTTCAAAACTTTTTATGGTTCGGGATTTTTTAAAATTTTTTTGGCAAGAGTTTTGGCCCTGAACTTGGTAGACGTGATCCTTGTATTTTTGTTGGTACGCATAAAAAAATTCAGCTAAAAACTCGAAGTGTACAAGATTTTGTGACCATTTGAAAAAATGGTCCCCATTTCAGACACTTTAATGGCTACTGGCAGCAAACCTGTAAAATCTCAAATGCTCTTTAAGGGGGTGTGAGTTCTCAAGGTTTGATGAGGGATAGGGGGCCAATATAAGGGCCAAGTACCAGCACCCATCGCACATCATGAGCGCACACCCTCCCGGCTCCCCCGATTGTCGGAACCCCGATGCCGTCAGTCAGGTTCTTCGATGATGCTCCGATGATGGTGCCCCGATGAAGAAAAATGTGGCACCAACACATGCCCGAGCCCAGCATGTGCTATCGCAACCCTCGGTCTGGTCTGATCTAAGACTAGGAACGAACTCCGTATGCTTAAACTGGGAATGAACTCTGTATGCCTAAGTCAACCCATGAAACGAGTATGCGGTCGCTCAGTCGGCCAGAGGGGTGGGATACGTAAGCCGAGGATCGATCGGGTCCCCCTCTGCGTGCTGTCGATCCTGCTACCACCACCCTTGATCCAGTCTAACCTTAGACTGGGAATGAACTCCGTATGCCTAAGATAACTGACGAAAAGAGCAGGCGGGCGGGCAGGCGGGCGCTACGCCGACCAGAGAGATGGGATGCGTAAGTCGTGGATCGATAGGGTGGTAGGTGGGTTTAGGCACATCTTCATATTTTTGCATGCCAAAGCCATTTTTATGGCTTGTAAATTCATACAATGGTTCCTTAAGCCTTCACGTGAAGTTTCATGGCAAGACACTCGTTTTCTATTTTTCATGATTTTTGAAACTTTTTGCAGTTCAACATTTTTTAAAATTTTTTCGGAAGGATTTTTGGCCCCAAACTTGGTAGACATGATCCTTGTATTTTTTTTGGCTTGCACAAAAAAATTCAGCTAAGAACTCGAAGTGTACAAGATTTTGTGACCATTTGAAAAAAGTGTCCCCATTTCAGACACTTTAATGGCTACTGGCAGTAAACCTGTAAAATCTCAAATGCTTTTTAAGGGGGTGTGAGTTCTCAAGATTTGATGAGGGATAGGGGGCCAATACAAGGGCCAAGTACCAGCACCCATCGCACATCATGTGTGCTCACCCCCTTCGACCCCCCGATTGTCGAAACCCTAATGCCGTCGGTCTGGTTCTCCGGTGACGGCACCAGCACATGCCCGAGCCCAAAATGTGCTGCCACAACCCTTGGTCCGATCCGATCTTAGACTGGGAACAAACTCGGTATGCTTAGACTGGGAATGAACTCCGTTTGCCTAAGTCAACACACGAAACGAGCGTGCGGGAGCTCAGTTGGCCAAAGGGGCGGGATGCACAAGCCAGGGATCTGCCGGGTCCCCCTCTGTGCGCTGTCAATCTTGCTACCGAAACCCTTGATCTGGCCCAATCTTAGACTAGGAATGAACTCCGTATCCCTAAGCCAACCCACGAAATGAGCGGGCAGGCAGGCGGGTAGGCACTACGCCGGCCAAAGAGACGGGATGCGCAAGCCGTGGATCGATAGGGTGGTAGGTGGGTTTAGGCACATCTTCCTTTTTTCGCATGCCAATGCCATTTTTATGGTCCCTTAAGCCTTCACGTGAAGTTTCATGGCAAGACGACTCGTTTTCTATTTTTCATGATTTTCAAAACTTTTTGTGGTTCGAGATTTTTTAAAATTTTTTCAGAAGTAGTTTTGGCCCCAAACTTGGTAGACATGATCCTTGTTGGCATGCACAAAAAAATTCAGCTAAAAAATTGAAGTGTACAAGATTTTGTGACCATTTGAAAAAAGTGTCCCCATTTCAGACACTTTAATGGCTACTGGCAGCAAACCTGTAAAATCTCAAATGATCTTTAAGGGGGTGTGAGTTCTCGAGGTTTGATGAGGGATAGGGGGCCAATATAAAGGCCAAGTACCAGCAGCCATCGCATATCATGTGCACACACCCCCCCAGATCGTTGAAACCCCAATGCCGTCGGTCAGGTTCTCCGATGATGGTGCCCGGGCGAAGAAAAATGGGCACCAGCACATGCCCGAGCCCAGCATGTGCTGCCGCAACCCTCGGTCCGATCCGATCTTAGACTGGGAATGAAATTCATATGCTTAGACTGGGAATGAACTCCGTATGCCTCAGTCAACCCACAAAACAAGCATGCGGGTGCTCAGCTGGCCAGAGAGGCGAGATGCGTAAACTGGGGATCTACCGGGTCCCTCTCTGTGTGCTGTCGATCCTGCTACCACAACCCTCGGTCCGATCCAATCTTAGACAGGGAATGAACTCCGTATGCCTAAGTAAACCGATGAAACGAATGGGCAGCCAGATGGGCAGGCACTATGTTGGCCAGAGAGGCCGGATGTGCAAGTCGTGGATCGATAGCATGGTAGGTGGGTTTAGGCACATCTTCATATTTCTGCATGCCAATTCAATTTTTATGGCTTGTAAATTCATACAATGGTCCCTTAAGCCTTCACGTGAAGTTTCATGGCAAGACGACTCGTTTTCTATTTTTCATGATTTTTGAAACTTTTTGCGGTTTGAGATTTTTTAAAATCTTTTCGAAAGGAGTTTTGGCTCCAAACTTGGTAGACGTGATCCTTGTATTTTTGTTGGCATGCACAAAACAATTCAGCTAGAAACTCGAAGTGTACAAGATTTTGTGACCATTTGAAAAAAGTGTCCCCATTTCAAACACTTTAATGGCTACTGGCAGCAAACCTGTAAAACCTCAAATGCTCTTTAAGGGGGTGTGAGTTCTCGAGGTTTGATGAGGGATAGGGGGCCAATATAAAGGCCAAGTACCAGCACCCATCACACATCATGTGTGCACACCCCCCCCGGTCCCCTCGATCGCCGAAACCCCAATGCCGCCGGTCAGGTTCTCCGACGATGCTCTAACGGTGGTGCCCCGGTGAAGAAAAATGCGGCACCAGCACATGCCCATGCCCAGCATGTGCTACCGCAACCCTCAGTCTGGTCCGATCTTAGACTGGGAATGAAATTCGTATCTTAGACTGGGAATGAACTTCGTATGCCTCAGTCAACCCACGAAACAAGCGTGCGGGCGCTCAGTTGGCCAGAGGGGCGGGATGCGCAAGTCGAGGATCTATCGGGTCCCCTTCTACATGCTGTCGATTCTGCTACCGCAACCCTCGGTCTGGTCCAATCTTAGACAGGGAGTGAACTCCGTATGCCTAAGCCAATCGATGAAATGAGTGGGCGGGTGGGCGGGCACTACACCGGTTAGAGAGGCGGGATGTGCAAGTCGTGGATCGATAGCGTGGTAGGTGGGTTTAGGCACATCTTCGTATTTCTGAGTGCCAATGCCATTTTTATGGCTTGTAAATTCATACAATGGTCCCTTAAGCCTTCACGTGAAGTTTCATGGCAAGACGACTAGTTTTCTATTTTCATGATTTTTGAAACTTTTTGCGGTTCAGGATTTTTTAAAATTTTTTCAAAAGGATTTTTTTGCCTCAAACTTGGTAGACGTGATCCTTGTATTTTTGTTGGCATGCACAAAAAAATTCAGCTAAAAACTCGAAGTGTACAAGATTTTGTGACCATTTGAAAAAAGTGTCCCCATTTCAGACACTTTAATGGCTACTGGTAGCAAACCTGTAAAACCTCAAATGCTCTTTAAGGGGGTGTGAGTTCTCGAGGTTTGATGAGGGATAGGGGGCCAATATAAGGGCCAAGTACCAGCACCCATCGCACATCATGTGTGCACACCCCCCCGGTCCCCTCGATCGTCGGAACCCCAATGCCGTCGGTCAGGTTCTCCGACGATGCTCTGACGGTGGTGCCCCGACGAAGAAAAATGCGGCACCAGCACATGCCCATGCCCAGCATGTGCTGCCGCAACCCTCAGTCTGGTCCGATGTTAGACTGGGAATGAAATTTGTATGCTTAGACTGGGAATGAACTCCGTATGCCTCAGTCAACCCACGAAACAAGCGTGCGGGTGCTCAGCTGGCCAGAGGGACGGGATGCGTAAGTCGGGGATCTATCGGGTCCCCTTCTACATTCTGTCAATCTTGCTACCACAACCCTCGGTCTGGTCCAATCTTAGATAGAGAATGAACTCCGTATGCCTAAGCCAACCGATGAAATGAGTGGGCGGGCGGGCGGGCGGGCACTACGCCGATTAGAGAGGTGGGATGTGCAAGTCGTGGATCGATAGCGTGGTAGGTGGGTTTAGGTACATCTTCATATTTCTGAGTGCCAATGCCATTTTTATGTCTTGTAAATTCATACAATGGTCCCTTAAGCCTTCACGTGAAGTTTCATGGCAAGACGACTCGTTTTCTATTTTCATGATTTTTAAAACTTTTTGTGGTTCGGGATTTTTTAAAATTTTTTCAAAAGGATTTTTTGCCCCAAACTTGGTAGACGTGATCCATGTATTTTTGTTGGCTTGCACAAAAAAATTCAGCTAAAAACTCGAAGTGTACAAGATTTTGTGACCATTTGAAAAAAATGTCCCCGTTTCAGACACTTTAATGGCTGCTGGCAACAAACCCGTAAAATCTCAAATGCTTTTTAAGGGGGTGTGAGTTCTCGAGATTTGATGAGGGATAGGGGGCTAAAATAAGGGCCAAGTACCAGCACCCATCGCACATCATGTGCGCACACCCCCTGGCCCCCCCGATCACCAGAACCCCAATGCCACTGGTCAGGTTCTCCGGTGATGCTCCGACGATGGTAGCCCGGCGAAGAAAAATGCGGCACCAGCTCATGCCCGAGCCCAGCATGTGCTGCCGCAACCCTTGGTCCGGTCCGATCTTAGACTGGGAATGAACTCCGTATGCTTCAACTGGGAATGAACTCTGTATGCCTAAGTCAACCCATGAAACGAGCGCGCGGGCGCTCTGCCGGCCAAAGGGGTAGGATGCGCAAGTCGGGGATCGGCTGTATCCCCCTCGGCGTGTTGTCACAACCCTCAGTTCGGTCCGATTTTAGACTGGGAATGAACTCCGTATGCCTAAGGCAACCAATAAAACCAGCAAGCGGGCGGGAGGGCGGGCGCTACGCCGGCCAGAGAGGCGAGATGTGCAAGCCGTGGATCGATAGGGTGGTAGGTGGGTTTAGGCACATCTTCATATTTTTGTGTGCCAATGCCATTGTTATGGCTTGTAAATTCATACAATGGTCCCTTAAGCCTTCACGTGAAGTTTCATGACAAGATGACTTGTTTTCTATTTTTTATGATTTTCAAAACTTTTTGTGGTTCGAGATTTTTTAAAATTTTTTCAAAAGGAGTTTTGGCCCCAAACTTGGTAGCCGTGATCCTTGTATTTTTGTTGGCATGGACAAAAAAATTCAGCTAAAAACTCGAAGTGTACAAGATTTTGTGACCATTTGAAAAAAATGTCCCCATTTCAAACACTTTATTGGCTACTGGCAGCAAACCTGTAAAATCTCAAATGCTCTTTAAAGGGGGTGTGAGTTCTCAAGGTTTGATGAGGGATAGGGGGCCAATATAAGGGCCAAGTACCAGCAACGATCGCACATCATGTGCGCGCACCCCCCGGCCCCCCCGATCGTCGGAACCCCAATGTCGCCGGTCAGGTTCTCCGACGATGCTCCGACGATGGTCCGGTGATGGTGCCCCGACGAAGAAAAATACGGCACCAGCACATGCCCGGGCCCAACATGTGCTACCGTAACCTTCGGTCCGGTCCGATCTTAGATTGGGAATGAACTCCGTATGCTTAGACTGGGAATGAACTCCGTATGCCTAAGTCAACCCACGAAACGAGCGTGCGATCGCTCAGTCGGCCAGAGGGGCGGGATGCGCAAGCCGGGGATCGGTTGGGTCACCATCTATGTGCTGCCGATCTTGCTACAGCAATCCTCGATCCAGACCGATCTTAGACTTGGAATCAACTTCGTATGCCTAAGCCAACCGACGAAACGAGCGGACGGGCGAGCGGGCGAGCACTACGTTGGCCAGAGAGATGGGATGCGCAAGCCGTGGATCGATAGGGTGGTAGGTGGGTTTAGGCACATCTTCATATTTCTGCATGTCAATGCCATTTTTATGGCTTGTAAATTCATACAATGCTCCCTTAAGCCTTCACGTGAAGTTCCATGGCAAGACGACTCATTTTTTATTTTTCACGATTTTTGAAACTTTTTGAGGTTCGAGATTTTTTAAAATTTTTTCTGAAGGATTTTTGGCCCCAAACTTGGTAGACGTGATCCTTGTATTTTTGTTGGCATGCACAAAAAAATTCAGCTAAAAAATCAAAGTGTACAAGATTTTGTGACCATTTGAAAAAAGTGTCCCCATTTTAGACACTTTAATGGCTACTGGCAGTAAACCTGTAAAATCTCAAATGCTCTTTAAGGGGGTGTGAGTTCTCGAGGTTTGATTAGGGATAGGGGGCCAATATAGGGGCCAAGTACCAGCACCCATCGCACATCATGTGCGCACACCCCCCCGATTGCCGAAACCCCAATGCCGTCGGTCAGGTTCTCCGGCGATGCTCTGGCGATGGTACCCCGACGAAGAAAAATATGGCACCAGCACATGCCCGAGCCCAGCAAGTGCTGCCCCAACCCTCGGTCCAGTCCATTCTTAGACTGGGAAAGAACTCCGTATGCTTAGACTGGCAATGAACACCGTATGCCTAAGTCAACCCACAAAACGAGCTTGCGGGTGCTCAGCCGGCCAGAGGGGTGGGATGCGCAAGTCGGGGATCTGCCGAGTCCCCCTCTGTATGCTGTCGCAACCCTTGGTTTGGTCTGATCTTAGACTGGGAATGAACTCTGTATGCCTAAGGCAACCGATGAAACTAGCGGGCGGGCGCTACGTCGGCCAGAGAGGCGAGATGCGCAAGCCGTGGATCGATAGGGTGGTAGGTGGGTTTAGGCACATCTTCATATTTTTATGTGCCAATGCCATTGTTATGGCTTGTAAATTCATACAATGGTCCCATAAGCCTTCACGTGAAGTTTCATGACAAGATGACTTGTTTTCTATTTTTTATGATTTTCAAAACTTTTTACGGTTCAGGATTTTTTAAAATTTTTTACGAAGGTGTTTTGGCCCTGAACTTGGTAGACGTGATCCTCGTATTTTTGTTGGCATGCACAAAAAAATTCAGCTAAAAACTCGAAGTGTGCAAGATTTTGTGACCATTCGAAAAAAGTGTCCCCATTTCTGACACTTTAATGGCTATTGGCAGCAAACCTGTAAAATCTCAAATGCTCTTTAAGGGGGTGTGAGTTCTCGAGGTTTCATGAGGGATAGGGGGCCAATATAAGGGCCAAGTACCAGCACCCATTGCACATCATGTGCGCACACCCCCCACCCGGCCCCCCCGATCGTCAGAACCCCAATGCCGCTGGTCAGGTTCTTCGATGATGCTCTGACGATGGTGCCCTGGCGAAGAAAAATACGACAACAGCACATGCCCAACCCAGCATATGCTGTCGCAACCCTCGATTCGATCTGATCATAGACTGGGAATGAACTCCGTATGCCTAAGTCAACCCACAAAACGAGCGCGCGGTCGCTCTGCCGGCCAGAAGGGTAGGATGCGCAAGCCGGGGATCGACTGGGTCACCCTCGGCATGCTGTCGATCCTACTGCCGTAACCCTCGGTCCGGTCTGATCTTAGAATGGGAATGAACTCCGTATGCCTAAGCCAATCGATGAAACGAGCGGGCGGACGGGCGATGGTGCCCCGGAGAAGAAAAATACAGCACCAGCACATGCCCGAGCCTAGCATGTGCTGCTGCAACCCTTGATCCTATCCGATCTTAGACTAGGAATGAACTCCGTATGCTTAGATTGGGAATGAACTTCGTATGCCTAAGTCAACCCATGAAACGAGCGTGTGGGTGCTCAACCGACCAGAGGGGCATGATGGCAAGCCAGGGATCGGTCGGGTCCCCCTCTGCGTGCTGCCAATCTTGCTGCTGCAACCCTTGGTCAGGTCTAATATTAGACTGGGAATGAACTCCGTATGCCTAAGCCAACCGATGAAACAAGCGGGCGGGCGGGCGGGCACTACGCCGGCCAGAGAGACGGGATGCGTAAGCCGTGGATTGATAGTGTGGTAGGTGAGTTTAGGCACATCTTAATATTTCTATGTGCCAATGCCATTTTTATGGCTTGTAAATTCATACAATGGTCCCTTAAGCCTTCACGTGAAGTTTCATGGCAAGACGACTCGTTTTCTATTTTTCATGATTTTCAAAATTTTTGCGGTTCTGGATTTTTTAAAATTTTTTTGAAAAGACTTTTTTCCCCAAACTTGGTAGACATGATCCTTTTATTTTTGTTGGTATGGATAAAAAAATTCATCTAAAAACTCGAAGTGTACAAGATTTTGTGACCATTTGAAAAAAGTGCCCCCATTTCAGGCACTTTAATGGCTACTGGCAGCAAACCTGTAAAATCTCAAATGCTCTTTATGGGGGTGTGAGTTCTCGAGGTTTGATGAGGGATAGGGGCCCAATATAAGGGCCAAGTACCAGCACCCATCGCACATCATGTGCGCACACCCCCCCGGCCCCCCCGATCGTCGAAACCCCAAAGCCGTCGGTCAGGTTCTCTGGCGATGCTCCGACGATGGTGCCTCGGTGAAGAAAAATGCGGCACTAGCACATTCCCGAGCCCAGCATGTGCTACCGTAACCCTTGGTCTGGTTCGATCTTAGACTGGGAATGAACTCCGTATGCTTAGACTGGGAATGAACTCCGTATGCCTAAGTCAACCCACCAAACGAGCGTGCGGGCGCTCAGCTGGCCAGAGGGGCGGGATGCGCAAGCTGGGGATCGGTTGGGTCCCCTCTGCATGCTACCAATCCTGCTGCCACAACCCTTGGTCTGGTCAGTATGCTTAGACTGGGAATGAACTTCGTATGCCTAAGTCAACCCACGAAACGAGCGTGCGGGTGCTCAGCCGGCTAGAGGGACGGGTTGAGCAAGCCGGGGATCGATCGGGTCCCCCTTTGTGTGCTACCGATTTTGCTGCCGCAACCCTCTATCCAATCCGATCTTAGACTGGGAATGAACTCCGTATGCCCAAGCCAACCGACGAAACGAGCGGGAGGGCGGGCGGGCGGGCACTACGCCGGCCAGAGAGATGGGATGCGCAAGCCTTGGATCCATAAGGTGGTAGGTGGGTTTAGGCACATCTTCATGTTTCTACATGCCAATGCCATTTTTATGGCATGTAAATTCATACATTGGTCCCTTACGCCTTCATGTGAAGTTTCATGGCAAGTTGACTATTTTTTTATTTTTCACGATTTTTGAAAATTGTTACGGTTCAGGATTTTTTAAAATTTTTTCGGAAGGAGTTTTGGCTCCAAACTTGGTAGACGTGATCCTTGTATTTTTGTTGGCATGCACCAAAAACTTCAGCTAAAAACTCGAAGTGTACAAGATTTTGTGACCATTTGAAAAAACTGCCCCATTTCCGAAACTTTAATGGCTACTGGCAGCAAACCTGTAAAATGTCAAATGCTCATTAAGGGGGTGTGAGTTCTCGAGGTTTGATGAGGGATAGGGGGCCAATATAAGGGCCAAGTACCAGCACCCATCGCACATCATGTGCGCACAACCCCCCGGCCCGCCCTATCGCCGGAACCCCAATGCCGTCGGTCAGGTTCTCTGGTGATGCTACGACGATGGTGCCCCGACGAAGAAAAATGTGGCACCAGCACATGCCCAACCTAGCATGTGCTACCGCAACCCTCGGTCCGGTCTGATCTTAGACTGGAAATGAACTCCGTATGCTTAGACTGGGAGTGAACTCTGCATGCCTAAGTCAACCCACGAAATGAGCATGCGGGCGCTCAGCCGGCCAGAGGGGCAAGATGAGCAAGCTGGGGATCGATCGGGTCCCCCCCTGCGTGCTACTGATCCTGCTGTCGCAACCCTCGGTTTGGTCCGATCTTAGACTGAACTCCGTATGCTTAGACTGGGAATGAACTCCATATGCCTAAGTCAACCCATGAAACGAGCGTGCGGGCGCTCAGCCGGGCAAAGGAGCGGGATGAGCAAGCCGACAATTGATCGAGTCCCCCTCTACGTGCTTCCAATCCTACTACCACAACCCTTGATCCGATCTCATCTTAGATTGGGAATGAACTCCGTATGCCTATGCCAACCGACGAAACGTGCGGGTGGGCGGGCGGGCGGGCACTTCACCGGCCAGAGAGATGGGATGCGCAAGCCGTGGATCAATAGGGTGGTAGGTGGGTTTACGAACATCTTCATATTTCTACGTGCAATGCCATTTTTATGGCTTGTAAATTCATACAATGGTCCCTTAAGCCTTCATGTGAAGTTTTATGGCAAGACGACTTGTTTTCTATTTTTAACGATTTTTGAAACTTTTTACGGTTCAAGATTTTTTAAAATTTTTTTGAAAGGAGTTTTGGCCCCAAACTTGGTAGACGTGATCCTTGTATTTTTGTTGGCATGCACAAAAGACTTCAGCTAAAAACTCAAAGTGTACAGATTTTGTGACCATTTGAAAAAAATGTCCCCATTTTAGACACTTTAATGGCTACTAGCAGCAAACCTGTAAAATCTCAAATGCTCTTTAAGGGGGTGTGAGTTCTCGAGATTTCATGAGGGATAGGGAGGCAATATAAGGGCCAAGTACCAGCACCCATCGCACATCATGTGCGCACACCCCCTCGACCCGTCCTATCGTCGGAACCCCAATGTCGCCAGTCAGGTTCTCCGACGATGCTCTGACGATGGTGCCCTGGCGAAGAAAAATACGACACCAGCACATGCCCAGCCCAGTATATGCTACAGCAACCCTCGGTTCGATCTGATCTTAGACTGGGAATGAACTTCGTATGCCTAAGTCAACCCACGAAATGAGCGCGCGAGTGCTCTGTCGACCAGAGGGGTGGGATGCGCAAGCCGAGGATCGGCTGGGTCCCCCTCGGCATGCTGTCGATCTTACTACCATAACCCTCAGTCCGATCTGATCTTAGAATTGGAATGAACTCTGTATGCCTAAGCCAATCGATGAAACGAGTGAGCGGGTGGGCGGGCGGGGACTACGCCAGCCACAAAGATGAGATGCGCAAGCCGTGGATCGATAGGGTGGTAGGTGGGTTTAGGCACATCTTCATATTTCTACGTGCCAATGCCATTTTTATGACTTGTAAATTCATACAATGGTCCCTTAAGCCTTCACGTGAATTTTCATGGCAAGACGACTCGTTTTCTATTCTTCACGATTTTCAAAACTTTTTACGGTTCAGGATTTTTAAAATTTTTTTGGAAGGAGTTTTGGCCCCAAACTTGGTAGACGTGATCCTTGTATTTTTTTTGGCATGCACAAAAAACTTCAGCTAAAAACTCGAAGCGTACAGATTTTGTGACCATTTGAAAAAAGTGTTCCTATTTTAGACAATTTAATGGCTACTAGCAGCAAATCTGTAAAATCTCAAATGCTCTTTAGGGGGGTGTGAGTTCTCAAGGTTTGATGAGGGATAGGGGGCCAATATAAGAGCCAAGTACCAGCACTTATCGCACATCATGTGCGCACACCCCCTGGCCCCCCCGATCGTCAGAACCCCAATGCTGCCGGTCAAGTTCTTCGACGATGCTCCGACGATGGTGCCCCGGTAAAGAAAAATGCGGCACCAGCACATGCCCGAGCCCAGGATGTGTGGCCGTAACCCTCGGTCAGATTCGATCTTAGACTGGGAATGAACTCCGTATACTTAGACTAGGAATGAACTTCGTATGCCTAAGTCAACCCACTAAACGAGCATCTGGCCAAAGGGGCGGGATGAGCAAGTCGGGGATCAGTCCGGTCCCCCTTTGCGTCCTACCAATCCTACTGCCGCAACCCTCAGTCCGGTCCGATCTTAGATTGGAAATGAACTCCGTATGCCTAAGCCAACCGACGAAACGAGCGGGAGGGTGGGCGGGTACTATGCCGGCCAGAGAGAAGGGATGCGCAAGCCGTGGATCGATAGGGTGGTAGGTGGGTTTAGGCACATCTTCATATTTTTGCATGCCAATGCCATTTTTATGGCTTGTAAATTCATACAATGGTCCCTTAAGCCTTCACGTGAAGTTTCATGGCAAGACGACTCATTTTCTATTTTTCACGATTTTTAAAACTTTTTACGGTTCAGGATTTTTTAAAATTTTTTCAGAAGGATTTTTGGCCCCAAACCTTTTAGACGTGATCCTTGTATTTTTGTTGGCATGCACAAAAATATGCAGCTAAAAACTCGAAGTGTACAAGATTTTGTGACTATTTAAAAAAAGTGTCTCCATTTCAAACACTTTAATGGCTACTGGCAGCAAACCTGTAAAATCTCAAATGCTCTTTAAGGGGGTGTGAGTTCTTGAGGTTTGATGAGGGATAGGGGGCCAATATAAGGGCCAAATACCAGCACCCATCGCACATCATGTGCGCACACCCCCCCAGGCCCCTCCGATCGCCGTAACCCTAATGCCGTCGGTCAGGTTCTCCGACGATGCTCCAGTGATGGTGCCCTGGCGAAGAAAAATAATGCAACAGCACATGCCCGAGCCCAACATTTGCTGTCGCAACCCTCGGTCTGGTCCGATCTTATACTGGGAACGAACTCCGTATGGTTAGACTGGTAATGAACTCCGTATGACTAAGCCAACCCACGAAACGAGCGTGCGGGCGCTCAGCTAGCCGAGGGGCGGGATGCGCAAGTCGGGGATCGGTCGGTTCCCCCTCTACGTGCTGCCGATCCTGCTATCACAACCCTCAGTCAAGTCTGATCTGAGATTGGGAATCAACTCCGTATGCCTAAGCCAACCGATGAAACGAGCGGGAGGGTGGGCGGGTACTATGCCGGCCAGAGAGACAGGATGCGCAAGCCGTGGATCGATAGGGTGGTAGGTGGGTTTAGGCACATCTTCATATTTCTGCATGCCAATGCCATTTTTATGGCTTGTAAATTCATACAATGGTCCCTTAAGCCTTCACGTGAAGTTTCATGGCAAGACGACTCGTTTTCTATTTTTCACGATTTTCAAAACTTTTTGCAGTTCAAGATTTTTTAAAATTTTTTTGAAAGGATTTTTGGCCCCAAACTTTTTAGACGTGATCCTTGTATTTTTGTTGGCATGTACAAAAATATTCAGCTAAAAACTCAAAGTGTACAAGATTTTGTGACCATTTGAAAAAAGTGTCTCCATTTCAAACACTTTAATGCTACTGGCAGCAAACCTGTAAAATCTCAAATGCTCTTTACGGGGGTGTGAGTTCTCGAGGTTTGATGAGGGCTAGGGGGCCAATATAAGGGCCAAGTACCAGCACCCATCGCACATCATGTGCGCACACCCCCCCAGGCCCCTCCGATCGCCGGAACCCCAATGTCGTCGGTCAGATTCTCCGGTGATGCTCCCTCAGTGAAGAAAAATGCGGCACCAGCACATGCCTGAGCCCAGCATGTGCTGTTGTAACCCTCGGTTTGATCCGATCTTAGACTGGGAATGAACTCTGTATGCTTAGACTGGGAATGAACTGCGTATGCCTAAGTCAACCCACGAAATGAGCGTGCGAGCGCTCAATCGGCCAGAGGGGAGGGATGCGCAAGTCGAGGATCGGCCGGGTCCCCCTCTGTATGTTGCCACAACCCTCGATCCGATCCGATCTTAGACTGAGAATGAACTTCGTATGCCTAAGCTAATCGACGAAATGACCGACGGGCGGGCGGGCACTACACCAGCGAGAAAGACGGGATGCGCAAGCCGTGGATCGATAGGGTGGTAGGTGGGTTTAGGCACATCTTCATATTTCTGCATGCCAATGCCAGATTTATGGCTTGTAAATTCATACAATGGTCCCTTAAGCCTTCACGTGAAGTTTCATGGCAAGATGACTCGTTTTCTATTTTTCACGATTTTTAAAACTTTTTGCGGTTCGAGATTTTGTAAGTTTTTTTGAAAGGATTTTTGGCCTCAAACTTTTTAGTCGTGATCCTTGTATTTTTGTTGGCATGCACAAAAATATTCAGCTAAAAACTCGAAGTGTACAAGATTTTGTGACCATTTCAAAAAAGTGTCTCCATTTCGAACACTTTAATGGCTACTGGCAGCAAACCTGTAAAATCTCAAATGCTCTTTAAGGGGGTGTGAGTTCTCGAGGTTTGATCAGGGATAGAGGGCCAATATAAGGGCCAAGTACCAGCACCCATCGCACATCATTTGCGCACACCCCCAGCCCCCCGATCGTCGGAACCCTATGCTGTCGGTCAGGTTCTTCGGTGATGCTCCGGCGATGGTGCCCCAGTGAAGAAAAATACGGCACCAGCACATGCCCAAGCCCAGCATGTGCTGCTGCAACCCTTGATCCGATCCAATCTTAGATTGGGAATGAACTCCGTATGCCTAAGCCAACCGATGAAAGGAACGGGCGGACGGGCGGGCGGGTACTTCGTCGGCCTTAGAGACGGGATGCGCAAGCCGTGGATCGATAGGGTGGTAGGTGGGTTTAGGCACATCTTCATATTTCTGCATGCCAATGCCAGTTTTATGGCTTGTAAATTCATACAATGGTCCCTTAAGCCTTCACGTGAAGTTTCATGGCAAGATGACTCGTTTTCTATTTTTCACGATTTTCAAAACTTTTTGCGGTTCGAGATTTTGTAAGATTTTTTTGAAAGGATTTTTGGCCTCAAACTTTTTAGTCATGATCGTTGTATTTTTGTTGGCATGCACAAAAATATTCAGCTAAAAACTCGAAGTGTACAAGATTTTGTGACCATTTCAAAAAAATGTCTCCATTTCAAACACTTTAGTAGCTACTGGCAGCAAACCTGTAAAATCTCAAACGCTCTTATAGGGAGTGTGAGTTCTCAAGGTTTGATGAGGGATAGGGGGCCAATATAAGGGCCAAGTACCAGCACCCATCGCACATCATGTGCCACACCCCCCCGGCCCCCTCGATCGTCAGAACCCCGATGCTGCCGGTCAGGTTCTCCGGCAATGCTCCGGCGATAGTGCCCTGACGAAGAAAAATACGGCACCAGCACATGCCCGAGCCTAGCATGTGCTACCGCAACCCTCGGTCCGGTCCGATCTTAGAATGGGAATGAACTCTGTATGCCTAAGGCAACCGACAAAACGAGCGAGCGGGCGGGCACTACGCCAGCCAGAGAGACGGGATGCGCATGCCATGGATCGATGGATGGTAGGTGGGTTTACGCACATCTTCATATTTCTGCATGCCAATACCATTTTTATGGCTTGTAAATTCATACAATGGTCCCTTAAGCCTTCACGTGAAGTTTCATGGCAAGATGACTCGTTTTCTATTTTTCACGATTTTTGAAACTTTTTGCGGTTCAAAATTTTTTAAAATTTTTTCAAAAGTAGTTTTGGTCCCAAACTTGGTAGACGTGATCCTTGTATTTTTGTTGACATGCACAAAAAAATTTAGCTAAAAACTCGAAGTGTAAAAGATTTTGTGACCATTTGAAAAAAGTGTCCCCATTTCAGACACTTTAATGGCTACTGGTAGCAAACCTGTAAAATCTCAAATCCTCCTTAAGGGGGTGTGAGTTTTTGAGGTTTGATGAGGGATAGAGCCCAATATAATGGCCAAGTACCAGCACCCATCGCACATCATGTGCGCACACCCCCCTCGGCTCCCCGATCGTCGGATCCTCAATGCAGTCGGTCAGGTTTTTCGGTGATGTTCCGACGATGGTGCCCCAACGAAGAAAAAGGCGGCACCAGCCCATGCCCAAGCCCAGCATGTGTTGCCGCAACCCTCGGTCCGATCTGATCTTAGACTGGGAATGAACTCCGTATGCTTAGACTGGGAATGAACTCCGTATGCCTAAGTTAACCCACGAAATTAGCGTGCGGGCGCTCAATAGGCCAGAAGGGCAGGACGGGCAAGTCGAAGGTTTGTCGGGTCCCCCTCTGCCTGCTGCCGATCCTACTGCCACAACCCTCAGTCCGGTCCAATCTTAGACTAGGAATGAACTCCGTATGCCTAAGCCAACCGATGAAACGAGCGGGCGGGTGGGCAGTATGACGGACAGAGAGACGGGATGCGCAAGCCGTGGATCGATAGGGTGGTAGGTGGGTTTAGGCACATCTTCATATTTTTGCATGCCAATGCCATTTTTATGGCTTGTAAATTCATACAACGGTCCTCTAAGCCTTTACGTGAAGTTTCATGGCAAGACGACTCGTTTTATATTTTTCACGATTTTCAAAACTTTTTGCAGTTCAAGATTTTTTGAAATTTTTTTAGAAAAGAGTTTTGGCCCCAAACTTGGTAGACATGATCCTTGTATTTTTGTTGGCATGCACAAAAAAATTTAGTTAAAAACACGACGTGTACAAGATTTTGTGACCATTTGGAAAAAGTGTCTCCATTTCAAACACTTTAATGGCTACTGGTAGCAAACCTGTAAAATCTCAAATCCTCCTTAAGGGGGTGTGAGTTTCCGAGGTTTGATGAGGGATAGGGGCCCAATATAATGGCCAAGTACCAGCACCCATCGCACATCACGTGCGCACACCCCCCCCGAACCCCCGATCGCCGGAACCATAATGCCCCCGGTAAGGTACTCCGACGATGCTCCGGTGATGGTGCCCTGGCGAAGAAAAATGTGGCACCAGTACATGCCCAAGCCCAGCATGTGTTGCTACAACCCTCGGTCCGGTCTGATCTTAGACTAGGAATGAACTCCATATGCTTAGACTAGGAATGAACTCCGTATGCCTTAGTCAACCCACGAAACGAGCGTGCAGGCGTTCAGCCGACCAGAGGGGCAGGATGCGCAAGCCGGGGATCGATCGGGTCCCCCTCTACGTGTGGGCGCTCAGTAGGCCAGAAGGGCAGGACGGGCAAATCGAGGGTTTGTCGGGTCCCCTTCTGCCTACTGCCGATCCTACTGCCATAACCTTCAGTCCGGTCCAATCTTAGACTAGGAATGAACTCCGTATGCCTAAGCCAACCGACGAAATAAGCGGGCGGGCGGGCACTACGTCGGCCAGAGAGACGGGATGCGCAAGCCGTGGATCGATAGGGTGGTAGGTGGGTTTAGGCACATCTTCACATTTTTACGTGCCAATGCCATTTTTATGGCTTGTAAATTCATACAATGGTCCCTTAAGCCTTCACGTGAAGCTTCATGCCAAGACGACTCGTTTTCTATTTTTCATGATTTTCAAAACTTTTTACGGTTCGAGATTTTTTAAATTTTTTTCGGAAGGAGTTTTGGCCCCAAACTTGGCAGACGTGATCTTTGTATTTTTGTTGGCATGCGCAAAAACATTCAGCTAAAAACTCGAAATGTACAAGATTTTGTGACCATTTGAAAAAAGTGTCCCCATTTCAAACACTTTAATGGCTACTGGCAGCAAACCTGTAAAATCTTAAATGCTCTTTCAGGGGGTGTGAGTTCTAAAGGTTTGATGAGGGATAGGGGGCCAATATAAGGGCCAAGTACCAGCACCCATCGCACATCATGTGCGCACACCCACCCCCGGCCCCCCCGATCGCTGGAACCCCAATGCCGCCACTCTGGTTCTCCGGCGATGGTGCCCAGGAGAAGAAAAATGTGGCACCAGCACATGCCCGAGCCCAACATGTGCTGCCACAACCCTCGGTACGATCCGATCTTAGACTGGGAATGAACTCTGTATGCTTAGACTGGGAATGAACTCCATATGCCTAAGTCAACCTACGAAACGAGCGTGCGGGCGCTCAGTCGGCAAGAGGGGCGGGATGCGCAAGCCGAGGATCGGTTGGGTCCCCCTCTACGTGCTATCGATCCTGCTGTCGTAACCCTCGGTCTGGTCCAATCTTAGACTGGGAATGAACTCCATATGCCTAAGCCAACTAACGAAATGAGCGGACGGGCGGGCAGGTAGGCACTATGCCGGCCACAGAGACGGGATGCGCAAGCTATAGATCGATAGGGTGGTAGGTGGGTTTAGGCACGTCTTTCATATTTCTGTGCGCCAATGCCATTTTTATGGCTTGTAAATTCATACAATGGTCCCTTAAGCCTTCACGTGAAGTTTCATGGCAAGACAACTCGTTTTCTATTTTTCACGATTTTTGAAACTTTTTATGGTTCAGGATTTTTTAAAATTTTTTCGGAAGGTGTTTTGGCCCCAAACTTGGTAGACATGATCCTTGTATTTTTGTTGGCATGCAAAAAAATATTCAGCTAAAAACTCGTAGTGTACAAGATATTGTGACCATTTGAAAAAAGTGTCCCCATTTAGACACTTTAATGGCTATTGGCAGCAAACCTGTAAAATCTCAAATGCTCTTTAAGGGGGTGTGAGTTCTCGAGGTTTGATGAGGGATAGGGGGCCAATATGAGGGCCAAGTACCAGCACCCATCGCACCTCATGTGCGCACACCCCCCGGCCCCCCCGATCGTCGGAACCCCAATGCCGTCGGTCAGGTTCTCTGGTCATGTTTCGACGATGGTGCCTCGACGAAGAAAAATGCGGCACCAGCACATGCCCGAGCCTAGCATGTGCTACCGTAACCCTTGGTCTGATCCGATCTTAGACTGGAATGAACTCCGTAAGCTTAGACTGGGAATGAACTCCGTATGCCTAAGTTAACCCATAAAATGAGCGTGTGGGCTCTCAGTCGGCCAGAGGGGTAGGATGCGCAAGCCGAGGATCGATCGGGTCCCCCTCTGCGTGCTGTCGATCCTGCGTAAGCCGTGGTTCGATAGGGTGGTAGGTGGGTTTAGGCACATCTTCATAGTTCTGTGTGCCAGTGCCATTTTTATTACTTGTAAATTCATACAATGGTCCCTTAAGCCTTCACGTGAAGTTTCGTGGCAAGATAACTCATTTTCTATTTTTCATGATTTTTTAAAATTTTTTTGGAAGGAGTTTTGGCCCCAAACTTGGTAGACGTGATCCTTGTATTTTTGTTGGCATGCACAAAAAAATTCAGCTAAGAACTCGAAGTGTACAAGATTTTGTGACCATTTGAAAAAAGTGTCCCAATTCCATACACTTTAATGGCTACTGGAAGCATACCTGTAAAATCTCAAATGCTCTTTAAGGGGGTTGAGTTCTTAAGGTTTGATGAAGGATAAGGGGCCAATATAGGGGCCAAGTACCAGCACCCATCGCACATCATGTGCGCATGCCCCCCCCGCCACCCCCGATCGTCGGAACCCCAATGCCGTCGGTCAGGTTCTCCGGCGATGCTCCGACGATGGTGCCCCAGTGAAGAAAAATGCAGCACCAGCACATGCCTGAGCCCGGCATGTGCTGTTGGAACCCTGGATCTGGTCCGATCTTAGACTGGGAATGAACTCAATATGCTTAGACTGGGAATGAATTCCGTATGCCAAAGTCAACCCACGAAACAAGCGTGCGGGCGCTCACCCAGCCAGAGGGGCGGGATGCGCAAGCCAGGGATCAGCCAGGTCCCCCCTCTGCATGTTACAGATCATACGGCCACAACCCTCGATCCAGTCTGATCTTAGATAGGGAATGAACTCCGTATGCCTAAGCCAACCGATGAAACGAACGGGCGGGCGGGCGGACGGGCACTATACCGGCCAGAGAGACGAGATGCGCAAGCCGTGGACCAATAGGGTGGTTGGTGGGTTTAGGGACATCTCCATATTTCTGTGTGCCAATGCCATTTTTATGGCTTGTAAATTCATACAATGGTCCCTTAAGCCTTCACGTGAAGTTTCATGGCTAGATGACTGGTTTTCTATTTTTCACAATTTTCAAAACTTTTTGCAGTTCAAGATTTTTTAAAATTTTTTCAGAAGGAGTTTTGGCCCCAAACTTGGTAGACGTGAACCTTTTATTTTTGCTGGCATGCAAAAAAAAATTCAGCTAAAAAGTCGAAGTGTACAAGATTTTGTGACCATTTGAAAAAAGTATCCCCATTTCAGACACTTTAATGGCTACTGACAGCAAACTTGTAAAATCTCAAATGCTCTTTAAGGGGGTGTGAGTTCTTGAATTTTGATGAGGGATAGGGGGCCAATATAAGGGCCAAGTACCAGCACCCATCGCACATCATGTGCGCACACCCCCCCGAAACCCCTGACCGTCGGAACCCCAATGCCACCAGTCAGGTTCTCCGACGATGCTCCGATGATGGTGCCCCAGCGAAGAAAAATGCGGCACCAGCACATGCCCAAACCCAATATGTGCTCCTCCAACCCTCGGTCCAGTCCGATCTTAGACTGGGAATCAACTCCCTCTGCTTAGACTGGGAATGAACTCCGTATGCCTAAGTCAACCCACGAAACCAGTGTGCGGGGGCCCAGCCGGCCAGAGGGGTAGGATGCGCAAGCCAAGGATCGGTCGGGTTCCCCTCTACGTGCTGTCAATCCTGTTGGTGTAACCTTCGGTTCGGTCTGATCTTAGACTCAGAATGAACTCCGTATGCCTAAGCCAACCGACGAAACGAGCGGGCGGGCACTACGCCAGCCAGAGAGACGGGATGCGCAAGCTGTGGATCGATAGGGTGGTAGGTGGGTTTAGGCACATCTTCATATTTCTGCATGCCAATGCCATTTTTATGGCTTGTAAATTCATACAATGGTCCCTTAAGCCTTCACGTGAAGTTTCATGGCAACACAACTCGTTTTCTATTTTTCACAATTTTCAAAACTTTTTGCAGTTCGGGATTTTTTAAAATTTTTTTGGAAGGAGTTTTGGCCCCAAACTTGTTAGACGTGATCCTTGTATTTTTGTTGGCATGCACACAAAAGTTGAGCTAAAAACTCGAAGTGTACAAGATTTTGTGACCATTTGAAAAAAGTGTCCCCATTTCGAACACTTTAATGGCTACTGGCAGCAAACCTGTAAAATCTCAAATACTCTTTAAGGGGGTGTGAATTTTCGAGGTTTGATGAGGGATAGGGGGCCAATATAAGGGCCAAGTACCAGTACCAATCACACATCATGTGCGCACACACCCCCCAGTCCCCCCGATCGCTGGAACCCCAATGTCGCCGTTAAGGTTCTCCGACGATGCACCGGCGATGGTGCCCCGACGAAGAAAAATGCGGCACCAGCACATGCTTGACCCCAGCATGTGCTGTCGCAACCCTCGGTCCATCCAATCTTAGACTGGGAATGAACTCCGTATGCTTAGACTGGGAATGAACTCCTTATGCCTAACTCAACCCAAGAAACGAGCGTGCGGGCGCTCAGTAGGCCAGAGGGGTGGGATGCGCAATCCGAGGATCGGTCAGGTCCCCCTCTGCGTGCTGTCGATCCTGCTACCGCAACCCTCAGTCTGATCCAATCTTAAACTGGGAATGAACTCCGTATGCCTAAGCCAACCGACAAAACGAGCGGACGGGTGGGCGGGCTGGCTCTACACCGACCAAAGAGACGGGATGCGCAAGCCATGGATCAATAGGGTGGTAGGTGGGTTTAGCCACATCTTCATATTTCTACGTGCCAATGCCATTTTTATGACTTGTAAATTCATACAATGGTCCCTTAAGCCATCACGTGAAGTTTCATGGCAAGACGACTCCTTTTTTATTTTTCATGATTTTGGAAACTTTTTACGGTTCGGGATTTTTTAAAATTTTTTCGGAATGATTTTTGGCCCCAAACATGGTAGACATGATCTTTGTATTTTTGTTGGCATGCACAAAAAAATTCAGCTAAAAACTCAAAGTGTACAAATTTTGTGACCATTTGAAAAAAGTGTCCCCATTTTAGACACTTTAATGGCTACTGGCAGCAAACCTGTAAAATCTCAAATGCCCTTTAAGGGGGTATGAGTTCTCACGGTTTGATGAGGGATAGGGGTCCAATATAATGGCCAAGTACCAGCACCCATCGCACATCATGTGCGCACACCCCCTCCGGCCCCCCCGATCGCCGAAACCCCAATGCCACCGGTTAGGTTCTCCGGCAATGCTCCGATGATGGTGCCCTGACAAAGAAAAATGCGGCACCAGCACATGCTCGAGCCAAGCATGTGCTGCCGCAACCCTTGGTCCGGTCCGATCTTAGATTGGGAATGAACTCCGTATGCTTAGACTGGGAATGAACTCCATATGCCTAAGTCAACTCACGAAACGAGCGTGCGGGCACTCAGCCGGCCAGAGGGGCGGGATGCGCAAGCCGGGGATCGGTCGGGTCCCCCTCTACGTGCTGCCAATCTTGCTACCACAACCCTCAGCTCAGTCCAATCTTAGATTGGGAATGAGTTCCATATGCATAAGCCAACCGATTAAATGAGCGGGCGTGCAGGCGCGCACTACGCCGGCTAGAGAGACGGGATGCGCAAGCCGTGGATCGATAGGGTGGTAGGTGGGTTTAGGCACATCTTCATATTTCTGTGTGCCAAAGCCATTTTTAGGGCTTGTAAATTCAGGCAATGGTCCCTTAAGCCTTCACGTGAAGTTTCATGGCAAGACGACTCGTTTTCTATTTTTTAAGATTTTAGAAACTTTTTGCGGTTCGGGATTTTTTAAAATTTTTACGGAAGGATTTTTGGCCCCAAACTTGGTAGACGTGATCCTTGTATTTTTGTTGGCATGGAAAAAAAATTCAGCTAAAAACTAGAAGTGTACAAGATTTTGTGACTATTTGAAAAAACTGTCCCTATTTCAGACACTTTAATGGCTACGGGCAGCAAACCTGTAAAATCTCAAATGCTCTTTAAGGGGGTGTGAGTTCTCAAGGTTTGATGAGGGATAGGGGGCCAATATAAGGGCCAAGTACCAGCATGCATCACACATCATGAGCCACACCCCCCGGCCCCCCCGATCGTCGAAACCCCGATGCCGCCGGTCAGGTTCTCCTACGATGCTCCGACGATAGTGCCCCGACGAAGAAAAATGTGGCACCAGCGCATGCCCGAGCCCAGCATGTGCTGCTGCAACCCTCGATTCAGTCAAATCTTAGACTAGGAATGAACTCCGTATGCCTAAGCCAACCGACGAAATGAGCGGGTGGGCGGGCACTACGTCGGTCAGAGAGACAGGATGTGCAAGCCGTGGATCGATAGGATGGTAGGTGGGTTTAGGCACATCTTGATATTTCTGCATGCCAATGCCATTTTTATGGCTTGTAAATTCATATAATGGTCCCTTAAGCCTTCACGTGAAGTTTCATGGCAAGACGACTCGTTTTTTATTCTTCACGATTTTGGATCCTTTTTGCGGTTCGGGATTTTTTAAAATTTTTTCGGAAGGAGTTTTGGCCCCAAACATGGTAGACATGATCCATGTATTTTTTTTGGCATGCACAAAACAATTCAGGTAAAAATTCGAAGTGTACAAGATTTTGTGACCATTTGAAAAAGGTGTCCCCATTTCAGACACTTTAATGGCTACTGGCAGAAAACCTGTAAAATCTCAAATGCTCTTTAAGGGGGTGTGAGTTCTCAAGGGTTGATGATGGATAGGGGGCCAATATAAGGGCCAAGTACCAGCACCCATCACACATCATGTGCGCACACCCCCCGTGGCCCCCCGATCATCGAAACCCCAATGCCGCCAGTTAGGTTCTCCGACGATGCTTCGACGATGGTGCCCCGACGAAGAAAAATGAGGCACTAGCACGTGCCTGAGCCCAGCATGTGCTATCGCAACCCTCGGTCCGATCTGATCTTAGACTGGGAATGAACTCCGCATGCCTAAGTCAACCCACGAAACGAGCGTACGGGGGCTCAGCCGGCCAGAGGGGCAGGATGGGCAAGTCGGGGGTCGGTCGGGTCCCTCTCTACGTGCTGCCGATCTTGCTGCCGTAACCCTCAATCCGGTCCGATCTTAGACTGGGAATGAACTCTGTATGCCTAAGCCAACCGACGAAAGGAGCGAGCGAGCGGGCACTACGTCGGCCAGAGAGACGGGATGCGCAAGCCGTGGATCGATAGCGTGGTAGGTGGGTTTAGGCACATCTTCATATTTCTGTGTGCCAATGCCATTTTTATGGCTTGTAAATTCATACAATGGTCCCTTAAGCCTTCACCTGAAGTTTCATGGCAAGACGACTCGTTTTCTATTTTTCACGATTTTTGAAACTTTTTGCGGTTCGAGATTTTTAAAACTTTTTTTGGAAGGCATTTTGGCTCCAAACTTGGTAGACGTGATCCTTGTATTTTTGTTGACATGCATAAAAAAATTCAGCTAAAAGCTCGAAGTGTACAAGATTTTGTGACCATTTGAAAAAAGTGTCCCCATTTCTGACACTTTAATGGCTATTGGTAGCAAAACTGTAAAATCTCAAATGCTCTTTAAGGGGGTGTGGGTTCTCGAGGTTTGATGAGGGATAAGGGGCCAATATAAGGGCCAAGTACCAGCACCCATCGCACATCATGTGCGCACACCCCCCGACCCCCCCGATCATCGGAACCCCAATGCTATCGATCAGGTTCTCCGGTCATGTTCCGACGGTGGTGTCTCGACGAAGAAAAATACGGCACCAGCACATGCTCGAGCCCAGCATGTGCTATCACAACCCTCGATCTGGTCTGATGTTAGACTGGAAATGAACACCGTATGCTTAGACTGGGAATGAACACCGTATGCCTAAGTCAACCCACGAAACGAGCGTGCGGGCGCTCAACCGGCCAGAGGGGCAGGATGGGCAAGCCGGGTGTCACGGACTATGCTTTCTCTCAACAAGCAATAGATCGTGCGGCACTCGAATGGATGCTTCCACCCAAGTCAGCCTTTAATAGGTCGATATCTGAATAAACAACCATAAACCATGGTTAATCCCAAGCATTCGCAATAATGCACAATATATCGAGATCAATCTCAAACACACACACAACAAGACACATTCGCATCAAGAAAGAAAGAAACACATTGGGGCATTCAATCGGGGTGAATTTTATTAAAAATGGGAATCATACATCGAGACCTCCCACCATCACCAGGGCCAGGGGGGCAGCCTTTGGTGGGTGGCCTAAGCTCACATAGCACTCGATGAGACAGCCTAACACTACGCTGTCAGCTCACCCCCCTAAAGAGCCTTAGAGATTTTAGAGCTATGCTACCAGTAACCGTTACAATGTTTGAAATGGGGACACTTTTCCTAGCACAATGGATCTACCCGGGCATGGCCCTATACATGGGTGGCTCATGGCAACCTAAGTCCCTGTCATGGCCCTATACAAGGTTGGGTCATGACATCCTCCCCCACCTATTCTATCGACGTCCTCGTCGACTTGTTGGCTTGAAATTCTTCAATCTTCCTTTGAAATCTCTGGAGGTCGTTCTCTCTCTCCCAGCTGGTTTCTTCTAGGCCTAGTCCCTCCTACTTTACTAAGTTTCCCGAACTAGTCTTTGAGATATCTTGGTTTCCCTGTCAGCTAAGATCTCTTCGACACGATGCTCTGAGGGTGGTTTCATGGTGATGGCGGCTTTGGTTGGCTCCCTTCGGCTAGCATCTGTAGGATCTACATGGAACGGCTTCAAGTTGCTCACATGAAATACTGGGTGCACCTTCATCCATTTCGGAGGGTCGATTTTGTAAGAAGCATTCCTCACCTTGGAAAAGACCCTTACTGGACCTTCATATTTGCGCACTAGTCTCCGATCTCTCTTTCTCAAGAACCTAGTCTGTTCAGGAACTAGTCGAACCAGAACCAAATCCCCAACTTAGAACTGCTAAACTCTATGACCCTTGTCTGCCCATTTTTTCATCTGCTTTGATGGTTTCTCCAGGTAGGCTTGTGCAATCTTCGTGTTTTGTTTCCACTCCTTGCTGAGGTTGAAGGCTCTCGGATTCTTTCCTCCATATTGTTCCAAGCAAGTGTCGGGTAGCCTTGGTAGTTGTTTGGTGACCACCTCAAATGGGCTCTTATTAGTGGAAGAGCTTTTGTTGGAATTAAAGCAGAGTTAGGCAACGTCTAATAATGAAGGCCAGTCTTTCTGGTTGGCTTGGACAAAGTGCCTCAAGTATTCCTCCAATAATCCATTGAACCGTTCCGTTTGGCCATTAGTTTGAGGGTGATAGCTTGAGGAGATGTTGAGTTGGGACCCCAAAATCTTGAAAAGTTCTCTCCAAAAGGATCCCGTGAATCTCGGATCTCTATCACTGACGATGCTTTGAGGGAGCCCCCAATATTTGACCACATGTTTGAACAATAGTCGAGCTGTGTCTTCCGCTGTGCAATACTTGTGAGCGGGAATGAATGTGGCATACTTAGAGAATCGATCAATCACCACCAAGATAGCTCCAAGATCACCAACCTTGGGTAGGCTCGAGATGAAATCGAGGGAGATGCTTTCCCATGGTTTGGTGGGTACCGATAATGGTTCAAGCATGCCTGCGGGTTTTCTCTTTTCGACTTTGTCTTGTTGGTAAATGAGGCAAGTCTTCGTATATTCCATCACATCTTATCGCATTTGAGGCCAATAGTATCCCTGTTTCAATAATGCCAAAGTGCATTGCCAGCCCAGGTGTCCCGCCCATAGGGTGTCATGACATTCCCTCATCAGCATCTATCTCAGACCTCCTACTCTTGATACAAACACTCGAGGCCCCTTAGTCCACAAGACCTCATTTTCTTGCCAGAAGTATTTGGACTTCTCTTCTTCCACTAGCTTCAAAATGGCACAGGCTTGCAGGTCCTTCCCTAGATGATCTCCAATCAACTTATGAATGCTTGTAGTGGTTCTGCTAGCCACCATTGGGGCCATTCTTCTAAGGGCCGCTAACTCTGGTCACCTGCTCAAGGCATCCGCCACTTGATTGGTCTTTCCAGCGGTATGCTCAAAACAAAAGTCAAACTCTGCTAAAAATTCTTGCCACCTAGCTTGTTTCGCCATGAGCCTTGGTTGGGTGAGAAAATGGCTAACAGCTGCATTGTCTGTCTTTACGACAAAATGTGAACCCAACAAGTAATGTCGCGAAGCCCTCAAGTAGTGAACCACCGCAAGGAGCTCTTTTTCCTGGGCCGTATATTTCCTTTCAACTTCGCTCAGCTTCTTACTTTCAAATGCTATCGGGCGATGTTGTTGTAAAAGCACACCTCCAATAGCAAAATCAAATGCATCCATCTGAACTTCGAAAGGCTTTTCAATATCAAGGAGAGCTAAGATGGGATCTTTCATAATAGCATCCTTCAATCCCTCAAAGGCCTCTTGGCACTCATTCGTCCAACACCATTTGTGCTCCTTCTTCAATAGCTCTGTGAGGGCCATGGTCTTGCGAGAGTACCCTTCTACAAACCTTCTATAATAGTTGGCTAGCCCCAAAAATGAGCGAAGCTCACTAACATTCTTCGATGTTGTCCACTCCTTGATGGCCCTGACCTTTTTCATGTCCATTCGGATGTGGCCACGTTCGACAATGTGATCGGGAAAATGGATTTGTGTCTGAGCAAATGCACACTTCTCCCTTTTTACATATAACCGGTGGTCCTGTAACCTTTGAAATACCTGGCGTAGGTCCAAAGGGCATAACAAGAAATTCAAATGCACCATACTGTGTTACACAAGTGGTTTTCGGTTCATCTCCCTCAATGATTCTGACCTGATGGTATCCAGATCTCAGGTCTAGTTTGGAGAAGTACTTGGCCCGGCTCAATTGGTCAAACAAGTCTGCTATCAGAGGGATAGGATATTTGTTTCTTACGGTGACTTTGTTGAAGGCCCTGTAGTTAACACATAAGCGCAGACTTCCATCATGCTTCTTTTGAAATAGCACAGGCACTCCGAAAGGAGCCTTTGATGGTCTGATAAATCTGGCTTGTAAAAGTTCATCTAATTGTTTCCTTAGCTCGGCCAACTCTGGCGGGTTCATGCGGTAAGAGGCTCTAGCAGGGGGTTTTGCTCTTAGGAGGAGTTCAATTTCATGGTCCACTGCTCGTCGAGGGGGTAGAACCTTAGGCAATATCTCTGGCATCACCTCTTCGAACTCTTCCAGCACTTTTTTCACGCCATCGGGTATTGGTTCTACTTCTGCCCTTCTTTGTAGATCGGCATGGCCACAAAAGAGGGTTCCCCTCTCCTTACCCCTTTCTTGAATTGTAAAGCCAAAATCATTTTCTTCCCACTCTTTGGCAAGATATTGGCAAGCACCACACATGGGTGTTCCCCTAAGAACAACAAGCAGCTAGCAATGGGGATAGGGATCACTTGAGCCAACATCATGAAATCCAATCCGAGAACAACATCGACGTCATCCATAGGGGAGATTGTAAAGTCTACCTTCCCTTCCCACGGCCCCAATTTGGTTATCACACCCTTGGAGCTTCCACTGATCGTAAAGGTTGGCGAATTGATCGCTTTCATTCGTCCATAGTCTTTGTTAACTTGAAGACCACACCTCTTTGCTTCTTCCAGCGTGATGAAAGTATCAGTTGCACCCGTATCCACCATGGCCTTATTGGCCTTTTCATTAATAATTAGGTTCACATACATCAAGCCTCTACTTTGCTCTTTTCTTATAGTGTTCAGTTGGGTGTGGAGGGCATTGACGAACTTTAGTGAGCCCATCCTGGCTGGCTCCTCCTCAATCTCTTCAATGTTCTCTGGCATTTTTGTTGACTCTTGAGATGAGGTTTTCAAAGCATTAAGGGCTCTTCTGTGTGGGCATTCGGCCACCTGATGTGGCCCCTTACAAAGAAAGCAAGCTAGTGGTTGTCTAGGCTTAAAAGTCACTGCGTTGTTTGTTCTGGGTTGGGTGCTATCTTGACCGAAAGACCTCTTATCTGATCCCCCATTGGAGGGTCGGTCTAGCCTAGTCATCTTTCCCCCACTCCCAAAGTTGAAGCTACTGCCAGCTGATGGAGGATTTTTTCATTTCAAGGAGCCATCATTATAGTCGTGGAGACATTCAGCTGCAGCCATGGCCGTGGCCACGTCTTGCATTTTTTGTCTTTGTAGTTCTATTCTGGCCCAAGGTTTGAGGCCCTCAAGAAAATAGAACATCTTGTCCTTCTTGGACATGTCTTGAATATCCAACATCAAGGTAGAGAAGTTCCTTACAAACTCTCGCACCGTCCCTGTTTGCACCAGTTCTAGGAGTCTCCTTCAAGCCATATACTCCACATTCTCAGGGAAAAATTGGTTTTTCAATTCCTGCTTCAGGTCTGTCCAAGTCTTAATTGGGCACTCATCATTGACAAACTTGGAGCGCCACCAAAGCTTGGCATCTCCTACGAGGTACATCGATGCCATTGCTACCTTGTCTTCCTCTGAATCTGTGTGTACAGCCCGAAAGTACTGCTCCATGTCAAGCAAGAAATTCTCATATTCCTTAGCATCCCTTGCCCCCTCATAACATTGAGGCTCTGGCACCTTGGGTCTTCTCCCCCTTTCCATCGAGCTCGAGGCTGACCTGGCCACAGCCATTTGTAAGATGCTCACCTATGCTCTAAGCTCTTCAAACTCCTTTTGGAGAATATTCAAGGCATCTCTAGCCTCCTCCTTCACGTTGTGGAGAGTATTGGACAACTCCCGCTGGGTTGTCTCGATTTCCCTCACTCGGTCTTTAGTCACCATGTGAGTTTTCATTACGACCACCGTGGCCTCCAGTTCTTCAATTTTCTACTGATGATCAGGTCTACCACTTATGGCCATCTCATCCATCTTCTAGCACTTCTTAACCGTGCTCTGGTACCACGTGTCACGGACTATGCTTTCTCTTAACAAGCAATAGACCGTGCGACACTCGAATGGATGCTTCCACCCAAGTCAGCCTTTAATAGGTCGATATCAGAACAAACAACCATAAACCATTGTTAATCCCAAGCATTTGTAATAAGGCATAATATATCGAGATCAATCTCAAGCACACACACAACAAGGCACATTCGTATCAAGAAAGAAAGAAACACATCGAGGCAACATTCGGGGCATTCAATCGGGGTGAATTTTATTAAAAATGGGAACCATACATCGGGACCTCCTACCATCACCAGGGCCAGGGGGCAGCCCTTGGTGGGTGGCCTAAGCTCATATAGCACCCGGTGAGACAGCCTAACACTACGCTGTCGGCTCACCCCCCCTAAAGAGCCTTAGAGATTTTAGAGCTATGCTACCAGTAACCGTTACAATGTTTGAAATGGGGACACTTTTCCTAGCACAATGGATCTACCCGACCATGGCCATATACATGGGTGGCTCATGGCAACCTAAGTCTCTGTCATGGCCCTATACAAGGTTGGCTCATGACACCGGGGGTCGATCGGGTCCCCCTCTGCGTGCTGCCGATCCTACTGCCACAACCCTCGATTTGGTCCAATCTTAGACTGGGAATGAACTCCGTAAGCCTAAGCCAACCGATGAAACAAGCGGGCGGGCAGGCACTACGCCAACCAGAGAGACGGGATGCGCAAGCCGTGGATCGATAGGGTGGTAGGTGGGTTTAGGCACATCTTCATATTTCTACATGCCAATGCCATTTTTATGGCTTGTAAATTCATACAATGGTCCCTTAAGCTTTCACTTGAAGTTTCATGGCAAGACGACTCGTTTTCTTTTTTTCATGATTTTTGAAATGTTTTACGGTTCGAGATTTTTAAAAATTTTTTTGGGAGGAGTTTTGGGCCCAAACTTGGTAGACATGATCCTTTTATTTTTGTTGGCATGCACAAAAAAAAATCAGCTAAAAACTCGAAGTGTACAAGTTTTTGTGACCATTTTAAAAAAGTGTCCACATTTCAGACACTTTAATGCCTACTAGCAGCAAACCTGTAAAATCTCAAATGATCTTTAAGGGGGTGTGAGTTCTCAAGGTTTGATGAGGGATAGGGGGCCAATATAAGGGCCAAGTACCAGCACCCATCGCACACCATGTGCGCACACCCCCTGGCCCCCCCGATCGCTAGAACCCCAACACCGTCGGTCAAGTTCTCCGGTGATGCTCCGGTAATGGTGCCCCGACGAAGAAAAATGTGGCACCAGCACATGCTAGAGCCCAGTATGTGCTGCCATAACCCTCGGTCCGGTCTGATCTTAGACCAGGAATGAACTTCATATGCCTACACTGAGAATGAACTCCGTATGCCTAAGTCAACCCACGAAATGAGCGTGCGGGCACTCAATCGGCCAGAGGGGCGGGATGCGCAAGGCGGGGATCTACCGGTCCCCCTCTGCTTGCTACTGATCCTGCTACCGTAACCCTCAATCTGATCCAATCTTAGTCTGGGAATGAACTCCATATGCCTAAGCCAACCGACGAAATGAACGGGCGGGCGGGCGGGGGGGGGGCACTACGTTGGCCAGAGAGACAGGATGCGAAAGCCGTGGATCGATAGGGTGGTAGGTGGGTTTAGGCACATCTTCATATTTCTACATGCCAATGCCATTTTTATGACTTGTAAATTCATACAATGGTCCCTTAAGCCTTCACCTGAAGTTTCATGGCAAGACAACTCGTTTTCTATTTTTCACAATTTTTGAAACTTTTTATGGTTTATTCAGCTAAAAACTCGTAAATTCAGCTAAAAACTTGAAGTGTACAAGATTTTGTGACCATTTGAAAAAAGTGTCCCCATTTCAGACACTTTAACGGCTACTGGAAGCAAACTTGTAAAATCTCAAATGCTCTTTAAGAGGTGTGAGTTCTCAAGGTTTGATGAGGGATAGGGCGTCAATATAAGGGCCAAGTACCAGCACCCATCGCACATCATGTGCGCACACCCCCCCGGCCCCCCGATCGTCGGAACCCCAATGCCACCGGTCAGGATTTCCGACGATGCTCGGTGATGGTGCCATGACGAAGAAAAATGTGGCACCAGCACATGCTCGAGCCCAGCATGCGCTGCCACAACCTTCTGTTCGATCTGATCTTAGACTGGGAATGAACTCCATATGCTTAGACTGGGAATGAACTCTGTATGCCTAAGTCAACCCATGAAATGAGCGTACGGGCGCTCAGCCGACCAGAGGGGCGGGATGCGTAAACCGAGGATCGATCGGGTCCCCCTCTGTGTGCTACCGATCCTGCTGCTGCAACCCTCGATGCAATCTGATCTTAGACTGGGAATGAACTCTGTATGCCTAAGCCAACCGTTTAAACGAGCGGGCGGGCGGGAGGGCGGGCACAACGCAAGCCAGAGAGACAGGATGCGCAAGCCGTGGATCAATCGGGTGGTAGGTGGGTTTAGGCACATCTTCATATTTCTGCATGTCAATGCCATTTTTATGGCTTGTAAATTCATACAATGGTCCCTTAAGCCTTCACGTGAAGTTTCATAGCAAGACGACTCGTTTTCTATTTTTCAAGATTTTCAAAACATTTTGCGGTTTAGGATTTTCTAAAATTTTTTCGGATGGAGTTTTGGCCCCGAACTTGGTAGACATGATCCTTTTATTTCTGTTGGCATGCACAAAAAAATTCAGCTAAAAACTCGAAGTGTACAAGATTTTGTGACCATTTGAAAAAAGTGTCCCCATTTCAAACACTTTTATGGCAACTGGCAGCAAACCTGTAAAATCTCAAATGCTCTTTAAGGGGGTGTGAGTTCTCGAGGTTTGATGAGGGATAGGGGGCCAATATAAGGACCAAGTACCAGCACCCATCGCACATCATGTGCGCACACCCCCCTGGCCCCCTCGATCACCAGAACCCCAATGCCGCCGATCAGGTCCTCCAGCGAAGCTCCGACGATGGAGCCCCGGCGAAGAAAAATGCAGCACCAGCACATGCCTGAGCCCAGCATGTGCTACCGTAACCCTCGGTCCGGTCTGATCTTAGACTGGGAATGAACTTTGTATGCCTAAGTCAACCCACGAAACGAGCGTGCGGGAGCTCAGCCGACCAGAGGGGCGGGATGCGCCAGTCGGGGATCGGTCGGGTCCCCCTCTGCATGCTGCTGATCCTGCTATCGCAACCTTTGATCCAGTCTGATCTTAGACTGGGAATAAACTCCGTATGCCTAAGCCAACCGACGAAACGAGTAGGCGGGGGGGCGGGCGGGCATTACGTCGGCCAGAGAGACGGAATGTGCAAGTCGTGGATCGATAGGGTGGTAGGTGGGTTTAGGTACATCTTCATATTTCTGCGTGCCAATGCCATTTTTATGGCTTTTAAATTCATACAATGGTCCCATAAGCCTTCACGTGAAGTTTCATGGCAAGACGACTCGTTTTCTATTTTTCATGATTTTTGAAACTTATTGGGGTTCGTGATTTTTTAAAATTTTTTTGGAATTAGTTTTAGCCCCAAACTTGGTAGACGTAATCCTTGCATTTTTGTTGGCATGCACAAAAAAATTCAGCTAAAAACTCGAAGTGTACAAGATTTTGTGACCATTTGAAAAAAGTGTCCCTATTTTAGACACTTTAATGGCTATTGGCAGCAACCCTGTAAAATCTCAAATGCTCTTTAAGGGGGTGTGAGTTCTCGAGGTTTGATGAGGGATAGGGGGCCAATATAAGGGCCAAGTACCAGCACCCATCACACATCATGTGCGCACACCCCCCGGCCCCCCCGATCGTCGGAACCCCAATGTCGCTGGTCAGGTTCTCCGGCAATGCTCCGGCGATGGTGGCCCGACGAAGAAAAATGTGGCACCAGCACATGCTTGAGCCCCGCATGTGCTGCTGTAACCCTCGGTCTGGTCTGATCTTAGACTGAGAATGAACTCCGTATGCCTAAGTCAACCCACGAAACGAGCGTGCGGGCGCTCAGCCGACCAAAAGGGCGAGATGCGCATGCCGGGGATTGGCCGTGTAACCCTCTACGTGCTGTCGATCCTGCTGCCATAACCCTCGGTCCATTCCAATCTTAGACTGGGAATGAACTCCGTATGCTTAAGCCAACTGATGAAACGAGCGGACGGGTGGGCAGGCACTACGCCGGCCAGAGAGACCCGATACGGAAGCCGTGGATCGATAGGTTGGTAGGTAGGTTTAGGCACATGTTCATATTTCTGCATGCCAATGCCATTTTTATGGCTTGTAAATTCATACAATGGTCCCTTAAGCCTTCACGTGAAGTTTCATGGCAAGACGACTCGTTTTCTATTTTGCATGATTTTCAAAACTTTTTGGGGTTCGAGATTTTTTTAAATTTTTTCGGAAGGACTTTTCCCCCAAAACTTGGTAGACGTGATCCTTGTATTTTTGTTGGCATGCATAAAAAAATTCAGCTAAAAACTCGAAGTGTACAAGATTTTGTGACCATTTGAAAAAAGTGTGCCCATTTCAGACACTTTTATGGCTACTGGTAGCAAACCTGTAAAATCTCAAATGCTCTTTAAGGGGGTGTGAGTTCTCAAGGTTTGATGAGGGATAGGGAGCCAATAGAAGGGCCAAGTACCAGCACCCACCGCACATCATGTGTGCACACCTCCCCAGCCCGCCCGATCACCGGAACCACAATGCCGCCATTCAGGTCCTCCAGCGATGCTCCGGCGATGGAGCCCCGGTGAAGAAAAATGCGGCAGTAGCACATGCCCGAGCCCAGCATGTGCTACCGTAACCCTCGGTCTAGTGTGATCTTAGTCTGTGAATGAACTCCATATGTTTAGACTGGGAATGAACTCTGTATGCCTAAGTCAACCCACGACACGAGCGTACGGCCGCTCAGCCAGCCAGAGGGGCGGGATGCGCAAGTCGGGGATCGATCGGGTCCCCCTCTGCGTGCTACCGATCCTACGGCCACAACCCTCGATCTGGTCTGATCTTAGACTGGGAATGAACTCCGTATGCCTTAGGCAACCGATGAAACGAGTGGGCGGTCGGGTGGGTGGGCACTACCCCCGCAAGAGAGACGGGATGCACAAGCCGTGGATCGATAGGGTGGTAGGTAGGCTTAGGCAAATCTTCATATTTCTACATGCCAATGCCATTTTTATGGCTTGTAAATTCATACAATGGTCCTTTAAGCCTTCAGGTGAAGTTTCATGGCAAGACGACTCGTTTTCTATTTTTCATGATTTTTGAAACTTTTTGCGATTCAAGATTTTTTAAAATTTTTTCGGAAGGACTTTTGGCCCCAAACTAGGTAGACGTGATCCTTGTATTTTTGTTGGTATGCACAAAAAAATTCAGCTAAAAACTCGAAATGTACAAGATTTTGTGACCATTTGAAAAAAGTGTCCCCATTTCAGACACTTTAATGGCTACTGGCAGCAAACCTATAAAATATCAAATGCTCTTTCTGGGGGTGTGAGTTCTCGAGGTTTGATGAGGGATAGGGGGCGAATGTAAGGGCCATGTACCTGTACCCATCGCACAGCATGTGCTTACACATTGCCCCGACCCCCCGATCATCGGAACCCCAATGCCACCGGTCAGGTTCTCAGGCGATGCTCCGACGATGGTCCCCCAATGAAGAAAAATATGGCACCAGCACATGCTCGAGCCTAGCATGTGCTGTCGCAACCCTCGGTCCGGTCTGATCTTAGACTGGGAATGAACTCTGTATGCCTAAGTCAACCCACAGAACGAGCGTGCGGGCGCTCAACTGGCCAGAGGGGCGGGATGCGCAAGCTGGGGATCGGCCAGGTCCCCCTCTGCGTGCTGTCGATCCTACTGCCACAACCCCTGGGCCCCCTGATCATTGGAACCCTAATGCTGCCGATCAGGTTCTTCGGTGATGCTCCGGCGATGGTGCCCCAACGAAAAAAAATGAGGCACCAGCACATGCCTGAGCCCAGCATGTGCTGCAGGAACCCTCGGTCCGGTTCAATCTTAGACTGGGATTGAACTCTGTATGCTTAGACTAGGAATGAACTCCGTATGCCTAAGTCAACCCATGAAACGAGTGTGCGGGCGCTCAACCGACCAAAGGGGCGAGATGCGCATGCCGGGGATTGGCCGGGTAACCCTCTGCGTGCTGTCGATCCTACTGTCACAACCCTCAGTCCATTCCAATTTTAGACTAGGAATGAACTCTGTATGCCTAAGCCAACTAACCAAACGAGCAGATGGGTGGGCGGGCACTATGCCGGCCAGAGAGACGGGATGCGAAAGCCGTGTATCGATAGGTTGGTAGTTAGGTTTAGGCACATGTTCATATTTCTGCATGCCAATGCCATTTTTAGGGCTTGTAAATTCATACAATGGTCCCTTAAGCCTTCACGTGAAGTTTCATGGCAAGACGACTCGTTTTCTATTTTTCATGATTTTTAAAACTTTTTGGGGTTCGACATTTTTTAAAATTTTTTCGGAAGGACTTTTGGCCCGAAACTTGGTAGACGTGATCCTTGTATTTTTGTTGGCATGCATAAAAAATTCAGCTAAAAACTCGAAGTGTACAAGATTTTGTGACCATTTGAAAAAAGTATGCCCATTTCGGACACTTTTATGGCTACCGGCAGCAAACCTGTAAAATCTCAAATGCTCTTTAAGGGGGTGTGAGTTCTCAAGGTTTGATGAGGGATAGGGAGCCAATAAAAGGGCCAAGTACCAGCACCCATCGCACATCATGTGTGCACACCTCCCCGGCCCGCCCGATCACCAGAACCCCAATGCCGCCGGTCAGGTCCTCCAGCGATGCTCCGGTGATGGAGCCCCGGCGAAGAAAAATGCGGCACTAGCACATGCCTGAGCCCAGCATGTGCTACCGTAACCCTCGGTCTAGTCCGACCTTAGTCTACGAATGAACTCCGTATGCTTAGACTGGGAATGAACTCTGTATGCCTAAGTCAACCCACGAAACGAGCGTGCGGTCGCTTAATCGGCCAGAGGGGTGGGATGCGCAAGTCGGGGATCGATCGAGTCCCCCTCTGCGTGCTGCCGATCCTACGGCCACAACCCTTGATCTGGTCTGATCTTAGACTAGGAATGAACTCCATATGCCTTAGGCAACCGACGAAACGAGGGGGCTGGCAGGCGGGCAGGCACTACGCCCGCAAGAGAGACGGGATGCACAAGCCGTGGATCGATAGGGTGGTAGGTGGGTTTAGGCTCATCTTCATATTTCTATGTGCCAATGCCATTTTTATGGCTTGTAAATTCATACAATGGTCCCTTAATCCTTCACGTGAAGTTTCATGGCAAGACGACTCGTTTTCTATTTTTCACGATTTTTTAAACTTTTTATGGTTAGGGACTTTTTTAAATTTTTTCGAAAGGAGTTTTGGCCCCAAACTTGGTAGACGTGATCCTTGTATTTTTGTTGGCATACACAAACAAATTCAGCTAAAAACTTGAAGTGTACAAGATTTTGTGACCATTGAAAAAAGTGTCCCCATTTCAGACACTTTAATAGCTACTGGCAGCAAACCTGTAAAATCTCAAATGCTCTTTAAGGGGGTGTGAGTTCTCGAGGTTTGATGAGGGATAGGGGGCCAATATAAGGGCCAAGTACCAGCACCCATCGTACATCATGTGCGCACACCCCCCGGCCCCCCCGATCGCTGGAACCCCAATGCCGTCAGTCAGGTTCTCTAACGATGCTTCTCCAATGGTGCCCCGGTGAAGAAAAATGTAGTACCAGCACATGCCCGAGCCCAACATGTGCTGCCGTAACCCTCGGTCCGTTCTGATCTTAGACTGAGAATGAACTCCGTATGCCTAAGTCAACCCACGAAATGAACGTGCGGGTGCTCAGCTTGCCAAAGGGAAGGGATGCACAAGTCGGGGATCGGTCGGGTCCCCCTCTGCATGCTGCTGATCCTATTGCTGCAACCCTTTGTCCGGTCCGATCTTTGTCTGGGAATGAACTCCGTATGCATAAGCCAAATGACGAAACGAGCGGGCAGGCGGGCACTATGCCGGCCAGAGAGACGGGATGTGCAAGTCGTAGATCGATACGGTGGTAGGCAGGTTTAGGCTCATCTTCATATTTTTTTGTGCCAATGCCATTTTTGTGGCTTGTAAATTCATACAAAGGTCCCTTAATCCTTCACGTGAAGTTTCATGGCAAGACGACTCGTTTTTTATTTTTCATGATTTTCAAAACTTTTTGGGGTTCGAGATTTTTTAAAATTTATTCGAAAGGACTTTTGGCCCGAAACTTGGTAGACGTGATCCTTGTATTTTTGTTGGCATGCATAAAAAATTCAGCTAAAAACTCGAAGTGTACAAGATTTTGTGACCATTTGAAAAAAGTGTGCCCATTTCGGACACTTTTATGGCTACTGGCAGCAAACCTGTAAAATCTCAAATGCTCTTTAAGGGGGTGTGAGTTCTCAAGGTTTGATGAGGGATAGGGAGCCAATAAAAGGGCCAAGTACCAGCACCCATCGCACATCATGTATGCACACCTTCCCGGCCCGCTCGATCACCAGAACCCCAATGCCGTCGGTCAGGTCCTCCAGCGATGCTCCAGTGATGGAGCCCCGACGAAGAAAAATGCGGCACTAGCACATGCCTGAGCCCAGCATGTGCTACCGTAACCCTCGGTCTAGTCCGATCTTAGTCTACGAATGAACTCCGTATGCTTAGACTGGGAATGAACTCTGTATGCCTAAGTCAACCCACGACACGAGCGTGCGGCCGCTCAGCCGGCCAGAGGGGCGGGATGCGCAAGTCGGGGATCGATCGGGTCCCCCTCTACGTGCTATCGATCCTACGGCCACAACCCTCGATCTGGTCTGATCTTAGACTGGGAATGAACTCCGTATGCCTTAGGCAACCGACGAAACGAGTGGGCGGTCGGGTGGGTGGGCACTATGCCCGCAAGAGAGACGGGATGCACAAGCCGTGGATCGATAGGGTGGTAGGTAGGTTTAGGCAAATCTTCATATTTCTACATGCCAATGCCATTTTTATGGCTTGTAAATTCATACAATGGTCCTTTAAGCCTTCAGGTGAAGTTTCATGGCAAGACGACTCGTTTTCTATTTTTCATGATTTTTGAAACTTTTTGCGATTCAAGATTTTTTAAAATTTTTTTGGAAGGACTTTTGTTCCCAAACTAGGTAGACGTGATCCTTGTATTTTTGTTGGTATACACAAAAAAATTCAGCTAAAAACTCGAAGTGTACAAGATTTTGTGACCATTTGAAAAAAGTGTCCCCATTTCAGACACTTTAATGGCTACTGGCAGCAAACCTATAAAATATCAAATGCTCTTTCTGGGGGTGTGAGTTCTCGAGGTTTGATGAGGGATAGGGGGCAAATATAAGGGCCAAGTACCAGTACCCATCGCACATCATGTGCTTACACATTTCCCCGGCCCCCCGATTGTCGGAACCCCAATGCCACCGGTCAAGTTCTCAGGCGATGCTCCGACGATGGTCCCCCGATGAAGAAAAATACGGCACCAGCACATGCTCGAGCCTAGCATGTGCTGTCGGAACCCTCGGTCCGGTCCGATCTTAGACTAGGAATGAACTATGTATGCCTAAGTCAACCCACGAAATGAGCGTGCGGGCACTCAACTGGCCCGAGGGGCGGGATGCGCAAGGCGGGGATCGGCCAGGTCCCCCTCTACGTGCTATCGATCCTACTGCCACAACCCTCGGGCCCCCCGATCATCAGAACCCTAATGCTGCCGGTCAGGTTCTTCGATGATGCTCAGGCGATGGTGCCCCGACGAAGAAAAATGAGGCACCAGCACATGCCCGAGCCCAGCATGTGCTGCCGTAACCCTCGGTCCAGTTTGATCTTAGACTGGGATTGAACTCCGTATGCTTAGACTAGGAATGAACTCTGTATGCCTAAGTCAACCCATGAAATGAGCGTGCAAGGGCTCAACCGGCCAGAGGGGTAGGATGCGTAAGCCAGGGATCGATCGAGTCCCCCTCTGCGTGCTGTCGATCCTGCTGCCGTAACCCTCGGTCTGATCCGATCTTAGACTGGGAATGAACTACGTATGCCTAAGCCAACCGACGAAACGTGTGGGCGGGTGGGCGGACGGGTACTACGCCGGCCAGAGAGACGGGATGCGCAAGCCGAGGATCGATAGGGTGGTAGGTGGGTTTAGGCACATCTTTATATTTCTACATGCCATTGCCATTTTTATGGCTTGTAAATTCGTACAATGGTCCCTTAAGCCTTCACGTGAAGTTTCATGGCAAGACGACTCGTTTTCTATTTTTCATGATTTTTGAAACTTTTTACGGTTCGAGACTTTTTAAAATTTTTTCGGAAGGAGTTTTAGCCCCAAACTTGGTAGACATGATCCTTGTATTTTTGTTGGCATGCACAAAAACTCGATCAGGTTCTCCAGTGATGCTCCGACGATGGTGCCCCGACGAAGAAAAATGCGGCACCAACACAAGTCCAAGCCCAGCATGTGCTATCGTAACCCTCAGTCCTGTCTGATCTTAGACTGGGAATGAACTCCGTATGCTTAGACTGGGAATGAACTTCGTATGCGTAAGTCAACCCACAGAACGAGCATGCGGGCACTCAGTCGGCCAGATGGGCGGGATGCAAAAGTCGGGGATCGACAGGGTCCCCTTCTGCGTGTTGCCAATCCTGCTGCCACAACCCTCAGTCCGAACCAATCTTAAACTGGCAAAAAACTCTGTATGCCTAAGCCAACCGACGAAACGAGCGGGCAGGCAGGCAGGTGGGCACTACGCCGACCGAGAGACGGGATGCGCAAGCCGTGGATGGATAGGGTGGTAGGTGGGTTTAGGCACTTTTTCATATTTTTGCATGCCAATGCCATTTTTATTGCTTGTAAATTCATACAATGGTCCCTTAAGCCTTCACGTGAAGTTTCATGCAAGACGACTCGTTTTCTATTTTTTACAATTTTCGAAACCTTTTGAGGTTTGGGATTTTTTAAAATTTTTTCGAAAGGAGTTTTGGCCCCAAACTTGGTTGACATGATCCTTGTATTTTTGTTTGCATGCACAAAAAAATTCAGCTAAAAACTCGAAGTGTACAAGATTTTGTGACCATTTGAAAAAAATGTCCCTATTTTAGACACTTTAATGGCTACTGTCAGCAAACCTATAAAATCTCAAATGCTCTTTAAGAGGGTGTGAGTTCTCGAGGTTTGATGAGGGATAGGGGGCCAATATATGGGCCAAGTACCAGTACCCATCGCACATCATGTGCGCACACCTCCCCCCGATCGCCCCGATCACCAGAACCCCAATACCGTCAGTCAGGTTCTCCGACGATGCTCCGGTGAAGGTGCCCCGGTGAAGAAAAATGCGGCACCAGCACATGCCTGAGCCCAGCATGTGCTACCAAAACCCTCGGTCTGGTCTGATCTTAGACTGGGAATGAACTCTGTATGCCTAAGTCAACCAACGAAATGAGCGTACGGGCACTCAGCTGGCCAGAGGGGCGAGATGTGCTGGCTAGGGATCGGCTAGGTCCCCCTTTGCGTGCTACCGATCTTGCCACCACAACCCTCGGTCTGGTCTGATCTTAGATTGGGAATGAACGCCGTATGCCTAAGCCAACCAACAAAATGAGTGGGTGAGCGGGCGGGCACTACACCGGCCAAAGAGACGGGATGCGCAAGCCGTGGATCGATAGGGTGGTTGGTGGGTTTAGGCACATCTTCATATTTCTGTGTTCCAATGTCATTTTTATGGCTTGTAAATTCATACAATGGTCCCTTAAGCCTTCACGTGAAGTTTCATGGCAAGACGACTCCTTTTCTATTTTTCACGATTTTCAAAACTCTTTGCGGTTCGGGATTTTTTAAAATCTTTTCTGAAGGATTTTTGGCCCCAAAATTGGAAGACATGATCCTTGTATTTTTGTTGGGAAGCAAAAAAAAATTCAGCTAAAAACTCTTAGTGTACAAGATTTTGTGACCATTTGAAAAAAGTGTCCCCGTTTCAGAAACTTTAATGGCTATTGGCAGCAAATCTGTAAAATCTCAAATGCTCTTTAAGGGGGTGTGAGTTCTCGAGGTTTGATGAGGGACAGGGGGCCAATATAAGGGCCAAGTACCAGCACCCATCGCACATCATGTGCGTACACCCCCCGGCCCCCCCGATCGTTGGAACCCCAATGCCGTCAGTCAGGTTCTCTAACGATGCTTCTCCAATGGTGCCTCGGTGAAGAAAAATGTAGTACCAGCACATGCCCGAGCCCAACATGTGCTGCCGTAACCCTCGGTCCGTTCTGATCTTAGACTGGGAATGAACTCCGTATGCCTAAGTCAACCCACGAAATGAACGTGCGGGCGCTCAGCCGGCCAAAGGGAAGGGATGCACAAGTCGGGGATCGGTCGGGTCCCCCTCTGCATGCTGCTGATCCTATTGCTGTAACCCTTTGTCCAGTCCGATCTTTGTCTGGGAATGAACTCCGTATGCATAAGCCAAATGACGAAACGAGCAGGCGGGCGGGCAGGCGGGCACTACGCCGGCCAGAGAGACGGGATGTGCAAGTCGTAGATCGATAGGGTGGTAGGCGGGTTTAGGCTCATCTTCATATTTTTGTGTGCCAATGCCATTTTTGTGGCTTGTAAATTCATACATTGGTCCCTTAATCCTTCACGTGAAGTTTCATGGCAAGACGACTCGTTTTCTATTTTTCACGATTTTTTAAACTTTTTATGGTTAGGGACTTTTTTAAATTTTTTCGAAAGGAGTTTTGGCCCCAAACTTGGTAGACGTGATCCTTGTATTTTTGTTGGAATACACAAACAAATTCAGCTAAAAACTTGAAGTGTACAAGATTTTGTGACCATTGAAAAAAGTGTCCCCATTTCAGACACTTTAATAGCTACTGGCAGCAAACCTGTAAAATCTCAAATGCTCTTTAATGGGGTGTGAGTTCTCGAGGTTTGATGAGGGATAGGGGGCCAATATAAGGGCCAAGTACCAGCACCCATAGTACATCATGTGCGCACACCCCCCGGCCCCCTCGATCGTCGGAACCCCAATACTGCCGATCAGGTTCGCCGACGATGGTGCCCCGGTGGAGAAAAATGCAGCACCAGCACATGCCCGAGCCCAGCATGTGCTGTTGCAACCCTCGGTCTGATCCGATTGCAGACTGGGAATGAACTTCGTATGCTTAGATTAGAAATGAACTTCGTATGCCGAAGTCAACCCACGAAATGAGCATGCGGGCGCTCAGCCGGCCAGAGGGGCGGGATGCGCACGCCAGGGATCGGCCAGCTCCCCTTCAATGTGCTACCGATCCTGCTGCCACAACCCTCAGTCCGATCTGATCTTCGTCTGGGAATGAACTCCGTATCCCTAACCCGATCGACTAAATAAGCGGACGGGCGGGTGGGCGGGCACTATGCTCGCCAGAGAGACGGGATGCGCAAGCCGATGATAGATAGGGTGGTAGGTGGGTTTAGTCACATCTTCATATTTTTGTGTGCCAATGCCATTTTTCTGGCTTGTAAATTCATACAATGCTCCCTTAAGCCTTCACGTGAAGTTTCATGGCAAGACGACTCGTTTTCTATTTTTCACAATTTTTGAAACTTTTTACGGTTTGGGACTTTTTAAAATTTTTTTGGAAGGCGTTTTGGCCCCAAACTTGGTAGACGTGATCCTTGTACTTTTGTTGGCATGCACAAAAAATTCAGCTAAAAAAGTGTCCCCATTTCAGACACTTTAATGGCTACTGGCAGCAAACCTGTAAAATCTCAAATGCTCTTTAAGGGGTGTGAGTTCTCGAGGTTTGATGAGGGATAGGGGGCCCATATAGGGGCCAAGTACCAGCACCCATCGCACATCAGGTGTGCACACCCCCCCGACCCCCTCGATCACAGGAACCCCAATGCCGTCGGTCAGGTTCTCCGATGATGCTCTGACGATGGTGGCCCAATGAAAAAATATACGGCACCAACACATGCCTGAGCCCAGCATGTGCTATCATAACCCTTGAGCCGGTCCGATCTTAGACTGAGAATGAACTCTGTATGCTTAGACTGGGAATGAACTCCGTATGCCTAAGTCAACCCATGAAATGAGCGTGCGGGCGCTCAACCGGCCAGAGGAGCGGGATGCGTAAGTCGAGGATCGGTCAGGTCCCCCTCTGCTAACGATCTTGCTACCGCAACCTTCGATCCAATCGGATCTTAGACTGGGAATTAACTCCATATGCCTAAGCCAACCGACGAAACGAGCGGGCGGGCGGGGGGGTGGGCACTACGTCGGCCAGAGAGACGGGATGGACAAGCCGTGGATCGATAGGGTGGTAGGTGGGTTTAGTCAAATCTTCATATTTCTACGTGCCAATGCCATTTTTATGGCTTGTAAATTCATACAATGGTCCCTTAAGCCTTCAGGTGAAGTTTCATGGCAAGTTGACTCGTTTTCTATTTTTCACGATTTTCAAAACGTTTTGCGGTTTGGGATTTTTTAAAATTTTTTTGGAAAAATTTTTGGCCCCAAACTTGGTAGATGTGATCCTTGTATTTTTGTTGGCATGCACAAAAGCATTCAGCTAAAAACTCGATATGTACTAGATTTTGTGATCATTTGAAAAAAGTGTCCCCATTTCGGACACTTTAATGGCTACTGGCAGCAAACCTGTAAAATCTCAAATGCTCTTTAAGGGGGTTTGAGTTCTCGAGCTTTGATGAGGGATAGGGGGCCAATATAAGGGCCAAGTACCAGCACCCATCACACATATGTGCGCACACCCCCCCGGCCCCCTCGATCGCCGGAACCCCAATGCCGTCGGTCAAGTTCTCCGGCGTTGCTCCGGCGATGATGGCCCGATGAAGAAAAATGGGGCACCAGCACATGCCGGAGCCCAGCATGTGCTACCGCAACCCTCGGTCTGGTCTGATCTTAGACTGGGAATGAACTCCGTATGCCTAGACTAGAAATGAACTCCGTATGCCTAAGTCAACCCACGAAATGAGCGTGTGGGCGCTCAGCCGGCCAAAGAGGTAGCATGCACAAGTCGGGGATCGGCCGGGTCCCCCTCTACGTGCTGCCAATCCTACCACCACAATCCTCTGTCTGGTCTGATCTTAGACTAGGAATGAACTCCGCATGCCTAAGCCAACCGACGAAACAAGCGGGCGAACAGGTGGGCGGGCACTATGCCGGCCAGAGAGACGGGATGCGCAAGCCATGGATCGATAGGTGGTAGGTGTGTTTACGCACATCTTCATATTTTTGCATGCCAATGCCATTTTTATGGCCTGTAAATTCATACAATGCTCCCTTAAAACTTTCCGTCAAGTTTCATGGCAAGACGACCCGTTTTCTATTTTTCACGATTTTTGAAACTTTTTACGGTTTGGGATTTTTTTAAAAGTTTTTCGGAAGGAGTTTTGGCCCCAAACTTGGAATACGTGATCCTTGTATTTTTTTTAGCATGCACAAAACAATTCAGCTAAAAACTCGAATTTTACAAGATTTTGTGACCATTGGAAAAAAGTGTCCCATTCCAGACACTTTAATGGCTACTTGCAGCAAACCAGCAAAATCTCAAATGCTCTTTAAGGGGGCATGAGTTCTCGAGGTTTGATGAGGGATAGGGGGCCAATATAAGGGCCAAGTACCAGCACGCATTGCACATCATGTGCGCACACCCCCCCGACCCCCCGATCATCGGAACCCCAACGCCTCCGGTCAGGTTCTCCGGTGATGCTCCGACGATGGTGCCCCGATGAAGAAAAATGCAGCACCAGCACAAACTTGAGCCCAGCATGTGCTACCGTAACCCTTGGTCTGGTCCGATCTTAGACTCGGAATGAACTCCATATGCTTAGACTGGGAATGAACTCAGTATGAACTCCATATGCTTAGACTCGGAATCAACCCACGAAACGAGCGTGCGGGCACTCAGCCGGCCAGAGGGGCGGGATGCGCAAGTCGAGGATCGACCGGGTCCCCCTCTGCATGCTACCGCAACCCTCGGTCTGGTCCGATCTTAGACTGGGAATGAACTCGATATGCCTAAGCCAACCGATGACACAAACGGGTGGGCGAGCGTGCGGGCACTATGCCGACCAGATAGACGGGATGCGCAAGCCATGAATCGATAGGGTGGTAGGTGGGTTTAGGCACATCTTCATATTTCTATGTGCCAATGCCATTTTTATGGCTTGTAAATTCATACAATGGTCCCTTAGGCCTTCACGTGAAGTTTCATGGCAAGATGACTCATTTTTTATTTTTCACGATTTTTGAAACTTTTTGCTGTTTGGGATTTTTTATAATTTTTTCAGAAAATGTTTTGGCCCCAAACTTGGTAGACATGATCCTTGTATTTTTGTTGGCAAGCACAAAAAAATTCAGCTAAAAACACGAAGTGTACAAGATTTTGTGACCATTTGAAAAAAATGTCCCCATTTCAGACATTTTAATGGCTACTAGCAGCAAACCTGTAAAATCTCAAATGCTCTTTAAGGGGTGTGAGTTCTCAAGATTTGATGAGGGATAGGGGGCCAATATAAGGGCCAAGTACTAGCACCCACCGCACATATGTGCGCACACCCCACCTGGCCCCCCCGATCATCGGAACCCTAATGTCGCCGGTTAGGTTCTCCGACGATGCTCTGGCAATGGTGCCCTGACGAAGAAAAATACAGCACCAGCAAATCCTCGACCAAGCATGTGCAACCGCAACCCTCGGTCTGGCCTGATCTTACACTGGGAATGAACTCTGTATGCTTAGACAGGGAATGAACTCTGTATGCCTAAGTCAACCCACAAAATGAGTGTGCAGGCGCTCAGTCGGCTAGAGGGGCGGGATGCGCAAGCCAGGGATCAGCCGGGTCGCCCTCTACATGCTGTCGATCCTGCTATCGTAACCTTTGGTCCGGTCTGATCTTAGACTGGGAATGAACTCCGTATGCCCAAGCCAACTGACAAAACGAGCGGACGGGCGGTCGAGCAGGAACTACGTCGACCAGAGAGACGGGATACGCAGGCCATGGATCGATATGGTGACAGGTGGGTTTAGGCACATCTTCATATTTCTGTGTGCCAATCCCATTTTTATGGCTTGTAAATTCATACAATGGCCCCAACCCTTCACGTGAAGTTTCATGGCAAGACGACTCGTTTTTTATTTTTCATGATTTTTGAAACTTTTTGAAGTTCGGGATTTTTTAAAAGTTTTTCGGAAGGAGATTTGAACCCAAACTTGGTAGACGTGATCCTTGTATTTTTGTTGGCATGCATAAAAAAATTGAGCTAAAAACTTGAAATGTACTAGATTTTGTGACCATTTGAAAAAAGTGTCCCCATTTCAGACACTTTAATGGCTACTGGCAGCAAACCTATAAAATCTCAAATGCTCTTTAAAGGGGTGTGAGTTCTCTAGGTTTGATGAGGGATAGGGGGCCAATATAAGGGCCAAGTACCAGCACCCATCGCACATCATGTGCGCACACCCCCCCGGCCCCCCGATCGTCGGAACCCCAATGCTGTCGGTTATGTTCTCCGACGATGCTCCGACGATGGTGCCCTGGCGAAGAAAAATGCAACACCAGCACATACTCGAGCCCAGCATGTGCTGCCGCAACCCTCGGTCCGGTTTGATCTTAGACTGGGAATGAACTCCATATGCCTAGATCGGGAATGAACTCCGTATGCCGAAGTCAACCCATGAAACGAGCGTCCAGGCGCTCAGCCGGCCAGAAGGGCGGGATGCACAAGCCAGGGATCGGTTGGGTCCCTCTCTACGTGCTACCAATCCTGCTGCCACAACCCTCAGTCTGGTCCGATCATAGACTGGGAATGAACTCCGTATGCCTAAGCCAACTGACGAAACGAGCGGACGGGCGGGCGGGCGAGCACTACGCCGGCTAGAGAGACGGGATGCGCAAGTCGTGGATCGATAGAGTGGAGGTGGGTTTAGGCACATCTTCATATTTCTGCATGCCAATGCCATTTTTATGGCTTGTAAATTCATACAATGGTCCCTTAAGCCTTCACGTGAAGTTTCATGGCAAGACGACTCGTTTTCTATTTTTCATGATTTTTGAAACTTTTGCCGGTTCGGGATTTTTTAAAATTTTTTCAGGAGTTTTGGCCCCAAACTTGGTAGACGTTATCCTTGTATTTTTTTTGGCATGCACAAAAAAATTCAGCTAAAAACTCGAAGTGTACAAGATTTTGTGATCATTCGAAAAAAAGTGTCCCCATTTCAGACACTTTAATGGCTAATGGCAGTAAACCTGTAAAATCTCAAATGCTCTTTAATGAGGAGTGAGTTCTCGAGGTTTAATGAGGGATAGGGGGCCAATATAAGGGCCAACTACCAGCACCCATCGCACATCAAGTGTGCACACCCCCCGGCACCCCCGATCGCTTGAACCCCAATGCCGCCGATCAGGTTCTCCGACAAACCTCTGGCGATGGTGCCCCGACGAAGAAAAATGCAGCACCAGCACATGCCCGAGCCCAGCATGTGCTGTCGCAACCCTCAGTCCAATCCGATCTTAGACTGGGAATGAACTCCGTATGCTTAGACTGACAATGAACTCCGTATGCCTAAGTCAACCCACGAAATGAGCATGCGCACGCTTAGCCGGCCAGAGGGGTGGGATGCGCAAGCCGGGGATCGGTCAGGTCCCCCTCTACGTGCTGCTGATCCTGCTACCATAACCCTCAGTCTGGTCCGATCTTAGACTTGGAATTAACTCCGTATGCCTAAGCCAACCGACGAAACAAGTGGGCGGGCGAGCGGGCGGGCAGGCACTACGCTGGCCAAAAAGACGGGATGCGCAAGTCGTGGATCGATAGGGTGGTATGTGGGTTTAGGTAAATCTTGATATTTCTGCATGCCAATGCCGTTTTTATGGCTTGTCAATTCATACAATGGTCCCTTAAGCCTTTACGTGAAGTTTCATGGCAAGACGACTCGTTTTCTATTTTTCATGATTTTTGAAACATTCTGCGGTTCGGGATTTTTTAAAATTTTTTTGAAAGCAGTTCTGGCCCCAAACTTGGTAGACGTGATCCTTGTATTTTGTTGGCATGCACAAAAAAATTCAGCTAAAAACTCGAAGTGTACAAGATTTTATGACCATTTGAAAAAGTGTCCCCATTTCAGACACTTTAATGGCTACTGGCAGCAAACCTTTAAAATGCTCTTTAAGGGGGGTGAGTTCTCGAGTTTTGATTTGGGATAGAGGGCCAATATAAGGGTCAAGTACCAGCACCCATCGCACATCATGTATGCACACCCCCCGGCCCCCCCGATCGTCGGAACCCCAATGCCACCGGTCAAGTTCTCCGGCGATGCTACGGTGATTGTGCCCCGACGAAGAAAAATGCGGCACCAGCACATGCCCGAGCCCAGCATGTGCTATCGCAACCCTCAATCCCATCTGATCTTAGGCTGAGAATGAACTCTGTGTGCTTAGACTAGGAATGAACTCCATATGCCTAAGTCAACCCACGAAACGAGCGTACGGGTGTTCAGACGGCCAGAGGGCCGGGACGCGTAAGCCGAGGATTGGTTGGGTCCCCCTCTGCATGCTGCCAATCCTGTTGCCAACCGACGAAATGAGCTGGCGGGCGGGCGGGCGGGCACTACGTCGGCCAGAGAGACGGGATGCACAAGCCGTGGATCAATAGGGTGGTAGGTGGGTTGAGGCACATCTTCATATTTTTGTGTGCCAATGCCATTTTTATGGCTTGTAAATTCATACAATGGTCCCTTAAGCCTTCACGTGAAGTTTCATGGCAAGACGACTCGCCTTCTATTTCTCATGATTTTCGAAACTTTTTACGGTTTGGGATTTTTTAAAAATTTTTTAGAAGGAGTTTTGGCCCCAAACTTGGTAAACGTGATACTTGTATTTTTGTTGGCATGAAAAAAAAATTCAGCTATAAACTCGAAGTGTACAAGATTTTGTGACCATTTGAAAAAAATGTCCCCATTTCAGACACTTTAATGGCTACTGGTAGCAAACCTGTAAAATCTCAAATGCTCTTTAAGGCGGTGTGAGATCTCGAGGTTTGATGAGGGATAGGGGGCCAATATAAGGGCCAAGTACCAGCACTCATCGCACATCATGTGTACACACCCCCCTGGCCCCCCCAATCGTCGGAACCCCAATGCCGCTGGTCAGGTTCTCCGATGATGCTTCGACGATGGTGCCTCGACGAAGAAAAATGTGGCACCACCACATGCCCGAGCCCAGCATGTGTCGTCGTAACCTTCGGTTCAGTCCAATCTTAGACTGGGAATGAACTCCGTATACTTGGACTGGGAATAAACTCCGTATGCCTAAGTCAACCCATGAAATGAACGAGCGGGCGCTTAACAGGCCAGAGGGGCAAGATGCGCAAGCCGGGGATCGGTCGGGTCCCCCTCTGCGTGCTACCAATCCTGCTGCCACAACACTCTGTTTGATCCAATCTTAGATTGGGAATGAACTCCGTATGCCTAAGCCAATCGACGAAACGAGCAGGCGGGCGGGCGGGCACTACGTCGGCTAGAGAGATGGGATGCGCAAGCCGTGGATCGATAGGGCGGTAGGTGGGTTTAGGCACATTTTCATATTTTTTAGTGCCAATGCCATTTTTATGGGTTGTAAATTCATACAATGGTCCCTTAAGCCTTCACGTGACGTTTCATGGCAAGACGACTCATTTTTTATTTTTCACGATTTTTGAAACTTTTTGCAGTTCGGGATTTTATAAAATTTTTTCAGAAATAGTTTTGGCCCCAAACTTGGTTGCCATGATCCTTGTATTTTTGTTGGCATGCATAAAAAAATTCAGCTAAGAACTCGAAGTGTACAAGATTTTGTGACCATTTGAAAAAAATGTCCCCATTTCAGACACTTTAATGGCTGCTGGCAGCAAACCTCTAAAATCTCAAATGCTCTTTAAGGGGTGTGAGTTCTCGAGGTTTGATGAGGGATAGGGGGCCAATATAAGGGCCAAGTACCAGCACCCATCCCACATCATGTGCGCACCCCCCCGCTTGGCCCCCCGATCACCGGAACCCCAATGCCGTCGGTCAGCTTCTCCGGTGATGGTGCCCTAGCAAAGAAAAAAACGGCACCAGCACATGCCCAAGCCTAGCATGTGCTGTCGTAACCCTTGGTCTGGTCTGATCTTAGACTGGGAATGAACTCCGTATGCTTAGACTGGGAATGAACTCCGTATGCTTAGACTGGGAATGAACTCGGTAGGCCTAAGTCAACCCATGAAACAAACGTGCAGGCGCTCAGTCGGCCAGAGGGGCGGGATGCACAAGCCGGGGATCAGTCGTGTCCCCCTCTATGTGCCACCGATCCTGCTGCTGCAACCCTCCATCCAGATTGATCTTAGACTGGGAATGAACACCGTATGCCTAAGCCAACCGACGAAACGAGCGGGCGAGTGGACGTGCGTTACGTCGGCCAGAGAGACGGGATGCGCAAGCCGTGGATTGATAGGGTGGTAGGTGGGTTTAGGCACATCTTCATATTTCTGTGTACCAATGCCATTTTATGGCCTGTAAATTCATACAATGGTCCCTTAAGCCTTTACGTGAAGTTTCTTGGCAAGATGACTCATTTTCTATTTTTCACTATTTTCAAAACATTTTGTGGTTTGGGATTTTTTAAAATTTTTTCAGAAGGATTTTCTGTCCCAAACTTGGTAGACGTGATCCTTGTATTTTTTTTGGCATGCACAAAGAAATTCAGGTAAAAACTCGAAGTGTACAAGATTTTGCGACCATTTGAAAAAAGTTTGCCCATTCCAGACACTTTAATGGCTACTGCCAGCAAACCTGTAAAATCTCAAATGCTCTTTAAGGGCTGTGAGTTCTTGAGGTTTGATGAGGGATAGGGGGCCAATATAAGGGCCAAGTACCAGCACCCATCACACATCGTGTGCGCACACCCCCCCGGCCCCCCTGATCGTCGGAACCCCAACGCTGCCGGTCAGGTTCTCCGACGATGCTCCGGTGATGGTGCCCCGATGAAGAAAAATACGGCACCAGCACATGCCCGAGCCCAGCATGTGCTGCCACAACCCTCGATCCCGTCTGATCTTAGACTGGGAATGAACTCCGTATGCCTAAGTCAACCCACGAAACGAGCGTGCGGGTGTTCAGCCGGCCAGAGGGCCAGGCTGCACAAGTCGTGGATCGGTCGGGTCCCCCTCTGCGTGCTGCTGATCTTGCTACTACAACCCTCGATCTGGTCTGATCTTAGATAGGGAATGAACTCCGTATGCCTAAGCCGACCGACGAAACGAGCGGGCGGGCGGGCGGGCACTACGCCGGCCAGAGAGAGGGATGCGCAAGCCGTGGATCGATAGGGTGGTAGGTGGGTTTAGGCACATCTTCATATTTCTGCATGCCAATGTCATTTTTATGGCATGTAAATTCATACAATGGTCCCTTAAGCCTTCACGTGAAGTTACATGGCAAGACGACTCGCTTTTTATTTTTCACGATTTTTGAAAATTTGTAGTTCGGGATTTTATAAATTTTTTTCAGAAAGAGTTTTGGCCCCAAACTTGGTTGCCATGATCCCTGTATTTTTGTTGGCATGCTTAAAAAAATTCAGCTAAGAACTCGAAGTGTACAAGATTTTGTGACCATTTGAAAAAAGTGTCCCCATTTCAGACACTTTAATGGCTGCTGGTAGCAAACCTGTAAAATCTCAAATGCTCTTTAAGGGGTGTGAGTTCTCAAGGTTTGATGAGGGATAAGGGGCCAATATAAGGGCCAAGTACCAGCACCCATCGCACATCATGTGCGCACACCCCCCCGGCCCCCTCGATCGTTGGAACCCCAATGCCGCCGGTCAGGTTCTCCGGTGATGCTCCGGTGATGGTACCCCAACGAAGAAAAATGTGGCACCAGCACATGCCCGAGCCCAGCATGTGCTACCGCAACTGTCGGTCCGGTCTGATCTTAGACTGGGAATGAACTCCGTATGCTTAGACTGGGAATGAACTCCGTATGCCTAAGTCAACCCATGAAACGAGCGTACGGGCGCTCAGCCAGGCAGAGGGGCGGGATGCGCAAGCCAGGGATCGGTCGGGTCCCCCTCTGCGTGCTACTGATCCTGCTGCCACAACCCTCCGTCTGGTCTGATCTTAGACTGGGAATGAACTCCGTATGCCAAAGCCAATCTACGAAACGAGCGGGCGGACGAGTGGGCACTATGCCAGCCAGAGAGACGGGATGCGCAAGCCGTGGATCGATAGGGTGGTAGGAGGGTTTAGGCACATCTTCATATTTCTATGTGCCAATGCCATTTTTATGGCTTGTAAATTCATACAGTGGTCCCTTAAGCCTTCACATGAAGTTTCATGGCAAGACGACTCGTTTTCTATTTTTCACAATTTTTGAAACTTTTTACGGTTTGGGATTTTTAAAAATTTTTTCGGATGGAGTTTTGGCCCCAAACTTAATGGACGTGATCCTTGTATTTTTGTTGGCATGCACAAAAAAATTCAACTAAAAACTCGAAGTGTATAAGATTTTGTGACTATTTGAAAAAAGTGTCCCCATTTCATACACTTTTGTGGCTACTGGCAGCAATCCTGTAAAATCTCCAATGCTCTTTAAGGGGGAGTGAGTTCTCGAGGTTTGATGAGGGATAGGGGGCTAATATAAGGGCCAAGTACCAGCACCCATCGCACATCTTGTGCGCACACCCCCCCGACCCCACCGATCGCCGGAAACCCAATGCCACCGGTCAGGTTCTCCAACGATGCTCCGGCAATGGTGCCCCGGTGAAGAAAAATGCTGCACCAGCACGTGCTCGAGCCCAGCATGTGCTGCCGCAATCGTTGGTCTGGTCTGATCTTAGATTGGGAATGAACTCCATATGCTTAGATTGGGAATGAACTCTGTATGCCTAAGTCAGGCCACGAAACGAGCATGCGGGCGCTCAGCCGACCAGAGGGGCGGGATGTGCAAGCTAGGGATCGGTCGGGTCCCTCTCTGTGTCTTGTCGATTCTACTACTGTAACCCTCAGTCCGATCCAGTCTTAGACTGGGAATGAACGTCGTATGCCTAAGCCAACCGACAAAACGAGCGGGCGGGCAGGCGGGTACTATGCCGGCCAGAGAGACGGGATGCACAAGCCGTGGATCGATAGGGTGATAGGTGGGTTTAGGCACGTCTTCTCATTTCTGTGTGCCAATGCCATTTTTATGGCTTGTAAATTCATACAATGGTCCCTTAAGCCTTCACATGAAGTTTCATGACAAGATGACTCGTTTTCTATTTTTCACGATTTTCAAACCTTTTTACGGATCGAGATTTTTTAAAATTTTTTCGAAAGAAGTTTTGACCCCAAACTTGGTAGACATGATCCTTTCATTTTTGTTGGCATGCATAAAAAAATTCAGCTAAAACTCGAAGTGTACAAGATTTTGTGACCATTTGAAAAAAGTGTCCCCATTTCAGACACTTTAACGGCCACTGGCAGGAAACCTATAAAATCTCAAATGCTCTTTGAGGGGGTGTGAGTTCTCGAGGTTTGATGAGGGATAGGGGGCCAATATAAGGTCCAAGTACCAGCACCCATCGCACATCTTGTGTGCACACCCCCCGCCCCTCCGATCGCAAGAACCCCAATGCCGCCGGTCAGGTTCTTCGGCGATGCTCCGACGATGGTGCCCCGATGAAGAAAAATGCGACACCAGCACATGCCCGAGCCCATCATGTGCTGCAACAACCCTCGGTCTGGTCCAATCATAGACTGAGAATGAACTCCGTATGCTTAGACTGGGAATGAAACCCGTATGCCTAAGTCAACCCATGAAACGAGCGTGCAATCGCTCAACCGGCCAGAGGGGCTGGATGCGCAAGCCGGGGATTGGTCGGGTCCCCCTCTGCGTGCTGTTGAGCCTACTACTGGAACCCTTGGTTCGGTCTGATGTTAGACTGTGAATGAACTCCGTATGCCTAATCCAATCGACGAAACGAGTGGGCTGGCGGGTGAGTAGGCGCTACGTCGGCCAGAGAGATCGGATGTGCAAGCCGTGGATCGAGAGGGTGGTAGGTGGGTTTAGGCACATCTTCATATTTCTGCATGCCAATGCTATTTTTATGTCTTGTAAATTCATACAACGGTCCCTTAAGCCTTCACGTGAAGTTTCATGGCAAGACGACTCATTTTCTATTTTTCACGATTTTTGAAACTTTTTATGGTTCAGGATTTTTTAAGATTTTTTCAAATGGATTTTTGGCCCCAAACTTGGTAGACATGATCCTTGTATTTTTGTTGGCATGCACAAAAAAATTCAGCTAAAAACTCGAAGTGTACAAGATTTTGTGATCATTTGAACAAAGTGTCCCCATTTTAGACAATTTAATGGCTACTGGCAGCAAACCTGTAAAATCTCAAATGCTTTTTAAGGGGGTGTGAGTTCTCGAGGCTTGATGACGGATAGGGGGCCAATATAAAGGCCAAGTACCAGCACCCATTGTACATCATGTGCACACACCCCCCCGGCCCCCCGATCGTCGGAAACCCAATGCCGTCGGTCAGGTTCTCCGACGATGCTCCGACGATGGTGCCCTGGCAAAGAAAAATGCGACACCAGCACATGCCCGAGGCTAGCATGTGCTGCCGCAACCCTCGGGCCGGTCCGATCTTAGACTAGGAATGAACTCCGTATGCCTCAGCCATCCAACGAAATGAGCGGACGGGGGGGGGGCGGGCGGGCACTATACCAGCCAGAGAGACGGGAAGCGTCAGCCGTGGATCGATAGGGTGGTAGATGGGTTTAGGCACATCTTCATATTTCTTCCTGCCAAAGCCACTTTTCTGGCTTGTAAATTCATACAATGGTCCCTTAAGCCTTCACATGAAGTTTCATGGCAAAGACTCATTTTCTATTTTTCATAATTTTCAAAACTTTTTATAGTTCGAGATTTTTTAAAACGTTTTTGGATGGAGTTTTGGCCCCAAACTTGGTAGACGTGATCCTTGTATTTTTGTTGAAATGCACAAAAAAATCAGCTACAAACTCGAAGTGTACAAGATTTTGTGACCATTTGAAAAAAGTGTCCCCATTTCAGACACTTTAATGGCTACTGGTAGCAAACCTGTAAAATCTCAAATGCTCTTTAAGGGGGTGTGAGTTCTCGAGGTTTGATGAGGGATAGGGGGCCAATATATGGGCCAAGTACCAACACCCATCGCACATCATGTGTGCACACCCCCCCGGCCCCCCCGATCGCCAGAACCCCAATGCCGTCGGTCAGGTTCTCTGACAATGGTGCCCCGATGAAGAAAAATGCGGCACCAGCACATGCCCGAGCGCAGAATGTGCTGTCGTAACCCTCGGTCCAGTACGATCTTAGACTGGGAATAAACTTCGTATGCCTAAGCCAACCGATGAAACGAACGGGCGGACGGGCTGGCGGGCACTACGCTGGCCAGAGAGACAGGATGCGCAAGCCGTGGATCGATAGGGTGGTTCGTTGGTTTAGGCACATCTTCATATTTCTGCATGCCAATGCCATTTTTATGGCTTGTAAATTCATACAATGGTCCCTTAAGCCTTCGCGTGAAGTTTCATGGCAAGACGACTCTTTTTCTAATTTTCACGATTTTCCAAACTTTTTACAGTTCGAGATTTTTTAAAATTTTTTCAGAAAGCATTTTGGCCAAAAACTTGGTAGACGTGATCCCTGTATTTTTGGTTGCATGCATAAAAAAATTCACCTAAAAACTCGAAGCGTACAAGATTTTGTGACCATTTGAAAAAAGTGTCCCCATTTCAGACACTTTAATGGCTACTGGCAGCAAACCTGAAAAATCTCAAATGCTTTTTAAGGGGGTGTGATTTCTCAAGGTTTGATGAGGGATAGGTGGCCAATATAAGGGTCAAGTACCAGCACCCATCGCACATCATGTGTGCACACCCCCCAGCCCCCCGATCGTCGGAACCCCAATGCCGTCGGTCCGGTTCTCCGGTGATGCTCCGGTGATGGTGCCCTGGCAAAGAAAAATGTGGCACCAGCACATGCCCGAGCCCAGCATGTGCTGTCGTAACCCTCGGTCCGGTCTGATCTTAGACTGGGAATGAACTCCGTATGCCTAAGTCAACCCAAGAAACGAGCGTGCATCCCGTGGATCGGACCCTCTGCGTGCTGTCGATCCTACTACCGCAACCCTCGGTCCAGTCTGATCTTAGACTGGGAATGAACTTCGTATGCCTAAGCCAACTGACGAAACGAGCGGGCAGGCGGAGAGACGGATTGCACAAGCCGTGGATCGATAGGGTGGTACGTGGGTTTAGGCACATCTTCATATTTCTGCGCGCCAACACCATTTTTACAGCTTGTAAATTCATACAATGGTCCCTTAAGCCTTCACGTGAAGTTTCATGGCAACACGACTCGTTTTCTATTTTTCACGATTTTTGAAACTTTATGCTGTTCAGGATTGTTTAAAATTTTTTCGAAAGGAGTTTTGGCCCCAAGCTTGGTAGACGTTATCCTTGTATTTTTTTTGGCATGCAAAAAAAAATTCAGCTAAAGACTCGAAGTGTACAAGATTTTGTGACCATTTGAAAAAAGTATCTCCATTTCAGACACTTTAATGGCTACTGACAGCAAACTTGTAAAATCTCAAATGCTCTTTAAGGGGGTGTGAGTTCTCGAATTTTGATGAGGGATAGGGGGCTAATATAAGGGCCAAGTACCAGCACCCATCACATATCATGTGCGCACACCCACCCTGGCCCCCTTGATCGTCGGAACCCCAATCCCGCCGATCAGGTTCTCTGGTGATGATCCGACGATGGTGCCCCGATGAAGAAAAATGCGGCACCAGCACATGCCCGAGCCCAGCATGTGCTGCCGCAACCCTCGGTCCAGTCTGATCTGAGACTGGAATGAACTCTGTATGCCTAAGCCAATAGAAGAAATGAACAGGCGGGTGGGCGGTCAGGGAGTACGCCGGCCAGAGAGACGAGATGCGCAAGCCGTGGATCGATAGGGGGTAGGTGGGTTTAGGGACATCTTTTTATTTCTATGTGCCAATGCCATTTTTATGCCTTGTAAATTCATACAATGGTCCCTTAAGCCTTCACGTGAAGTTTCATGGCAAGACGACTCATTTTCTATTTTTCACGATTTTTAAATTTTTTTTTGGTTCAGGATTTTTTGTAATTTTTTCAGAAGGAGTTTTGGCCCCAAACTTGTAGACGTGATCCTTGTATTTTTTCTGACATGTAAAAAAAATTCAGCTCAAAACTCGAAGTGTACAAGATTTTGTGACCATTTGAAAAGTATCCCCATTTCAGACTCTTTAATGGCTACTAACAGCAAACTTGTAAAATCTCAAATGGTCTTTAAGGGGGTGTGAGTTCTCAAATTTTGATGAGGGATAGGTGGCCAATATAAGGGCCAAGTACCAGAACCCATCACATATCATGTGCACACACCCACCCAGGCCCCCTCGATCGCCGGAACCCCAATCCCGTCGATCAGGTTCTCTAGCGATGCTCCGGCGATGGTGCCCCGACGAAGAAAAATACGGCACCAGCACATGCTCGAGCCTAGCATGTGCTGCCGTAACCCTCGGTCCGATCTAATCTTAGACTGGGAATGAACTTCGTATGCCTAAGTCAACCGACGAAATGAACGGGCAGGCGGGCGGGCGGGCACTACGCCTACTAGAGAGACGAGATGCGTAAGCCATGGATCGATAGGGTGGTAGGTGGGTTTAGGCACATCTTCATATTTTTACGTGCCAACACCATTTTTACCATATTTTTAGAGGGAGTTTTGACCCCAAACTTCTTAGACGTGATCCTTATATTTTTGTTGGCATGAACAAAAAAATTCAGCTAAAAACTCGAAGTGTATAAGATTTTGTGACCATTTGAAAAAAGTGTCCCCATTTCAGACACTTTAATGGCTACTGGCAGCAAACTTGTAAAATTTCAAATGCTCTTTAAGCGGGTGTGAGTTCTCGAGGTTTGATGAGGGATAGGGGCCAATATAAGGGCCAAGTACCAGCCCCCACCGCACATCATGTGCGCACACCCCCCCGCCCCCCTGATCGCCGGAACCCCAATGCTGTCGGTCAGGTTTTTCGGCGATGCTCCGGTGATGGTGCCCTGGCAAAGAAAAATGTGGCACCAGCACATGCCTGAGCCCAGGATGTGCTGTCGTAACCCTCGGTCCGGTCCAATCTTAGACTGGGAATGAACTCCATATGCCTATGTCAACCCAAGAAACGAGCGTGCATGCTGTGGATCGGTCGGGTCCCCCTCTGCGTGCTGTCGATCCTGCTACCGCAACCCTCGGTCCGGTCTGATCTTAGACTGGGAATGAACTCCGTATGCCTAAGCCAACCGACGAAACGAGCGGGCAGGCGGGCAGGCACTACGCCGACCAGAGAGACGGGATGCGCAAGCCGTGGATCGATAGGGTGGTAGGTTGGTTTAGGCACATCTTCATATTTCTGCATGCCAATGCCATTTTTATGGCTTGTAAATTCATACAATGGTCCCTTAAGCCTTCACGTGAAGTTTCATGGCAAGATGACTCGTTTTCTACTTTTCACGATTTTTGAAACTTTATGCTGTTCAGGATTGTTTAAAATTTTTTCGGAAGGAGTTTTGGCCCCTAGCTTGGTGGATGTGATCCTTGTATTTTTTTTGGCATGCAAAAAAAAATTCAGCTAAAAACTCGAAGTGTACAAGATTTTGTGACCATTTGAAAAAAGTGTCTCGATTTCAGACACTTTAATTGCTACTGGCAGCAAACCTATAAAATCTTAAATGCTCTTTAAGGGGGTGTGAGTTCCCGAGGTTTGATGAGGGATAGGGGGCCAATATAAGGGCCAAGTACCAGCACCAATCATACATCTTGTGCGCACACCCCGTTCGGCCCCCCCGATCGTCGGAACCCCAATGCCATCGGTCAGGTTCTCCGACGATGCTCCGACGATGTTGCCTCGACGAAGAAAAATACGACACCAGCACATGCCCGAGCCCAGCATGTGCTACCGTAACCATCGGTCTGGTCCGATCTTAGACTTGGAATGAATTTCGTATGCTTAGATTGGGAATGAACTCTGTATGCCTAAGTTAACCCACGAAACGAGCGTGCGGGCGCTCAACCGGCTAGAGGGGTGGGATGCGCAAGTCGGGGATAGGTCGAGTCCCCCTCTGCCTACTACCGATCCTGCTGTCACAACCCTTGAACTCGTCTAATCTTAGACTGGGAATGAACTCCATATGCCTAAGCCAACCGACGAAACGAGCGAGCGGACGAACGGGCGGACGAGCGGGCGGTCACTATGTCGGCCAGAGAGACGGGATGCGTAAGCCATGGATCGATAGGCTGGTAGGTGGGTTTAGGCACATCTTCATATTTCTACGTGCCAATGCCATTATTATGGCTTGTAAATTCATACAATGGTCCCTTAAGCCTTCACGTGAACTTTCATGGCAAGGCGATTCGTTTTTTATTTTTCACGATTTTCAAAACTTTTTACGGTTTGAGATTTTTTTAAATTTTTTCGGAAGGCGTTTTGGCCCCAAGCTTGGTAGACGTGATCCTTGCATTTTTGTTGGCATGCAAAAAAAAAAATTCAGCCAAAAACTCCAAGTTTACAAGATTTTGTGACCATTTGAAAAAAATGTCCCCATTTCAGACACTTTAACGGCTACTGGCAGCAAACCTGTAAAATCTCAAATGCTCTTTAAGGGGGTGTGAGTTCTCGAGGTTTAATGGGGGATAAGGGGCCAATATAAGGGCCAAGTACCAGCACCCATTGCACATCGTGTGCGGACACCCCCCGTCCCTCCCGATCACCGGAACCATAATGCCACCGGTCAGGTTCTCCTATGATGCTTCGACGATGGTGCCTCGGTGAAGAAAAATGTGGAACTAGCACATGCCCGATCGTCGGAACCCTAATACCGTCGGTCAGGTTCTTCGGCGATGCTCCGACGATGATGCGTCGATGAAGAAAAATGCGACACCAGCACATGCCCGAGCCCAGCATGTGCTACCGCAACCATCGGTCTAGTCCGATCTTAGACCGGGATTGAACTCCGTATGCTTAGACTGGGAATGAACTCCGTATGCCTAAGTCAAGCCACAACATGAGCGTCCGGGTGCTCAGCAGGCCAGAGGGGCGGGATGCGCAAGCCGGGGAATGGTCAGGTCCCTCTCTGCATGCTGTCAAACCTACTGTCGTAACCCTCAGTCTGATCCGATCTTAGACTGGGAATGAACTCTATACGCTTAAGCCAACCAATGAAACGAACGGGCGGGCGGGCGAGCACTATGCAAGCCAAAGAGACAGGATGCGCAAGCCGTGGATTGATAGGCTGGTAGGTGGGTTTAGGCACATCTTCATATTTTTGCATGCCAATGCCATTTTTATGGCATGTCAATTCATGCAATCATCCCTTAAGCCTTCATGTGAAGTTTCATGGCAAGACGACTCGTTTTCTATTTTTCACGATTTTGTGACCATTTGAAAAAAGTGTCCCCATTTCAGACACTTTAATGGCTACTGGCAGCAAACCTGTAAAATCTCAAATGCTCGTTAAGGGGCTGTGAGTTCTCGTGGTTTAATGAGGGATAGGGGGCCAATATAAGGGCCAAGTACCAGCACCCATTGCACATCATGTGCGCACACCCCCCACCCCCCCGATCGTCGAAACCCCAATGCCGCCGGTCAAGTTCTCCTACGATGCTCCGACGATGGTGCCTCGATGATGGAAAATATAGCACCAGCACATGCCCGAGCCCAGCATGTGCTGCCGTAACCCTCGGTCCAATCCGATCTTAGACTGGGAATGAACTCCGTAAGCTTAGACTGGGAATGAACTCCGTATGCCTAAGTCAACCCACAAAACAAGCGTGCGGGCGCTCAGCCGGCCAGAAGGGAGGGATGCGTAAGCCAAGAATCGACCGGGTCCCCTTCTGCGTGCTGTCGATCCTGCTGCCGCAACCCTCGATCTGGTCTGATCTTAGACTAGGAATGAACTCCGTATGCCTAAGCCAACTGACGAAACGAACGGGCGGGAGGGCGGGCGAGCATTACGTCGGCCAGAGAGATGGGATGCGTAAGCCATGGATCGATAGGGTGGTAGGTGGGTTTAGGCACATCTTTATATTTCTGCATGCCAATGCCATTTTTACAGCTTGTAAATTCATACAATGGTCCCTTAAGCCTTCACGTGAAGTTTCATGGCAAGACGACTCCTTTTCCATTTTTCACGATTTTGGAAACTTTTTACGGTTCAGAATTTTTTAAAATTTTTTTCGAAGGAGTTTTGGCCCCAAACTTGGCAGACGTGATCCTTGTATTTTTGTTGGAATGCACAAAAAACTTCAGCTAAAAAATCGAAGTGTACAAGATTTTATGACCATTTGAATAAATTGTCCCAATTTCAGACACTTTAATGGCTATTGGCAGCAAACCTGTAAAATCTCAAATGCTCTTTAAGGCGGTATGAGTTCTTGTGGTTTGATGAGGGATAGGGGGCTAATATAAGGGCCAAGTACCAGCACCCATCGCACATCATGTGTGCACACCCCCCCGACCCCCCGATCGTCGGAACCCCAATGTCGTCGGTTAGGTTCTCCAGCGATGCTCCGACGATGGTGCCCCGACGAAGAAAAATGTGGCACCAGCACACGCCCCAGCCCAGTATGTGCTGCTGCAACCCTCAGTCTAGTCTGATCTTAGATTGGGAATGAACTCCGTATGCTTAGACTGGGAATGAACTCCGTATGCCTAAGTCAACCCACGAAACGAGCGTACGGGCGCTCAGTCTGCCAGAGGGGCGAGATGAGCAAGTCGGGGATCGGTCAGGTCCCCCTCTGTGTGCTGTCAATTCTGCTACTGCAACTGTCGGTCTGGTCTGATCTTAGACTGGGAATTAACTCCATTTGCCTAAGCCAACCGACGAAACGAGCAGGCGGGCGGGCGGGCGGGCGAGCACTACGCCGGCTAGAGAGACGAGATGCGCAAGCCGTGGATCGATAGGGTGGTAGGTGGGTTTAGGGACATCTTCATATTTCTGTACACCAATGCCATTTTTATGGCTTGTAAATTCATACAATGGTCCCTTAATCCTTCACGTGAAGTTTCATGGCAAGACGACTCGTTTTCTATTTTTCACGATTTTCAAAACTTTTTACGGTTCGAGATTTTTTAAAATTTTTTCGGAAGGAGTTTTGGCCCCAAACTTGGTTGACGTGATCCTTGTATTTTTTCTGGCATGCATAGAAAAATTCAGCCAAAAACTCGAACTGTACAAGATTTTGTGACCATTTGAAAAAAGTATCCCCATTTCAGACGCTTTAATGGCTACTGACAGCAAACCTGGAAAATCTCAAATGCTTTTTAAGGGGGTGTGAGTTCTCAAATTTTGATGAGGGATAGGGGGCCAATATAAGGGCCAAGTACCAGCACCCATCACACATCATGTGCGCACACCCCCCGCGAAACCCCCGATCGTCGGAACCCCAATGTCGCCGGTCAGGTTCTTTGGCGATGCTCCGACGATGGTGCCCCAGTGAAGAAAAATGTGGCACCAACACATGCCCCAGCCCAGTATGTGCTGCAGCAACCCTCGGTCCAATCCTATCATAGACTGGGAATGAACTCCGTATGCTGAGACTGGGAATGAACTCCGTATGCCTAAGTCAAGCCACGAAACGAACGTGTGGACGCTCAGCAGGCCAGAGGGGCGAGATGCGCAAGCCGGGGATCGGTCGGGTCCCCTTCTGTGTGCTGCTGATCCTACTACCGCAACCCTCCATCTGATCCAATCTTAGACTGGGAATGAACTCCGTATGCCTAAGCCAACCGACAAAACCAGCGGGCAGGCGGGCGGGCGGGCACTACGCCGGCCAAAGAGACGAGACGCGCAAGCTGTGGATCGATAGGGTGGTAGCTGGGTTTAGGTACATCTTCATATTTCTGCATGCATATGCCATTTTTATGGCTTGTAAATTCATACAATTGTCCCTTAAGCCTTCACGTGAAGTTTCATGGCAAGACGACTCATTTTCTATTTTTCAATGATTTTTGAACCTTTTTGCGGTTCGGGATTTTTTAAAAATTTTTCAGAAGGATTTTTGGCATCAAACTTGGCAGACATGATCCTTGTATTTTTATTGGCATGCACAAAAAAATTCAGGTAAAAATTCGAAGTGTACAAGATTTTGTGACCATTTGAAAAAAGTGTCCCCATTTCAGACACTTTAATGGCTACTGGCAGCAAAGCTGTAAAATCTCAAATGCTCTTTAAGGGGTGTGAGTTCTCGAGGTTTGACGAGGGATAGGGGTCCAATATAAGGGCAAAGTACCAGCACCCATCGCACATCATGTGCACACACCCCCCCGGCCCCTTCGATCGTCGGAACCCCAATGTCACCGGTCAGGTTCTCCGGCGTTGCTCCGGTGATGGTGCCCCAACGAAGAAAAATGCGGCACCAGCACATGCCCGAGCCCAGCATGTGCTGCCGCAACCCTCGGTCTGATCCGATCTTAGATTGGTAATGAACTCCGTACGCTTAAACTGGGAATGAACTCCGTATGCCTAAGTCAACCCACGAAACGAGCGTGCGAGCGCTCAGTCGGCCAGAGCGGCGGGATGCGAAAGCCGGGGATCAGCTGGGTTCTCCTTTGCGTGCTGTCGATCCTACTACCACAACTTTCAGTCCAGTCTGATCTTAGACTGGGAATGAACTCCGTATGCCTAAGCCAACCGACGAAACAAGCTTGCGGGCGGGCGGAGGGGCACTACGCCGGCCAGAGAGATCGGATGTGCAAGCCGTGGATCGATAGGGTGGTAGGTGGGTTTAGGCATATCTTCTTATTTCTATGTGCCAATTTAATTTTTATGGCTTGTAAATTCATACAACGGTCCCTTAAGCCTTCACGTGAAGTTTCATGGCAAGACGACTCGTTTTATATTTTTCACGATTTTCAAAACTTTTTGCGGTTCAGGATTTTTTAAAATTTTTTCGGAAGGTGTTTTGGCACCAAACTTTGTAGACGTGATCCTTGTATTTTTCTTGGCATGCACAAAAAAATTCAGCTAAAAACTCAAAGTGTACAAGATTTTGTGACCTTTTGAAAAAAGTGTCCCCATTTCAGACATTTTAGTGGCTACTGGCAGCGAACCTGTAAAATCTCAAATGCTCTTTAAGGGGGTGTGAGTTCTTGAGGTTTGATGAGGGATAGGGTGCCAATATAAAGGCCAAGTACCAGCACCCATCACACATCATGAGCACACACCCCCCGGCCCCCCTATCATCGGAACCCCAATGCCGTCGGTCAGGTTCTCTGGCAATGCTCCGGCAATGGTGCCCCGACGAAGAAAATTACGGCACCATCACATGCCCGAGCCCTGCATGTGCTGCCGCAACACTCGGTCTGGTCCGATCTTAGACTGGGACTGAACTCCGTATGCCTAAGCCAACCGACGAAATGAGTGGACGGGGGGGCGGGCGGGCATTACGTCGGCCAGAGAGACGGGATGCACAAGCCGTGGATCGATAGGGTTGTAGGTGGGTTTAGGCACATCTTCATATTTCTGCATGCCAATTTCATTTTTATGGCTTGTAAATTCATACAATGGTCCCTTAAGCCTTCACGTGAAGTTTCATGGCAAGACGACTCATTTTCTATTTTTCACGATTTTCAAAACTTTTTGTGGTTCGGGATTTTTTAAAATTTTTTCAGAAGGAGTTTTTACGCCAAACATGGTAGACATGATCCTTGTATTTTTTTTGCATGCACAAAAAAAATCAGCTAGAAACTCGAAGTGTACAAGATTTTGTGACCATTTGAAAAAAGTGTACCCCTTTTCAGACACTTTAATGGCTATTGGCAACAAACCTATAAAATCTCAAATGCTCTTTAAGGGTTTGTGAGTTTTCCAGGTTTGATGAGGGATAGGGGGCCAATATAAGGGCCAAGTACCAGCACCCATCGCACATCATTTGCGCACACCCCCCGGCCCCCCCGATCGTCGGAACCCCAATTCCGCCGGTCAGGTTCTCCGGTGATGCTCCGGTGATGGTGCCTCGACGAAGAAAAATACGGCACCAGCACATACCTGATCCCAGCATGTGCTGCTGGAACCCTCGGTCTGGTATGATCTTAGACTGGGAATGAACTCCGTATGCTTAGACTAGGAATGAACTCCGTATGCCTAAGTTAACTCATGAAATGAGCTTGCGGGCGCTCAGCCGGCCAGAGGGGCGGGATGTACAAGCCGGGGATCGGCTGGGTCCCCCTCTGCGTGCTGCCGATCTTGCTACCACAACCCTCAATCTGGTTCAATGTTAGATGAGAATGAACTCCGTATACCTAAGCCAATCGACGAGACAAACGGGCGGGCGGGCGGGTGGGCACTACGCCGGCCAAAGAGACGGGGTGCGCAAGCCGTGGATCAATAGGGTGGTAGGTGGGTTTAGGCACATCTTTATATTTCTATGTGCCAATGCCATTTTTATGGCTTGTAAATTCAGACAATGGTCCCTTAAGCCTTCACTTGAAGTTTAATGGCAAAACGACTCGTTTTCTATTTTTCACGATTTTTGGAACTTTTTGCGGTTCCAGATTTTTTAAAATTTTTTCGAAAGGAGTTTTGACCCCAAACTTGGTAGATGTGATCCTTGTATTTTTGTTGGCATGCATAAAAAAATTCAGCTAAAAACTCGAAGTGTACAAGATTTTGGGACCATTTGAAAAAAGTGTCCCTGTTTCAGACACTTTAATGGCTACTGGCAGTAAACTTGTAAAATCTCAAATGCTCTTTAAGGGGGTGTGAGTTCTTGAGGTTTGATGAGGGATAGGGGGCCAATATAAGGGCCAAGTACCAGCACCCATCGCACATCATGTGCGCACACCCCCCGGGCCGCCCGATCGCCAGAACCCCAATGCCGCCGGTCAGGTTCTCCGGGGATGCTCCAACGATGGTTCCCCGTCGAAGAAAAATGCAGCACGAGCACATGCCCAGCCTAGCATGTGCTACCGCAACCCTCAGTCTGGTCCGATCTTAGACTGGGAATGAACTCGGAATGCTTAGACTAGGAATAAACTCCGTATGCCTAAGTGAACCCACGAAACGAGCGTGCGGGGGCTCAGCAGGCCAGAGGGGCGGGATGAGTAAGCTGGGGATAGGTAAGGTCCCCCTCTGCGTGCTATCGATCCTGCTGCTGCAACCCTTGGTCCGATCTGATCTTAGACTAGGAATGAACTCCATATGCCTAAGCCAACCGACGAAACGAGCGGGAGGGCAGGCGGGCGAGCACTACGTCGACCAAAGAGATGGAATGCGCAAGCCGTGGATCGATAGGGTGGTAGGTGGGTTTAGACACATCTTCATATTTCTGCATGCCAATGCCATTTTTATGGCTTGTAAATTCATACAATTGTCCCTTAAGCCTTCACGTGAAGTTTTATGGCAAGACGACTCTTTTTCTATTTTTCACAATTTTTAAAGCTTTTTACGGTTTGGGATTTTTTAAAATTTTTTTGGAAGGAGTTTTGGCCCCAAACTTGGTAGATGTGATCCTTGTATTTTTTTTGGCATGCATAAAAAACTTCAGCTAAAAACTCAAAGTGTATAAGATTTTGTGACCATTTGAAAAAAGTGTCCCCATTTAAGACTCTTTAATGGCTACTGGCAGCAAACCTGTAAAATCTCACATGCTCTTTAAGGGGGTGTGAGTTCTCGAGGTTTGATGAGGGATAGGGGGCCAATATAAGGGCCAAGTACCAGCACCCATCGCACATCATGTGCGTACAACCCCCGGCCCGCCCGATCGCCAGAACCCCAATGCCACCGGTCAGGTTCTTCGGTGATGCTCTGATGATGGTGCCCTGGCGAAGAAAAATACGGCACCAGCACATGCCCAGCCCAGCATGTGCTACCACAACCCTCGATTTGGTCTGATTTTAGACTGGGAATGAACTCCGTATGCTTAAACTGGGAATGAACTCTGTATGCCTAAGTCAACCCACAAAATAAGTGCGCGGGCGCTCAGCCGGCCAGAGGGGTGGGATACGCAAGCTGGGGATTGGCTGGGTCCCCCTCTACGTGCTGTCGATCCTACTGCCGCAACCCTCAATCTGGTCCAATCTTAGACTGGGAATGAACTCCGTTTGCCTAAGCCAACCGATGAAACGAGCGCGCGGGCGGGCGGGCGGGCTTGACGTCGACCAGAGAGACGAGATGCGCAAGCCGTGGATCGATAGGGTGGTAGGTGAGTTTAGGTACATATTCATATTTATGCATGCCAATGCCATTTTTCTGGCTTGTAAATTCATACAATGGTCCCCCAAGCCTTCACGTGAAGTTTCATGGCAAGATGACTCGTTTTCTATTTTTCATGATTTTTGAAACTTTTTGCGGTTCGAGATTTTTAAAATTTTTTGGAAGGAGTTTTGGTGCCAAACTTGGTAGACGTGATCCTTGTCTTTTTGTTGGCATGCATAAAAAACTTCAGCTAAAAACTCCAAGTGTACAAGATTTTGTGACCATTTGAAAAAAGTGTCCCCATTTCAGACACTTTAATTGCTACTGGTAGCAAACCTGTAAAATCTCAAATGCTTTTTAAGGGGGTGTGAGTTCTCGAGGTTTGATGAGGGATAAGGGGCCAATATAAGGGCCAAGTACCAGCACCCATCGCATATCATGTGCGCACACCCCCCGGCCCCCCCGATCATCGAAACCCCAATGCCGCCGGTCAGGTTTTCCGATGATGCTCCAACGATGGTGGCCCGATGAAGAAAAATGTGGCACCAGCACATGCCCGAGCACAGAATGTGCTGCTACAGCCTTCGATCCAGTTTGATCTTACACTGGGAATGAACTCCGTATGCCTAAGTCAACCCACGAAATGAGCGTGCAGGCGCTCAACCGGCCAGGGGGGCGAGATGCGCAAACCGGGGATCAGTCGGGTCCCCATGTACGTGCTGTCGATCCTACTACCGTAACCCTTGGTCTGCGCTGATCTTAGACTGGGAATGAACTCCGTATGCCTAAGCCAACCGATGAAACGAGCGGGCAGGCGGGCGGGCGGGCACTGCATCGGCCAGAGAGACGGGATGCGTAAGCCGTGGATCAATAGGGTGGTAGGTGGGTTTAGGAACATCTTCATATTTCTACGTGCCAATGCCATTTTTATGGCTTGTAAATTCATACAATGGTCCCTTAAGCCTTCACGTGAAGTTTAATGGCAAGACGACTCGTTTTCTATTTTTCATGATTTTCAAAATTTTTACGGTTAGGGATTTTTTAAAATTTTTTCGGAAAGAGTTTTAGTCCCAAACTTGGTAGACGTGATCCTTGTATTTTTGTTGGCATGCACAAAAAACTTTAGCTAAAAACTCTAAGTGTATAAGATTTTGTGACCATTTGAAAAAAGTGTCCCCATTCTAGACACTTTAATGGCTACTGGTAGCAAACCTATAAAATCTCAAATGCTCTTTAAGGGGGTCTGAGTTCTCAAGGTTTGATGAGGGATAGGGGCCCAATATAAGGGCCAAGTACTAGCACCCATCGCACATCATGTGCGCACACCCCCCGGCCCCCCTGATCGTCGGAACCCCAATGCCACCGGTCAGGTTCTCCGGTGATGCTCCGACGATGGTGCCCCAACGAAGAAAAATACGGCACCAGCACATGCCCGAGCCCATCATATGCTGCCGCAACCCTTGGTCCGGTCCGATCTTAGGCTGGGAATGAACTCCGTATGCTTAGACTGGGAATGAACTCCTTATGCCTAAGTCAACCCATGAAACTAGCGTGCGGGTGCTCAGCCGGCCAGAGGGGCGGGATGCGCAAGCCGAGGATCGGTTGGGTCCCTCTCTACGTGCTGCCGATCCTGCTGCTGCAACCCTCAGTTCGATCCTATCTTAGACTGGGAATGAACTCCGTATGCCTAAGCCAACCGACGAAACGAGTGGGCGGGCACTATGCCGTCCAGAGAGACGGGTTGCGCAAGCCGTGGATCTATAGGGTGGTAGGTGGGTTTAGGCACATCTTCATATTTCTACATGCCAATGCCATTTTTATGGCTTGTAAATTCATACAGTGGTAGCTTAAGCCTTCACGTGAAGTTGCGTGGCAAGACGACTCGTTTTCTATTTTTCATGATTTTTGAAACTTTTTACGGTTCAGGATTTTTTAAAATTTTTTCGAAAGGATTTTTGGCTCCAAACTCGATAGATGTGATCCTTGTATTTTTGTTGGCATGCATGAAAAAAATCAGCTAAAAACTCGAAGTGTACAAGATTTTGTGACCATTTGAAAAAAGTGTCCCCATTTCAGACACTTTAATAGCTACTGGTAGCAAACCTGTAAAATCTCAAATGCTCTTTAAGGGGGTGTGAGTTCTTGAGGTTTGATGAGGGATAGGGGGCCAACATAAGGGCCAAGTACTAGCACCCATCATGCATCATGTGCGCATACCCCCCGGCCCCCCCGATCATCGAAACCCCAATGTCGCCGGTCAGGTTCTCCTGTGATGGTGCCTCGGTGAAGAAAAATACGGCACCAGCACATGCTTGGGCCCAGCATCTACTGCAACAACCCTCGGTCCAGTCCAATCTTAGACTGGGAATGAACTCCGTATGCCTAAGTCAAATGACAAAACGAACGGGCGAGCGGGCGGGCGGGCACTACGTCGGCCAGAGATACGGGTTGCACAAGCCGTGGATCGATAGGGTGGTAGGTGGGTTTAGGCACATCTTCATATTTTTGCATGCCAATTCCATTTTTATAGCTTCGAAATTCATACAATGGTCCCTTAAGCGTTCACGTGAAGTTTCATGGCAAGACAACTCGTTTTCTATTTTTCACGATTTTTAAAACTTTTTACGGTTCAGGATTTTTAAAAATTTTTTTGGAAGGAGTTTTTTCCCCTAACCAGGTAGACATGATCCATGCATTTTTGTTGGCATGCATAAAAAAATTCAGCTAAAAACTCGAAGTGTACAAGATTTTATGACCATTTGAAAAAAGTATCCCCATTTCAGACACTTTAATAGCTACTGGGAGAAAACCTGTAAAAGCTCAAATGCTCTTTAAGGGGGTGTGAGTTCTCGAGGTTTGATGAGTGATAGGGGGCCAATATAAGGGACAAGTACCAACACCTATCGCACATCATGTGCGCACTCCCCCTCGACCCCCCGATCGCCGGAACCCCAATGCTGCTGGTCAGGTTCTCCGACGATGGTGCCCTGGCGAAGAAAAATGTGGCACCAGCACATGCCCGAGCCCAACATGTGCTGCCGCAACCCTCAGTTCAGTCCGATCCTAGACTGGGAATGAACTTCATATGCTTAGACTGGGAATGAACTCTGCATGCCTAAGTCAACCAACGAAACGAGCGTGCGGGCGTTCATCCGGCCAGAGGGGCGGGATGCGCAAGCCGGGGATCAACCGGGTCTCCCTCTGTGTGCTGTCGATCCTGCTACCGTAGCCCTCAGTCCGGTCTGATCTTAGACTGGGAATGAACTCCGTATGCCTTAGCCAATCGACGAAACGAGCGGACGGACTGGCAGGCGGGCACTACGCCGGCCAGAGAGACGGGATGCGCAAGCCGTTCGAGATTTTTGAAACTTTTTACGGTTCGAGATTTTTTAAAATTTTTTCGGAAGGAGTTTTAGCCCCAAACTGGGTAGTCGTGATCCTTGTATTTTTTTTGGCATGCACAAAACAATTTAGCTTAAAACTCGAAGTGTACAAGATTTTGTGACCATTTGAAAAAAGTGTCCCCATTTCAAACACTTTAATGGCTACTGGCAGCAAACCTGTAAAATCTCAAATGCTCTTTAAGGGGGTGTGAGTTCTCAAGGTTTGATGAGTGATAGGGGGCCAATAAAGGGCCAAGTACCAGCACCCATCGCCCATCATGTCCGCACACCCCCCAGGGCCACCCGATCGCCAAATCCCCAATGGCACCGGTCAAGTTCTCCGTTGATGCTCCGGCGGTGGTGCCCCGACGAAGAAAAATATGGCACCAACACATGCTCGAGCCCAGCATGTGCTACAGAAGCCCTCGATCCGATCCGATCTTAAACTGGGAATGAACTCCGTATGCCTAAGCCAATCAACGAAACGAGCGGGCGGGCGGGCACTACGTCGGCCAGAGAGACAGGATGCGCAAGCCATGGATCGATAGGGTGGCAGGTGGGTTTAAGCACAACTTCATATTTCTGCGTGCCAATGCCATTTTTATGGCTTGTAAATTAATACAATGGTCCCTTAAGCCTTCACGTGAAGTTTCATGGCAAGACGACTCGTTTTCTATTTTCCATGATTTTTGAAACTTTTTACGGTTCAGGATTTTTTAAAATTTTTTCGAAAGGAGTTTTAGTCCCAAACTTGGTAGACGTGATCCTTGTATTTTTTTTGGCATGCACAAGAAAAATCAGCTAAAAACTCGAAGTGTACAAGATTTTGTGACCATATGAGAAAAGTGTCCCCATTTCAGACACTTTAATGGCTATTGGCAGCAAACCTCTAAAATCTCAGATGCTCTTTAAGGGGGTGTGAGTTCTTGAGGTTTGATGAGGGATAAGGGGCCAATATAAGGGTCAAGTACCAGCACCCATCACACATCATGTGCGTACACCCCCCCGCACCCCCCGATCATCGAAATCCCAATGCCGTCGGTCAGGTTCTCCGATGATTTTTCGGCGATGGTGCCCCGGCAAAGAAAAATACGACACTAGCAAATGCCTGAGCCCAGCATGCACTATCACAACCCTCGTTTTGGTCTGATCTTAGACTGGGAATGAACTCCGTATGCCTAAGTCCACCCGTAAAACGAGCGTGTGGGCGCTCAACCGGCCAGAGGGGCGGGATGCACAAGACAGGGATTGGCCACATCCCCCTCTGCATGCTGCCGATCTTGCTGCCCCAACCCTCGGTTCAGTCCAATCTTAGACTGGGAATGAACTCCGTATGCCTAAACCAACCTACGAAACGAGCGGGCGGGCGGGCGGGCACCACGTTGGCCAGAGAGACGGGATGCATAAGCCGTGGATCGATAGGGTTGTAGGTGGGTTTAGGCACATCTTCATATTTCTACGTGCCAATGCCATTTTTATGGCTTGTAAATTCATACAATGGTCCCTTAAGCCTTCACGTGAAGTTTCATGGCAAGACGACTCGTTTTCTATTTTTCATGATTTTCAAAACTTTTTAGGGTTCGGGATGTTTTAAAATTTTTTCGGAAGGAGGTTTGGCCCCAAACTTGGTAGATGTGATCCTTGTATTTTTATTGGCATGCACAAAAAAAATCAGCTAAAAACTCGAAGTGTACAAGATTTTCTGACCATTTGAAAAAAGTGTCCCCATTCAAGACACTTTAATGGCTAATGGCAGCAAACCTATAAAATCTCAAATGCTCTTTAAGGGGGTGTGAGTTCTCGAGGTTTGATGAGGGATAGGGGGCCAATATAACGGCCAAGCACCAGCACCCATTGCACATCATGTTCGCACACCCCACCGGCCCCCCCGATCGCTGGAACCCCAATGTTGTCGGTCAGGTTCTCCGGCAATGCTCCGATGATGGTGCCTCGGTGAAGAAAAATACGGCACCAGCACATGCCCGAGCCTAGCATGTGCTGCCGTAACCCTCGGTCCGGTCCGATCCTAGACTGGGAATGAACTCCGTATGCCTAAGCCAACCGACGAAACGAGCAGGCGGGCGGGCGCTACGCCGGCCAAAGAGACGGGATGCGCAACCCGTGGATCGATAGGGGGGTAGGTGGGCTTAGGCACATCTTCATATTTCTGCGTGCCAATGCCATTTTTATGGCTTGTAAATTCATACAATGGTCCCTTAAGCCTTCACGTGAAGTTTCATGGCAAGACGACTCGTTTTCTATTTTTCACGATTTTCAAAACTTTTTGCTGTTTGGGATTTTTAAAATTTTTTCGACAGGAAGTTTGGCCCCAAACTTGGTAGACGTGATCCTTGTATTTTTGTTGGCATGCATAAAAAAATTCAGCTAAAAACTCGAAGTGTACAAGATTTTGTGACCATTTGAAAAAAGTGTCCCCATTTCAGACACTTTAACGGCTACTGGCAGCAAACCTGTAAAATCTCAAATGCTATTTAAGAGGGTGTGAGTTCTCGAGGTTTGATGAGGGATAGGGGGCCAATATAAGGGCCAAGTACCAGCACCCATCACACATCATGTGCGCACACCCCCCACGGCCCCCCGATTGTCGGAACCCCAATGCCACCGGTCAAGTTCTCTGACGATGGTGCCCCGGCGAAGAAAAATACGGCAGCAGCACATTCTCGAGCCCAGCATGTGCTGCCGCAACCCTCAGTCCGATCTGATCTTAGACTGGGAATGAACTTCGTATGCCTAAGCCGACTGACGAAACGAGTGGGCGGGCGGGCGAGCACTATGCCGGCCAGAGAGACGGGATGCGCAAGCCGTGGATCGATAGGGTGGTAGGTGGGTTTAGGCACATCTTCATATTTCTACATTCCAATGCCATTTTTATGGCTTGTAAATTCATACAATGGTCCCTTAAGCCTTCACGCGAAGTTTCTCGGCAAGACGACTCATTTTCTATTTTTCATGATTTTTGAAACTTTTTACGGTTCGAGATTTTTTAAAATTTTTTCCGAAGGTGTTCGGCCCTAAACTTGGTAGACATGATCCTTGTATTCTTGTTGGCATGCACAAAACAATTCAGCTAAAAACTCAAAGTGTACAAGATTTTGTGACCATTTGAAAAAAGTATCCCCATTTCAGACACTTTAATTGCTACTGGTAGCAAACCTGTAAAATCTCAAATGCTCTTTAAGAGGGTGTGAGTTCTCGAGGTTTGACGAGGGATAGGGGGCCAATATAAGGGCCAAGTACCAGCACCCATCGCACATCATGTGCGTACACCCCCCGGCCCCCCGATCGTTGGAACCCCAATGCCACCGTTCAGGTTCTCCGACGATGCTCATACGATGGTGCCCCAACGAAGAAAAATACGACACCAGCACATGCCCGAACCCAGCATGTGCTGCCGCAACCCTTGGTCTGGTCCAATCTTAGACTAGGAATGAACTCCGTATGCCTAAACCAACTGACGAAACGAGCGGGCGGGCGGGCACTACGCCGCCAGAGAGACGGGATGCGCAAGCCGTGGATCGATAGGGTGGTAGGTGGTTTTAGGCACATCTTCATATTTCTACGTGTCAATGCCATGTTTATGGCTTGTAAATTCATACAATGGTCCCTTAAGCCTTCGCGTGAAGTTTCATGGCAAGACGACTCATTTTCTATTTTTCACAATTTTCAAAACTTTTTACGGTTCGAGATTTTTTAAAATTTTTTCGGAAGGAGGTTTGGCCCCAAACTTGGTAGACGTGATCCTTGTATTTTTGCTGGCATGCATAAAAAAATTAGCTAAAAACTCGAAGTGTACAAGATTTTGTGACCATTTGAAAAAAGTGTCCCCATTTCAGACACTTTAACGGCTACTAGCAGCAAACCTGTAAAATCTCAAATGCTCTTTAAGAGGGTGTGAGCTCTCGAGGTTTGATGAAGGATAGGGGGCCAATATTAGGGCCAAGTACCAGCACCCATCGCACATCATGTGCGCACACCCCCCGGCCCCCTCGATCGTTGGAACCCCAATGCCACCGGTCAGGTTCTCCGATGATGCTCCGGTAATGGTGCCCGACGAAGAAAAATGTGGCACTAGCACATGCCCGGGCTTAGCATGTGCTACCGTAACCCTCAGTCCAGTTCGATCTTAGACTGGGAATGAAGTTCGTATGCTGGCTTAGCATGTGCTGCCGTAACCCTCAGTCCAGTTCGATCTTAGACTGGGAATGAAGTCCGTATGCTTAGACTGGGAATAAACTCCGTATGCCTAAGTCAACCCATGAAACGAGCGTGCGGACGCTCAGCCGTCCAGAGGGGCGGGATGCGTAAGCCGAGGATCGGTCGAGTCCCCCTCTACGTGCTGCTGATCCTGCTGCCGCAACCCTCGATTCGACTCGATCTTAGACTGGAAATGAACTCCATATGCCTAAGCCAACCGACGAAACGAGCGGGCGGACGGGCGGTCGGGCACTATGCCGACCAAAGACACAGGATGCGCAAGCCGTGGATCGATAGGGTGGTAGGTGGGTTTATTCACATCTTCATATTTTTACGTGCCAATGCCATTTTTATGGCTTGTAAATTCATACAATGGTCCCTTAAGCCTTCACGTGAAGTTTCATGGCAAGACGACTCTTTTCTATTTTTCATGATTTTTGAAACTTTTTACGGTTCGGGATTTTTTAAAATTTTTTCGAAAGGAGTTTTGGCCCCAAACTTGGCAGACGTGATCCTTGTATTTTTTTTGGTATGCACAAAACAAATTAGCTAAAAACTCGAAGTGTACAAGATTTTGTGACCATTTGAAAAAAGTGTCCCCATTTCAGACACTTTAATGGCTACTGGCAGCACACTTGTAAAATCTCAAATGCTCTTTAAGGGAGTGTGAGTTCTAGAGGTTTGATGAGGGATAGGGGGCCAATATAAGGGCCAAGTACCAACACCCATCGTACATCATGTGTGCACACCCCCCGGCTCCCCTGATCGCTGGAACCCCAATGCCGCCGGTCAGGTTCTCGATGATGCTCCGGTGATGGTGCCCCGACGAAGAAAAATATGGCACCAGCACATGCCTGAGCCCAGCATGTGCTGCCACAACCCTCGGTCTGGTCTGATCTTAGACTGGGAATGAACTTCATTTGCTTAGACTGGGGAAAAACTCTGTATGCCTAAGTCAACCCACGAAACGAGTGTACGTGCGCTTAGCCGGCCAAAGGGGCGGGATGTGCAAGCCAGGGATCGATCGGGTCCCCCTCTGCATGTTGTCAATCCTGCTACCGCAACCTTCAGTCTGGTCTGATCTTAGATTGGGAATGAACTCCATATGCCTAAGCCAACTGACGAAACGAGCAGGCGGGTGGGGCGGGCGAGCACTACGCCGGCCAAAGAGACGGAATGTGGAAGCCATGGATCGATAGGGTGGTAGGTGAGTTTAGGCACATCTTCATATTTCTGCGTGCCAATCCGTTTTTATTTCTTGTAAATTCATACAATGGTCTCTTAAGCCTTCACGTGAAGTTTCATGGCAAGACGACTCGTTTTCTATTTTTCATGATTTTCAAAACTTTTTACGGTTCGAGATTTTTTAAAATTTTTTCGGAAGAAGTTTTGGCCCTAAAATATTTTTAGACGTGATCCTTCTATTTTTGTTGGCATGCACAAAAAAATTGAGCTAAAAACTCGAAGTGTACAAGATTTTGTGACCATTTGAAAAAATTATCCCCATTTAAGACATTTTAATGGCTACCGGCAGCAAACCTATAAAATCTCAAATGCTCTTTAAGGGGGTGTGAGTTCTTAAGGTTTGATGAGGGATAGGGGGCCAATATAAGGGCCAAGTGCCAGCACCCATTGGACATCATGTGCGCACACCCCCCCAGGCCCCCCGATCGTCAGAACCCCAATCCCGCCGGTCCGGTTCTCCGACGATGCTCCGACGATGGTGCCCTGGCAAAGAAAAATGCGGCACCAGCATATGCCCGAGCCCAGCATGTGCTGTCGCAACCCTTGGTCCAGTCCGATCTGAGACTGGGAATGAACTATGTATGCTTAGACTGGGAATGAACTCTATATGCCTAAGTCAACCCACGAAACGAGCGTGCGGGCGGTCAGCCGGCCAGATGGGCGGGATGCACAAGACGGGGATCTATCGGGTCCCCCTCTGTGTGCTGTCAATCCTGCTACCATAACCCTCGGTCTGATCCAATCTTAGACTGGGAATGAACTTCGTATGACTAAGCCAACCCACGAAACAAGATTTTGCGACCATTTGAAAAAAGTGTCCCCATTTCAAACATTTTAATGGCTACTGGCAGCAAACTTGTAAAATCTCAAATGCTCTTTAAGGGGGTGTGAGTTCTTCTGGTTTGATGAGGGATAGGGGGCCAATATAAAGGCCAAGTACCAGCACCCATCGCACATCATGTGTGCACACCCCTCGGCCCCCCGGATCGCCAGAACCCCAATACCGTCGGTTAGGTTCTTCGGTAATGCTGCAGCGATGGTGCCCCGACGAAGAAAAATATGGCACCAGCAGATGCTCGAGCCCAGCATGTGCTGCCGCAACCCTCAGTCCGATCTGATCTTAGACTAGGAATGAACTCCGTATGCTTAGACTGGGAATGAACTCTGTATGCCTAAGTCAACCCACAAAACGAGCGTACGGGCGCTCAGCCTGCCAGAGGGGCGGGATGCGCAAGTCGGGGATCGGCCAGGTCCCCCTCTGCGTGCTGTCAATCCTGCTACCACAACCCTCAGTCCGATCTGATCTTAGACTGGGAATGAACTCCATATACCTAAGCCAACTGATGAAACGAATGGGCAGGCACTACGTTAGCTAGAGAGACAGGATGAGCAAGCCATGGATCGATAGGGTGGTAGGTGGGTTTAGGCACATCTTCATATTTCAGCATGCCAATGCCATTTTTATGGCTTTTAAATTCATACAATGGTCCCTTAAGCCTTCATGTGAAGTTTAATGGCAAGACGACTCGTTTTCTATTTTTCATGATTTTAGAAACTTTTTGCGGTTCAGGATTTTTTAAAATTTTTTTGGAAGGAGTTTTGGCCCCAAACTTGGTAGACGTGATCCTTGTATTTTTTTTGGCACGCCCAAAAAAATTCAGTTAAAAAGTTGAAGTGTACAAGATTTTGTAACTATTTGAAAAAAGTGTCCCCATTTCAAACATCTTAATGGCTACTGGCAGCAAACCTGTAAAATCTCAAATGCTCTTTATGGGGATGTGAGTTCTCAATGTTTGATGACGGATAGGGGGCCAATATAAGGGCCAAGTACCAGCACCCATCGCACATCATCTGGGCCACCCCCCCGGCCCCCCTGATCGTCGGAACCCCAATGTCGTTGGTTAGGTTCTTCGGCAATGCTCCGGCGATGGTACCCCGACGAAGAAAAATGTGGCACCAGCACATGCCCGATCCCAGCATGTGCTGCCACAACCCTCAGTCTGATCCGATCTTAGACTGGGAATGAACTCCGTATGCTTAGACTGGGAATGAACTCTGTATGCCTAAGTCAACCCACGAAACGAGCGTACGGGCGTTCAGCCTGCCAGAGTGGCGGGATGCGCAAGTCGGGGATCGGCCAGGTCCCCCTCTGCGTGCTGTCAATCCTGCTACCACAACCCTCAGTTCGGTCTGATCTTAGACTGGGAATGAACTCCGTATACCTAAGCCAACCGATGAAACGAATGGGCAGGCCCTACGTCGGCTAGAGAGACAGGATGAGCAAGCCATGGTTCGATAGGGTGGTAGGTGGGTTTAGGCACATCTTCATATTTCAGCATGCCAATGCCATTTTTATGGCTTGTAAATTCATACAATGGTCCCTTTACGTAAAGATTCATGGCAAGATGACTCGTTTTCTATTTTTCACAATTTTCAAAACTTTTTGCGGTTCAGATTTTTTAAAATTTTTTTGAAAAGAGTTTTGGCCCCAAACTTGGTAGACGTGATCCTTGTATTTTTTTTGGCATTCACAAAAAAATTCATCTAAAAACTCGAAGTGTACAAGATTTTGTGACCATTTGAAAAAAGTGTCCCCATTTCGGACACTTTAATGGCTACTGGCAGCAAACCAGTAAAATCTCAAATGCTCTTTAAGGTGGTGTGAGTTCTTGACGTTGACCGAGGAATAGGGGGCCAATATAAGGGCCAAGTATCAGCACCCATCGCACATCATGTGCGCAAACCCCCCCGGCCCCCCCGATCGTCGAAACCCCAATGCTGTCGGTCAGGTTCTCTGGCGATGCTCCGGTGATGGTACCCCGACGAAGAAAAATACAGCACCAGCACATGCCCGAGCCGAGCATGTGCTACCGTAACCCTCGGTCTGGTCTGATCTTAGACTGGGAATGAACTTTGTATGCTTAGACTGGGAATGAACTCCGTATGCCTAAGTCAACCCATGAAATGAGCCTACGGGTGCTCAGTCGGCCAAATGGGTGGGATGCGCAAGTCGGGGATCGATCAGGTCCCCCTCTACGTGCTGCCGATCTTGCTGTCATAACCCTCAGTCCGGTCTGATCTTAGACTGGGAATGAACTCTGTATGCCTAAGCCAACCGATGAAATGAGCGGACAGGAAGGCGGAGGGGCGAGCACTGCACCGGCCAGAGAGACGGGATGCGCAAGCCGTGGATCGATAGGGTGGTAGGTGGGTTTAGGCACATCTTCATATTTTTGCGTGCCAATGCCATTTTTATGGCTTGTAAATTCATACAATGGTCCCTTAAGCCTTCACGTGAAGTTTCCTGGCAAGATGACTCGTTTTCTATTTTTCACGATTTTTTAAACTTTTTACGGTTTGGGGTATTTTAAAATTTTTTCGGAAGGAGTTTTGGCCCCAAACTTGGTAGATGTAATCCTTGTATTTTTGTTGGCATGCACAAAAAAATTCAGCTAAACACTCAAAGTGTACAAGAATTTGTGACCATTTGAAAAAAGTGTCCCCATTTAAGATAGTTTAATGGCTACTGGCAGCAAACCTGTAAAATTTCAAATGCTCTTTAAGGGGGTGTGAGTTCTCGAGGTTTGATGAAGGAAAGGGGGCCAATATAAAGGCCAAATACCAGCACCTATCACACATCATGTGCGCACACCCCTCGGCCCCCCCGATTGTCGAAACCCCAATGTCGCCGGTCAGGTTCTCCAGCGATGCTCCAGCGATGGTGCCCCGATGAAGAAAAATGCGGCACCAGCACTTGCCCAAGCACAGTATGTGCTGCTGCAGCCCTCAGTCTGGTCCAATCTTAGACTGGGAATGAACTCCATATGCCTAAGTCAACCCACGAAACGAGCATGCGGACGCTCAACCGGCCAAAGGGAGGGATGCGCAAGCCAGGGATCGAAAGGGTCCACCTCTGTGTGCTACCGATCCTACTGCTGCAACCCTCGGTCCAGTCCGATCTTAGACTGGGAATGAACTTCATATGCCCAAGCCAATCGACAGAACGAGCAAGCGGGCGGGCGGGCACTACATCGTCCAGAGAGACGGGATGCGCAAGCCGTGTATTGTTAGGGTGGTAGGTTGCTTTAGGCATATCTTCATATTTCTGTGTGCCAATGCCATTTTCATGGCTTGTAAATTCATATAATGGTCCCTTAAGCTTTCACGTGAATTTTCATGACGAGACGAGTCGTTTTCTATTTTTCATGATTTTTGAAACTTTTTACGGTTCAAGATTTTTCAAAATTTTTTTGGAAGGACTTTTGGCCCCAAACTTGGTAGACATGATCCTTGTATTTTTGTTGGCATGTACAAAAAAATTCAAGTGAAAACTTGAAGTGTACAAGATTTTTGACCATTTGAAAAAAGTGTCCCCATTTCAGACACTTTAATGGCTACTGGCAGCAAACCTATAAAATATCAAATGCTCTTTAAGGGGGTGTGAGTTCTCGAGGTTTGGTGAAGGATAGGGGGCCAATATAAGGGCCAAGTACCAGCACCCATCGCACATCATGTGCACACACCCCCCGGCCCCCCCGATCACCGGAACCCCAATGACGTCGGTCAGGTTCTCCGGTGATGCTCCGGCAATGGTGCTCCGATGAAGAAAAATGCGGCACCAGCACATGCTCGAGCCCAGCATGTGCTGCCGCAACCCTCGGTCCGATCTGATCTTAGACTGGGAATGAACTCCGTATGCTTAGACTAGGAATGAACTCCGTATGCCAAAGTCAACCCACGAAATGAGCGTGTGGGCGCTCAGCCGGCCATAGGGGCGGGATGCGCAAGTCGAAGATCGGCTGGGTCCCCCTCTGCGTGCTGTCACAAATCTGTTCGGTCTAATCTTAGACTGGGAATGAACTCCGTATGCCGAAACCAACCGACGAAACGTGTGGGCAGGCGGGCGGGCACTACGTCGGCCAGAGAGATGAGATGTGCAAGCCGTGGATCAATAGGGTGGTAGGTGGGTTTAGGCACATCTTCATATTTCTGCATGCCAATGCCATTTTTATTTCTTGTAAATTCATACAATGGTCCCTTAAGCCTTCACGTGAAGTTTAATGGCAAGACGACTAGTTTTCTATTTTTCATGATTTTCGAAACTTTTTGGGGTTCGAGATTTTTTAAAATTTTTTCGGAAGGAGTTTTTTCCCAGACCTGGTAGAGGTGATGCTTGTATATTTTTTTTGGCATGCACAAAAAAATTCAGCTAAAAACTCGAAGTGTACAAGATTTTGTGACCATTTGAAAAAATTGTCCACATTTCAGACACTTTAATGGCTACTGGCAGCAAACCTGTAAAATGTTGAGGTTTGATGAGGGATAGGGGGCCAATATAAAGGCCAAGTACCAGCACCCATCGCACATCACGTGCGCACACCCCCCTGGTCCCTCGAACGTCGGAACCCCAATGCCGCTGTTAGGTTTTCCGGCGATGCTCTGACGATGGTGCCCTAGCGAAGAAAAATGTGACACCAGCACCTGCCCGAGCCTAGCATGTGCTGTTGCAACCCTCGATCAGGTCTGATCTTAGACTGGGAATGAACTCGGTATGCTTAGACTGGGAATGAACTCCGTATGCCAAAGTCAACGCATGAAACGAGCGTGCGAATGCTCAACCGACCAGAGGGGTGAGATGCGTAAGCCGGGGATCAAAAGGGTCCCCCTCTACGTGCTGCCGATCCTACTGCCACAACCCTTACTCTGGTCTGATCTTAGACTGGGAATGAAATCCATATTCCTAAGCCAACCGATTAAATGAGCGGGCGGGAGGACGGGCGGTCACTACGTTGGCCAGAGAGACGGGATGCGAAAGCCGTGGATCGATAGGGTGGTAGGTGGGTTTAGGCACATCTTCATATTTCTGCATGCCAATGCCATTTTTGTGGCTTTTAAATTCATACAATGGTCCCTTAAGCCTTCACGTGAAGTTTCATGGCAAGATGACTCGTTTTTTATTTTTCACGATTTTTGAAACTTTTTACGATTTGGTATTTTTTTAAATTTTTTTGGAAGGAGTTTTGGCCTCAAAATTGGTAAACGTGATCCTTGTATTTTTTTGATATGCACAAAAAATTCAGCTAAAAACTCGAAGTGTACAAGATTTTGTGACCATTTGAAAAAAGTGTCCCCATTTCAGACACTTTAATGGCTACTGGCAGCAAACCTGTAAAATCTTAAATGCTTTTTAAGGGGGTGTGAGTTCTCGAGGTCTGATGAGGGATAGAGGGCCAATATAAGGGCCAAGTACCGACACCCATCACACATCATGTGCGCACAGCCCCCCGGCCCACCCGATCGTCGGAACCCCAATGCCGCTGGTCAGGTTTTTCGGTGATGCTCCGGCGATGGTGCCCTGGAGAAGAAAAATACGGCACCAGCACATGCCCGAGCCCAGCATGTGCTACCGTAACCCTCGGTCTGGTCCGATCTTAGACTAGGAATGAACTCCGTATGCTTAGACTGGGAATGAACTTCGTATGCCTAAGTCAACTCACGAAACGAGCGTGCGGGCGCTCAGTCGGCCAGAGGGGCGGGATGAGCAAGCCGGGGATCGATCGGGTCTTCCTCTATGTGCTGCCGATCCTGCTGCCACAACCCTCGGTTTGGTTCAATCTTAGACTGGGAATTAACTCCGTATGTCTAAGCTAACCGACGAAACGAGCGGGCAGGCGTGCGGGCGGGTACTAAGCCAGCCAGAGAGACGGGATGCAAAAGCCGTGGATCGATAGGGTGGTAGGTGGGTTTAGGCACATCTTCATATTTCTATGTCCCAATGCCATTTTTATGGCTTGTAAATTCATACAATGGTCACTTAAGCCTTCACGTGAAGTTTCATGGCAAGACGACTCGTTTTCTATTTTTCACGATTTTTAAAACTTTTTACGGTTTGGGATTTTTTAAAATTTTTTCAGAATGAGTTTTAGCCCCAAACTTGGTAGACGTGATCCTTGTATTTTTGTTGGCATGCATAAAAACATTCAACTAAAAACTCGAAGTGTACAAGATTTTGTGACCATTTGAAAAAAATGTCACCATTTCAGACACTTTAATGGCTACTGGCAGCAAACCTGTAAAATCTCAAATGCACTTTAAGGGGTGTGAGTTCTTGAGGTTTGATGAGGGATAGGGGCCAATATAAGGGTCAAGTACCAACACCCATCGCACATCATGTGCACACACCCCCCTCGGCCCCCCCGATCGTCGGAACCCCAATGCCACCGATCAAGTTCTCTGGCGATGCTCCGGCGATGCTCCGGCGATCGTGCCCCGATGAAGAAAAATACAGCACTAGCACATGCCCGAGCCCAGCATGTGCTACTGCAACCCTTGGTCCGGTTCGATCTTAGACTGGGAATGAACTCCATATGCCTAAGTCAACCCACGAAACAAGTGCGTGGGCGCTCAGCCAGCCAAAGGGGCGAGATGCACAAGCCGGGGATCAGCCGGGTCCCCCACTGTGTCCTGCCGATCCTGTTGCCGTAACCCTCGCTCTAGTCTGATCTTAGACTGGGAATGAACTCCGTTTGCCTAAGCCAACTGACGAAACGAGCGGGCAGGCGGGCGGGCACTACGCCGGCCAGAGAGGTAGGATGCGCAGGCCATGGATCGATAGGGTGGTAGGTGGGTTTAGGCACATCTTCATATTTCTGCATTCCAATGCCATTTTTATGGCTTGTAAATTCATACAATGGACCCTTAAGCCCTCACATGAAGTTTCATGGCAAGACGACTCATTTTCTATTTCTCATGATTTTTGAAACCTTTTGCGGTTCGAGATTTTTTAAAATTTTTTCGGAAGGAGTTTTGGCCCCGAACTTGGTAGACCTGATCCTTGTGTTTTTGTTGGCATGCATAAAAAACTTCAGCTATAAATGCGAAATGTACAAGATTTTGTGACCATTTGAAAAAAGTGTCCCCATTTAAGACACTTTAATGGCTACTGGTAGCAAACCTGTAAAATCTCAAATGCTCTTTAAGGGGGTGTGAGTTCTCGAGGTTTGATGAGGAATAGGGGGCCAATATAAGGGCCAAGTACCAGCACCCATCGAACATCATGTGCGCACACCCCCCCGACCCCCCGATCGTCGGAACCCCAATGCCACCGGTTAGGTTCTCCGACGATGCTCCGACGATGGTGCCCCGATGAAGAAAAATATGGCACCAGCACATGCCCGAGCCCAGCATGTGCTGTGGCAACCCTCGGTCTGGTCTGATCTTAGACTGGGAATGAACTCCGTATGCCTAAGTCAACCCACGAAACGAGCGTGTGGGCGCTCAGCCAGCCAGAAGGGCGAGATGCGTAAGGCGGGGATCGATCGGGTCCGCATCTGTGTGCTACCAATCCTACTGCTGCAACCCTCAGTCTGGTCTGATCTTAGACTGGGAATGAACTTCGTATGCCTGAGCCAACTGACGAAACGAGGAGTCGGACGGGCACTACTCTGACCAGAGAGGCGGGATGCGCAAGCCGTGGATCGATAGGTGGTAGGTGAGTTTAGGCACATCTTCATATTTCTGCATACTAATGCCATTTTTACGGCTTGTAAATTCATACAATGGTCTCTTAAGCCTTCATGTGAAGTTTCATGGCAAGACGACTCGTTTTCTATTTTTCATGATTTTCAAAACTTTTTACGGTTCGGGATTTTTTAAAATTTTTTCGGAAGGATTTTTGGCCGCAAACTTGGTAGACGTGATCCTTGTATTTTTGTTGGCATGCACAAAATAATTCAGCTAAAAACTCAAAGTGTACAAGATTTTGTGACCATTTGAAAAAAGTGTCCCCATTTCAGACACTTTAATGGCTACTGGCAGCAAACTTGTAAAATCTCAAATGCACTTTAAGTGGGTGTGAGTTCTCGAGGTTTAATGAGGGATAGGGGGCCAATATAAGGGCCAAGTACCAGCACCCAACGCACATCATGTGAGCACACCCCCCAGCCCCCCCGATCATTGAAACCCTAATGCCATCGGTCAGGATCTCCAGTGATGCTCCGGTGATGGTGCCCTGGCGAAGAAAAATGCGACACCAGCACATGCCCGAGCCCAGTATGTGCTGTCGCAACCCTCGATCTGATCCGATTTTGGATGGGGAGTGCACTCCGTATGCTTAGACTGGGAATGAACTCCGTATGCGTAAGTTAACCCACGAAACGAGCGTACGGACGCTTAATCGGCCAGAGGGGTGGGATGTGCAAGTCGGGGATCGACCAGGTCCCCCTTTGCATGTTGTCGATCCTGCAGCAACAACCCTCAGTCTGGTCTGATCTTAGACTTGGAATGAACTCCGTATGCCTAAGCCAACCGACGAAACGAGTGGGCAGGTGGGCACTACGTCGGCCAGAGAGACGGGATGAGCAAGCCGTGGATCGATAGGGTGGTAGGTGGGTTTAGGCACATCTTTATATTTCTGCATGCCAATGCCATTTTTATGGCATGCAAATTCATACAATGGTCCCTTAAGCCTTCACGTCAACTTTCATGGCAAGACAACTCGTTTTCTATTTTTCATGATTTTTGAAACTTTTTGCGGTTCGAGATTTTTTATAATTTTTTCGAAAGGATTTTTGGCCCCAAACTTGGTAGACGTGATCCTTGTATTTTTTTTTGGCATGCACAAAAAAATTCAACTAAAAACTCGAAGTGTACAAGATTTTGTGACCATTTGAAAAAAGTGTCCCCATTTCAGACACTTTAATGGCTACTGGCGGCAAACCTGTAAAATCTCAAATGCTCTTTAAGGGGGTATGAGTTCTCAAGGTTTGATGAGGGATATGGGGCCAATATAAGGGCCAAGTACCAGCACCCATCACACATCACGTGCGCACACCCCCTGGCCCCCCCGATCGTCGGAACCCCAATGCCGTCGGTTAGGTTCTTCGACGATGCTCCGACGATGGTGCCCCGACGAAGAAAAATGTGGAACCAGCACATGCCCGAGCCCAGCATATGCTGTTGCAACCCTCGGTCTAGTGCGATCTTAGACTGGGAATGAACAACGTATGCCTAAGTCAACCAACAAAACTGGCGTGCGGGTGCTCAGCCGGCTAGAGGGGCGGGATGCGTAAGCCGGGGATCGGTCGAGTCCCCCTCTACGTGCTGCCGATCCTATTGCCGCAACCCTCGGTCTGATTCGATCTTAGACTGGGAATGAACTCCGTATGCCTAAGCCAACTGACGAAACAAGCGGGCGGGTGGACGGGCGGGTACTACGTCGGCCAGAGAGACGGGATGCCCAACCCGTGGATCGATAGGGTGGTAGGTGGGTTTAGGCACATCTTCATATTTCTACATGCCAATGCCGTTTTTATGGATTGTAAATTCATACAATGGTCCCTTAAGCCTTCATGTGAAGTTTCATGGCAAGACGACTCATTTTCTATTTTTCACGATTTTTGAAACTTTTTACGGTTTGAAATTTTTTAAAATTTTTTCGGAAGGAGTTTTGGCCCCAAAATTGGTAGACATGATCCTTGTATTTTTTTTGGCATGCATAAAAACATTTTGCTAAAAACTCGAAGCGTACAAGATTTTGTGACCATTTGAAAAAAGTGTCCCCATTTCAAACACTTTAATGGCTACTGGCAGCAAACCTATAAAATCCCAAATGCTCTTTAAGGGGGTGTGAGTTCTCAAGGTTTGATGAGGGATAGGGGGCCAATATAAGGGCCAAGTACTAGCACCCATCGCACATCATGTGCGTACACCCCCCCGATCGCCGGAACCCTAATGCGACTGGTCAAGTTCTCCAGTGATGCTCCGATGATGGTGCCCCGGGGAAGAAAAATGCGGCACCAGTACATGCCCACGCCCAGCATGTGCTACCGCAACCCCCAGTCTAATCCGATATTAGACTGGGAATGAACTCCGTATGCTTAGACTGGGAATGAACTCCGTAAGCCTAAGTTAACCCATGAAACGAGCATGCGGGCGCTCAACCGAATAAAAAAGGGTGGGATGCGCAAGCCGGGGATCAACCGAGTCCCCCTCTGCATGCTGTCGATGCTGCTGTCGCAACCCTCAGTCCGGTCCGATCTTAGACTGGGAATCAACTCCGTATGCCTAAGACAACCGACAAAATGAGTGGGTGGCCGGACGGGCGGGCACTACGCCAGCCAGAGAGACGGGATGCGCAAGCCATGGATCGATAGGGTGGTAGGTGGGTTTAGGTACATCTTCATATTTTTGCATGCCAATGCCATTTTTATGGCTTGTAAATTCATACAATGGTCCCTTAAGCCTTCACGTGAAGTTTCATGGCAAGACGACTCGTTTTCTATTTTTCACGATTTTGGAAACTTTTTACAGCTCGAGATTTTTCAAAATTTTTTGGGAAGGATTTTTGGCCCCAAATTTGATGGACATGATCCTTGTATTTTTTTCAGCATGCACAAAAAACTTTAGCTAAAAATTTGAAGTGTACAAGATTTTGTGACCATTTGAAAAAACTGTCCCCTCGGCCCCCCGATCCTTGGAACCCCAATGCCGCCGGTCAGGTTCTCCGACGATGCTCCGGTGATGGTGCCCCGACGAAGAAAAATGTGGCACCAGCACATGCCTGAGCCCAGCATGTGCTACCGCAACCCTCGGTCCGGTCTGATCTTAGACTGGGAATGAACTCCGTATGCCTAAGTCAACCCACGAAACTAGCATCCGGGCGCTTAGCCGACCAGAGGGGCGGGATGTGCAAGCCGGGGATTGGCCGGGTCCCCCTCTGCATGCTGTCAATCCTACTGCTGCAACCTTCGATCTGGTCTGATCTTAGAATGGGAATGAACTCGGTATGCCTAAGCCAACCGACGAAATGAGCGGGTGGGCAGGCGGGCGGGAACTACGCCGACTAGAGAGACGGGATGCACAAGCCATGGATCGATAGGGTGGTAGGTGGGTTTAGGCACATCTTCATATTTCTGCATGCCAATGCCATTTTTATGGCTTGTAAATTCATACAATGGTCCCTTAAGCCTTCACGTGAAGTTTCATGGCAGGACGACTCGTTTTCTATTTTTCATGATTTTTGAAACTTTTTACGGTTCGAGATTTTTTAAAATTTTTTCGGAAGGAGTTTTGGTCCCAAACTTGGTAGACGTGATCCTTGTATTTTTTTTGGCGTGCATAAAACAATTCAGATAAAAACTCAAAGTGTACAAGATTTTATGACCATTTGAAAAAAGTGTCCCCAATACAGACACTTTAATGGCTACTGGCAGCAAACCTGTAAAATCTCAAATGCTCTTTAAGGGGGTGTGAGTTCTTGAGGTTTGATGAGGGATAGGGGGCCAATATAAGGGCCAAGTACCAGCACCCATCGCACATCATGTGCGCACACCCCCCCGATCGCCGGAACCCCAATGCCGCCGGTCAGGTTCTTCGGTGATGCTTCGAAGATGGTACCCTGGCGAAGAAAAATATGGCACCAGTACATGCCCAAGCCCAGCATGTGCTACTGCAACCCTCGGTCTGGTCTGATCTTAGACTGGGAATGAACTCCATATGCCTAGGTCAACCCACAAAATGAGCGTGCAGGTGCTCATCTGGCCAGAGGGGCGGGATGCGCATGCCGGAGATCGGTCGGGTCCCCCTCGCATGCTATCGATACTGCTGTCGCAACCCTCGGTTCGGTTTGATCTTAGACTGGGAATGAACTTCGTATGCCTAAGCCAACTGACGAAACAAGAGGACGGGCGGGCAGCCGGGCACTATGTCGGCGAAAAAGATAGGCGGGGTGTGAGTTCTCGAGGTTTGATGAGGGATAGGGGGCCAATATAAGGGCCAAATACCAGCACCCATCGCACATTATGTGCGCACACCACTCCCCCGACCCCCCCGATCATCGAAACCCTAATGCCATCAATCAGGTTCTCCGATGATGCTCCAACGATGGTGCCCCGACGAAGAAAAATACGACACCAGCACATGCCCGAGCCCAGCATGTGCTGTCGCAACCCTCGGTCTGGTTTGATCTTAGACTGGGAATGAACTCCATATGCTTAGACTGAAAATGAACTCCGTATGCCTAAGTCAACCCATTAAACGAGCGTGCGGGCGCTCAGTCAGCCAGAGGGGCGGGATGCACAAGCCGGGGATCGGTCGGGTCACCCTCGGCATGCTATCGATCCTACTGCCGCAACCCTTGGTCCGATCTGATCTTAGACTGGGAATGAACTCCATATGCCTAAGCCACCCAACGAAATGAGCGTGTGGGTGGGCGGGCGGGCACTACGTCGGCCAAAGAGACGGGATGCATAAGCCGTGGATCGATAGGGTGGTAGGTGGGTTTAGGGACATCTTCATAGTTCTGCGTGCCAATGCCATTTTTATGGCTTGTAAATTCATACAATGGTCCCTTAAGCCTTCACGTGAAGTTTCATGGCAAGACGACTCGTTTTCTGTTTTTCATGATTTTTGAAACTTTTTACGGTTCGAGATTTTTTAAAAATTTTTTGGAAGGATTTTTGGCCCCAAACTTGAAAGACGTGATCCTTGTATTTTTGTTGGCATGCACAAAACAATTCAGCTAAAAACTCAAAGTGTACAAGATTTTGTGACCATTTGAAAAAACTATCCCCGTTTCAGACACTTTAATGGCTGCTGGCAGCAAACCTGTAAAATCTCAAATGCTCTTTAAGGGGGTGTGAGTTCTCGAGGTTTGATGAGGGATAGGGGGCCAATATAAGGCCCAAGTATTAGCACCCATCGCACATCATGTCAGCACATCCCCCGGCCCCCCTGATCGTCGAAACCCCAATGTCGCCGGTCAGGTTCTTCGATGATGCTCCGATGATGGTGGCCCGACGAAGAAAAATATGGCACCAGCACATGGCCGAGCCCAGTATGTGCTGCTGTAACCCTCAATCCAGTCTGATATTAGACTTGGAATGAACTCCGTATGCCTAAGCCAACCGACGAAACGAGCAGGCGGGCGGACACTACGTCGGCCAGAGAGATGGCATGCACAAGCCGTGGATCTATAGGGTGGTAGGTTGGTTTAGGTACATCTTCATATTTCTGCATTCCAATGCCATTTTTATGGCTTGTAAATTCATGCAATGGTCGCTTAAGCCTTCACGTGAAGTTTCATGGCAAGACGACTCGTTTTCTATTTTTCACGATTTTTAAAACTTTTTGCGGTTTGGGATTTTTTAAAATTTTTTCAGATGGAGTTTTGGCACCAAACTTGGTACACATGATCCTTGTATTTTTGTTGGCATGCACAAAAAAATTCAGCTAAAAACTTGAAGTGTACAAGATTTTGCATTTATTTGAAAAAAGTGTCCCTATTTCAGACACTTTAATGGCTACTGGCAGCAAACCTATAAAATCTCAAATGCTCTTTAAGGGGCTGTGAGTTCTCGAGGTTTGATGAAGGATAGGGGGCTAAAATAAGGGCCAAGTACCACCACCCATCGCACATCATGTGCGCACACCCCCCGCCCCCCGATCATCGGAAACCCAATGCCGTCGGTCAGGTTCTCAGACGATGCTCCGGTGATGGTGCCCCGGCGAAGAAAAATACAGCACCAGCACATGCCCGAGCCTAGCATGTGCTGTCGTAAGCCTCAATCCAGTCCGATCTTAGACTGAGAATGAACTCTGTATGCTTACACTGGCAATGAACTCCGTATGCCTAAGTCAACCCATGAAACGAGCGTGCGGGCGCTCAGCCGGCAAGAGGGGCGGGATGCACAAGCCGGGGATCAGTCGGGTCCCCCTTTGTGTGCTGTCGATCCTGCTGCCACAACCCTCGATTTGATCTGATCTTAGACTGGGAATGAACTCCGTATGCCTAAGCCAACAGATAAAACGAGTGGATGGGCGGGCGGACAGGCCGGCGGACGGGATGCGCAAGCCGTGGATTGATAGGGTGGTAGGTGGGTTTAGGCACATCCTCATATTTCTATCTGCCAATGCCATTTTTGTGGCTTGTAAATTCATACAATGGTCCCTTAAGCCTTCACGTGAAGTTTCATGGCAAGACGACTCGTTTTTTATTTTTCATGATTTTTGAAACTTTTTACGGTTTGAGATTTTTGAAAATTTTTTTGAAAGGAGTTTTGGCCCCAAACCTGGTAGACTTGATCCTTTTATTTTTTTTGGCATGTACAAAAAAAATCAGCCAAAAACTCGAAGTGTACAAGATTTTGTGACCATTCGAAAAAAGTGTCCCCATTTCAGACACTTTAATTGCTACTGGCAGCAAACCTGTAAAATCTCAAATGCTCTTTAAGGGGGTGTGAGTTCTTGAGGTTTGATGAGGGATAGGGGGCCAACATAAGGGCCAAGTACCAGCACCCACCACACATCATGTGCGCACACCCCCCCGGCCCCCCTGATCACCGGAACCCTAATGCCGCCAGTCAGGTTCTCTGGCGATGCTCCGGCGACGGTGCCCCAACGAAGAAAAATGCGGCACCAGCACATGCCTGAGCCCAGCATGTGCTAGCATAACCCTCGGTCCGGTCCGATCTTAGATTGGGAATGAACTTCGCATGCTTAGACTGGGAATGAACTCCGTATGCCAAAGTCAACCCATGAAACAAGCGTGCAGGCGCTCAGCCGGCCAGAGAGGCGGGATGCGCAACCCGGGGATCGGACGAGTCCCCCTCTGCGTGCTATCGATCTTGCTGCCACAACCCTCGGTTCGATCTGATCTGAGACTGGGAATGAACTCCGTAAGCCTAAGCCAATTGACGAACGAGCGGACGGGCGGGCGGGCAGGCGGGCACTACGCCGGCCAGAGAGACATGATGCGCAAGCCGTGGAGCGATAGGGTGGTAGGTGGGTTTAGGCATATCTTCATATTTCTGCATGCCAATGCCATTTTTATGGGTTGTAAATTCATATAATGGTTTTTTAAGCCTTCACGTGAAGTTTCATGGCAAGGCGACTCGTTTTCTATTTTTCACGATTTTTGAAACTTTTTACGGTTCGAGATTTTTTAAAATTTTTCTGGAAGGAGTTTTAGCCCCAAACTTGGTAGACCTGATCCTTGTATTTTGTTGGCATGCACAAAAAAAATCAGCTAAAAACTCGAAGTGTACAAGATTTTGTCACCATTCGAAAAAAGTGTCCCTATTTCAGACACTTTAATAGCTACTGGCAGCAAACCTGTAAAATCTCAAATGCTCTTTAAGTGGGTGTGAGTTCTCGAGGTTTGATGAGGGATAGGGGGCCAATATAAGGGCCAAGTACCAACACCCATCGCACATCATGTGCGCACACTCCCCGGCCCCCCGATCGCCGGAACCCCAATGCCGTCGGTCAGGTTCTCCGATGATGCTTCTACGACGGTGCCCCGGCAAAGAAAAATACGGCACCAGTACATGCCCGAATGCAGCATGTGCTACTGCAACTCTCGGTCTGATCTGATCTTAGACTGGGAATGAACTCCGTATGCCTAAGTCAACCCACGAAACGAGCATGCAGGCATTTAGTCGGCCATAGGGGCGGGTTGCACAAGCAGGGGATCGGTCGGGTCTCTCTCTGCTTGCTGCCAATCCTGCTACTGCAAGCCTCGATCCGGTCCGATCTTAGACTGGGAATGAACTCCGTATGCCTAAGCCAACTGACAAAACGAGTGGGCGGGCGGGCGGGCAAGCACTACATCAGCCAGAGAGACGGGATGCGCAAGCTGTGGACCGAAAGGGTGGTAGGTGGGTTTAGGCACATCTTCATATTTCTGCGTACCAATGCCATTTTTATGGCTTGTAAATTCATACAATGGTCCCTTAAGCCTTCACGTGAAGTTTCATGGCAAGACGACTCCTTGTATTTTTGGAAGGAGTTTTGCTCCCAAACTTGGTAGACGTGATCCTTGTATTTTTGTTGGCATGCATAAAAAAATTCAGCCAAAAACCCAAAGTGTACAAGATTTTGTGACCATTTGAAAAAAGTGTCCTCATTTCAGACACTTTAATGGCTACTGGCAGCAAACCTGTAAAATCTCGAATGCTCTTTAAGGGTGTGTGAGTTCTCAAGGATTGATGAGGGATAGGGGGCCAATATAAGGGCCAAGTACCAGCACCCATCGCACATCATGTGCACACACCCCCTCGCCCCCCGATCGTCGGAACCCCAATGCCGCCAGTCAGGTTCTCCGACGATGCTCCAAAGATTGTGCCCCGACGAAGAAAAAAGTGACACCAGCACATGGCTGACCCTAGCATGTGCTACCGCAACCCTCAGTCCGATTCGATCTTAGACTGGGAATGAACTCCGTATGCTTAGACTGGGAATGAACTCCGTATGCTTAGACTGGGAATGAACTCCGTATGCTTAGACTGGGAATGAACTCCGTATGCCTAAGTCAACCCACAAAACAAGCGTGCAGACGCCCAGCCAACCATAGGGGCGGGATTCGCAAGTCGGAGATCAGCCAGGTCCCCCCTCTGTGTGCTGTCACAACCCTTGGTCCAGTCCGATCTTAGACTGGGAATGAACTCCGTATGCCTAAGCCAACCGACGAAACGAGCGGGCGGGCGGGCGGGCACCACGTCGGCCAGTGAGACGGGATGCGCAAGCTGTGGATCAATAGGCTGGTAGGTGGGTTTAGGCGCATCTTCATATTTCTGCATGCCAATGAAATTTTTATGGCTTGTAAATTCATACAATGGTCCCTTAAGCCTTGACGTGATGTTTCATGGCAAGACGACTCGTTTTCTATTTTTCACGATTTTCAAAACTTTTTGAGGTTCGACATTTTTTAAAACATTTTCGGAAAGAGTTTTGGGCCCAAACTTGGTAGACGTGATCCCTGTATTTTTGTTGGCATACAAAAAAAAATTCAGCTAAAAACTCGAAGTGTACAAGATTTTGTGACCATTTGAAAAAAGTGTCCCCATTTCAGACACTTTAAATGCTACTGGCAGCAAACATGTAAAATCTCAAATGCTCTTTAAGGGGATGTGAGTTCTCAAGGTTTGGTGAGGGATAAGGGGCCAATATAAGGGCCAAGTACCAGCACCCATTGCACATCACGTGCGCACACCCCCCGGCCCCCCGATCGTCGGAACCCCAATGCCGTCGGTTAGGTTCTCCGATGATGCTCCGGTGACGGTGCCCCGACGAAGAAAAATACGACACCAGCACCTGCCCGAGCCTAGCATGTGCTGCCGTAACCCTCGGTCAGGTCCGATCTTAGATTGGGAATGAACTCCGTATGCTTAGACTGGGAATGAACTCCGTATGCCTAAGTCAACCCATGAAAAGAGCATGCGGACGCTCAGTCGGCCAGAGGGGTGGGATGCGCAAGCTGGGGATCGAAAGGGTCCCCCTCTGCGTGCTGCCAATCCTACTGTCACAAGCCTCGGTCTGGTCCAATCTTAGACTGGGAATGAATCCGTATGCCTAAGCCAACTGACGAAACGAGCGGGCGGGGGGACAGGCGAGCACTACGCCTGCCAGAGAGACGGGATGCGCAAGACGTGGATCGATAGGGTGGTAGGTGGGTTTCGGCACAACTTTATATTTCTGCGTGCCAATGCCATTTTTATGGCTTGTAAATTCATACAATGGTCCCTCAAGTCTTCACGTGAAGTTTCTTGGCAAGATGACTCATTTTCTATGTTTTACGATTTTGGAAACCTTTTACGGTTCGATATTTTTTAAAATTTTTTTGGAAGGAGTTTTGGCGCCAAAATTCGTAGACACGATCCTTGTATTTTTGTTGACATGCACAAAAAAATTCAGCTAAAAACTCGAAGTGTACAAGATTTTGTGACCATTTGAAAAAAGTGTCCCCATTTCAGACACCTTAATGGCTACTGGCAACAAATTTGTAAAATCTCAAATGCTCTTTAAGGGGTGTGAGTTCTCGAGGCTTGATGAGGGATAGGGGGCCAATATAAGGGCCAACTACCAGTACCCATCGCACATCATGTGCGCACACCCCCCCGGCCCCCTCGATCGTTGGAACCCCAATGTCGTCGGACAAGTTCTCCGACGATCCGATTCCGGCGATGGTGCCTCGACGAAGAAAAATGCACCACCAGCACATGCCTGAGCCCAGCATGTGCTGCTGCAACCCTCGGTCTGGTCTGATCTTAGGCTGGGAATGAACCCCGTATGCCTAAGTCTACCCACGAAATGAGCGTGCGGGCGTTCAGCCAACCAGAAGGGTGGGATACGCAAGTCGAGGATCGATCAGGTCCCCCTCTGTGTGCTGTCGATCTTGCAGCCGCAACCCTCGATCTGATCCGATCTTAGACTGGGAATGAACTCCGTATGCCTGAGCCAACTGACGAACCTGCGGGCGGGTGGGCGGGCACTACGCCGGCCAGAGAGACGGGATGCACAAGCTGTGGATCGATAGGGTGGTAGGTTGGTTTAGCCACATCTTCATATTTCTGCATGCCAGTGCCATTTTACTGGCTTGTAAATTCATACAATGGCCCTTAAGCCTTCACGTGAAGTTTCATGGCAAGACGACTCATTTTCTATTTTTCACGAATTTCAAAACTTTTTACGGTCTGAGATTTTTTAAAATTTTTTCAGAAGGAGTTTTGGCCGCAAACTTGGTAGATGTGATCCTTGTATTTTTGTTGGCATGCACAAAAAAATTCAGCTAAAAACTAGAAGTGTACAAGATTTTGTGACCATTTGAAAAAAGTGTCCACATTTCAAACATTTTAATGGCTACTGGCAGCAAACCTGTAAAATCTCAAATGCTCTTTAAGAGTGTGAGTTCTCGAGGTTTGATGAGTGATAGGGGGCCAATATAAGAGCCAAGTACCAGCACCCATCACACATCATGTGCGTACACCCCCTGGCCCCTCCGATAATCGAAACCCCAATGCCACCAATCAGATTCTCCGGTGATGCTCCGACGATGGTGCCCCGCAAAGAAAATGCAGCACCAGCACATGCCCGAGCCCAGCATGTGCTGTCACAACCCTCAGTCCGGTCTGATCTTAGACTAGGAATGAACTCCGTATGCCTAAGTCAACCCATGAAACGAGCGTGCAGGCGCTCCGCTAGCCAAAGGGGCGAGATGTGCAAGCCGGGGATCGATCAGGTACCCCTCTACGTGCTGCTGATCCTACAGCTGCAACCTTCGATCCGGTCCGATCTTAGACTGGGAATGAACTCTGTATGCCTAAGCCAACCGACAAAATGAGCAGGCGGGCGGGCAGTACACTGGCCAGAAAGGTGGGATGCGCAAGCCGCAAAGAAAAATCTGGCACCAACACATGCCCAAGCCTAGCATTTGCTGCTGCAACCCTCGGTCTGGTCTGATCTTAGACTGGGAATGAACTCTGTATGCTTAGACTGGGACTGAACTCCGTATGCCTAAGTCAACCCACGAAACGAGTGTACGGGCGCTCAGCCGGCCAGAGGGGTAGGATGCGCAAGCAGAGGATCGGTCGGTTCCCCCTCTGCGTGCTGTCGATCTTATTGCCGCAACCTTCAGTCTAGTTCAATCTTAGATTGGGAATGAACTCCGTATGCCTAGGCTAACCGACGAAACGAGCAGGCGAGTGGGCGGGCGGGCACTACGCCGACTAGAGAGACGGGATGCGCAAGCCGTGGATCGATAAGGTGGTAGGTGGGTTTAGGCACATCTTCATATTTCTACATGCCAATGCCATTTTTATGGCTTCTAAATTCATACAATGGTCCTTTAAGCCTTCACGTGAAGTTTCATGGCAAGACGACTCGTTTTCTATTTTTCATGATTTTGAAAACTTTTTGCGGTTCGGAATTTTTTAAAATTTTTTTCAAAGGAGTTTCGCCCCAAACTTGGTAGACGTGATCCTTGTATTTTTGTTGGCATGCATAAAAAAATTCAACTAAAAACTCGAAGTGTACAAGATTTTTTGACCATTTGAAAAAACTGTCCCCATTTCAGACACTTTAATGGCTACTAGCAGCAAACCTGTAAAATCTCAAATGCTCTTTAAGGGGTGAGAGTTCTCGAGGTTTGATGAGGGATAGGGGGCCAATATAAGGGCCATGTACCAGCACCCATTGCACATCATGTGCGCAAAGCCCCCCCGGCCCCCCCGATTGCCGGAACCCCAATGCCGCCGGACAGGTTCTCCGGCGATGCTCCGACGATGGTACCACGACGAAGAAAAATGCGGCACCAGCACATGCCCGAGCCCAGCATGTGCTATCGTAACCCTCGGTCCGGTGCGATCTTAGACTGGGAATGAACTCCGTATGCTTAGACTGGGAATGAACTTCGTATGCCTAAGTCAACCCACAAAATGAGCATGCGGGCGCTCAGCCGACCAGAGGGGCAAGATGCGTAACCTGGGGATCGATCGAGTCCCCCTCTGCGTGCTACTAATCCTACTACCACAACCCTCTATCTGGTCTGATCTTAGACTGGGAATGAACTCCGTATCCCTAAGCCAACCGATGAAACGAGAGGGCGGGCAGGCGGGCAGGCAGACGGGCGGGCACTACGCTGGCCAGATAGACGGAATGTGCAAGCCATGGATCGATAGCGTGGTAGGTGGGTTTAGGCACATCTTCATATTTCTGTGTGCCAATGCCATTTTTATGGCTTGTAAATTCATACAATGGTCCCTTAAGCCTTCACATGAAGTTTCATGCCAAGACGACTCGTTTTCTATTTTTTACAATTTTCAAAACTTTTTGTGGTTCGGGATTTTTTAAAATTTTTTTGGAAGGATTTTTGGCCCCAAACGTGGTAGACATGATCATTGTATTTTTGTTGGCATACATAAAAAAATTCAGCTAAAAACTCGAAGTGTACAAGATTTTGTGACCATTTGAAAAAAGTGTCCCCATTTCAGACACTTTAATGGCTACTTGCAGCAAACCTGTAAAATCTCAAACGCTCTTTAAGGGGGTGTCAGTTCTTGAGGTTTGATGAGGGATAGGGGGCCAATATAAGAGCCAAGCACCAGCACCCATTGCACATCATGTGCGCACACCCCCCCGGCCCCCCCGATCACCGGAACCCCAATATTATCGGTCAGGTTCTTCGGTGATGCTCCAATGACGATGCCCCTACGAAGAAAAATGCGGCACCAGCACATGCTCGAGCCTAGCATGTGTTGCCGCAACCTTCGGTCTGGTACGATCTTAGACTGGGAATGAACTCTTTATGCTTAGACTGGGAATAAACTCCGTATGCCTTAGTCAACACACGAAACGAGCGTACGGGTGCTCAGTCGACCGTAGGGGCAGGATACGCAAGCCGAGGATCGACCGGGTCCCCCTCTATGTGTTCTCAATCCTACTGCTGTAACCCCAGGTCCGGTCCTATCTTAGACTGGGAATGAACCCCGTATAACTAAGCCAACCGACGAAACGAGCAGGAGGGCGTGCGCACGGGCACTACACCGGCCAAAGAGACGGGATGCGCAAGCCGTGTATCGATAGGGTGGTAGGTGGGTTTAGGCACATCTTCATATTTCTGTGTGCCAATGCCATTTTTATGGCTTGTAAATTCATACAATGGTCCCTTAAGCCTTCACGTGAAGTTTCATGGCAAGACGACGCATTTTCTATTTTTCACGATTTTCGTAACTTTTTGTGGTTCGGGATTTTTGAAAATTTTTTCGGAAGAAGTTTTGGCCCCAAACTTGGTAGAAGTGATCCTTTTATTTTTGTTGGCATGCACAAAAAAATTCAGCAAACAATTCGATGTGTACAAGATTTTGTGACCATTTGAAAAAGGTGTCCCCATTTCAAATACTTTAATGGCTACTGGCAGCAAACCTGTAAAATCTCAAATGCTCTTTAAGGGGGTGTGAGTTCTCAAGGTTTGATGAGGGATAGAGAGCCAATATAAATGCCAACTACCAGCACCCATCGCACATCATGTGCGCACAGCCCCTCGGCCCCCCGTTCGTTGGAACCCCAATACCGGCGGTCAGGTTCTCCGACGATGCTCCGGCGATGGTGCCCCGATGAAGAAAAAGGCGGCACCATCACATGCCCGAGCCTAGCATGTGCAGCCGCAATCCTCGGTCTGATCTGATCTTAGACTGGGAATGAAATCCGTATGCTTACACTGGGAATGAACTCTGTATGCCTAAGTCAACCCATGAAACGAGCGTGCCGGTGCTCAGCCGACCAGAGGGGTAGGATGCGTAAGCGGAGGATCTGTTGGGTCCCCCTCTATGTGCTGCCAAACTTGCTGCCGCAACCCTTGGCCTGGTCCAATCTGAGACTGGGAATGAACTACATATGCCTAAGCCAACCGATGAAACGAGCGGGCGGGCAGGCGGGCGGGAACTACGTCGGCCAGAGAGACGGGATGCACAAGCCATGGATCGATAGGGTGGTAGGTGGGTTTAGGCACATCTTCATATTTCTGCATACTAATGCCATTTTTATGGCTTATAAATTCATACAATGGTCCCTTAAGCCTTCACGTGAAGTTTCATGGCAAGGCGACTCGTTTTCTATTTCTCAAGATTTTTGAAACTTTTTACGGTTTGGGATTTTTTATAATTGTTTTGGAAGGAGTTTTGGCCCCAAACTTTGTAGACGTGATCCTTGTATTTTGGTTGGCATGCACAAAAAAATTCAGCCAAAAACTCGAAGTGTACAAGATTTTGTGACCATTTGAAAAAAGTGTCCCCATTTCAGACACTTTAATGGCTACTGCCACTAAACCTGTAAAATCTCAAATGCTCTTTAAGGGGGTGTGAGTTCTCAAGGTTTGATGAGGGATAGGGGGCCAATATAAGGATGAAGTTCCAGCACCCATTGCACATCATGTGCGCACTCCCCCCCCCCCCCCGGATCGCCGGAACCCCAATGCCGTCGGTCAGGTTCTCCGGCGATGGTGCCCCGGTGAAGAAAAATAAGGCACCAGCACATGCCCGAGCCCAGCATGTGCTACCGTAACCCTCGGTCCGATCCAATCTTAGACGGTAATGAACTCCATATGCCTAAGTCAACCCACGAAATGAGCGTACGGCTGCTCAGCCGGCCAGAGGGGCAGAAAACACAAGTCGGGGATCGACTGGGTCCACCTCTGTGTGCTGTCGATCCTGTTGCCGCAACCCTCGGTCTGGTCCGATCTTAGATTGGGAATGAACTCCGTATGCCTAAGCCAATCGACGTAACGAGCAGGCGGGCAAGCGGGCGGGCACTACGCCGGCCAGAGAGATGGGAAGTGCAAGCCGTGGATCGATAGGGTGGTAGGTGGGTTTAGGCACATGTTCATATTTCTGTGTGCCAATGCCATTTTTTTGGCTTGTAAATTCATACAATGGTCCCTTAAGCCTTCACGTGAAGTTTCATGGCAAGACGACTCCTTTTATATTTTTCACAAATTTTGAAACTTTTTACGATTCAAAAATTTTTTAAATTTTTTTGGAATGAGTTTTGGGCCTAAACTTGGTAGACGTAATCCTTGTATTTTTTTTGGCATGCACAAAAAAATTCAACTAAAAACTCGAAGTGTACAAGATTTTGTGACCATTTGAAAAAAGTGTCCCCATTTTAGACACTTTAATGGCTACTGGCAGCAAACCTGTAAAATCTCAAATGCTCTTTAAAAGGGTGTGAGTTCTTGTGGTTTGATGAGGGATACGGGCCCAATATAAGGGCCAAGTACCAGCACCCATCGCACATCATGTGCGCACACCCCTCGGCCCCCCCGATCGTCGGAACCCCATTGCCGCCGGTCAGGTTCTCTGGCGATGCTCCGATGATAGTGACCCGACGAAGAAAAATGCGACACCAGCACATGCCCGAGTCCAGCATGTGCTACCACAACCCTCGGTCCGGTCTGATCTTAGGCTGGGAATGAACTCTGTATGCTTAAACTAGGAATGAACTTCGTATGCCTAAGTCAACCCATGAAACGAGCGTACGGGCACTCAGACGGCTAGAGGGGCGGGATCCGTAAGTCGGGGATCGATCGGGTCCCCCTCTACGTGCTGCCGATCCTGTTGCCACAACCCTCAGTCCGGTCTGGTCTTAGACTGGGAATGAACTCCGTATGCCTAAGCCAACCGATTAAACGAACGGGCGGGCGGGCGGGCATTACGTCGACCAGAGAGGCGGGATGCGCAAACCGTGGATCGATAGGGTGGTAGGTGGGTTTAGGCACATCTTCATATTTCTGTGTGCCAATGCCAATTTTATGGCTTGTAAATTCATACAATGGTCCCTTAAGCCTTCACGTGAAGTTTCATGGCAAGACGACTCATTTTTTATTTTTCACGATTTTGAAAACTTTTTACGGTTCAGGATTTTTTAAAATTTTTTCGGTAAGAGTTTTGGCCCCAAACTTGGTAGACGTGATCCTTGTATTTTTTTTTGGCATGCACAAAAAAATTCAACTAAAAACTCGAAGTGTACAAGATTTCGTGACCATTTGAAAAAAGTGTCTCCATTTCAGACACTGTAATAACTACTGGCAGCAAACCTATAAAATCTCAAATGCTCTTTAAGGGGGTGTGAGTTCTCGAGGTTTGATGAGGGATAGGGGGCCAATATAAGGGCCAAGTACCAGCACCATCTTACATCATGTGCGCACACCTCTGCCCCCCCGATCGCTGGAATCCCAATGCCATCAATCAGGTTCCCCGACGATGCTCCGGCAATGGTGCCCCGGTGAAGAAAAATGCGGCACCAGCACTGCCCGAGCCCAGCATGTGCTGCCTCAATCCTCGGTCTGGTCCAATCTTAGACTGGGAATGAACTCCGTATGCTTAGACTGAGAATGAACTCCGTATGCCTAAGTCAACCCACGAAACAAACGTGCGGGCGCTCAGCCGGCCAAAGGGGCGGGATGCGCAAGCTGGGGATCAGCTGGGTCCCCCTCTGCGTGCTGCTGCAACCCTCGATCCTGTCCGATCTTAGACTGGGAATGAACTCCGTATGCGTAAGCAATCGACGAAATGAGCAGACGGGCGGGCGGGCTCTACGTCGGCCAGAAAGGCAGGATGCGCAAGCCGTGGATCGATAGGGTGGTAGGTGGGTTTAGGCACATCTTCATATTTCTACGTGCCAATGCCATTTTTATGGCTTGTATATTCATAAATGGTCCCTTAAGCCTTCACGTGAAGTTTCATGGCAAGATGACTCATTTTCTATTTTTCACGATTTTCGAAACTTTTTACGGTTTGGGATTTTTTAAAATTTTTTCGAAAGGCATTTTGGCGCCAAACTTGGTAGACGTGATCCTTGTATTTTTGTTGGCATGTATAAAAAAATTCAACTAAAAACTCGAAGTGTACAAGACTTTGTGACCATTTGAAAAAAGTGTCCCCATTTCAGACACTTTAATTGCTACTGGCAGCAAACTTGTAAAATCTCAAATGCTCTTTAAGGGGGTGTGAGTTCTCGAGGTTTGATGAGGGATAGGGGGCCAATATAAGGGCCAAGTACCAGCACCCATCGCATATCATGTGCGCACACCCCCCGGCCCCCCCGAGCGCTGGAATCCCAATGCCATCAATCAGGTTCTCCGGCGATGTTCTGACGATGGTGCCCCAATGAAGAAAAATATGGCACCAGCCCATGCCCGATCCCAGCATGTGCTGCTTCAATCCTCGGTTCGGTCTGATCTTAGACTGGAAATGAACTCCGTATGCTTAGACTGGGAATGAACTCTGTATTCCTAAGTCAACCAACGAAATGAACGTGCAGGCACTCAGCCGGCCAAAGGGGCGGGATGCGCAAGCCGGGGATCGGCCGGGTTCCCTTTTGCATGCTGCCACAACCCTTGGTCTGGTTTGATCTTAGACTGTGAATGAACTCCGCATGCCTAAGCCAACCGATGAAACGTGCGGACGGGCGGGCAGGCGAGCTCTACGCCGGCCAGAGATGCGGGATGTGCAAGCCGTGGATCGATAGGGTGGTAGTTGGGTTTAGGAACATCTTCATATTTCTGTGTGCCAATGCCATTTTTATGGCTTGTAAATTCATAAACGGTTTCGTAAGCCTTCACGTGAAGTTTCATGACAAGACGACTTGTTTTCTATTTTTCACGATTTTTGAAACTTTTTGTGGTTCGGGATTTTTTAAAATTTTTTCGAAAGGTGTTTTGGCCCCAAACTTGGTAGACGTGATCCTTGTATTTTTGTTGGTATGCATAAGAAAATTCAGCTAAAAACTCAAAGCGTACAAGATTTTGTGACCATTTGAAAAAAGTGTCCCAATTTCAGACAGTTTAATGGCTACTGGCAGCAAACTTGTAAAATCTCAAATGCTCTTTAAAGGGGTGTGAGTTCTCGAGGTTTGATGAGGGATAGGGGGTCAATATAAGGGCCAAGTACCAGCACCCATCACACATCATGTGCGCACACCTCCCCCGGCCCCTTCGATCGTCGGAACCCCAATGTCGTTGGTCAGGTTCTCCGGCGATGCTCCGGTGATGGTGCCCCGACGAAGAAAAATACGGCACCAGCACATGCCCGAGCCCAGCATGTATTGCCACAACCCTCGGTCTGGGTCAATCTTAGACTGGGAATGAACTCCGTATGCCTAAGCCAACCGACGAAACGAGCGGACGGGCGGGCACTACGCCGGCCAGAGAGATGGGATGCGCAAGCCGTGGATCGATAGGGTGGTAGGTGGGCGTAGGCACATCTTCATATTTATACGTGCCAATGCCATTTTTTATGGCTTGTAAATTCATACAATGGTTGTTTAAGCCTTCACGTGAAGTTTCATGGCAAGATGACTCGTTTTCTATTTTTCACAATTTTTGAAACTTTTTGCGGTCCGGGATTTGTTAAAATTTTTTAGGAAGGAGTTTTGGACCCAAACTTGGTAGACGGGATCCTTGTATTTTTGTTGGCATGCACAAAAAAATTCAGCAAAAAACTCAAAGTGTACAAGACTTTGTGACCATTTGAAAAAAGTGTCCCTATTTCAGACACTTTAATGGCTACTGGCAGCAAACCTATAAAATCTCAAATGCTCTTTAAGGGGGTGTGAGTTCTCGAGGTTTGATGAGGGATAGGGGGTCAATATAAGGGCCAAGTACCAGCACCCATCACCCATCATGTGCGCACACCCCCCCGACCCCCCCATCGTCGGAACCTCAATGTCGCCGGTTAGGTTCTCCGCGATGCTCCTGTGATGGTGCCCCGGTAAAGAAAAATGTGACACCAGCACTTGCTCGAGCCCGGTACGTGCTATCTCAACCCTCGGTCCGATCTGATCTTTGACTGGGAATGAACTCCATATGCTTAGACTGGGAATGAACTCCGTATGTCTAAGTCAACCCACGAAACAAGCGTACGGGCGCTCAGCCAGCCAGAGGGGCGGGATGCGTAAGCCGAGGATCGGTCGGTTCCCCTCTGCGTGTTGCCGATCCTACTACTACAACCCTCAATCCGATCTGATCTTAGACTAGGAATGAACTCCGTATGCCTAAGCCAACCTACGAAACGAGCGGACGAGCGGGCAGGCGGGCGGGCACTACGTTGGCCAGAGAGGTGGGATGCGCAAGCCATGGATCGATAGCGTGGTGGGTGGGTTTAGGCACATCTTCATATTTCTCCATGCCAAAGCCATTTTTATCACTTGTAAATTCATACAATGGTCCCTTAAGCCTTCACATGAAGTTTCATGGCGAGACGACTCGTTTTCTATTTCTTATGATTTTTGAAACTTTTTGCGGTTCGGGATTTTTTAAAATTTTTAAGGAAGGATTTTTGGCCCCAAACGTGGTAGATATGATCCTTGTATTTTTTTTGGCGTGCACAAAAAAATTCAGCTAAAAACTCAAAGTGTACAAGACTTTGTGACCATTTGAAAAAAGTGTCCCTATTTTAGACACTTTAATGGCTACTGGCAGCAAACCTGTAAAATCTCAAATGCTCTTTAAGGGGGTGTGAGTTCTCAAGGTTTGATGAGGGATAGGGGCCAATATAAGGGCCAAGTACCAGCACCCATTGCACATCATGTGCGCACACCCCCCGGCTACCCCGATCGTTGGAACCCCGATGCTGTCGGTCAGGTTCTTCGGTGATGCTCCGGTGATGGTGCCTCGATGAAGAAAAATGCGGCACCAACACATGCCCAAGCCCAGTATGTGCTACCACAACCCTCAGTTCACTCAGATCTTACAGTGGGAATGAACTCCGTATGCCTAAGCCAACCGATGAAACGAGCGGGTGGGCGGGCGGGCACTACGTCGCCCAGAGAGACGGGATGTGCAAGCCGTGGATCGATAGCGTGGTGGGTGGGTTTAGGCACATCCTCATATTTCTACATGCCAAAGCCATTTTTATCACTTGTAAATTCATACAATGGTCCCTTAAGCCTTCACGTGAAGTTTCATGGTGAGACGACTCGTTTTCTATTTCTCATGATTTTTGAAACTTTTTGCGGTTCGGGATTTTTTAAAATTTTTAAGGAAAGAGTTTTGGCCCCAAACTTGGTAGATGTGATCCTTGTATTTTTGTTGGCATGCATAAAAAATTCAGCTTAAAACTCAAAGTGTACAAGACTTTGAGACCATTTGAAAAAAGTGTCCCCATTTCAGACACTTTAATGGCTACTGGCAGCAAACTTGTAAAATCTCAAATGCTCTTTAAGGGGGTGTGAGTTCTCAAGGTTTGATGAGGGATAGGGGGCCAATATAAGGGCCAACTACCAGCACCCATCGCACATCATGTGTACACACCCCCTGGCCCCCCATCGTCGAAACCCCAATGCCGTCGGTCAGGTTCTCTGGCGATGCTCCGGTGATGGTGCCCCGGCATAGAAAAATATGGTACCAGCACATGCTCGAGCCCGGTATGTTCTACCTCAACCCTCGGTCCGGTCTGATCTTAGAATGGGAATGAACTCCGTATGCTTACACTGGGAATGAAATCCGTATGCCTAAGTCAACCCACGAAACAAGCGTGCGGGCGCTCAGCCGGCCAGAAGGACGGGATGCGTAAGCCAGGGATCGATCGGGTCCCTATCTGCGAGCTGCCGATCCTACTACCGCAAACCTCAGTCCAGTCTGATCTTAGACTGGGAATGAACTCCGTATGCCTAAGACAACCGACGAAACGAGCGGGCGGGCGGGCAGGCGGGCACTACGTCGGCCAGAGAGGCGGGATGCGCAAGCTGTGGATCGATAGCGTGGTAGGTGGGTTTAGGCAAATCTTCATATTTCTGCATGCCAAAGCCATTTTTATCGCTTGTAAATTCATACAATGGTCCCTTAAGCCTTCACGTGAAGTTTCAAGGCAAGACGACTCATATTTTATTTTTCATGATTTTTGAAACTTTTTACGGTTCGAGATTTTTTAAAATTTTTTCGGAAGGAGTTTTGGAACTGAACTTGGTAGACGTGATCCTTGTATTTTTTTTTGGCATGCCCAAAAAAATTCAGCCAAAAACTCGAAGTGTACAAGATTTTGTGACCATTTGAAAAAAGTGTCCCCATTTTCAAACACTTTAGTGGCTACTGGCAGCAAACCTGTAAAATCTCAAATGCTCTTTAAGGGGGTGTGAGTTCTCGAGGTTTGATGAGGGATAGGGGGCCAATATAAGGGCCAACTACCAGTACCCATCGCACATTATGTGCGCACACCCCCGCCGGCGCCCCCGATCGTCGGAACCCTAATGCCGCCGGCAAGGTTCTACTGTGATGCTTCGACGAGGGTGCCTCGACGAAGAAAAATACGGCACCAGCACATGCCTGAGCCTAGCATGCGCTTCCACAACCCTCAATCTGATCCGATCTTAGACTGAGAATGAACTCCGTATGCCTAAGCCAACCGAAGAAACGAGCGGGCGGGCGGGCGGGCACTACGTTGACTAGAGAGGTGAGATGCGCAAGCCGTGGATCGATAGGGTGGTAGGTGGGTTTAGGTACATCTGCATATTTCTGCATGCCAATGCCATTTTTATGGCTTGTAAATTCATACAATGGTCCCTTAAGCCCTCGCGTGATGTTTCATGGCAAGAAGTCTCATTTTCTATTTTTTACGATTTTTGAAACTTTCTGCCGTTCGGGATTTCTTAAAATTTTTTCGGAAGGAGTTTTGGCCCCAAACTTGGTAGACGTGATCCTTGTATTTTTGTTGGCATGCGCAAAAAGAATCAGCTAAAAACTCGAAGTGTACAAGATTTTGTGACCATTTGAAAAAAGTGTCCCCATTTCAGACACTTTAATGGCTACTGGCAGCAAACCTTTAAAATCTCAAATGCTCTTTAAAGGGGTGTGCATTCTCGAGGTTTGATGAGGGATAGGGGCCAAATATAAGGGCCAAGTACCAGCACCCTTCGTACATCATGTGCGCACACCCCCCCGGCCCTCCTGATCGTCGGAACCCCAATGCCGTCGGTCAGGTTCTCCGGCGATGCTCCAGTGATGGTGCCCCGACGAAGAAAATTACGGACCAGCTCATGCCCGAGCCCAGCATGTGCTGCCGCAACCCTCAGTCCAATCCGATCTTAGACTAGGAATGAACTCCATATGCCTAAGCCAACCGACAAAATGAACGGGCGGGTGGGCGGGCGGGCATTACGTCGACCAGAGAGACGGGATGCGCAAGCCGTGGATCGATAGGGTGGTAGGTGGGTTTAGGCACATCTTCATATTTCTGCGTGCCAATGCCATTTTTATGGCTTGTAAATTCATACAATGGTCCCTTAAGACCTCACGTGATGTTTTATGGCAAGAAGACTCGTTTTCTATTTTTCATGATTTTCGAAACTTTTTACAGTTCGAGATTTTTTGAAATTTTTTCGGAAGGAGTTTTGGCCCTAAACTTGGTAGACGTGATCCTTGTATTTTTGTTGGCATGGATAAAAAAATTCAGCAAAAAAGTCGAAGTGTATAAGATTTTGTGACCATTTGAAAAAGGTGTCCCCATTTCAGACACTTTAATGGCTATTGGCAGCAAACCTGTAAAATCTCAAACGCTCTTTAAGGGAGTGTGAGTTCTCGAGGTTTGATGAGGGATAGGGGGCCAATATAAGAGCCAAGTACTAGCACCCATCACACATCATGTGCGCACACCCCCTGGCCCCCCCGATCATCGGAACCCCAATGTCGCCGATCAGGTTCTCCGATGATTCTCCGACGATCATGCCCCGACGGAGAAAAATGCGGTACCAGCACATGCCCGAGCCCGGCATGTGCTGCCCCAACCCTCCGTCTGATCCGATCTTAGACTGGGAATGAACTCCGTATACGTAAGCCAACCAACGAAACGAGTGGGCGGGCGAGCGTGCAGGCACTACGTCGGCCAGAGAGATGGGATGCGCAAGACGTGGATCGATAGGGTGGTAGGTGGGTTTAGGCACATCTTCATATTTCTACATGCCAATGCCATTTTTATGGCTTGTAAATTAATACAAAGTTCCCTTAAGCCTTCACCAGAAGTTTCATGGCAAGACGACTCGTTTTTTATTTTTCACGATTTTCAAAAAATTTTTCGGTTCAGGATTTTTTAAAATTTTTTCGGAAGGTGTTTTGGCCCCAAACTTGGAAGACGTGATCCCTGTATTTTTTTTGGCATGCACAAAAAAAAATCAGCTAAAAACTCGGAGTGTACAAGATTTTGTGACCATTTGAAAAAAGTGTCCCCATTCCGGCGATGGTGCCCTGATGAAGAAAAATATGGCACCAGCTCATGCCCGGGCCCAGCATGTGCTACCGTAACCCTCGGTCCGGTCTGATCTTAGACTGGGAATGAAGTCCGTATGCCTAAGTCCACCCACGAAACGAGCGTGCGGGCGCTCAGCCGACCAAAGGGGTGGGATGCGCAAGACGGGGATCGGTCGGGTCCCCCTCTACGTGCTGCAGATCCTGCTGTCGCAACCCTCAATTCGGTCTGATCTTAGATTGGGAATGAACTTCGTATGTCTAATCCAACCGATGAAATGAGCGAGCAAGCGGGCAGGCGAGCACTATGCCGGTCGAGAGACGGGATGCGCAAGCCGTGGATCGATAGGGTGGTAGGTGGGTTTAGGCACATCTTCATATTTCTGTGTGCCAATGCCATTTTTATGGCTTGTAAATTAATACAATGGTCCCTTAAGCCTTCACGTGAAGTTTCATGGCAAGACGACTCATTTTCTATTCTTCACAATTTTGGAAACTTTTTGTGGTTCGGGATTTTTTTAAATTTTTTCATAAGGAGTTTTGGCCCCAAACTTGGTAGATATAAGGGGGCCAATATAAGGGCCAATATAAGGGGTTTGATGAAGGATAGGGGGCCAATATAAGGGCCAACTACCTGCACCCATCACACATAATGTGCGCACACCCCCCCGGCCCCCACGATCGCCAGAACCCCAATGCCACCGGTCAGGTTCTCCGACGATGCTTCGACGATGGTACCCCGGTGAAGAAAAATGTGGCACCAGCACATGCCCGAGCCTAGCATGTGCTATCGTAACCCTCGGTCTGATCTGATCTTAGACTGGGAATGAACTCCGTATGCTTAGACTGAGAATGAACTCCATATGCCTAAGTCAACCCATGAAACGAGCGTGCGGGCGCTCAGTCGGCCAGAGGGGTGAGATGCGTAAGCCGGGGATTGACTGGGTCCCTCTCTACGTGCTGCCGATCCTGCTGCCATAACCCTTGGCCCAGACTGATCTTAGACTGGGAATGAACACCGTATGCCTAAGCCAACCGACGAAACGAGCGGGCGGGCGGGCACTACACCGACTAGAGAGACAGGATGTGCATGCCGTGGATCGATAGGTTGGTAGGTGGGTTTTGGTACATCTTCATATTTCTACGTGCCAATGCCAAATTTGTGGCTTGTAAATTAATACAATGGTCCCTTAAGCCTTCACGAGAAGTTTCATGGCAAGACGACTCGTTTTCTATTTTTCACGATTTTTGAAACTTTTTTACAGTTCGAGATTGTTTAAAATTTTTTCGAAAGGAGTTTTGGCCCCAAACTTGGTAGACATGATCCCTGTAATTTTGTTGGCACGCACAAAAAAATTAGGTAAAAACTCGAAGTGTAGAAGATTTTGTGAACATTTGAAAAAAGTGTCCCCATTTCAGACACTTTAATGGCTACTGGCAGCAAACCTGTAAAATCTCAAATGCTCTTTAAGGGGGTGTGAGTTCTTGAGGTTTGATGAGGGATAGGGGGCCAATATAAGGGCCAAGTACCAGCACCCATCGCACATCATGTGCGCACACCCCCCTCCGGCCCCCCGATCGTCGGAACCCCAATGCCGCAGGTGAGGTTCTCCAGCGATGCTCCGACGATGGTGCCTCGACAAAGAGAAATGCGGCACTAGCACATGCCCGAGCCTAGCATGTGCTGCCACAACCGTCAGTCTGGTCTGATCTTAGACTGGGAATGAACTCCGTATGCTTAGACTAGGAATGAACTTCGTATGCCTAAGTCAACCCGTGCAATGAGCGTGCGGGCGCTCAGTTGGCCAGAGGGGCGGGATGCGCAAGCCAGGGATCGACTGGGTCCCCCTTTGCGTGCTGCCATTCCTGCTATCGTAACCCTCAGTCTGGTCCGATCTTAGATTGGGAAGGAACTCCGTATGCCTAAGTGAACCGACGAAACGAGCGAGCGGGCGGACAGGCGGGCACTACACCAGCCAGAGAGACGGGATGCGCAAGCCGTGGATCGATAGGGTGGTAGGTGGGTTTAGGCACATCTTCATATTTCTATGTGCCAATGCAATTTTTATGGCTTGTAAATTCATACAATGGTCCCTTAAGCCTTCACGTGAAGTTTCATGGTAAGATGACTCGTTTTCTATTTTTTACGATTTTCGAAAGTTTTTACAGTTCGGGATTTTTTAAAATTTTTTTGGAAGGAGTTTAAGCCCAAACTTGGTAGACGTGATCCTTGTATTTTTGTTGGTATGCACAAAAAAATTCAGCTAAAAACTCGAAGTGTACAAGATTTTGTGACCATTTGAAAAAAGTGTGCCCATTTCAGACACTTTAATGGCTACTGGCAGCAAACCTATAAAATCTCAAATGCCCTTTAAGGGGGTGTGAGTTCTTAAGGTTTGATGATGGATAGGGGGCCAATATAAGGGGCAAGTACCAGCACCCACCGCACATCATGTGCGCACACCCCCCTCAGCCCCCCCGATCGTCGGAACCCCAATGCCTTCGGTCAGGTTCTCCAGCGATGCTCCGGCAATGGTGCCCCGACGGAGAAAAATACGGCACCCGCATATGCCCGAGCCCAGCATGTGCTGCTGCAACCCTCGGTCCGATCTGATTTGAGACTGGGAATGAACTCCGTATGCCAAAGTCAACCCACGAAACGAGTGTGCGGGCACTCAGCCAACCAAAGGGGCGGGATGCGCAAGTCGGGGATAGATTGGTCCCTTTCTACGTGCTTCCGATCCTACTACCACAAACCTCGGTCAGATCCGATCTTAGACTGGGAATGAACTCTGTATGCCTAAGCCAACCGATGAAACGAGCGGGCGGGTGGGCGGGCACTACACCGACCAGAGAGACGGGATGCGCAAGCCGTGGATCGATAGGGTGGTAGGTGGGTTTAGGCACATCTTCATATTTCTATGTGCCAATGCCATTTTTATGGCTTGTAAACTCATACAATGGTCCCTTAAGCCTTCACGTGAACTTTCATGGCAAGACGACTCGTTTTCTATTTTTCATGATTTTTAAAACTTTTTACGGTTCGAGATTTTTTAAAATTTTTTCGAAAGGAGTTTGGGCCCCAAACTTGGTGGACGTGATCCTTGTATTTTTGTTGGCATGCACAAAAGAATTCAGCTAAAAACCCAAAGTGTACAAGATTTTGTGACCATTTGAAAAAAGTGTCCCCATTGCAGACACTTTAATGGCTACTGGCAGCAAACCTGTAAAATCTCAAAAGCTCTTTAAGGGGGTGTGAGTTCTCGAGGTTTGATGAGGGATAGGGGGCCAATATAAGGGCCAAGTACCAGCACAATCGCACATCATGTGCGCACACCCCCCAGCCCCCCCGATCGTCGGAACCCTAATGCCGTCGGTCAGGTTCTCCCGCAATGCTCCGGCAATGGTGCCCCGATGAAGAAAAATGTGGCACCAGCACATGCCCGAGCCCAGCATGTGCTGCCGTAACCCTTGGTCTAATCCGATCTTAGACTGGGAATGAACCCCGTATGCTTAAACTGAGAATTAACTCTATATGCCTAAGTCAACCCACGAAATGAGCGTGTGAGCGTTCAGTCGGCCAGAGGGGCAGGATGCGCAAGCCGGGGATCGGTCAGGTGCCCCTCTACGTGCTACCAATCCTGCTGCCGCAACCCTCGGTCCAGTCTAACCTTAGATTGGGAATGAACTCCATATGCCTAAGCCAACCGATGAAACAAGCGAGCGGGCAGGCGGGCGGGCACTACGTCAGCCAGAGAGACGGGATGTGCAAGCCGTGGATCGATAGGGTGGTAGGTGGCTTTAGGCACATCTTCACATTTCTGCGTGCCAATGCCATTTTTATGGCTTGTAAATTCATACAATGGTCCCTTAAGCCTTCAAGTGAAGTTTCATGGCAAGACGACTCGTTTTTTATTTTTCATGGTTTTTGAAACTTTTTGCCGTTCGGGATTTTTTAAAATTTTTTCGAAAAGAGTTTTGGCCCCAAACTTGGTATACGTGATCCTTGTATTTTTTTTGGCATGCACAAAAAATTTCAGCTAAAAAGTCGAAGTGTACAAGATTTTGTGACCATTTGAAAAAAGTGTCCCCATTTCGGACACTTAATGGCTACTAACAGCAAACCTGTAAAATCTCAAATGCTCTTTAAGAGGGTGTGAGTTCTCAAGGTTTGATGAGGGATAGGGGGCCAATATAAGGGCCAAGTACCAGCACCGATCGCACATCATGTGCGCACACCCCCCCGGCCCCCCCGACCGCCAGAACCCCAATGCCGTCGGTCAGGTTCTCCGACGATGGTGCCCCGACGCTGAAAAATACGGCACCAGCACATGCCCGAGCCAGCATGTGCTGCCATAACCCTCGGTCCGGTTCGATCTTAAACTGGGAATGAACTCCATATACCTAACTAAACCCACGAAATGAGCGTGCAGGCGCTCAACACGCCAAAGTAGTGGGATGCGCAAGTCAAGGATCGATCGGGTCCCCCTCTGTGTGCTACGGATCCTATTGCCGCAAGCCTCGGTCCGGTCCAATCTTAGACTGGGAATGAACTCCGTATGCCTAAGCCAACCGACGAAACGAGTAGGTGGGTTGGCGGGCGGGCACTACACCGGCCAGAGAGACAGGATGCGCAAGCCGTGTATTGATAGGGTGGTAGGTGGGTTTAGGCACATCTTCATATTTTTGCATGCCAATGCCATTTTTATGGCTTGTAAATTCATACAATGGTCCCTTAAGCCTTCACGTGAAGTTTAATGGCGAGACGACTCGTTTTCTATATTTCACGAATTTGGATCTTTTTACGGTTCGGGATTTTTTAAACTTTTTTTGAAAGAGTTTTGGCCCCACCCTTGGTAGACGTGATCCTTGTATTTTTGTTGGCATGCACAAAAAAATTTAGATAAAAACTCGAAGTGTACACGATTTTGTGACCATTTGAAAAAAGTGTCCCCAATTCAGACACTTTAATGGCTACTGGCAGCAAACCTATAAAATCTCAAATGCTCTTTAAGGGGGTGTGAGTTTTCGAGGTTTGATGAGGGATAGGGGGCAATATAGTGGCCAAGTACCAGCACCCATCGCACATCATGTGCACACACCCCCCGGCCCCCCTGATCGTCGGAACCCCAATGCTACCGGTCAGGTTCTCCGGCGATGGTGCCCCGGTAAAGAAAAATGTGGCACCAGCACATGCCCGAGCCCAGCATGTGCTGCCGCAACCCTCGATCTAGTCTGATCTTAGACTGGGAATGAACTCCGTATGCTTAGACTGGGAATCAACTCCGTATGCCTAAGTCAACCCATAAAACGAGCGTACGGGCGCTCAGTCGGCCAGAGGGGTGGGATACGCAAGCCGAGGATCGATCGGGTGCCCCTCTGTGTGCTGCCGATCCTACTGCCGTAACCCTCGGTCTGGTCCAATATTAGATTGGGAATGAACTCCATATGCCTAAGCCAATCGACGAAAAGAGCGGGTGGGCGGGCGGGCGGGCACTACGCCGGCCAGAGACACATGATGCGCAAGCCGTGGATCGATAGGATGGTAGGTGGGTTTAGACACATCTTTATATTTTTGCGTGCCAATGCCATTTTTATGGCTTGCAAATTCATACAATGGTCCCATAAGCCTTCACGTGAAGTTTCATGGCAAGACGACTTGTTTTCTGTTTTTCATGATTTTTGAAACATTTTACGGTTCGAGATTTTTTAAAATTCTCTCGGAAGGAGTTTTGGATCCAAACTTGGTAGACGCGATCCTTGTATTTTTATTGGCACGCACAAAAAAGATAAGATAAAAACTCGAAGTGTACAAGATTTTGTGACCATTTGAAAAAAGTGTCCCCATTTCAGACACTTTAATGGTACTGCCAGCAAACCGATAAAATCTGAAATGCTCTTTAAGGGGGTTTGAGTTCTCGAGGCTTGATGAGGGATACGGGGCTAATATAATTGCAAAGTACCAGCACCCGTCGCACATCATGTGCGCACACCCCCCCGACCCCCTCAATTTCCGGAACCCCAATGCCGCCGGTCAAGTTCTCCGACAATGCTCCGGCGATGGTGCTTCGGTGAAGAAAAATGCAGCACCAGCACATGCCCGAGCCCAGCATGTGCTGCCGTAACCCTCGATCCGATCAATCTTAGACTGGGAATGAACTCCGTATGCCTAAGCCAACCGACGAAACGAGCGGGCGAGAGGGCGGGCGGGCACTACGCCGACCAGAGAGATGGGATGCGCAAGCCGTGGATCGATAGGGTGGTAGGTGGGTTTAGGCACATCTTCATATTTCTGTGTGCCAATGCCATTTTTATGTCTTGTAAATTCATACAATGGTCCCTTAAGCCTTCACATGAAGTTTCATGGCAAGAAGACTCGTTTTCTATTTTTCATGATTTTTGAAACTTTTTGCGGTTCGAGATTTTTTAAAATTTTTTTGAAAGGATTTTTAGCCACAAACTTGGTTGACATGATCCTTGTATTTTTGTTGGCATGCAAAAAAAAAAATCAGGTAAAAACTCGAAGTGTACAAGATTTTGTGACCATTTGAAAAAAGTGTCCCCATTTTAGACACTTTAATGGCTACTGGCAGCAAACTTGTAAAATCTCAAATGCTCTTTAAGGGGGAGTGAGTTCTCAAGGTTTGACCAAGGATAGGGGGCCAATATAAGGGCCAAGTACCAGCACCCATCGCACATCATGTGCGCACACCCCCCGGCCCCCCTGATCGTCGGAATCCCAATGCCATCGGTCAAGTTCTCCGACGATGGTCCCCCAGTGAAGAAAAATATGGCACCAGCACATGCTTGAGCCTAGGATGTGCTGTCGCAACCCTCGGTTTGGTCCGATCTTAGACTGGGAATGAACTCTGTTTGCCTAAGCTAACCGACGAAACGAGCGGGCGGGCGAGCAAGCACTACGCCGACCAAAGAGACGGGAAGCGCAAGCTGTGGATCAATAGGGTGGTAGGTGGGTTTCAGCACATCTTCATATTTCTACGTGCCAATGCCATTTTTATGGCTTGTAAATTCATACAATGGTCCCTTAAGCCTTCACGTGAAGTTTCATGGCAAGACGACTCATTTTTTATTTTTCATGATTTTTTAAACATTGTACGGTTTGGGATTTTTTAAAATTTTCTTGGAAGGAGTTTGGATCCAAACTTGGTAGACGTGATCCTTGTATTTTTGTTCGCATGCACAAAAAAAATCAGCTAGAAACTCGAAGTGTACAAGATTTTGTGACCATTTGAAAAAAGTGTCCCCATTCTAGACACTTTAATGGTACTGCCAGCAAACCGGTAAAATCTGAAATACTCTTTAAGGGGGTGTGAGTTATTGAGGCTTGATGAGGGATAGGGGGCCAATATAAGGGCCAAGTACCAGCACACATCACACATAATGTGCGCACACCCCCCCAGCGATGCTCTGGTGATGGTGCCCTAGTGAAGAAAAATACGGCACCAGCACGTGCCCGAGCCCAGCATTTGCTGTCGCAACCCTATGTCCGATCCAATCTTAGACTGGGAATGAACTCCGTATGCCTAAGTCAACCCACGAAACGAGCGTGTGGGCGCTCATCCGACCAGAGGGTCAGGATGCGCAAGCTGGGGATCGATCGGGTCCCCCTCTATGTGCTGTCAATCTTGCTACCGTAACCCTCGATCCGATCTGATCTTAGACTGGGAATGAACTCCATATGCCTAAGCCAAGCGACGAAACGAGTGGGCGCACGAGCGGCCGGGCACTACGCCAGCTAGAGAAATGGGATGCGTAAGCCGTGGATCGATAGGGTGGTAGTTGGGTTTAGGCACATCTTCATATTTCTATGTCCCAATGCCATTTTTATGGCTTGTAAATTCATACAATGGTCCCTCAAGCCTTCACGTGAAGTTTCATGGCAAGACGACTCGTTTTCTATTTTTCATAATTTTTGAAACTTTTTGCTGTTCGAGATTTTTTAAAATTTTTTCGGAAAGAGTTTTGGCCCCAAACTTGGTAGACGTGATCCTTGTATTTTGGTTGGCATGCACAAAAAAATTCAGCTAAAACCTCGAAGTGTACAAGATTTTGTGACCGTTTGAAAAAAGTGTCCCCATTTCAGACACTTTAATGGCTACAGGCAGCAAACCTGTAAAATCTCAAATGCTCTTTAAGGGGGTGTGAGTTCTTGTGGTTTGATGAGGGATAGGGGGGAAATATAAGGGCCAAGTAGCAGCACCCATCGCACATCATGTGCGCACACCCCCCCCGGTCCCACCGATCGTAAAAACCCCAATGCCGTCGGTTAGGTTCTCCGATGATGCTCCGACGATGGTGCCCCGGTGAAGAAAAATGCGGCACCGGCACACGTCCGAGCCCGGCATGTGCTGTTGTAACCCTCGATCCGATCTGAGCTTAGACTGGGAATGAACTCCGTATGCTTAGACTGGCAATGAACTCCGTATGCCTAAATCAACCTATAAAACGAGCGTGCGGGCGCTCAGTCGGCTAGAGGGGCGGGATGCGCAAGCCGGGGATCGGCTGGGTCCCCCACTGCGTGCTGTCAAACTTGCTGCCACAACCATCTATCTGGTCTGATCTTAGACTGGGAATGAACTCCGTATGCCTAAGCCAATCGACGAAACGAGAGGGCGGGCGGGCACTACGCCGGCCAGAGAGATGGGATGCGCAAGCCATGGATCGATAGGGTGGTAGGTGGGTTTAGGCACATCTTCATATTTCTAAGTGCCAATGCCATTTTTATGGCTTGTAAATTCATACAATGGTCCCTTAAGCCTTCACGTGAAGATTCATGGCAATACGACTCGTTTTCTATTTTTCATGATTTTTGAAACTTTTAAAATTTTTTCGGAAGGATTTTTGGTCCCAAACTTGGTAGATGTGATCCTTGTAATTTTTTTGGCATGCACAAAAAAATTCAGCTAAAAACTCGAAGCGTACAAGATTTTGTGACCATTTGAAAAAAGTGTCCCCATTTCAGACACTTTAATGGCTACTGGCAGCAAACCTGTAAAATCTCATATCCTCTTTATGGGGGTGTGAGTTCATGAGGTTTGATGAGGGATAAGGGGCCAATATAAGGGCCAAGTACCAGCACCCATCGCACATCATGTGCGTACACCCCCCCCGGCCCCCCGATCGCCAGAACCCCAATGCCGCCAGTCAAATTCTCCGACGATGCTTCGTCGATGGTGCCCCGACGAAGAAAAATACGGTAGCAGCACATGCCTGAGCCTAGCATGTGCTGTCGCAACCCTCGGTTCGGTCCGATCTTAGACTGGGAATGAACTCCGTATGCCTAAGTCAACCCACAAAACGAGCGTGCATCCCGGGGATCGATCGGGTCCCCCTCTGCGTGCTGCCGATCCTGCTACCGCAACCCTCAGTTCGATCCTAGCTTAGACTTGGAATGAACTTCGTATACCTAAGCCAATCGATGAAACGAGCGGGCTGGCGGGCGGGCGGGCACTACACCGACCAGAGAGACGGGATGCGCAAGCCGTGGATCGATAAGGTGGTAGGTGGGTTTAGGCACATCTTCATATTTTTGCATTCCAATGCCATTTTTATGGCTTATAAATTCATATAATGGTCCCTTAAGCCTTCACGTGAAGTTTCATGGAAAGACGACTCGTTTTTTATTTTTCATGATTTTTGAAACTTTTTGCGGTTCAAGATTTTTTAAAATTCTTTCAGAAAGAGTTTTGGCCCCAAACTTGGTAGACATGATCCTTCTATTTTTGTTGGCATGCACAAAAAAATTCAGTTAAAAACTCGAAGTGTACAAGATTTTGTACCCATTTGAAAAAAGTGTCCCCATTTCAGACACTTTAATGGCTACTGGTAACAAACCTGTAAAATCTCAGATGCTCTTTAAGGGGTGTGAGTTCTCAAGGTTTGATGAGGGATAGGGGGCCAATATAAGGGCCAAGTACCAGCGCCCCATGGCACATCATGTGCGCACACCCCCCGGCCCCCCCGATCGTCGGAACCCCAATGCCGCGGGTCAGGTTCTCCGGTGATGCTCCGACGATGGTGCCCCGATGAAGAAAAATGTGGCACCAGCATATGCCCGAGCCCAACATGTGCTGTCGTAACCCTCGGTCCAGTCCGATCTTAGACTGGGAATGAACTCTGTATGCCTAAGTCAACCCACGGAACAAGCGTGCGGGCGCTCAACCGGCCAGAGGGGCGAGATTCGCAAGCCGGGGATCGGACGGGTCCCCCTCTACATGCTGCCAATCCTGCTGCCACAACCTTCGATCTGGTCGATCTTAGACTGTGAATGAACTCGTATGCCTAAGCCAACCGACGAAACGAGTAGGCGGGCGGGCGGGCACTATGCCAGCCAGAGAGAGGGGATGCGCAAGCCATGGATCAATAGGGTGGTAGGTGGGTTTAGGTGCACCTTCATATTTGTACGTGCCAATGCCATTTTTATGGCTTGTAAATTCATACAATGGTCCCTTAACCTTCACGTGAAGTTTCATGGCAAGATGACTCGTTTTCTATTTTTCATGATTTTTGAAACTTTTTACGATTTGGGATTATTTAAAATTTTTTCGAAAGGTCTTTTGGCGCCAAACTTGGTAGACATGAACCTTGTATTTTTGTTGGCATGCACAAAAAAATTAAGCCAAAAACTTGAAGTGTAAAAGATTTTGTGACCATTTGAAAAAAGTGTCCCGATTTCAGACACTTTAACGACTACTGGTAGCAAACCTGTAAACTCTGAAATGCTCTTTAAGGGGGTGTGAGTTCTCGAGGTTTGATGAGGGATAGGAGGCCAATATAAGGGCCAACTACCAGCACCCATCGCACATCATGTGCGCACACCCCCCGTCCCCCCCGATCGTCGGAACCCCAATGTCGCCGGTCAGGTTCTCCGATGATGCTCCGGTGATGGTCCCCCGACGAAGAAAAATGCAGCACCAGCACATGCCCGAGCCCATCATGTGCTGCCGCAACCCTCGGTCTGATCCGATCTTAAACTGGGAATGAACTCCGTATGCTTAGACTGGGAATGAACTCCGTATGCCTAAGTCAACCCATGAAACGAGCGTGCGGGCGTTCAGCCGGCCAGAGGGGCGGGATGCACAAGCTGGGGATCGACCGGGTCCCCCTCTGCTTGCTGCCGATCCTGCTGCCGCAACCCTCGGTCTGGTCTGATCTTAGACTGGGAATGAACTCCGTATGCCTAACCCAACCGATGAAACGAACGGACGGGCGGGCACTACGCCGGCCAGAGAGACGGGATGCGCAAGCCATGGATCGATAGGGTGCTAGGTGGGTTTAGGCACATCTTCATATTTCTATGTGCCAATGCCATTTTCATGGCTTGTAAATTCATAAAATGGTCTCTTAAGCCTTCACGTGAAGTTTCATGGCAAGACGACTCGTTCTCTATTTTTCACGATTTTTGAAACTTTTTGCGGTTCGAGATTTTTGAAAATTTTTTTGGAAGGAGTTTTGGCCCCAAACCTGGTAAATGTGATCCATGTATTTTTGTTCACATGCATAAAAAAATTCAGCTAAAAACTCATTTTCTATTTTTCACGATTTTTGAAACTTTTTGCGGTTCGGGATTTTTTTAAATTTTTTCATAAAGAGTTTTGGCCCCAAACTTGGTAGACATGATTCTTGTATTTTTGTCGGCATGCACAAAAAAAATTCAGCTAAAAACTCGAAGTGTACAAGATTTTGAGACCATTTGAAAAAAGTGTCCCCATTTTAGACATTTTAATGGCTACTGGCAGCAAACCTGTAAAATCTCAAATGCACTTTAAGGGGGTGTAAGTTCTTGAGGTTTGATGAGGGATAGGGGCCAATATAAGGGCCAAGTACCAGCACCCATCGTACATCATGTGCGCGCACCCCCCCAGCCCCCCCGATCGCTGGAACCCCAATGCCGTCGGTCAGGTTCTCCGACGATGCTTCGACGATGGTGCCCCGACGAAGAAAAATACGGCACCAGCACTTGCCTGAGCCTAGCATGTGCTGTCGCAATGCTCAGTTCGGTCTGATCTTAGACTGGGAATGAACAACGTATGCTTACACTTGGAATGAACTCCGTATGCCTAAGTTAAACACGAAACGAGCGTGTAGGCACTCAGCCGGCTAGAGGGGCGGGATACGCAAGCTGGGGATTGGTCGGGTCCCCCTCTGTGTGCTACCGATCCTGCTATCACAACCCTCGGTCCGCTCCTATCTTAGACTGGGAATGAACTCAGTGTTCCTAAGCCAACCGACAAAACAAGCGGGTGGGCGGGCGGGCGGGCACTACGCTGGGATTTCTATGTGCCAATGCCATTTTTATGGCTTGTAAATTCATACAATGGCCCTTAAGCCTTCACGTGAAGTTTTATGGCAAGACGACTCGTTTTTTATTTTTCATGATTTTTGAAACTTTTTGAGGTTCGAGATTTTTTAAAATTTTTTCGGAAGGAGTTTTCAGCCCAAACTTGGTAGACATGATCCTTGTATTTTTGTTGGCATGCACAAAATAAATTCAGCTAAAAACTCGAAGTGTACAAGATTTTGTGACCATTTGAAAAAAGTGTCCCCATTTCAGACACTTTAATGGCTATTGGCAGCAAACCTGTAAAATCTCAAATGCTATTTAAAGGGGTGTGAGTTCTTAAGGTTTGACGAGGGATAGGGGGCCAATATAAGGGCCAAGTACCAGCACCCATCGCACATCATGTGCGCACACCCCCCTTGGCCCCCCCCGATCGCAGGAACCCCAATGCTGCCGGTCAGGTTCTCCGACAATGCTTCAGCGATGGTGCCCCGACGAAGAAGAATGCAGCACCAGCACATGTCGAAGCCCAGCATGTGCTGCCGCAACCCCCGGTCCGGTCTGATCTTAGACGAAATGAGTGTTGGCCAAGACTGGGAATGAACTCCGTATGCCTAGGTCAACCCATGAAACGAGCGCGCGGGTGCTTAACCGGCCAGAGGGGCGGGATGTGCAAGCCAACGATCGGTCGGGTCCCCCTCTATGTGCTGCCCATCCTACTACCGTAACCCTCGGTCTGGTCCGATCTTAGACTGGGAATGAACTCCGTATGCCTAAGCCAACCGACGAAACGAGCGGGCGGGCACTACGTCGGCCAAAGAGATAGGATTCACAAGCCGTGGATCGTTAGGGTGGTAGGTGGGTTTGGGCACATCTTCATATTTCTGCATGCCAATGTCATATTTTTGGCTTGTAAATTCATACAATGGTCCCTTAAGCCTTCACGTGAAGTTTCATTGCAAGACGACTCGTTTTCTATTTTTCATGATTTTTAAAACTTTTTATGGTTCAAGATTTTTTAAAATTTTTTCGGAAGGCGTTTTGGCTCGAAACATGGTAGATGTGATCCTTGTATTTTTTTTGGCACGCACAAAAAAATTCAGCTAAAAATTTGAAGTGTACAAGATTTTGTGACCATTTGAAAAAAGTGTCCCCATTTCAGACACTTTAATGGCTACTGGCAGCAAACCTGTAAAATTTCAAATGCTCTTTAAGGGCTTCAGCTTTGATGAGGGATAGGGGGCCAATATAAGGGCCAAGTACCAGCACCCATCGCACATCATGTGCTTACACCCCCCAGCCCCCGCGATCGTCGGAACCCCAATGCCGCCGGTCAGGCTCTCTGGCGATGCTTCGGCGATGGTGCCCCGAAGAAGAAAAATGCAGCACCAGCACCTGCCCGAGCCCAGTATGTGCTGCCGTAATCCTCGATCCGATCTGGTCTTAGATTGGGAATGAACTTCGTATGCTTAGACTGGGAATGAACTCCGTATGCCTAAGTCAACCCACGAAACGAGCGTGCGGGCGCTCAGTCGGCTAGAGGGGCGGTATGCGCAAGCCGAGGATTGGCCGGGGCCCCCTCTACGTGCTACCGGTCCTGCTGCCTTAACCCTCAGACCGATTCAATCTTGGATTGGGAATGAACTCCGTATGCCTAAGCCAACCGACGAAACGAACGGGCGGGCAGGCAAAAGGGCATTACGTCAGCCTAAGAGACGGGATGCGCAAGCCATGGATCGATAGGGTGGTAGGTGGGTTTAGGCACATCTTCATATTTCTGCATGCCAATGCCATTTTTATGGCTTGTAAATTCATACAATGGTCCCTTAAGCCTTCACGTGAAGTTTCATGGCAAGACGACTTGTTTTCTATTTTTCATGATTTTTGAAATGTTTTGCGGTTCGGGATTTTTTAAAATTCTTTCGGAAGGAGTTTTCACCCCAAACTTGGCAGACGTGATCCTTGTATTTTTGTTGGCATGCACAAAACAATTTAGCTAAAAACTCGAAGGGTACAAGATTTTGTGACCATTTGAAAAAAGTGTCCACATTTTAGACACTTTAATGGCTACTAGCAGTAAACCTGCAAACTCTCAAATCCTCTTTAAGGGGGTGTGAGTTCTCGAGGTTTGATGAGGGATAGGGGCCAATATAAGGGCCAAGTACCAGCACCCATCGCACATCATGTGCGCACACCGCCCGGGCCCCCCCGATTGTCGGAACGCCAATGCCGTCGGTCAGGTTCTCCGATGAAGAAAAATGCGGCACCAGCACATGCCCGAGCCCAACATGTGTTGTCGCAACCCTCGGTTTGGTCTGATCTTAGACTAGCAATGAACTCCGTATGCTTAGACTGGCAATCAACTCCGTATGGCTAAGTCAACCCATGAAACGAGCGTGCGGGCGCTCAGTCGACCAGAGGGGCGAGATGCGTAAGCCAGGGATCAGTCAGGTCCCCCTATGCGTGCTGCCGATCCTGCTACTTCAACCTTCAGTCCGGTCCGATCTTAGATTGGGAATGAACTCTGTATGCCTAAGCCAACCGACGAAATGAGAGGGCGGGCGAAGGGCACTACGCCGGCCAGAGAGACGGGATGCGCAAGCCATGGATCGATAGGGTGGTAGGTGGGTTTAGGCACATCTTCATATTTTTGCATGCCAATGCCATTTTTATGGCTTGTAAATTCATACAATGGTCCCTTAAGCCTTCACGTGAAGTTCATCTCATTTTCTATTTTTCATGTTTTTCAAAACTTTTTACCGGTTCAGCATTTTTTAAAATTTTTTCGGATGGAGTTTTGGCCCCAAACTTGGTAGACATGATCGTTGTATTTTTGTTGGCATGTACAAAAAAATTCAACTAAAAACTTGAAGTGCACAAGATTTTGTGACCATTTGAAAAAAGTGTCCCCATTTTAGACACTTTAATGGCTACTGGCAGCAAACCTGTAAAATCTCAAATGCTCATTAAGGGGGTGTGAGTTCTCAATGTTTGATGAGGGATAGGGGGCCAATATAAGGGCCAAGTACCAGCACCCATCACACATCATGTGCGCATGCCCCCCCGGCCCCCCCGATCATCGTAACCCCAATCCCGCCGGTCAGGTTCTCCGGTGGTGGTCGGACGATGCCGCCCCGACGAAGAAAAATGCGGCACCAGCACATGCCCGAGCCCAGCATGTGCTACCGTAACCCTCGGTCTGGTCCAATCTTAGACTGGGAATGAACTCCGTATGCCTAACTCGACCCACGAAACGAGCGTGCGGGCGCTCAGCCGGCCAGAGGGGTAGGATTCACATACCGGTGATCGGTGAGTCCCCCTCTGCATGTTGCCAATCTTGCTACCGCAACCCTCGGTCCAATCTGATCTTAGACTAGGAATGAACTCCGTATGCCTAAGCCAACCGACGAAACGAGCGAGCGGGCAGGCGAGCGGGCACTACGCTGGCCAGAGAGACGGCATGCGTAAGCCATGGATCGATAGGGTGGTTGGTGGGTTTAGGCACATCTTCATATTTTCTGCATGCCAATGCCATTTTTATGGCTTGTAAATTCATACAATGGTCCCTTAAGCCTTCACGAGAGGTTTCATGGCAAGACGACTCGTTTTCTATTTTTCACGATTTTTAAAAATTTTGCGATTTGGGATTTTTTTAAAATTTTTTCGGAGGGAGTTTTGGTCCCAAACTTGGTAGACGTGATCCTTGTATTTTTTTTGGCATGCACAAAAACATTTAGCTAAAAACTCGAAGTGTACAAGATTTTGTGACCATTTGAAAAAAGTGTCCCCATTTCAGACAGTTTAATTGCTACTGGCAACAAACTTGTAAAATCTCAAATGCTCCTTAAGGGGGTTTGAGTTCTCAAGGTTTGATGAGGGATAGGGGGCCAATATAAGGGCCAAGTACCAGCACCTATCGTACATCATGTGCGCACAGCCCCCCCGGCCCCCTCGATCATCGGAACCCAATGCCGTCGGTCAGGTTCTCCGGTGATGCTCCGGCAATGGTGCCTCATCGAAGAAAAATGTGGCACCAGCACATGCTCGAGCCTAGCATGTGCTGTCACAACCCTCGGTTTGGTCCGATCTTAGATTGGGAATGAACTCCGTATGCCTAAGCCAACCGACGAAACGAGCGGCCAGACGGGCAGGCACTACGTTGGCCAGAGAGACGGGATGCGTAACCCATGGATCGATAGGGTGGTTGGTGGGTTTAGGCACATCTTCAAATTTTCTGCATGCCAATGCCATTTTTATGGCTTGTAAATTCATACAATGGTCCCTTAAGCCTTCACGTGAAGTTTCATGGCAAGACGACTCGTTTTTTATTTTTCATGATTTTTAAAACTTTTTACGATTCGAGATTTTTTAAAATTTTTTCGAAAGGATTTTTGGCCCCAAACTTAGTAGACATGATCCTTGTATTTTTGTTGGCATGCACAAAAAACAAATCAGCTAAAAACTCGAAGTGTACAAGATTTTGGGACCAATTGAAAAAAGTGTCCCCATTTCAGACACTTTAATAGCTACTGGTAGCAAACCTGCAAAATCTCAAATGCTCTTTGAGGGGGTGTGAGTTCCCGGGGTTTGATGAGGGATAGGGGGCCAATATAAGGGCCAAGTACCAGCACCCATCGCACATCATGTGCGCACACCCCCCCGATCATTGGAACCCCAATGCCATCGGTCAGGTTCTCCGGCGATGCTCCGACGATGGTGCCCCGGTGAAGAAAAATACGGCACCAGCACATGCTTGAGCCTAGCATGTGCTGCCGCAACCCTCGGTCTGATCCGATTTTAGACTGGGAATGAACTCCATATGCTTAGACGGGGAATGAACTCCATATGCCTAACTCAACCCACGAAACGAGCGTGCGGGTGCTCAACCGGCCAAAGGGGCAGGATTCGCAAGCCGGGGATCGACGAGTCCCCCTCTACGTGCTTTCAATCCTATTGCTGCAACCCTCGATCTGGTCTGATCTTAGACTGGGAATGAACTCCGTATGCCTAAGCCAACCGACGAAACGAGCGTGCGGGCGGGCGGGCGGGCCTTACTCTGGCCAGAGAGATGGGATGCGCAAGTCATGGATCGATAGGGTGGTTGGTGGGTTTAGGCACATCTTCATATTTTCTGCATGCCAATGCCATTTTTATGGCTTGTAAATTCATACAATGGTCCCTTAAGACTTCACGTGAAGTTTCATCGCAAGACGACTCGTTTTCTATTTTTCACATTTTTTAAAACTTTTTACGGTTCGAGATGTTTTAAAATTTTTTTGAAAGGTGTTTTGGCCCCAAACTTAGCAGACGTGATCTTTGTATTTTTGTTGGCATGCACAAAAGAAATCAGCTAAAAACTTGAAGTGTACAAGATTTTGGGACCATTTGAAAAAAGTGTCCCCATTTCAAACACTGTAATGGCTACTGGCAACAAACCTGTAAAATCTCAAATGCTTTTTAAAGGGGTGTGAGTTCTCGAGGTTTGATGCGGGATAGGGGGCCAATATAAGGGCCAAATACCAGCACCCATCGCACATCATGTGCGCACACCCCCCCGTCCCCCTCGATCGTTGGAACCCCAATGCCGTCGATCAGGTTCTGCGGCGATGCTCCGACGATGGTGCTCCAGCGAAGAAAAAAGCGGCACCAGCACATGCCCGAGCCCAGCATGTGCTACTGAAAACCTCAGTCCAGTCTGATCTTAGACTGGGAATGAACTCCGTATGCTTAGACTGGGAATGAACTTCGTATGCCTAACTCAACCCACGAAACGAGCATGCGGGCGCTCAGCTGGCTAGAGGGGCGAGATGCACAAGCCGGGGATCGGACGGGTCCCCCTCTGCGTGCTACCAATCCTGCTGCCACAACCCTCGGTCTAGTCTGATCTTAGACTAGGAATGAACTCCGTATGCCTAAGCCAACCGATAAAACGAGCGGGTGGGCGGGTGGGCACCACGCTGGCCAGAGAGACGGGATGCGCAAGCCGTAGATCGATAGGGTGGTTGGTGGGTTTAGGCACATCTTCAGATTTTCTGCATGCCAATGCCATTTTTATGGCTTGTAAATTCATACAATGGTCCCTTAAGCCTTCACGTGAAGTTTCATGTCAAGATGACTCGTTTTCTCTTTTCCCCGATTTTTAAAACTTTTAGCGGTTCGAGATTTTTCAAAATTTTTTCGGAAGGAGTTTTGGCCCCAAACTTAGTAGACGTGATCCTTGTATTTTTTTGGCATGCACAAAAAAATTCAGCTAAAAACTCGAAGTGTACAAGATTTTGTGACCATTTGAAAAAAATGTCCTCATTTCAGACACTTTAATGGCTACTAGCAGCAAACCTGTAAAATCTGAAATGCTCTTTAAGGGGGTGTGAGTTCTAGAGGTTTGATGAGGGATAGGGGGCCAATATAAGGGCCAAGTACCAGCACCCATCGCACATTATGTGCGCACACCCCCCGGCCCCCATGGTCGTCGGAACCCCAATGCCGCCGATCAGGTTCTCCGGTGATGCTCCAGTGATGGTGCCCCGACTAAGAAAAATGCGGCACCAGCACATGCCCGAGCCCGACATGTGCTACCGCAACCCTTGGTCTGGTCTGATCTTAGACTGGGAATGAACTCCGTATGCCTAAGCCAACCGACGAAATGAGCGAGCGGACGGGTGGGCACTACGCTGGCGAGAGAGACGGGATGCGCAAGCCGTGGATCGATAGGGTGGTAGGTGGGTTTAGGTACATCTTGATATTTCTGCTTGCCAATGCCATTTTTATGGGTTGTAAATTCATACAATGGTCCCTTAAGCCTTCACGTGAAGTTTCATGCCAAGACGACTTGTTTTCTATTTTTCATGAATTTTTAAACTTTTTGAGGTTCGAGATTTTTTAAAATTTTTTCGGAAGGAGATTTGGCCCAAAGTTGGTAGACGTGATCCTTCTATTTTTGTTGGCATGAACAAAAAAAATTCAGCAAAAAAGTCGAAGTGTACAACATTTTGTGACCATTTGAAAAAAGTGTCCCCATTTCAAACACTTTAATGGCTACTGGTAGCAAACCTGTAAAATCTCAAATGCCCTTTACGGGGGTGTGAGTTCTCGAGGTTTGATGAGGGATAGGGGGCCAATATAAAGGCCAAGTACCAGCACCCATCGCACATCATGTGCGCACACCTCCCCCGGGCCCCTCGATCGTCGAAACCCCAATGCCGTCGGTCAGGTTCTCCGGCGATGCTCTGACGATGGTGCACCGACGAAGAAAATTGCCGCACCAGCACATGCTCGAGCCTAGCATGTGCTGCCGCAACCCTCGGTCCGGTCTGATCTTAGATTGTTAATGAACTCCATATGCTTAGACTGGGAATGAACTCCGTATGCCTAAGCCAACCCACGAAACGAGTGTACGGGGGCTCAGCCAGCCAGAGGGGTGGGATGCGCAAGCCGGGGATCGGTCGAGTCCTCCTCTACGTGCTATCGATCCTGCTGCTGCAACCCTCGATCCGATTTGATCTTAGACTGGGAATGAAATCCGTATGCCTAAGCCAACCGACAAAACGAGCGGGCGGGTGGGCGGGCACTACACCGGCCAGAGAGACAGGATGCGCAAGCCGTGGATCGATAAGGTGGTAGGTGGGTTTAGGCTCATCTTCATATTTCTACATGCCAATGCCATTTTTATGGCTTGTAAATTCATACAATGGTCCCTTAAGCCTTCACGTGAAGTTTCATGGCAAGATGACTCGTTTTCTATTTTTCACGATTTTTAAAACTTTTTGCGGTTCGGGAATTTTTAAAATTTTTTTGGAAGGATTTTTGGCCCCAAACTAGGTAGACGTGATCCTTGTATTTTTGTTGGCATGCACAAAAACATTCAGCTAAAAACTCGAAGTGTACAAGATTTTGTGACCATTTGAAAAAAGTGTCCCCATTTCAGACGCTTTAATGGCTACTGGCAGCAAACCTGTAAAATCTCATATTCTCTTTAAGGGGGTGTGAGTTCTTGAGGTTTGATGAGGGATAGGGGGCCAATATAAATTCCAAGTACCAGCACCCATCGCACATCATGTGCGCACACCCCCCCGGCCCCCCCGATCACAGGAACCCCAATGCCGCCGGTCATGTTCTTCGGCGATGCTCTGGCGATGGTGCCCAGGTGAAGAAAAATGCGGCACCAGCACATGCCCGAGCCTAGAATGTGCTGCCGCAACCCTCCGTCCAGTCCGATCTTGGACTGGGAATGAACTTCGTATGCTTGATTGGGAATCAACTCCGTATGCCTAAGTCAACCAACGAAACGAGCGTGCGAGCGCTCAGCCGGCCAGAGGGGCAGGATGCGCAAGTCGGGGATCGGTCGGGTCCCCCTCTACGTGCTGCCAATCCTGCTGCCGCAACTCTCAGTCCGGTCTGATCTTAGACTGGGTATGAAATTCGTATGCCTAAGCCAACCAATGAAACGAGCGGGCGGGCGGGTACTACGCTGGCCAGAGAGCCGGGATGCGCAAGCCGTGGATCGATAGGGTGGTAGGTGGGTTTAGGGACATCTTCATATTTCTGCATGCCAATGCCATTTTTATGGCTTGTAAATTCATACAATGGTCCCTTAAGCCTTCACGTGAAGTTTCATGGCAAGACGACTCGTTTTCTATTTTTCATGATTTTCAAAACTTTTTATGGTTCGGGATTTTTTAAAATTTTTTTGAAAGGGGTTTTGGCACCAAAGTTGGTAGACGTGATCCTTGTATTTTTGTTGGCATGCACAAAAAAATTCAGCCAAAAACTTGAAATGTACAAGATTTTATGACCATTTGAAAAAAGTGTCCCCATTTCAGACACTTTAATGGCTACTGGCAGCAAACCTGTAAAATCTCAAATGCTCTTTAAGAGGGTGTGAGCCCTTGAGGTTTGAGAAGGGATAGGGGGCCAATATAAGGGCCAAGCACCAGCACCCATCGCACATCATGTGCGCACACCCCCTCGGCCCCCCCGATCACCGGAACCTTAATTTTGTCGGTCAGGTTCTTCGGTGATGCTCCGACGATGGTGCCCCGATGAAAAAAATGTGGCACCAGCACATGCCTGAGCCCAGCATGTGCTGTTGTAATCCTCAGTCTGGTCCAATCTTAGACTGGGATGAAAACTCCTTATGCTTAGACTGGGAATGAACTCCGTAAGCCTAAGTCAACCCACAGAACGAGCGTACGGGCCCTCAGCCGGCCATAGGGGTGGGATGCGCAAGCTGGGGATCGACCGAGGTCCCCTCTATGTGCTGTCGATCCTGCTGCCACAACCCTCGACCCAGTCCTATCTTAGACTGGGAATGAACTCCGTATGCCTAAGCGAACCGATGAAACGAGTAGGCGGGCGGGCGGGCACTACGCCGGCCAGAGAAAAGGATGCGCAAGCCGTGGATCGATAGGGTGGTAGGTTGGTTTAGGCACATCTTCATATTTCTGTGTGCCAATGCCATTTTTATGGCTTGTAAATTCATACAATGGTCCCTTAATCCTTCACGTGAAGTTTCATGGCAAGACGACTCGTTTTCTATTTTTCACGATTTTTGAAACTTTTTACGGTTCGAGATTTTTTAAAATTTTTTTGAATGGAGTTTTGGTAACAAACTTGGTAGACGTGGTCCTTGTATTTTGGTTGGCATGCACAAAAAAAAATCAGCTAAAAACTCAAAGTGTACAAGATTTTATGACCATTTGAAAAAAGTGTCCCCATTTCAGACACTTTAATTGCTACTGGCAGCAAACCTGTAAAATCTCAAATGCTCTTTAAGGGGGTGTGAGTTCTTGAGGTTTGATGAGGGATAGGGGTCCAATATAAATGCCAAGTACTGGCACCCATCGCACATCATGTACGCACACCCCCCCGGCCCCCCCGATTGTCAGAACCCCAATACCGACGGTCAGGTTCTCTGACGATGCTACGGCGATGGTGCCCCGATGAAGAAAAATGAGGCACCAGCACATGCCAGAGCCTAGCATGTGTTGCCGCAACCCTCGGTCCGGTCTGATCTTAGATTGGGAATGAACTCCGCATGCTTAGACTGGGAATGAACTACGTATGCCTAAGTCAACCCACGAAACGAGCGTGCATCCCGGGGAACAGTCTGGTCACCCTCTGCGTGCTGTCAATTCTGCTATCGTAACCCTTTGTCTGGTCTGATCTTATACTGGGAATGAACTCCGTATGCCTAAGCCAACCGACGAAACGAGCGGGTGGGTGGGCGGGCACTACGCCGGCCAGAGAGACGGGATGCGCAAGCCGTGGATCGATAGGGTGGCAAGTAGGTTTAGGCACATCTTTATATTTCTGCATGGCAATGCCATTTTTATGGCTTATAAATTCATACAATGGTCCCTTAAGCCTTCACGTGAAGTTTCATGGCAAGACGACTAGTTTTTTTTTTTTCACGATTTTTGAAACTTTTTGCGCTTCTAGATTTTTTAAAATTATTTCGGAAGGAGTTTTGGCCCCAAACATGGTAGACGTGATCCTTGTATTTTTGTTGGCATGTACAAAAAAATTCAGCTAAAAACTCGAAGTGTACAAGATTTTGTGACCATTTGAAAAAAGTGTCCCTATTTCAAACACTTTAATGGCTACTTGCAGCAAACCTGTAAAATCTCAAATTCTCTTTAAGGGGGTGTGAGTTCTCGAGGTTTGATGAGGGACAAGGGGCCAATATAAGGGCCAAGTACCAGCACCCATTGCACATCATGTGTGACACCCCCCGGCCCCCCAATCGTCGGAACCCCAACGCCACCGGTCAGGCTCCCGGCGATGCTCCGATGATGGTTCCCCGACGAAAAAAAATGCGGTACCAGCGCATGCTCGAGCCCAGGATGTGCTGCCGCAACCCTCAGTCTGGGTCGATCTTAGAGTGGCAATGAACTCCGTATGCCTAAGTCGACCCACGAAAAGAGCGTGCAGGCGCTTAGCCGGCCAAAGGGGCGGGATGCGCAAGCCGGGGATCGGCCGGGTCCCCCTCTACGTGCTGCCGATCCTGCTGTCACAACCCTCAGTTTGGTCTGATCTTAGACTGGGAATGAACTCCATATGCCTAAGCCAATCGATGAAACGAGCGGGCAGGCGGGCACTACGCTGGCCAGAGAGATGGGATATGCAAGCCGTGGATCGATAGGGTGGTAGGTGGGTTTAGGCACATCTTTATATTTCTGCATGCCAATGCCATTTTTACATCTTGTAAATTCATATAATGGTCCCTTAACCTTTCACGTGAAGTTTCATGGCAAGACGACTCGTTTTCTATTTTTCACGATTTTTGAAACTTTTTTCGGTTTGGGATTTTTTAAAATTTTTTTGAAAGGAATTTTGGCAACAAACTTGGTAGACGTGATCCTTGTATTTTGGTTGGCATGCACAAAAAAAATCACTAAAAACTCAAAGTGTACAAGATTTTATGACCATTTGAAAAAAGTGTCCCTATTTCAGACACTTTAATTACTACTGGCAGCAAACTTGTAAAATCTCAAATGATCTTTAAGGGGGTTTGAGTTCTCTAGGTTTGATGAGGGATAGGGGGCCAATATAAGGTCCAAGTACCAGCATCTACCGCAAATCATTGTGCACACACCCCCCCGACCCCCTCGATCGTCGAAACCCCAATGCCGCCGGTCAGGTTCTCCGATGATGCTCTGACGAAGAAAAATGCGGCACCAGTACAACCCTCGGTCTGGTGCAATCTTATACTGGGAATAAACTCCGTATGCCAAAGCCAACCGATGAAACGAGTGGGAGGGCGGGCGGACGGGTGGGCACTACGCCAGCCAGAGAGACGGGATGCGCAAGCCCTGGATCGATAGGGTGGTAGGTGGGTTTAGGCACATCTTCATATTTCTATGTGCCAATGCCATTTTTCTGGCTTGCAAATTCATACAATGGTCCCTTAAGCCTTCACGTAAGTTTCATGGCAAGACGACTCGTTATCTATTTTTCATGATTTTTGAAACTTTTTACAGTTCGGGATTTTTTAAAATTTTTTTGGAAGGAGTTTTTGCCCCAAACTTGGTAGACACGATCCTTGTATTTTTGTTGGCATGCACAAAAAAGTTCAGCTAAAAACTCAAAGTGTACAAGATTTTGTGACCATTTGAAAAAGTGTCCCCATTTCAGACACTTTAATGGCTACTGCCACCAAACCTGTAAAATCTCAAATGCTCTTTAAGGGGGTGTGAGTTCTTGAGGTTTGATGAGGGATAGGGGGCCAATATAAGGGCCAAGTACCAGCACCCATTGCACATCATGCGCGCACACTGCCCCGACCCCCCGATCGCCGGAACCCCAATGTCGCCGGTAAGGTTCTCCGACGATGGTGCCCCAGTGAAGAAAAATACGGCACCAGTACATGCCCGAGCCCAGCATGTGCTGCCGTAACCCTCGGTCTGGTTCGATGTTAGACTGGGAATGAACTTTGTATGCCTAAGTCAACCAATGAAACGAGCGTGCCGACGCTCAACCGGCCAGAGGGGCGAGATGTGCAAGCCGGGGATCGGTTGGGTCCCCCTCTGCGTGCTGCCGATCCTACTGTCGCAACCCTCAACTCGGTCCGATCTTAGACTAGGAATGAACTACATACGCCTAAGCCAACCGACGAAACAAGCAGGCGGGCTGGCGAGCGATCACTACATCGGCCAGAGAGACGGGATGCGCAAGTCGTGGATCAATAGGGTGGTAGGTGGGTTTGGGCACATCTTCATATTTCTACATGCCAATGCCATTTTTATGGCTTGTAAATTCTTAGAATGGTCCCTTAAGCCTTCACGTGAAGTTTCATGGCAAGACGACTCGTTTTCTATATTTCACGATTTTTGAAACTTTTTACAGTTCTGGATTTTTTAAAATTATTTCAAAAGGATTTTTGGCCCCAAACTTCGTAGACGTGATCCTTGTATTTTTTTTGGCATGCACAAAAAATTTTGGCTAAAAACTCCAAGTGTACAAGATTTTGTGACCATTTGAAAAAAGTGTCCCCATTTCAGACACTTTAATTGCCACTGGCAGCAAACATGTAAAATCTCAAATGCTCTTTAAGGGGGTGTGAGTTCTCGAGGTTTGATGAGGGATAGGGGGCCAATATAAGGGCCAAGTACCAGCACCCATCGCACATCATGCGCGCACACTGCCCCGGCCCCTTCGATCGTCGGAACCCCAATACCGCCAGTAAGGTTCTCCGACGATGGTGCCCCGGTGAAGAAAAATGCGGCACCAGCACATGCCCGAGCCCAGCATGTGCTGTCGTAACCCTCGGTCTGGTTCGATCTTAGACTGGGAATGAACTCCGTATCCTTAGACTGGGAATGAACTCCGTATGCCTAAGTCAACCCATGAAACGAGCGTGGCGGCGCTCAACCGACCAGAGGGGCCGGATATGCAAGCCGAGGATCGGTTGGGTCCCCCTCTGCGTGCTGCCGATCCTACTACCGCAACCCTCAGCTCGATCCGATCTTAGACTAGGAATGAACTACATATGCCTAAGCCAACTGATGAAACGAGCGGACGGGTGGGCGGGCGGTCACTACGTCGGCCAGAGAGACGGGATGCGCAAGCCGTGGATCGATAGGGTGGTAGGTGGGTTTAGGTACATCTTCATATTTCTGCATTCCAATGCCATTTTTATGGCTTATAAAATCATACAATGGTCCCTTAAGCCTTCACGTGAAGTTTCATGGCAAGACGACTCGTTTTCTATTTTTCATGATTTTTTAAACTTTTTACGGTTCTGGATTTTTTAAAATTATTTCGGAAGGAGTTTTGGCCCGAAACTTCGCAGACGTGATCCTTGTATTTTTGTTGGCATGCACAAAATATTTTGGCTACAAACACCAAGTGTACAAGATTTTGTGACCATTTGAAAAAAGTGTCCCCATTTCAGACATTTTAATGGCTACTGGCAGCAAACCTGTACAACCTCAAATGCTTTTTAAGGGGGTGTGAGTTCTTGAGGTTTGATGAGAGATAGGGGGCCAATATAAGGGCCAAGTACCAGCACCCATCGCACATCATGTGCACACACCCCCCCGGCCTTCCGATCGTCGAAACCCCAATGCCGCCCATCAGGTTCTCCGACGATGCTCTAGCGATGGTGCCCCGACGAAGAAAAATGCGGTACCAGCGCATGCTTGAGCCAAGCATGTGCTGCTGCAACCCTCGGTCCGGTCTGATCTTAGAGTGGGAATGAACTCCGTATGCTTAGACTGGAAATGAACTCTTTATGCCTAAGTCAACACACGAAACGAGCATGCAGGCGCTCAGCCGGCCAGAGTGGCGAGATGCACAAGCCGAGGATCGACCGGGTCCCCCTTTACGTGCTACCGATCCTGCTACCGCAACCCTCAGTCTGGTCTGATCTTAGACATGGAATGAACTCCGTACGCCTAAGCCAACCGATGAAACGAGTGGACGGGCGGGCGGGCGGGCTGGCACTACGTCGGCCAGAGAGGCGGGATGCGCAAGCCATGGATCAATAGGGTGGTAGGTGGGTTTAGGCACATCTTCATATTTTTATGTGCCAATGCCATTTTTATGGCTTGTAAATCCATACAATGGTCCCTTGAGCCTTCACATGAAGTTTCATGGCAAGACGACTCGTTTTTTATTTTTCATGACTTTTAAAACTTTTTACGGTTCAGGATTTTTTAAAATTTTTTCAGAAGGCGTTTTGGCCCCAAACTTGGTAAACATGATCCTTGTATTTGTTTTGGCATGCACAAAAAAATTCAGCTAAAAACTCGAAGTGTACAAGATTTTCTGACCATTTGAAAAAAGTGTCCCCATTTAGACACTTTAATGGCTATTGGCAGCAAACCTGTAAAATCTCAAATGGTCTTTAAGGGGGTGTGAGTTCTCGAGGTTTGATGAGGGATAGGGGGCCAATATAAGGGCCAAGTACCAGCACCCATTGCACATCATGTGCGCACACCCCCCCGACCCCCCCGATCGCGGGAACCCCAATGCTGCCAATTAGGTTCTCCGGCGATGCTCCGACTATGGTGCCTCGACGAAGAAAAATGTGGCACCAGCACATGCCCTAGCCCAGCATGTGCTACCACAACCCTCGATCCAGTACGATCTTAGATTGGGAATGAACTCCGTATGTTTAGACTGGGAATGAACTCCGTATGCCTAAGTCAACCCACGAAATGAGCGTCCGAGCGCTCAGCCGGCCAGAGGGGCGGGATGTGCAAGCCAGGGATTGGCCGGGTCCCCCTTTGCGTGCTACCATTCCTGCGGTCACAACCCTCACTCCGGTCCGATCTTAGACTGGGAATGAACTCTGTATGCCTAAGCCATCTGATGAAACGAGCGGGCGGGCGGGTAGGTGGGCACTACGCCGACTAGAGAGACGGGATGCACAAGTCGGGGATCGACTGGGTCCCCCTCTGTATGCTGCCGATCCTGCTGCCCCAACCCTTGATCCAGTTCGATCTTAGACTGGGAATGAACTCTGTATGCCTAAGCCAACTGACGAAACGAGCGGGTGGGCGGGTAGGTGGGCATTACGCCGACCAGAGAGACGGGATGCGCAAGCCTTGGATCGATAGGGTGGTAGGTGGGTTTAGGCACATCTTCATATTTCTTTGTGCCAATGCCATTTTTATGGCTTGTAAATCCATACAATGGTCCCTTAAGCCTTCACGTGAAGTTTCATGGCAAGACGACTCGTTTTCTATTTTTCACGATTTTGTGACCATTTGAAAAAAGTGTACAAGATTTTGTGACCATTTGAAAAAAGTGTCCCAATTTCAGACACTTTAATGGCTATTGGCAGCAAACCTGTAAAATCTCAAATGCTCTTTAAGGGGGTGTGACTTCTCGAGGCTTGATGAGGGATAGGGGGCCAATATAAGGGCCAAGTACCAGCACCCATCGCACATCCCCCCCGGCCCCTCCGATCGCTGGAACCCCAATGCCTGAGCCCAGCATTTGTTGCCGCAACCCTCTGTCCGATTCGATCTTAGACTGGGAACGAACTTCGTTTACTTAGACTGGGAATGAACTCCATACGCCTAAGTCAAACCACGAAACGAGCGTGCGGGCGCTCAACCGGCAAGAGGGGCGGGATGCGCAAGCTGGGGATCGACTGGGTCCCCCTCTACGTGCTGCCGATCCTGCTGCAGTAACCCTCTGTCCAGTCCGATCTTAGACTGGGAATGAACTCCGTATGCCTAAGCCAACCGACGAAACGAGCAGGCGGGCGGGCGGGCGGGCGGGCACTACGCCGGCTAGAGAGACGGGATGCATAAGCCGTGGATCGATGGGGTGGGAGGTGGGTTTAGGCACATCTTCATGTTTCTCCATGCCGATGCCATATTCATGGCTTGTAAATTCATACAATGGTCCCTTAAGCCTTCACGTGAAGTTTCATGGCAAGACAACTCGTTTTCTATTTTTCACGATTTTGAAACTTTTTCCGATTCGAGATTTTTTAAAATTTTTTTGGAAGGAGTTTTGGCCCCAAACTTGGTAGATGTGATCCTTGTATTTTTGTTGGCATGCACAAAAAAATTTAGCTAAAAACTTGAAGTGTACAAGATTTTGTGACCATTTGAAGAAAGTGTCCCCATTTCAGACACTTTAATGGCTACTGGCAGCAAACCTGTAAAATCTCAAATGCTCTTTAAATGGGGTGTGAGTTCTCGAGGTTTGATGAGGGATAGGGGGCCAATATAAGGGCCAAGCAGCAGCACCCATCGCACATCATGTGCGCTCACCGCCCCCAGCCCCCCGATCGTCGGAACCTCAATCCAGCCGGTCAGGTTCTCCGGTGATGCTCCGACAATGGTGCCCCGACGAAGAAAAATGTGGCACCAGGACATGCCCGAGCCCACCATGTGCTGCTGTAACCCTCGGTGTGGTCTGATCTTAGACTGGGAATGAACTCCATACGCTTAGACTGGGAATGAACTCCGTATGCCTAAGTCAACCCACGAAACGAGCGTGCAGGTGCTCAGTCGGGCAGAGGGGCTCGATGCGCAAGCCGGAGATCGACCGGTTCCCCCTCCACGTGGTGCTGATCCTACTACCGTAACCCTTGATCCGGTCTAATCCTAGACTGAAAATGAACTTCGTACGCCTAACCCAACCGACAAAACAAGCGAGCGGGCGGACGAGTGAGCACTACGCTGGCCGGAGAGACGGAATGCGCAAGCTGTGGATCGATAGGGTGGTAGGTGGGTTTAGGCACATATTCATATTTTTGTGTGCCAATGCCATTTTTATGGCTTGTAAATTCATACATTGGTCCCTGAAGCCTTCACATGAAGTTTCATGGCAAGACGACTCGTTTTCTATTTTTCACGATTTTTGAAACATTTTGCGGTTTGGGATTTTTTAAAATTTTTTTGGAAGGGCCCCAAACTTGGTAGACGTGATCCTTTTCTTTTTTTTGGCATGCACAAAAATATTCAGCAAAAAACTCGAAGTGTACAAGATTTTGTGACCATTTGAAAAAAGTGTCCCCATTTCAGACACTTTAATGCCTACTAGCAGCAAACCTGTAAAATCTGAAATGCTCTTTAAGGGGGTGTGAGTTCTCGAGGTTTGATGAGGGATAGGGGGCCAATATAAGGGCCAAGTACCAGCACCCATCGCACATCATTTGCGCACACCCCACTCGGCCCACCCGATCGCCGGAACCCCAATGCCGCCGGTCAAGTCCTCTAGCGATGCTCCGGTGATGGTGCCTCGGTGAAGAAAAATGCGGCACCAACCCTCAGCTCGGTCAGATCTTAGACTAGGAATGAACTACATATGCCTAAGCCAACTGATGAAATGAGCGGGCGGGCGGACGGGCGGTCACTACGTCGGCTAGAGAGACGGGATGCGCAAGCCGTGGATCGATAGCGTGGTAGGTGGGTTTAGGCACATCTTCATATTTCTGCATGACAATGCCATTTTTATGGCTTGCAAATTCATACAATGGTCCCTTAAGCCTTCACGTGTAGTTTCATGGCAAGACGACTCGTTTTCTATTTTTCACGATTTTCAAAACTTTCTGTGGTTCGGGATTTTTTAAAATTTTTTCGGAGGGATTTTTGGCCCTAAACTTGGTAGACGTGATCCTTGTATTTTTGTTGGCATGCACAAAAAAATTCAGCAAAAAAATCGAAGTGTACAGGATTTTGTGACCATTTGAAAAAAGTGTCCCCATTTCAGACACTTTAACGACTACTTGCCGCAAACCTGTAAAATCTCAAATGCTCTTTAAGGGGGTGTGAGTTCTCGAGGTTTGATGAGGGATAGGGGGCCAATATAAGGGCCAAATACCAGCACCCATTGCACATCATGTGTGCACACCCCCCTCGGCCCCACCGATCGTCGGAACCCCAATGCCGTCGGTCAAGTTCTTCGACGATGCTCTGATAGTGGTGCCTTGGCGAAGAAAAATGCAGCACCAGCACATGCCTGAGCCCAGTATGTGCTACCGAAACCCTCGGTCCGGTCCGATCTTAGACAAGAATGAACTCCGTATGCTTAGACTGGGAATGAACTCCGTATGCCTAAGTCTACCCACGAAACGAGCGTGCGGGCGCTCAACCGGCCAGAGGTGCAGGATGCACAAGCCGGGGATCGGTCGAGTCCCCCTCTGCGTGCTGCCGATCCTGCTACCGCAACCCTCGGTCTGGTCTGATCTTAGACTAGGAATGAACTCCGTATGCCTAAGCCAACCGACGAAACGAGTGGGCAGGCGGGCACTACACCGGCCAAAGAGATGGGATGCGCAAGCCGTGGATCGATAGGGTCGTAGGTGGGTTTAGGCACAGCTTCTTATTTCTGTGTGCCAATGCCATTTTTATGGCTTGTAAATTCATACAATGGTCCTTTAAGCCTTCACGTGAAGTTTCATGGTAAGACGACTCATTTTCTATTTTTCATGATTTTTGAAACTTTTTACGGTTTGAGATTTTTTAAAATTTTTGGGAAGGAGTTTTGACCCCAAACATGGTAGACGTGATCCTTGTATTTTTTTTGGCATGCACAAAAAAATTCAGCTAAAAACTCGAAGTGCACAAGATTTGGTGACCATTTGAAAAAAGTGTCCCCATTTCAGACACTATAATGGCTACTGGCAGCAAACCTGTAAAATCTCAAATGCTCTTTAAGGGGGTGTGAGTTCTCGAGGTTTGATGAGGGATAGGGTTCCAATATAAGGGCCAAGTACCAGCGCCCATCGCACATCATGTGCGCACAACCCCCGGCCCCCCGATGCCGAAACCCCAATGCCGCCGGTCAGGTTCTCTGGCCATGCTCCGACAATGGTGCCCCAACGAAGAAAAATACGGCACCAGCACATGCCCGAGCCCAGCATCTGCTGCCGTAACCCTCGATCTGATCCGATCTTAGACTGGGAATGAACTCCGTATGCTTAGACTGGGAATGAACTCCGTATGCCTAAGTCAACCCACAAAATGAGCGTGCGAGCGTTCAGCCGACCAGAGGGGTGGGATGCGCAAGTCGGGGATCGGTTGGGTCCCCCTCTATGTGCTGCCGGTCCAATCTTAGACTGGGAATGAACTCCATATGCCTAAGCCAAATGACGAAACGAGCGGGCGGGCGGGTAGGCGGGCGGGCACTACGCCGGCCAGAGAGACGAGATGCGCAAGCCGTGGATCGGTAGGGTGGTAGGTGGGTTTAGGCATATCTTCATATTTCTGTGTGCCAATGCCATTTTTATGGCTTGTAAATTCATAAAATGGTCCCTTAAGTCTTCACGTGAAGTCTCATGCCAAGACAACTCGTTTTCTATTTTTCATGATTTTTGAAACTTTTTGCAGCTCGAGATTTTTTAAAATTTTTTTGCAAAATGTTTTGGCCCCAAACTTGGTAGACGTGATCCTTGTATTTTTTTTGGCATGCATAAAAAAATTCAGCTGCAAACTCGAAGGGTACAAGATTTTGTGTTCGTTTCAAAAAAATGTCCCCATTTCAGACACTTTAATGGCTACTGGCAACAAACCTGTAAAATCTCAAATGCTCTTTAAGGGGGTGTGAGTCCTCAAGGTTTGATGAGGGATAGGGGGCCAAAATAAGGGCCAAGTACCAGCACCCATCGCACATTATGTGCTCACACCCCTCCGGCCCCCCTGATCGCCAGAACCCCAATGCCCCCGATCAGGTTCTCCGACGATGCTCCGACGATGGTGCCCCGACGAAGAAAAATGCGGCACCAGCACATGCCCGAGCCCAACATGTGCTGCCACAACCCTCGATCCGATCCAATCTTAGACTGGGAATGAACTCCGTATGCCTAAGCCAACCGATTAAACGAGCGGGCGGGCACTACGTCGGCCAGAAAGACGGGATGCGCAAGCCGTGGATCGATATGGTGGTAGGTGGGTTTTGGTACATCTTCATATTTCTGCATGCCAATGCCATTTTTATGGCTGGTAAATTCATACAATGGTCCCTGAAGCCTTCACGTGAAGTTTAATGGCAAGACGACTCGTTTTCTATTTTTCATGATTTTTGAAACTTTTTGCAGTTTGGGATTTTTTTAAATTTTTTCAGAAGGATTTTTGGCCCCAAACTTAGTAGATGGGATCCTTGTATTTTTCTTGGCATGCACAAAAAATTTCAGCTAAAAACTCGAAGTGTACAAGAATTTGTGACCATTTGAAAAAAGTGTCCCATTCGAGACACTTTAATGGCTACTGGCAGCAAACCTGTAAAATCTCAAATGCCCTTTAAGGGGGTGTGAGTTATCGAGGTTTGATGAGGGATAGGGGGGCAATATAAGGGCCAAGTACCAGCACCCATCGCACATCTTGTGCGCACACCCCCCCGGCCCCCCCGATCGTCGGAACCCCAATGCTACCGGTCAGGTTCTCCGGGGATGGTGCCCCAGTGAAGAAAAATACAGCACCAGCACATGCTCGAGCCCAGCATGTGCTCTCGCAACCATCGGTTTGGTTCGATCCTAGACTGGGAATGAACTTCGTATGCTTAGACTGGGAATGAAGTCTGTATGCCTAAGTCAACCCATGAAACAAGCGTGCGGGCACTCAGCCGGCCAGAGGGGCGGGATGCGCAAGCCGAAGATCGACCTGGTCCCCCTCTGCATGCTGTCAATCCTGCTGCCACAACCCTCAGTCTGGTCCAATCCTAGACTAGGAATGAACTCTGTATGCTTAAGCCAACCGATGAAAAAAGCGGGCGGGCGGGCACTACGTCGGCCAGAAAGATGGGATGCGCAAGCCGTGGATCTATAGGGTGGTAGGTGGGTTTAGGCACATCTTCATATTTTTGCATGCCAATGCTATTTTTTATGGCTTGTAAATTCATACAATGGTCCCTTAAGCCTTCATGTGAAGTTTCGTGGCAAGATGACTCGTTTTCTATTTTTCAAGATTTTCGAAACTTTTTACGGTTCGAGATTTTTTAAAATTTTTTCGGAAGGATTTTTGGCCCCAAACTTGGTAGACATCATCCTTGTATTTTTATTGGCATGCATAAAAACATTCAGCTAAAAACTCGAAGTGTAGAAGATTTTGTGACCATTTGAAAAATGTGTCCCCATTTCAGACACTTTAGTGGTTACTGGCAGCAAACCTGTAAAATCTCAAATGCTCTTTCAGGGGTGCGAGTTCTCAAGGTTTGATGAGGTATAGGGGGCCAATATAAGGGCCAAGTACCAGCACCCATCGCACATCATGTGTGCACACCCTCCCGGCCCCCCCGATCGCTAGAACAACGTCGCCGGTCAGGTTCTCCGACGATGCTTCGGTGATGGTGTCCCGACGAAGGAAAATGCGGCACCAGCACATGCCCGGCAGCATGTGCTGCCGCAACCCTTGGTCTGGTCCGATCTTAGACTGGGAATGAACTCCGTATGCCTAAGCCAACCGACGAAACGAGTGGACGGGCGAGCAGGCAGGCACTACACCAGCCAGAGAGACGGGATGCGCAAACCGTGGATCGATTAGGTGATAGGTGGGTTTAGGCATGTCTTCATATTTTTACGTGCCAATGCCATTTTTATGGCTTGTAAATTCATACAATGGTCCCTTAGCCTTCACGTGAAGTTGCATGGCAAGACGACTCGTTTTCTAATTTTCACGATTTTCAAAAATTTTTGCGGTTTGGGATTTTTTAAAAATTTTTTGGAAGGAGTTTTGGCATGCATAAAAAAATTCAGCTAAAAACTCGAAGTGTACAAGATTTTGTGACCATTTGAAAAAAGTGTCCCCATTTCAGACACTTGAATGGCTACTGGCAGCAAACTTGTAAAATCTCAAATGCTCTTTAAGGGGGTGTGAGTTCTCAAGGTTTGATGAGGGATAGGGGACCAATATAAGGGCCAAGTACCAGCACCCATCGCACATCATGTGCGCACACCCCCCGGCCCCCTTGATCCCCGGGACCCCAATGTTGCTGGTCAGGTTCTCCAGCGATGCTCCGACGATGGTGCCCCAGCGAAGAAAAATACAGCACCAGCACTTGCCTGAGCCCAGCATGTGTTACGTAACCCTCGATCTGATCCGATCTTAGATTAGGAATGAACTCCGTATGCTTAGACTGGGAATGAACTCCGTATGCCTAAGTCAACCCACGAACCGAGCGTACGGGCACTCAGCTGGCCAGAGGGGCAGGATGCACAAGCCGGGGATCAATCGGGTCCCCCTCTACCTACTGCCGATCTTGCTACGGCAACCCTCGGTTTGGTCTGATCTTAGACTGGGAATGCACATCATGTGTGCAGACCCCCCACCCCCCGATCGTCGGAACCCCATTGCTGCCAGTCAGGTTCTCCGATGATGCTCCAGCGATGGTGCCCCGACAAAGAAAAATGCGACACCAGCACAAGCCTGAGCCCAGCATGTGCTGCCGCAACCCTCGGTCTAGTCAGATCTTAGATTGGGAATGAACTTCGTATGCCTAAGCCAACCGATGAAACGAGCGGACGGACAGGCGCGCACATCGCCGGCCAGAGAGGCGATATGCGCAAGCTGTGGATCGATAGGGTGGTAGATGGGTTTAGGCACATCTTCATATTTTTGCCTGCCAATGCCATTTTTATTACTTGTAAATTCATACCATGGTCCCTTAAGCCTTCACGTGAAGTTTCATGGCAAGGCCACTCGTTTTCTATTTTTCACGATTTTTCAAACTTTTTACGGTTCGAGATTTTTTAAAATTTTTTCGAAAGGATTTTTGGTCCCAAACTTGGTAGATGTGATGTTGTATTTTAGTTGGCATGCACAAAAATATACAGCTAAAAACCCGATGTGTACAAGATTTTGTGACCATTTGAAAAAAATGTTCCCATTTCAGACACTTTAATGGCTACTGGCAGCAAACCTGTAAAATCTCAAATGCTCTTTAAGGGGGTGTGAGTTCTCAAGGTTTGATGACGGATAGGGGCCAATATAAGGGCCGAGTACCAGCACCCGATGGACATCATGTGCGCACACCCCCCGATCGTCGGAACACCAATGCTACCGATTAGGTTCTCCGACGATGCTCCGACGATGGTGCCCCAGCGAAGAAAAATACGGCACCAGCACATGCCCGAGCCCAGCATGTGCTGTGGCAACCCTCGGTCTGATCCGATCTTAGACTGGGAATGAACTTCGTATGCTCAGACTGGGAATGAACTCCGTATGCCTAAGTCAACCCATGAAACGAGCGTGCGGGTGCTCAGCCGGCCAGAGAGGCGAGATGCGCAAGCCGAGGATCCGTCGGGTCCCCCACTACATGCTGTCGATCCTGCTGTCACAACCCTCTGTTCAGTCCAAACTTAGACTGGAAATGAACTCCATATGCCTAAGCCAACCGACGAAACGGGCAGGCGGGCACTACGCCGGCCAGAGAGACGGTATGCGCAAGCCGTGGATCGATAGGGTGGTAGGTGGGTTTAGGCACATCTTCATATTTTTGCATGCCAATGCCATTTTTATGGCTTGTAAATTCATACAATGGTCCCTTAAGCCTTGACATGAAGTTTCATGGCAAGACGACTCGTTTTCTATTTTTCACGATTTTCAAAACTTTTTGCGGTTTAGGATTTTTTAAGATTTTTTTTGAAGGGGTTTTAGCCCCAACCTTGGTATACATGATCCTTGTATTTTTGTTGGCATGCACAAAAAAAATCAGCTAAAAACTCGAAGTGTACAAGATTTTGTGACCATTTGAAAAAAGTGTCCCCATTTCAGACACTTTAATGGCTACTGGCAGCAAACATGTAAAATCTCAAATGCTCTTTAAGGGGGTGTGAGTTCTCGAGGTTTGATGAGGGATAAGGGGACAATATAAGGGCCAAGAACCAGCACCCATCGCACATCATGTGCACACACCACCCTCGGAATGCTCCGGCGATGCTTCGACGATGGTGCCTCGGTGAAGAAAAATGCGACACCAGCACATGCTCAGGCCCAGCATGTGCTGCCGCAACCCTCGGTCTGGTCTAATCTTAGACTGGGAATGAACTCCGTATGCCTAAGTCGACCGACAAAACAAGCGAGCGGGCACAACGTCGGCCAGAGAGACGGGATGCTCAAGTTGTGGATCGATAGGGTGGTAGGTGGGTTTAGGCACATCTTCATATTTCTATGTGCCAATGCCATTTTTATGGCTTGTAAATTCATACAATGGTGCCTTAAGCCTTCACGTCAAGTTTCATGGCAAGACGACTCGTTTTCTATTTTTCACGATTTTCAAAACTTTTTACGATCTGGGATGTTTTAAAAGTTTTTTGGAATGAGTTTTGGCCCCAAACTTGGTAGACATGATCCTTGTAATTTTGTTGGCTTGCACAAAAAAATTCAGCTAAAAACTTGAAGTGTACAAGATTTTGTGACCATTTGAAAAAAGTGTCCCCATTTGAGACACTTTAATGGCTACTAGCAGCAAACCTGTAAAATCTCAAATGCTGTTTAAGGGGGTGTGAGTTCTCGAGGTTTGATGAGGGATAGGGGGCCAATATAAGGGCTAGGTACCAGCACCCATCGCACATCATCTGCGCATACCCCCCGGGCCCCCCCGATCGCCAAAACCCTAATGCCGCTAGTCAGGATCTTTGGCGATGGTGCCCGGACGAAGAAAAATGCCGCACCAACACATGCTCGAGCAAAGCATGTGCTGCTACAACCCTTGGTCTGGTCCGATCTTAGACTGGGAATGAACGTTGTAAGCTTAGACTGGAAATGAACTCCGTATGCCTAAGTCAACCCACAAAACGAGTGTACGGGCGCTCAACCGGACAGAGGGGTGAGATGCGCAAGCCGGGTATCGGTCGGGTCCCCCTCTGTGAGCTGCGAATCCTGCTACCGTAACCCTCAATTCGATCTAATCATAGACTGGGAATGAACTCCGTATGCCTAGGCCAACCGACGAAATAAGCGGGCGGGCGGGCACTACGCCGGCCAGAGATACGGGATGTGCATGCCGTGAATCGATAGAGTGGTAGGTGAGCTTAGGCACATTTTCATATTCTACGAGCCAATGCCATTTTTATGGCTTGTAAATTCATACAATGGTCCCTTAACCCTTCACGCGAATTTTCATGGCAAGACGACTCGTTTTCTATTTTTCATAATTTTTGAAACTTTTTATGGTTCGGGATCTTTTAAAATTTTTTCAGAAGGAGTTTTGGCCCCAAACTTGGTAGACGTGCTCCTTGTATTTTTGTTGGCATGCACAAAAAAATTCAGCTAAAAACTCGAAGTGTACAAGATTTTGTGAGCATTTGAAAAAAGTGTCCTAATTTCAAACACTTTAATGGCTACTGTCAGCAAACCTGTAAAATCTCAAATGCTCTTTAAGGGGGTGTGAGTTCTTGAGGTTTGATGAGGGATAGGGGGCCAATATAAGTGCCAAGTACCAGCACCCATCATACATCATCTGCGCACACCCCCGCCGGCCCCCTCGATCACCGAAACCCGAATGCCACCGGTCAGGTTCTCCGACGATGCTCCGACGATGGTGCCTCGATGAAGAAAAATACGACACCAGAACATGCTCGAGCCCAGCATGCCCTGCCACAACCCTTCATCTGATCCAATCTTAGACTGGGAATGAACTCCTTATGCCTAAGCCAACCGACGAAATGAGCGGGCGGGCGGACAGGCGGGCACTACGTCGGCCAGAGAGATGGGATGCGCAAGCCGTGGATCGATAGGGTGGTAGTTGGGTTTAGGTACATCTTCATATTTCTGCATGCCAATGCCATTTTTATGGCTTGTAAATTCATACAATGGTGCCTTAAGCCTTCACGTGAAGTTTCATGGTAAGACGACTCGTTTTCTATTTTTCATGATTTTTGAAACTTTTTACGGTTCAGGATTTTTTAAAAAATTTTTGGAAGGAGTTTTGTCCCCAAACTTGGTAGACATGATCCTTGTATTTTTTTGGCATGCAAAAAAAATTCAACTAAAAACTTGAAGTGTACAAGATTTTGTGACCATTTGGAAAAAGTGTCCCCATTTCAAACACTTTAATGGCTACTGGCAGCAAACCTGTAAAATCTCAAATGCTCTTTAAGGGGGTGTGAGTTCTCAAGGTTTGATGAGGGATAGGGGGCCAATATAAGGGCCAAGTACCAGCACCCATCACACAACATGTGCACACACCCCCCGTACCCCCCCAATCGTCGGAACCCCAATGCCGCTGGTCAGGTTCTCCGGTGATGCTCCGACGATGGTGCCCCGGTGAAGAAAAATGCGGCACCAGCACATGCCCGAGCCCAGTATGCACTGCCGTAACCCTCAGTTTGGTCTCATCTTAGACTGGGAATGAACTCCGTATGCCTCAGTCAACCCACGAAACGAGCGTGCGGATGCTCAGTTGCCAGAGGGGCGGGATGCGCAAGTCAGGGATCGACCGGGTCCCCCTCTGCGTGCTGCCGATCCTACTGCCACAACCCTCAGTTCAGTCCGATCTTAGACTGGGAATGAACTCCGTATGCCTCAGCCAACCGACAAAATGAACGGGCAGACGGGCGGGCGGACGCTACGCCGGCCAGAGAGACGGGATGCGCAAGTCGTGGATCGATAGGGTGGTAGGTGGGTTTAGGCACATGTTCATATTTCAGTGTGCCAATGCCATTTTTATGGCTTGTAAATTCATACAATGGTGCCTTAAGCCTTCACGTGAAGTTTCATGGCAAGACGACTCGTTTTCTATTTTTCATGATTTTTGAAACTTTTTGCGATTTGGGATTTTTTAAAATTTTTTCGGAAGGAGTTTTATCCCCAAACTTGGTAGATGTGATCCTTGTATTTTTATTGGAATGCACAAAAAAATTCAGCTAAAAACTCGAAGTGTACAAGATTTTGTGACCATTTGGAAAAAGTGTCCCCATTTCAGACACTTTAATGGCTACTGCCAGCAAACCTGTAAAATCTCAAATGCTCTGTAAGGGGGTGTGAGTTCTCAAGGTTTGATGAGGGATACGGGGCCAATATAAGGGCCAAGAACCACCACCCATCGCACATCATGTGCGCACACCACCCCCGGCCCCCCCGATCGCCGGAACCCTAATGTCGCCGGTCAGTTCTCCGGTGATGCTCTGGCGATGGTGTCCTGATGAAGAAAATACGGCACCAGTACATCCCCGAGCCCAGCATGTGCTGCCGCAACCCTCGATCTGGTCTAATCTTACATTAGGAATGAACTCCGTATGCTTAGACTGGGAATGAACTCCGTATGCCTAAGTCAACCCATGAAACGACCGTGTGGGCGCTTAGCCGGCCAAAGGGGCGGGATGCGCAAGCCGGGGATCAGCCGGGTCCCCCTCTGCGTGCCACCAATCCTGCTGCCAGAACCCTCAATCCAGTCCAATCTCAGACTGGGAATGAACTCCGTATGCCAAAGCCAACCGACGGAACGAGCGGGCGGACGGGCGGGCGGGCACTACGTCGGCTAGAGAGGCGGGATGCGCAACCCGTGGATCGATAGGGTGGTATGTGGGTTTAGGCACATCTTCATATTTCTGCATGCCAATGCCATTTTTATGGCTTGTAAATTCATACAACAGTCCCTTAAGCCTTCACATGAAGTTTCATGGCAAGACGACTCGTTTTCTATTTTTCATGATTTTTGAAACTTTTTGCGGTTTGGGATTTTTTAAAATTTTTTCGGAAGGATTTTTGGCCCCAAACTTGGTAGACATGATCCTTGTATTTTTGTTGGCATGCACAAAAACATTCAGCTAAAAACTCGAAGTGTACAAGATTTTGTGACCATTTGAAAAAAGTGTCCCCATTTCAAACACTTTAATGGCTACTAGCAGCAAACCTGTAAAATCTCAAATGCTCTTTAAGGGGGTGTGAGTTCTCGAGGTTTGATGAGGGATAGGGGGCCAATATAAGGGCCAAGTACCAGTACCCATCGCACATCATGTGCGCATACCCCCCCTGGCACCCCCGATCGTCGAAACCCCAATGCCGCCGGTCAGGTTCTCCGACGATGCTCCGGCGATGGTGCCCCGACGAAGAAAATTACGGCACCAGCACATGCCTGACCCCAGCATGTGCTGCCGCAACCCTCAGTCCAGTCCGATCTTAGGATGGGAATGAACTCCGTATGCCTGAGCCAACCGACGAAACGAGTGTGCGGGCGGGCGGGCGGGCACTACGCTGGCCAGAGAGACGTGATGCGCAAGCCGTGGATTGATAGGGTGGTAGGTGGGTTTAGGCACATGTTCATATTTCTACGTGCCAATGCCATTTTTATGGCTTGTAAATTCTTACAATGGTCCCTGAAGCCTTCATGTGAAGTTTCATGGCAAGACGACTCATTTTCTATTTTTCATGATTTTCAAAACTTTTTACGGTTCGGGATTTTTTAAAATTTTTTCGGAAGGCGTTTTGGCCCCAAACTTGGAAGCCATGATCCTTGTATTTTTGTTGGCATGCACAAAAGCATTCAGCTAAAAACTCGAAGTGTACAAGATTTTGTGACCATTTGAAAAAAGTGTCCCCATTTCAGACACTTTAATGGCTACTGGCAGCAAACCTGAAAAATCTCAAATGCTCTTTAAGGGGTGTGAGTTCTCGAGGTTTGATGAGGGATAGGGGCCAATATAAGGGCCAAGTACCAGCACCTATCGCACATCATGTGTGCACACCCTCCCCCGGCCCCCTGATCACCGGAACCCTAATACCAACGATCAGATTCTCCGGTGATGGTCCGACGATGATGCCCCGACGAAGAAAAATGCGGACCAGCACATGCCAGAGCCTGGCATGTTCTGCCAGAAGGCTCGGTCCGGTCCGATCTTAGATTGGTAATGAACTTCATATGCCTAAGCCAACCGACGAAATGAGCAGGCGGGCACTATGCCGGCCAGTGAGATGGGATGCGCAAGCCTTGGATCGATAGGGTGGCAGGTGGGTTTAGGCACATCTTCATATTTCTGCATGCCAATGCCTTTTTTATGGCTTGTAAATTCATACAATGGTCCTTTAAGCCTTCATGTGAAGTTTAATGGCAAGATGACTCGTTTTCTATTTTTCACGATTTTCAAAACGTTTTGCGGTTCAGGATTTTTTAAAATTTTTTCGGAAGGAGTTTTGGCCCCAAACTTGGTAGACGTGATCCTTGTATTTTTTTTTGGCATGCAAAAAAAAATTCAGCTAAAAACTCAAAGTGTACAAGATTTTGTGACCATTTGAAAAAAGTGTCACCATTTCGGACACTTTAATGGCTACTGGCAGCAAACCTGTAAAATCTCAAATGCTCTTTAAGGGGGTGTGAGTTCTCGAGGTTTGATGAGGGATAGGCGGCCAATATAAGGGCCAAGTACCAGCACCCATCGCGCATCATGTGCGCACACCCCCCCGGCCCCCCCGATCACCGGAACCCCAATGCCGCCGGTCAGGTTCTCTGGTGATGCTTCGATGATGGTTCCTCGGTGAAAAAAAATACGACACAGCACATGCCAAAGCCTAGCATGTGCTTCCGCAACTCTCAGTCTCGTCCGATGTTATACTAGGAATGAACTCTATATGCTTAGACTAGGAATGAACTCCGTATGCCTAAGTCAACCCACGAAACGAGCGTGCGAGCGGTCAGCCGGCCAGCGGGGTGGGATGCACAAGCTGGGGATCGGTCGGGTCCCCCTCTACGTGCTGCTGATCCTACTGCCACAACCCTCAGTCTGGTTCGATCTTAGACTGGGAATGCACTCTGTATGCCTAAGCCAACCGATGAAACGAGCGGGCGGGCCAGCACTACGTCGGCTAGAGAGGCGGGATGCGCAAGCCGTGGATCGATAGGGTGGTAGGTGCGTTTAGGCACATCTTCATATTTCTATGAGCCAATGCCATTTTTATGGCTTGTAAATTCATACAATAGTCCCTTAAGCCTTCACGTGAAGTTTCATGGCAAGAGGACTCGTTTTCTATTTTTCATGATTTTCAAAACTTTTTACGGTTCAAGATTTTTTAAAATTATTTCGGAAGGATTTTTGGCCCCAAACTTGGTAGACGTGATCCTTTATTTTTGTTGGCATGCATAAAAAAATTCAACCAAAAACTCAAAGTGTACAAGATTTTGTGACCATTTGAAAAAAGTGTCCCCATTTTAGACACTCTAATGGCTACTGGCAGCAAACATGTAAAATCTCAAATGCTCTTTAAGGGGGTGTGAGTTCTCGAGGTTTGATGAGGGATAAGGGGACAATATAAGGGCCAAGTACCAGCACCCATCGTACATCATGTGCGCACACCCTCCGACCCCCCCGATCGTCGGAACCCCAATGCCGTCGGTCAGGTTCTCCGGTAATGCCCCGACGATGGTGCCCAGAGGAAGAAAAATGCGGCACCAGCACATGCCCGAGCCCAGCATGTGCTGCCACAACCCTCTGTCTGGTCTGATCTTGGACTGGGAATGAAGTCCGTACGCCTAAGCCAACCGACGAAACGAGCGGGCGGGCAGGCGGACGGGCACTACGCCGGCCAGAGAGACGGGATGCGCAAGCCGTGGATCGATAGGGTGGTAGGTGGGTTTAGGCACATCTTCATATTTCTGCACGCCAATGCCATTTTTATGGCTTGTAAATTCATATAATGGTCCCTTAAGCCTTCACGTGAAGTTTCATGGCAAGGCGAATGGTTTCCTATTTTTCATGATTTTCGAAACTTTTAAGGGTTTGAGATTTTTAAAAAAATTTTCGGAATGATTTTTGGCCCCAAACATGGTAGACGTGATCCTTGTATTTTTGTTGGCATGCACAAAAAAATAAAGCTAAAAACTCAAAGTGTACAAGATTTTGTGGCCATTTGAAAAAAGTGTCCCCATTTCAGACACTTTAATGGCTACTGGCAACAAACTTGTAAAATCTCAAATGATCTTTAAGGGGTTGTGAGTTCTCGAGGTTTGATGGGGGATAAGGGGCCAATATAAGGGCCAAGTAACAGCACCCATCGCACATCATGTGTGCACACCCCCTGGGCCCCCTGATCGCCGTAACCCTAATACCGTCGGTCAGGTTCTCCGGCGATGCTCCGACAATGGTGCCCCGACGAAGAAAAATACGGCACCGACACATGCCCTAGCCCAGCATGTGCTGCCACAACTCTCGATCGGGTTCGATCTTAGACTGGGAATGAACTCCGTATGCTTAGACTGGCGTTGAACTCCGTATGCCTAAGCAACCCACAAAACGAGCGTGCGGGCGCTCAACCGACCAGAGGAGTGGGATGCGCAAGCCGGGGATCGATTGGGTCCCGCTATACGTGCTGCCAATCCTGCTGCCGCAACCCTCCGTCCGGTCCGATGTTAGACTGGGAATGAACTCCGTATGCCTAAGCCAACCGACAAAATGAACGGGCGTGTGGACGGGCCAATATAGGGGGGTGTGAGTTCTCGAGGTTTGATGAGAGATAGGGGGCCAATATAAGGGCCAAGTACCAGCACCCATCGCACATCATGTGTGTACACCCCCCCGGCCCCCCCGATCATCAGAACCCCAATGCCGTCGGTCAGGTTCTTCGGTAATGGCACCCCGACGAAGAAAAATGCGGCACCAGCACATGCCCGAGCCCAGCATGTGCTGCCGTAACCCTCGATCTGATCCGATCTTAGACTGGGAATGAACTCCGTATGCTTAGACTGGGAATGAACTCTGTATGCCTAAGTCAACCCACAAAATGAATGTGTGGGTGCTCAATCGGCCAGAGGGGCGGGATGCGCAAGCTGGGGATCGGCCGGGTCACCCTCTACGTGTCACCGATCTCGCTACCGCAACCCTTGGTCTTGTCCAATCTTAGACTGGGAATGAACTCCGTATGCCTAAGCCAATCGATGAAAAGAGAGAGTGGACGGGCAGGCAGGCACTACGCTGGCCAGAGAGACAAGATGCTCAAGCCGTGGATCGATAGGGTGGTAGGTAGTTTTAGGCACATCTTCATATTTCTGCATGCCAATGCCATTTTTATGGCTTGTAAATTCATACAATGGTCCCTTAATGAAGTTTCATGGCAAGACGACTCGTTCTCCATATTTCACGATTTTCAAAACTTTTTACGTTTCGAGATTTTTTAAAATTTTTTCGAAAGGATTTTTGGCCCCAAACTTGGTAGCCGTGATCCTTGTACTTTTGTTGGCATGCACAAAAACATTCAGCTAAAAACTCAAAGTGTACAAGATTTTGTGACCATTTGAAAAAAGTGTCCCCATTTCAGACATTTTAATGGCTACTGGCATCAAACCTGTAAAATCTCAAATGCTCTTTAAGGGGGTGTGAGTTCTCGAGGTTTGATGAGGGATAGGGGGCCAATATAAGGGCCAAGTACCAGCACCAATCACACATCACGTGCACATACCCCCCCTCGATACCCTCGATCGTCGGAACCGCAATGCCGTCGGTCAGGTTCTCCGACGATGGTGCCCCGACGAACAAAAATACGGCACCAGCACATGCCTGAGCCCAACATGTGCTGTCACAACGCTCAGTCTGGTCTGATCTTGGACTGGGAATGAACTTCGTATGCCTAAGTCAACCCACGAAATGAGCATGCAGGCGCTCAGCTGGCTAGAGAGGCGGGATGCGCAAGCCAGAGATCGGTCGAGTTCCCTTCTACGTGCTACCGATCTTGCTGCCACAACCTTCGATCTGGTCTGATCTTAGACTGGGAATGAACTCCGTATACCTAAGCCAACCGATGAAACGAGTGAGCGGGCGGGCGGGCATTACGCCGACCAAAGAGACGGGATGCGCAAGCCATGGATCGATAGGGTGGTAGGTGGGTTTAGGCACATCTTCTTATTTTTGCGTGCCAATGCCATTTTTATGGCTTGTAAATTCATACATTGGTCCCTTAAGCCTTCACATGAAGTTTAATGGCAAGACGACTCATTTTCTATTTTTCACGATTTTCAAAACTTTTTATGGTTCGGGATTTTTTAAATTTTTTTTGGAAGAAGTTTTGACCCCAAACTTGGTAGACGTGATTTTTGTATTTTTGTTGGCATGCACAAAAAAATTCAGCTAAAAACTCGAAGTGTAAAAGATTTTGTGACCATTTGAAAAAAGTGTCCCCATTTCAAACACTTTAATGGCCACTGGCAGCAAACCTGTAAAATCTCAAATGCCCTTTAAGGGGGTGTGAGTTGTTGAGGTTTGATGAGGGCTAGGGGGCCAATATAAGGTCCAAGTACCAGCACCCATCGCACATCTCGTGTGCACACCCCCCCGGCCCCCCGATCGCCAAAACCCTAATGCTGCCGGTCAGGTTCTCTGGCGATGCTCCGACGATGGTGCCCCGGCAAAGAAAAATGTGAAACCAGCACATGCCCGAGCTCAGAATGTGCTGTCACAGCCCTCGGTCTGGTTCGATCTTAGACTGGGAATGAACTCCATATGCTTAGACTGGGAATGAACTTCGTATGCCTAAGTCAACCCACGAAATGAGCGTGCGGGCGCTCAACCGGCCAGAGGGGCAGGATGCGCAAGCTAGGGATCAGCCGGGTCCTCCTCTACGTGCTGCCTATCCTGTTGCCGCAACCTTCGGTCTGGTCTGATCTTAGACTGGGAATGAACTCCGTATGCCTAAGCCAACCGACGAAACGAGCAGGCTGGTGGACGGGCGGGCAGGCACTACACTAGCCAGAGAGATAGGATGTGTAAGCCGTGGATCGATAGGGTGGTAGGTAGGTTTAGGCACACCTTCATATTTCTACGTGCCAATACCATTTTTATGGCTTGTAAATTCATACAATGGTCCCTTAAGCCTTCACATGAAGTTTCATGGCAAGACGACACGTTTTCTTTTTTTCACGATTTTTGAAACTTTTTACGATTTGGGATTTTTTCAAATTTTTTTGAAAGGAGTTTTTGCCCCAAAACTTGGTAGATGTGATCCTTTTATTTTTTTTGGCATGCACAAAAAAATTCAGCTAAAAACTCGAAGTGTACAAGAATTTGTGACCATTTGAAAAAAATGTTCTCATTTGAGACACTTTAATGGCTAGTGGCAGAAAACCTGCAAAATCTCAAATGCTCTTTAAGGGGGTGTGAGTTCTCAAGGTTTGATGAGGGATAGGGGGCCAATATAAGAGCCAAGTACCAGCATCAATCGCACATCATGTGCGCACACCCCCCCGGCCCCCTCGATCGCTGGAACCCTAATGCCACCGGTCAGGTTCTTCGACGATGCTCCGACGATGGTGCCCCGACGAAGAAAAATGCGGCACCAGCACATGCCCAAGCCTAGCATGTGCTGCCACAACCCTCAGTCTGATCTGCTCTTAGACTGGGTATAAACTCTGTATGCCTAAGCCAACCGACGAAACGAACGGGCAGGCGGGCGGTCGGGCACTACGCTGGCCAGAGAGATGGGATACGCAAGCCATGGATCGATAGGGTGGTAGGTGGGTTTAGGCACATCTTCATATTTCTACATGCCAATGCCATTTTTATGGGTTGTAAATTCATACAACGATCCCTTAAGCCTTCACGTGAAGTTTCATGTCAAGACGACTCGTTTTCTATTTTTCATGATTTTTGAAACTTTTTACGGTTCGGGATTTTTTTAAAATTTTTTCAAATAGAGTTTTGGTCCCAAACTTGGTAGACGTGATCCTTGTATTTTTCTTGGCTTGCACAAAAAAATTCAGCTAAAAACTCGAAGTGTACAAGATTTTGTGACCATTTGAAAAAAGTGTCCCCAATTCAAACACTTTAATTGCTACTGGCAGCAAACCTGTAAAATCTCAAATGCTCTTTAAGGGGGTGTGAGTTCTCAAGGTTTGATGAGGGATAGGGGGCCAATATGAGAGCCAAGTACCAGCACCCATCCCACATCATGTGCGCACACCCCCCCGGCCCCCCCGATCACCGAAAACCTAATGCCGTCGATCATGTTCTCCGGTGATGCTCCGACGATGGTGCCCCGGCGAAGAAGAATGCGGCACCAGCACATGCCCAAGCCCAGCATGTGCTGCTGCAACCCTCGATCCGGTCCGATCTTAGATTGGGAATGAACTCTGTATGCTTAGACTGGGAATGAACTCCGTATTCCTAAGTCAACCCACGAAAGGAGCGTGCGGGCGCTGAGCTGCCCAGAAGGGCGGGATGCGCAAGTTGGGGATCGGCCGGGTCCCCCTTTGCATGCTGCCAATCTTGCTGTTGCAACCCTCAGTCCGGTCTGATCTTAGACTAGGAATGAAATCCGTATGCCTAAGCCAACCGACGAAACGAGCGGGTAGGCGGGCGGGCACTACGCTGGCCAGAGAAACGGGATGCGCAAGCCGTGGATCGATAGGGTGGTAGGTGGGTTTGGGTACATCTTCATATTTCTGCATGCCAATGCCATTTTTATGGCTTGTAAATTCATAAAATGGTCCCTTAAGCCTTCACGTGAAGTTTCATGGCAAGACGACTTGTTTTCTATTTTTTAGGATTTTAGAAACTTTTTACGGTTCGAGAGTTTTTTAAAATTTTTTCAAATGGACTTTTGGCCCTAAACTTGGTAGATGTGATCCTTTTATTTTTTTTGGCATGCACAAAAAAATTCAGCTAAAAACTCAAAGTGTACAAGATTTTGTGACCATTTGAAAAAAGTGTCCCCATTTCAGACACTTTAATGGCTACTGGCAGCAAACCTGTAAAATCTCAAATGCCCTTTAAGGGGGTGTGAGTTCTCAAGGTTTGATGAGGGATAGGGGGCCAATATAAGGGCCAAGTACCAGCACCCATCGCACATCATGTGCGCACACCCCCCGGCCCCCCCGATCACCGAAACCCCAATGCCGCGGTAAGGTTCTCTGATGATGCTCTGGCAATTGTGCCCCGGTGAAGAAAAATACGGCACCAGCACATGCCCGAGCCCAGCATTTACTGCCGTAACCCTCGGTCTGATCCGATCTTACACTGGGAATGAACTCTATATGCTTAGACTGGGAATGAACTCCGTATGCCTAAGTCAAACCACGAAAAGAGCGTGCGGCTGCTCAACAGGCCAGAGGGGTGGGATGCGCAAGCCGGGGATCGGCCGGGTCCCCCTCTGCGTGCTGTCGATCCTGCTGCCACAACCCTCATTCGGTCTGATCTTAGACTGGGAATGAACTCCGTATGCCTAAGCCAACCGAAGGAACGAGCGGGCGGGCGGGAGGGTGGTAGGTGAGTTTAGGCACATCTTCATATTTTTGCGTGCCAATACCATTTTTATGGCTTGTAAATTCATACAATGGTCCCTTAACCTTCATGTGAAGTTTCATGGCAAGAGGACTCATTTTCTATTTTTCACGATTTTTGAAACTTTTTGCGGTTCGAGATTTTTTTAAATTTTTTCAGAAGGAGTTTTGGCCCCAAACTTGGTAGAGATGATCCTTATATTTTTGTTGGCATGCACAAAAAAATTCAGCTACAAACTCGAAGTGTACAAGGTTTTGTGACCATTTGAAAAAAGTGTGCCCATTTTATCACTTTAATGGCTACTAGCAACAAAACCTATAAAATCTCAAATATTCTTTAAGGGGGTGTGAGTTCTCGAGGTTTGATTAGGGATAGAGGGCCAATATAAGAGCCAAGTACCAGCACCCATCGCACATCATGTGCGCACACCCCCCCGGCCCCCTCGATCGCCAGAACCCCAATGCCGTCGGTCAGGTTCTCCGACGATGCTCCGACGATAGTGTCCCAGCGAAGAGAAATGAGGCGCCAGCACATTCCCAAGCCCAGCATGTGCTGCTGCAACACTCGGTCTGGTTCGATCTTAGACTGGAAATGAACTCCGTATCTTAGACTGGGAATGAACTCCGTATGCCTAAGTCAACCCACGGAACGAGCGTACAGGCGCTCAACCGGCCAGAGGGGCAGGATGCGTAAGTCGAGGATCGATCAGGTCCCCCTCTGTGTGCTGCCGATGCTACTGCCGCAACACTCAGTCTGATCTGATGTTAGACTGGGTATGAACTCCGTATGCCTAAGCCAACTGAGGAAACGAACGGGTGGGCGGGTGGGCGGGCGGGGACTACATTGGCCAGAGAGACGGGATGCGCAAGCCATGGATCGATAGGGTGGTTGGTGGGTTTAGGCACATCTTCATATTTCTGTGTGGCAATGCCATTTTTATGGCTTGTAAATCCATACAATGGTCCCTTAAGCCTTCACGTGAAGTTTCATGGCAAGATGACTCGTTTTCTATTTTTCATGATTTTCGAAACTTTTTGCGGTTCCAGATTTTTTAAAATTTTTTTAGGAGTTTTGGCCCCAAACTTGGTAGACGTGATCCTTGTATTTTTGTTGGCATGCACAAAAAAATTCAGCAAAAACTCGAAGTGTACAAGATTTTGTAACCATTTGAAAAAAATGTCCCCATTTCAGACACTTTAACGGCTCCTGCTAGCAAACCTGTAAAATCTCAAATGCTCCTTAAGGGGGTGTGAGTTCTCAAGGTTTGATGAGGGATAGGGGGCCAATATAAGGGCCAAGTACCAGCACCCATCGCACATCATGTGCGCACACCCCCCCGACCCCCCCGATCGCTGGAACCCCAATGCTGCCGGTCAGGTTCTGAAACGATGCTCCGACAATGGTGCCCCGGTGAAGAAAAATGCGGCACCAGCACATGCCCAAGCCCAGCATGTGCTGCCGCAACCCTTGGTCTGGTCTGATCTTAGACTGGGAATGAACTCCATATGCTTAGACTGGGAATGAACTCCGTATGCCTAAGTTAACCCATGAAACGAGCGTACGAGCGCTCAGCCGGCCAGAGGGGCGGGATGCGCAAGCCGGGGATCGATCGGGTCCCCCTCTGCGTGCTACCGATCTTGCTGCCACAACCCTCGGTCTGATCCAATCTTAGATTGGGAATGAACTCCGTATGCCTAAGCCAACCGATGAAACGAACGGGCGAGAGGGCGCGCGGGCACTGCCCCGGCCAGAGAGACGGGATGCGCGAGCCGTGGATCGATAGGGTGGTAGGTGGGTTTAGGTACATCTTCATATTTCTGCATGCCAATGCCATTCTTATGGCTTGTAAGTTCATACAATGGTCCCTTAAGCCTTCACGTGATGTTTCATGGCAAGACGACTCGTTTTCTATTTTTCACGATTTTTGAAACTTTTTACGGTTCGGGATTTTTTAAAATTTTTTCAGAAAACGTTTTGGCCCCAAACTTGGTAGACTTGATCCTTGTACTTTTTTTGGCATTCACAAAAACATTCAGCTAAAAATTCGAAGTGTACAAGATTTTGTGACCATTTGAACAAAGTGTCCCCATTTCAGACACTTTAATGGCTACTGGCAGCAAACCTGTAAAATCTGAAGTGCTTTTTAAGGGGGTGCGAGTTCTCGAGGCTTGATAAGGGATAGGGGGCCAATATAAGGGCCAAGTATCAGCACCCATTGCACATCATGTGCGCACACCCCCCCGGCCTCCTCGATCGTCGGAAACCCAATGCCGTCGGTCAGGTTCTCCGGTGATGCTCCGACGAAGGTGCCCCGGCAAAGAAAAATGCGGCACCAGCACATGTCTGTGCCTAGCATGTGCTGCCGAAACCCTCGGTCTGGTCTGATCTTAGACTGGGAATGAACTCCGTATGCCTAAGTCAACCCATGAAACGAACGTGCGAGCGCTCAGCCGGCCAGAGGGGCAGGATGCGCAAGCATGGGATCAATCGGGTCCCACTCTACGTCCTACTGATCTTGCTGCTGCAACCCTTATTCCAATCCAATCTTAGATAGGGAATGAACTCTGTATGCCTAAGCCAACCGACGAAACGAGCGGTCGGGAGGGCAGGCAGGCACTACACCGGCCAGAGAGACGGGATGCGCAAGCCGTGGATCGATAGGGTGGTAGGTGGGTTTAGGCACATTTTCATATTTCTGCATGCCAATGCCATTCTTATGGCCTGTAAATTCATACAATGGTCCCCTAAGCCTTCACGTTATGTTTCATGGCAAGACGACTCATTTTTTATTTTTCATGATTTTTGAAACTTTTTACGGTTCGAGATTTTTTTAAAATTTTTTCGAAAGGAGTTTTGGCCCCAAATTTGGAAGACGTGATCCTTCTATTTTTGTTGGTGCGCACAAAAAAATTCAGCTAAATACTCGAAGTGTACAAGATTTTGTGACCATTTGAAAAAAGAGTCCCCATTTCAGACACTTTAATGGCTACTGGCAGCAAACTTGTAAAATCTCAAATGCTGTTTAAGGAGGTGTGAGTTCTTGAGGTTTGAAGAGGGATAGGGGGCCAATATAAGGGCCAAGTACCAGCACCCATCGCACATCATGTGCGCACACCCCCCAGCCCCCCCGATCACCGGAACCCCAATGCCGTCGGTCAGGATCTCCGGTGATGCTCCGGTGATGGTGCCCTGACAAAGAAAAATGCGGCACCAGCACATGCCCGAGCCCAGCATGTCCTATCGTAACCCTCGGTCTGGTCCAATCTTAGACTGGGAATGAACTCCGTATGCTTAGACTGTGAATGAACTCCGTATGCCTAAGTCAACCCACGAAACGAGCGTGCGAGCGCTCAGCCGGCCAGAGGGGCGGGATGCGCAAGCCGGGGATCGGTTGGGACCTCCTCTGCATGCTGCCGATCCTACTACCACAAGCCTCGGTTCGGTCTGATCTTAGACTGGGAATGAACGCCGTATGCCTAAGCCAACCGATGAAACGAGCGGGCGGGCGGGCACTACGCCGGCCAGAGAGACGGGATGTGCAAGTCGTGAATCGATAGGGTGGTAGGTGGGTTTAGGCACATCTTCATATTTTTGCATGGAAATGATATTTTTATGGCTTGTAAATTCATACAATGGTCCCTTAAGCCTTCACGTGAAGTTTCATGGCAAGACGACTCGTTTTCTATTTTTAATGATTTTCGAAACCTTTGGCGGTTCAGGATTTTTTTAAAATTTTTTCGGAAGGAGTTTTGGCCCCAAACTTGGTAGACGTGATCCTTGTATTTTTGTTGGCATGCAAAAAAAAATCAGCTAAAAACTCGAAGTGTAAAAGATTTTGTCACCATGTGAAAAAAGTGTCCCTATTTCAGACACTTTAATGGCTACTGGAAGCAAACCTGTAAAATCTCAAATGCTCTTTTCAGGTGGTGTGAGTTCTTGAGGTTTGATGAGGGATAGGGGGCCAATATAAGGGCCAAGTACCAGCACCCATCGCACATCATGTGCGCACATCCCCTGGCCCCCCCAATTGCTGAAACCCCAATGCCGCCAGTCAGGTTCTCCGGTGATGGTGCCCCGACAAAGAAAAATGCGGCACCAGCACATGCCCGAGCCCAGCATGTGCTGCCGCAACCCTCGGTCTGGTCCAATCTTAGACTGTGAATGAACACTGTATGCCTAAGCCAACCGACGAAACGAGTGAGCGGGCGGGCAGGCACTACGCTGGCCAGAGAGACGGGATGCGCAAGCCGTCGAACGATAGGGTGGTAGGTGGGTTTAGGCACATCTTCATATTTCTCCATCCCAATTCCATTTTTATGGCTTGTAAAATCATACAATGGTCCCTTAAGCCTTCACGTGAAGTTTCATGGCAAGATGACTCGTTTTCTATTTTTCACGGTTTTTGAAACTTTTTGTGGTTCGAGATTTTTTAAAATTTTTTCGGAAGGATTTTGGCCCCAAACTTGGTAGTCATGATCCATGTATTTTTGTTGGCATGCACAATAAAATTCAGCTAAAAACTCGAAGTGTACAAGATTTTGTGACCATTTGAAAAAAGTGTCTCCATTTCAGACACTTTAATGGCTATTGGCTGCAAACCTGTAAAATCTCAAATGCTCTTTAAGGGGGTGTGAGTTCTCGAGGTTTGATGAGGGATAGGGGGCCAATATAAGGGCCAAGTACCACCACCCATCGCACATCAAGTGCGCACACCCCCCGGCCACCCTAATCGTCGGAACCCCAATGTCGTCGGTCAGGTTCTCCGACGATGGTGCCTTGACGAAGAAAAATGCGGCACCAGCACATGCCCGAGCCCAACATGTGCTGTCGTAACCCTCGGTCCGGTCCGATCTTAGATTGGGAATGAACTCCGTATGCTTAGACTGGGAATGAACTCCGTATGCCTAAGTTAACCCATGAAACGAGCGTGCGGGCGCTCAGCCGGCTAGAGGGGCGACATGCGCAAGCTGGGGATCGACCGGGTCTGACTCTCCGTGCTGCCAATCCTGCTACTAGAACCGTCGGTCTGGTCGGATGTTAGACTGCAAACGAACTCCGTATGCCTAAGCCAACTGACGAAACGAGCGGACGGGCGAATGGGCGGTCACTACGCCGGCCAGAGAGACGAGATGCGCAAGCCGTGGATCGATAAGGTGGTAGGTGGGTTTATAGACATCATCCTATTTCTGTGTGCCAATGCCATTTTTATGGCTTGTAAATTCATACAATCGTCCTTTGAGCCTTCACGTGAAGTGTCATGGCAAGACGACTCGTTTTTTATTTTTCATGATTTTTGAAACTTTTTGGGGTTCGGGATTTTTTAAAATTTTTTTGGAAACAGTTTTGGCCCCAAACTTTTTAGACGTGATCCTTGTATTTTTGTTGGCACGCACAAAAAAATTCAGCTAAAAACTCGAAGTGTACAAGATTTTGTGACCATTTGAAAAAAATGTCTCCATTTCAGACACTTTAATGGCTACTGGCAGCAAACCTGTAAAATCTCGAATGCTCTTTAAGGGGGTGTGAGTTCTCGAGGTTTGATGAGAGATAGGGGGCCAATATAAGGGCCAAGTGCCACCACCCATCGCACATCAGGTGCGCACACCCCCGACCCCCCTAATCATCGGAACCTCAATGCCGTCGGTCAGGTTCTCCGACGATAGTGCCTCGACGAAGAAAAATGCGGCACCAGCACATGCCCGAGCCCAACATGTGCTGTCGCAACCCTCGGTCCGGTTCGATCTTAGATTGGGAATGAATTTCGTATGCTTAGACTGGGAATGAACTCCGTATGCCTAAGTTAACCCACGGAACGAGCGTGCGGCCACTCAGTCGGCCAGAGGGACGAGATGCGCAAGTCGGGGATCGACCGGGTCTGACTCTCCGTGCTGCCGATCCTGCTGCCACAACCCTCGGATCGGTCGAATGTTAGACTGTGAATGAACTCCGTATGCCTAAGCCAACTGACGAAACGAGCGGACGGGCGGACGGGCGATCACTACGCCGGCCAGAGAGATAAGATGCGCAAGCCGTGGATCGATAAGGTGGTAGCTGGGTTTAGGGACATCTTCATATTTCTGCATGCCAATGCTATTTTTATGGCTTGTAAATTCATACAATGGTACCTTAAGCCATCATGTGAAGTTTCATGGCAAGACGACTCGTTTTCTATTTTTCACGATTTTCAAAACTTTTTACGGTTCGGGATTTTTTTAAATTTTTTCAGAAGGAGTTTTCGCATCAAAAGTGGTAGACATGATCCTTGTATTTTTTTTGGCATGCACAAAAAAATTCAGCTAAAAGCTCGAGGTGTACAACATTTTGTGACCATTTGAAAAAAGTATCCCCATTTCAGACACTTTAATGGCTACTGGCAGCAAACCTATAAAATCTCAAATGCTCTCTAAGGTGGTGTGAGTTTTCGAGGTTTGATGAGGGATAGGGGGCCAATATAAGGGCCAAGTACCAGCACCCATCCCACATCATGTGCGCACACCCCCCCGGCCCCCCGATCACCGGAACCCCAATGCCGTCGGTCAGGTTCTCCGGCGATGCTCCGGTGATGGTGCCTCGACGAAGAAAAAGGTGGCACCAGTAAATGCCCAAGCCTAGCATGTGCTATCGCAACCCTCGGTCCGGTCCGATCTTAGACTGGCAATGAACTCCATATGCTTAGACTGGGAATGAACTCCGTATGCCTTAGTCAACCCACGAAACGAGCGTGCGGGCGCTCAGCCGGCCAGAGCGGCGGGATGCGCAAGCCGAAGATCGACTGTGTCCTCCACTGTGTGCTATCGATCCTGCTACTGTAACCCTCAGTCCGATCTGATCTTAGACAAGGAATGAACTCTGTATGCCTAAGCCAATCGACGAAACGAGTGGACGGGCGGACAGTCGGTCACTACGCCGGCCAGAGAGACGGGATGCGCAAGTCGTGGATCGATAGGGTGGTAGGTGCGTTTAGGCACATCTTCATATTTCTGCATGCCAATGCCATTTTTATGGCTTATAAATTCATACAATTGTCCCTTAAGCCTTCACGTGAAGTTTCATGGCAAGACGACTCGTTTTTTATTTTTCATGATTTTTGAAACTTTTTACGGTTCAGGATATTTTAACATTTTTTCGGAAGGCATTTCAGCCCCAAACTAGGTAGACGTGATCCTTGTATTTTTTTTCGTATTCACAAAAATATTTAGCTAAAAACTTGTGCTGTACAAGATTTTGTGACCATTTGAAAAAAGTGTCCCCATTTCAGACACTTTAATGGCTACTGGCAGCAAACCTGTAAAATCTCAAATGCTCTTTAAGGGGGTGTGAGTTCTCAAGGTTTGATGAGGGATAGGGGGCCAACATAAGGGCCAAGTACCAGCACCCATCGCACATCATGTGCGAACACCCCCCGGCCCCACTAATCGCCGTAACCGCAATGCCATCTGTCAGGTTCTCCTGCGATGCTCCGGCGATGGTGCCCCGACAAGAAAAATGTGGCACCAGCACATACCAGAACCCAGCATGTGCTGTCGCAACCCTCGATCCGTTCCGATCTTTAACTGGGAATGAAGTCCGCATGCTTAGACTGGGAATGAACTCCGTATGCCTATATCAACCCACGAAACAAGCGTGCGGACGCTCAGCCTGCTAGAGGGGCGGGATGCACAATTCGAGGATCGACCGTGTCCCCCTCTGTGTGCTACCGATCCTGCTGCCACAATTCTTGGTCTGGTCTAATCTTAGACTGGGAATGAACTCCGTATGCCTAAGCCAACCAACAAAACGAGTGGGCGGGCGAGCGGGCGGGCACTACGTCGGCCAGAGAGACAGGATGCGCAAGCCGTGGATCGATAGGGTGGTAGGTGGGTTTAGGCACATCTTCATATTTCTGCATGTCAATGCCATTTTTATGGCTTGTAAATTCATACAATGGTCCCTTAAGCCTTCACGTGAAGTTTCATGGCAAGAGGACTCGTTTTCTATTTTTTACGATTTTTAAAACTTTTTACGGTTCGGGATTTTTTAAAACTTTTTCGGAAGGTGATTTGGCCTCAAACTTGGTAGACGTGATCCTTGTATTTTTCTTGGCATGCATAAAAAAATTTGGCTAAAAACTCGAAGTGTACAAGATTTTGTGACCATTTGAAAAAAATGTCCACATTTCAGACACTTTAATGGCTACTGGTAGGAAACCTGTAAAATATCAAATGCTCTTTAAGGGGGTGTGAGTTCTTGAGGTTTGATGAGGGATAAGGGGCCAATATAAGGGCCAAGTACCAGCAACCACCGCACATCATGTGCGCACACCCCCCCCGGCCGCCCCGATCGCTGGAGCCCCAATGCCGTCGGTCATGTTCTCCGACGATGCTCCGACGATGGTGCCCCGACGAAAAAAAATGCAGCACCAGCACATGCCCGAGCCCAGCATGTGCTGTCGCAACCCTCGGTCCGATCCGATCTTAGACTGGGAATGAACTCCGTATGCTTAGGCTGGGATTGAACTCCGTATGCCTAAGTCAACTCACGAAACGAACGTGCGGGTGCTCAGCCGACCAGAGGGGTGGGATGCGCAAGCCGGGGATCGGCCAGGTCCCCCTTTGCGTCCTGCCAATCCTGCTGCCACAACCCTCAGTTCGATCTGATCTTAGACTGGGAATGAACTCCGTATGCCTAAGCCAATCGACGAAACAAGCGGGCGGGCGGGCGGCCGGGCGGGCGGCCGGGCACTACGCCTGCCAGATAGACAGGATGTGCAAGCCGTGGATTGATAGGGTGGTAGGTGGGTTTAGGCACATCTTCATATTTCTGCATGCCAATGCCATTTTCATGGCTTGTAAATTCATGCAATGGTCCCTTAAGCCTTCACGTGAAGTTTCATGGCTAGACCACTCGTTTTCTATTTTTCACGATTTTTGAAACTTTTTACGGCTCGGGATTTTTTAAAATTTTTTCGAAAGGAGTTTTGGCCCCAAACTTTTTAGACGTGATCCTTGTATTTTTGTCGAAATGCACAAAACAATTCAGCTAAAAACTCGAAGTGTACATGATTTTCTGACCATTTGAAAAAAGAGTCCCCATTTCAGACGCTTTAATGGCTACTGGCAGCAAACCTGTAAAATCTCAAATGCACTTTAAGAGGGTGTGAGTTCTTGAGGTTTGATGAGGGATAGGGGGCCAATATAAGGGCCAAGTACCAGCACCCATCGCACATCATGTGCGCACACCCCCCCGGCCCCTCGATCGCCGGAACCCCAATACCGTGGTCAGGTTCCCCGGTGATGCTTCGGCGATGGTGCTCTGACGAAAAAAACCGCAGCACCAGCACATACCGGAGCCCAACATGTGCTGTCGCAATCCTCGATCCGGTCTGATCTTAGACTGGGAATGAACTCCGTATGCTTAAACTGGGAATGAACTCTGTATGCGTAAGTCAACCAACGAAACGAGCGTGCGGGCGCTCAGTCGGCCAGAGGGGTGGGATGCGCAAGCCAGGGTTCGGTCGGGTCCCCCTCTACATGCTGCTGATCCTGCTACCACATCCCTCAGTTTGGCCTGATCTTAGACTGGGAATGAACTCCGTATGCCTAAGCCAATCGACGAAACGAGCGGGCGGGCGAGCAGGAACTACGGCGGCCAGAGAGATGGGATGCGCAGGCCGTGGATCGATAGGGTCGTAGGTGGGTTTAGGCACATCTTCATATTTCTGCATCCCAATGCCATTTTTATGGCTTGTAAATTCATACAACCGTCCCTTAAGCCTTCACGTGAAGTTTCATGGCAACACGACTGGTTTTCTATTTTTCACAATTTTTGAAACTTTTTGTGGTTCGAGATTTTTTAAAATTTTTTCGGAAGGAGTTTTGGCTCCAAACTTGGTAGGCGTGATCCTTGTATTCTTGTTGGCATGCACAAAAAAATTCAGCTGAAAACTCGAAGTGTACAAGATTTTGTGACCATTTGAAAAAGGTGTCCCCATTTCAGACACTTTAATGGCTACTGGCAGCAAACCTGTAAAATCTCAAATGCTCTTTAAAGGGGTGTGAGTTCTCGAGGTTTGATGAGGGATAGGGGGCCAATATAAGGGCCAAGTACCAGCACCCATCGCACATCATGTGCCCACACCCCCCAGCCCCCCCGATCGCCAAAACCCCAATGCTGCCGGTCAGGCTCTCTGGCGATGGTGCCCCGACGAAGAAAAATGCAGAACCAGCACATGCCCGAGCCCAGCATGTGCTGCCGCAACCCTTGGCCTGGTCCGATCTTAGACTGTGAATAAACTCCGCATGCATAAGCCAACAGACGAAACGAGCGGGCAGACGGTCGGGCGGGTGCTATGCCGACCAGAGAGACAGGATGCGCAAGCCGTGGATCGACAGGGTTGTAGGTGGGTTTAGGAATATCTTCATATTTTTGCATACTGATGCCATTTTTATGGCTTGCAAAATCATACAATGGTCCCTTAAGCCTTCACGTGAAGTTTCATGGCAAGACGACTCATTTTTTATTTTTCATGATTTTTGAAACTTTTTTTGGTTCGGGATTTTTTAAAATTTTTTTGGAAAGAGTTTTGGCCCCGAACTTGGTAGACGTGATCCTTGTATTTTTGTTTGCATGCACAAAAAAATTCAGCTAAAAACTCGAAGTGTACAAGATTTTGTGACCATTTGAAAAAAGTGTGTTCCCATTTCAGACACTTTAATGGCTACTGGTAGCAAACCTGTAAAATCTCAAATGCTCTTTAAGTGATGTGAGTTCTCGAGGTTTGATGAGGGATAGGGGGCCAATATAAGGTCCAAGTACCAGCACCCATCGCACATCATGTGCGCACACCCCCCCGGCCCCCCTGATCATCGGAACCCTAATGCCACCAGTTAGGTTCTCCGGCGATGCTCCGACGATGGTGCCCCGACGAAGTAAAATGCGGCACCAGCACATGCCTGAGCCTAGCATGTGCTGTCACAACCCTCAGTCTGATTCGATCTTAGACTGGGAATGAACTCCGTATGCTTAGACTAGGAATGAACTCTGTATGCCTAAGTCAACCCACGAAATGAGCATGCGGGTGCTCAACCGGCCAGAGGGGCAGGATTCACAAGCCGGGGATCGACCTGGTCCCCATCTGTGTGCTGCCAATCCTACTACCGCAACCCTCGATCCGGTCTGATCTTAGACTGGGAATGAACTCCGTATGCCTAAGCCAACTGACAAAACGAATGGGCGGGTGGGCGGGAGGGCACTACGTCGGCCAGAGAAATGGGATGTGCAAGCCGTGGATCGATAGGGTGGTAGGTGGGTTTAGGCACATCTTGATATTTTTGCATGCCAATGACATTTTTATGGCTTGTAAATTCATAAAATGGTCCCTTAAGCCTTCACGTGAAGTTTCATGGAAAGACGACTCGTTTTTTATTTTTCATGATTTTGGAAACTTTTTGAGTTCAAGATTTTTTAAAATTTTTTCGAAAGGATTTTTGGCCCCAAACTTGGTAGACATGATCCTCGTATTTTTCTTGGCATGCACAAAAAAATTCAGCTAAAAACTCGAAGTGTACAAGATTTCGTGGCCATTAGAAAAAAGTGCCCCAATTTCAAACATTTTAATGGCTACTGGCAGCAAACCTGTAAAATCTCAAATGCTCTTTAAGGGGGTGTGAGTTCTCAAGATTTTGATGAGGGATAGGGGGCCAATATAATGGCCAAGTACCAGCACCCATCGCACATCATGTGCGCACACCCCCCCGCCCCCCCGATAGCCAGAACCCTAATGCCGCCGGTCAGGTTCTCAGGCGATGGTGCCCCGACAAAGAAAAATACGACACCAGCACATGCCCGAGCCCAGCATGTGCTGTCGTAACCCTCGGTCTGGTTCGATCTTAGACTAGTAATGAACTTCGTATGCTTAGACTGGGAATGAACTCTATATGCCTAAGTTAACCCACGAAATAAGCGTGCGGGCACTCAGCCGGCCAGAGGGGTGGGATGTGCAAGCCGAGGATCAGCCGGGTCACCCTCTGCGTGCTGCCGATCCTGCTGCGACAACTCTTGGTCCAGTCCAATCTTAGACTGGGAATGAACTTCGTATGCCTAAGCCAACCGATGAAATGAGTGGGCGGGCGGGCACTACGCCGGCCAGAGAGATGGGATGCGCAAGCCGTGGATTTATAGGGTGGTAGGTGGGCACATCTTCATATTTCTGCATGCCAATGCCATTTTTATGGTTTGTAAATTCATACAATGGTCCCTTAAGCCTTCACGTGAAGTTTGATGGCAAGACGACCCGTTTTCTATTTTTTACGATTTTCAAAACTTTTTACGGTTTGAGATTTTTTTAAATTTTTTTGAAAGGAGTTTTGGCCCCAAACTTGGTAGACATGATCCTCGTATTTTGCTGGCATGCACAAAAAAATTCAGCTAAAAACTCGAAGTACGCAAGATTTTCTGGCCATTTGAAAAATGTGTCCCCATTTCAGACACTTTAATGGCTACTGGCATCAAACCTGTAAAATCTCAAATGCTCTTTAAGGGGGTGCGAGTTCTCGTGGTTTGATGAGGGATAGGGGGCCAATATAATGGCCAAGTACCAGCACCCATCGCACATCATGTGCGCACACCCCCCGCCCCCCCGATAGCCAGAACCCTAATGCCGCCGGTCAGGTTCTCCGGCGATGGTGCCCCGACAAAGAAAAATACGACACCAGCACATGCCCGAGCCCAGCATGTGCTGTTGGAACCCTCGGTCTGGTTCGATCTTAGACTGGTAATGAACTCCGTATGCTTAGACTGGGAATGAACTCTGTATGCCTAAGTTAACCCACGAAACAAGCGTGCGGGCGCTCAACCGGCCAGAGGGGTGGGATGTGCAAGCCGAGGATCGGCCGGGTCACCCTCTGCGTGCTGCCGATCCTGCTGCGACAACTCTTGGTCCAGTCCAATCTTAGACTGGGAATGAACTTCGTATGCCTAAGCCAACCGATGAAATGAGTGGGCGGGCGGTCACTACGCCGGCCAGAGAGACGGGATGCGCAAGCCGTGGATTTATAGGGTGGTAGGTGGGTTTAGGCTCATCTTCATATTTCTTCATGCCAATGCCATTTTTATGGTTTGTAAATTCATACAATGGTCCCTTAAGCCTTCACGTGAAGTTTGATGGCAAGACGACTCGTTTTCTATTTTTTATGATTTGCAAAACTTTTTGCGGTTCGAGATTTTTTTAAATTTTTTCGAAAGGAGTTTTGGCCCCAAACTTGGTAGACATGATCCTCGTATTTTGCTGGCATGCACAAAAAAATTCAGCTAAAAACTCGAAGTACGCAGGATTTTCTGGCCATTTGAAAAATGTGTCCCCATTTCAGACACTTTAATGGCTACTGGCATCAAACCTGTAAAATCTCAAATGCTCTTTAAAGGGGTGCGAGTTCTCATGGTTTGATGAGGGATAGGGGGCCAATATAAGGGCCAAGTACCAGCACCCATCGCACATCATGTGCGCACACCCCCCGGCCCCCCGATCGTCGAAACCTCAATGCCGTCGGTCAGGCTCTCCGGCGATGGTGCCCAGGCGAAGAAAAATCTGGAACCAGCACATGCTCGAGCCCAGCATGTGCTGCTGTAACCCTCGGCCCGGTCTGATCTTAGACTGGGATTGACCTTCGCATGCCTAAGCTAACCGACAAAATAAGCGGGCAGACGGTCGGGCGGGCACTACGCCGACCAAAGAGACGAGATGCGTAAGCCATGGATTGATAGCGTTGTAGGTGGGTTTAGGCACAACTTCATATTTTCGCATGCCGATGCCATTTTTATGGCTTGTAAAATCATACAATGGTCCATTAAGCCTTCACGTGAAGTTTAATGGCAAGATGACTCGTTTTCTATTTTTCATGATTTTTGAAACTTTTTGCGGCTCGGGATTTTTCAAAATTTTTTCGAAAGGAGTTTTGGCCCCAAACTTGGTAGAAGTGATCCTTGTATTTTTGTTGGCATGCACAAAACAATTCAGCTGATGAGGGATAGGGGGCCAATATAAGGGCCAAGTACCAGCACCCATCGCACATCATGTACGCACACCCACCCGACCCCGCTGATCGTCGGAACCCCAATGCCACCGGTCAGGTTCTCCGGTGATGCTCTGACGATGGTGCCCCGACGAAGAAAAATACGGCACCAGCACATGCCCGAACCCAGCATGTGTTGTTGCAACCCTCGATCTGATTCGATCTTAGACTGGGAATGAACTCTGTATGCTTAGACTAGGAATGAACTCTGTATGCCTAAGTCAACCCACGAAACGAGCGTACGAGCGATCAACCGACTAGAGGGGTGGGATTCGCAAGCCGGGGATCAGCCGGGTCCCCCTCTGCGTGCTGCCAATCTTGCTACCATAACCCTTGATCCGGTCTGATCTTAGACTTGGAATGAACTCCGTATGCCTAAGCCAACCGACGAAACGAGTGGACGGGCGGGCGGGCGGGCACTACGTCGGCCAGAGAAACGGGATGTGCAAGCCGTGGATCGATAGGGTGGTAGGTGGGTTTAGGCACATCTTCTTATTTCTGCATGCCAATGCCATTTTTATGACTTGTAAATTCATACAATTGTCCCTTAAGCCTTCACGTGAAGTTTGATGGAAAGACGACTCGTTTTCTATTTTTCACGATTTTGGAAACTTTTTGAGTTCAGGATTTTTTTAAATTTTTTCGGAAGGAGTTTTGGCCCCAAACTTGGTAGACATGATCCTTGTATTTTTGTTGGCATGCACAAAAACATTCAGCTAAAAACTCAAAGTGTACAAGATTTTGTGGCCATTTGAAAAAAGTGTCCCCATTTCAGACACTTTAATGGCTACTGGCAGCAAACCTATAAAATCTCAAATGCTCTTTAAGGGGTTTGAGTTCTCGAGATTTTGATGAGGGACAGGGGGCCAATATAAGGGCCAAGTACCAGCACCCATCGTACATCATGTGCGCACACCCCCCGGCCCCCCCGATAGCCGAAACCCTAATGTCGCCGGTCATGTTCTTCGACGATGGTGCCCAGGAGAAGAAAAATGCAGCACCAGCACATGCCTGAGCCCAGCATGTGCTATCGGAACCCTCGATCTGGTCCGATCTTAGACTGGTAATGTACTCCATATGCTTAGACTGGGAATGAACTCCGTATGCCTAAGTCAACCCAAGAAACAAACGTGCGGGCACTCAGCCGGCCAGATGGGCGGGATGCGCAAGCCTTGGATCGATGGGGTGGTAGGTGAGTTTAGGCACATCTTCATATTTCTACCTGCCAATGCCATTTTTATGGCTTGTAAATTCATACAGTGGTCCCTTAAGCCTTCACGTGAAGTTTCATGGCAAGACGACTCGTTTTCTATTTTTTACGATTTTCAAAACTTTTTACGGTTCAGGATTTTTTAAAATTTTTTCGAAAGGAGTTTTGGCCCCAAACATGGTAGATGTGATCCCTGTATTTTTGTTGGCATGCAAAAAAAAAATTCAGCTAAAAAATCGAAGTGTACAAGATTTTGTGACCATTTGAAAAAAGTGTCCCCATTTCAGACACTTTAATGGCTATTGGTAGCAAACCTGTAAAATCTCAAATGCTCTTTAAGGTGGTGTGAGTTCTTGAGGTTTGATGAGGGATAGAGGGCCAATATAAGGGCCAACTACCGGCACCCATCGCACATCATGTGCGCACACCCCCCCGGCCCCCCCGATCGTCGGAATCCTAATGTCGTCGGTAAGGTTCTCCGACGATGCTCCGGCGATGGTGCCCCGGTGAAGAAAAATACGGCACCAGCACATGCCTGAGGGCAGGATATGCTGCCACAACCCTTGGTCTGGTCTGATCTTAGACTGGGAATGAACTCTGTATCCTTAGACTGGGAATTAACTCCGTATGCCTAAGTCAACCCACGAAACGAGCATGCGAGCGCTCAACCGACCAAAAGGGCGGAATGCACAAGCTAGGGATCGGTCGGGTCCCCTTCTGCGTGCTGCCGATCTTGCTGCCACAACCCTCGATTTGGTCTGATCTTAGACTGGGAATGAACTCCGTATGCCTAAGCCAACCGACGAAACGAGCGGGCGCGCGGGCTGGCGGGCACTACACCGGCCAGAGAGACGGGATGCGCAAGCCGTGGATCGATAGGGTGGTAGGTTGGTTTAGGCACATCTTCATATTTTTGCATGCCAATGCCATTTTTATGGCTTGTAAATTCGTACAATGGTCCCTTAAGCCTTCAAGTGAAGTTTCATGGCAAGATGACTCGTTTTCTATTTTTCACGATTTTTGAAACTTCTTACGGTTCGGGATGTTTTAAAATTTTTTTGGAAGGAGTTTTGGCCCCAAACTTGCTAGACGAGATCCTTGTATTTTTGTTGGCATGCACAAAAAAATTCAGCTAAAAACTCAAAGTGTACAAGATTTTGGGACCATTTGAAAAAATTGTCCACATTTCAGACACTTTAATGGCTACTGGCAGCAAACTTGTAAAATCTCAAATGCTCTTTAAGGGGTTGTGAGATCTCGAGGTTTGATGAGGCATATGGAGCCAATATAAGGGCCAAGTACCAGCACCCATCGCACATCATGTGCGCACACACCCCCGGCCCCCCCGATCGTCAGAACCCCAATGCCACCAGTCAGGTTCTCCGACGATGCTTCGGCGATGGTACCCCGATAAAGAATACTGCAGCACCAGCACATGCCCCAGGCCAGCATGTGCTGCCGTAACCCTCGGTGTGGTCCGATCTTAGACTGGGAATGAACTCCGTATGCTTAAACTGGGAATGAACTCCATATGCCTAAGTCAACCCACGAAACGAGCCTGCGGGCGCTCAATCGGCCAGATGGGCGAGATGCGTAAATCGGGGATCGATCGAGTCCCATTCTGTGTGCTATCGATCCTACTACCGCAACCCTCGGTCTGATCTAATCTTAGACTAGGAATGAACTCCGTATGCCTATGCCAATCGATGGAACAAGCGAGCGGGCGAGCGGGCGGGCGGGCACTACGTCAGCCAGAGAGACGAGATGCGCAAGCCGTGGATCGATAGGGTGGTAGGTGGGTTTAGGCACATCTTCATATTTCTACGTGCCAATGCCATTTTTATGGCTTGTAAATTCATACAATGGTCCCTTAAGCCTTCACATGAAGTTTCATGGCAAGACGACTCGTTTTGTATTTTTCACGATTTTTGAACCTTTTAATGGCTACTGGAGGCAAACCTGTAAAATTTCAAATACTTTTTAAGGGGGTGTGAGTTCTCGAGGTTTGATGATGGATAGGGGGCTAATATAAGGGCCAAGTACCAGCACCCATCGCACATCATGTGCGCACACCCCCCGGCCCCCCCGACTACCAGAACCCCAATGCCGCCAGTTAGGTTCTTTGTTGATGCTCCGACGATGGTGCCCTGACAAAGAGAAATGCGGCACCAGCACATGCCCGAGCCCAGAATGTGCTGCCGCAACCCTCGGTCTGATCTGATCTTAGACTGGGAATAAACTCCGTACTCTTAGACTGGGAATGAACTCTGTATGCCTAAGTCAACCCACAAAACGAGCGTGCGGGTGCTCAGCCGGCTAGAGGGGTGGGATGCGCAAGTCGAGGATCGATTGGGTCCCCCTCTATGTGCTATCGATCCTACTACCATAACCATCAGTCTGATTTGATCTTAGACTGGGAATGAACTCCGTATGCCTAAGCCAACCGACGAGACGAGTGGGCGGGCAAGCACTACGTCGGCCAGAGAGACGGGATGCGCAAAATGTGGATCGATAGGGTGGTAGGTGGGTTTAGGCGCATGTTCATATTTCTACGTGCCAATGCCATTTTTATGGCTTGTAAATTCATACAATGGTCCTTTAAGCCTTCACGTGAAGATTCCTGGCAAGACGACTCGTTTTCTATTTTTCACGATTTTGAAACTTTTTACAGTTTGGGATTTTTTAAAATTTTTTTGGAAGGAGTTTTGGCCCCAAACTTGGTAGATGTAATCGTTGTATTTCTGTTGGCATGCACAAAACAATTCAGCTAAACACTCGAAGTGTACAAGATTTTGTGACCATTTGAAAAAAGTGTCCCCATTTAAGACACTTTAATGGCTACTGGCAGGAAACCTGTAAAATTTCAAATGCTCTTTAAGGGGGTATGAGTTCTCGAGGTTTGATGAGGGATATGGGGCCAATATAAGGGCCCAGTACCAGCACCATTGCACATCATGTGCGCACACCCCCCCAACCCCCCCGATCGTCGGAACCCTAATGTCGTCAGTCAGGTTCTCCGGCAATTCTCTAGCAATGGTGCCCCGATGAACAAAAAAGCGGCAACAACACATGCCTAAGCCCAGCATGTGCTACCGTAACCCTCGGTCCAGTCCGATCTTAGATTGGGAATGAACTCCGTATGCTTAGACTGGGAATGAACTCCGTATGCCTAAGTCAACCCACAAAACGAGCGTGCGGACGCTCAGCCGACCAGAGGGGTGGGATGCGCAAGCCAGGGATCGAAAGGGTCCACCTCTGCATGCTATCGATCCTGCTGCCACAACCCTCGGTCCGATCTAATCTTCGACTGGGAATGAACTCCGTATGCCTAAGCCAACCGATGAAACGAGCAAGCGGGCGGGCAGGTGGGCACTACACCGTCCAGAGAGACGGGATGCGTAAGCCGTGGATTGATAGGGTGGTAGGTTGGTTTAGGCACATCTTCATATTTCTGCATGCAAATGCCATTTTCATGGCTTGTAAATTCATACAATGGTCCTGTAAGCCTTCAAGTGAAGTTTCATGGCGAGACGAGTCGTTTTCTATTTTTCATGAATTTTGAAACTTTTTATGGTTCAGGATTTTTTAAAATTTTTTCGGAAGGTCTTTTGACCCCAAACTTGGTAGACGTGATCCTTATGTTTTTGTTGGCATGCACAAAAAAATTCAGCTAAAAACTCGAAGTGTACAAGATTTTGTGACCATTTGAAAAAAGTGTCCCCATTTCAGACACTTTAATGGCTACTGGCAACAAACCTGCAAAATCTCAAATGCTCTTTATGGGGGTGTGAGTTCTCATGGTTTGGTGAGGGATAGGGGGCCAATATAAGGGCCAAGTACCAGCACCCATCGCACATCATATGCGCACACCCCCCGGCCCCCCCGATCGTCGGAACCCCAATGCTGCCGGTCAGGTTCTCCGATGATACTCTGGCGATGGTGCCTCGGTGAAGAAAAATGCGGCACCAGCACATGCTCGAGCCCAGCATGTACTACCGCAACCCTCGGTCTGGTCAAATATTAGACTGGGAATGAACTCCGTATGCTTAGACTGGAAATGAACTCCATATGCCAAAGTCAACCCACGAAACGAGCGTGCGGGCGCTCAGCCGGCCATAGGGGCAGGATGCGCATGTCGGAGATCGGTTGGGTCCCCCTCTGTGTGCTGCTGCAACCCTCAGTCCGGTCTGATCTTAGACTGGGAATGAACTCCGTATGCCTAAGCCAACCGACGAAACGTGCGGGTGGGCAAGCGGGCACTACGTCGGCCAGAAAGACGGGATGTGCAAGCCGTGGATCAATAGGGTGGTAGGTGGGTTTAGGCACATCTTCATATTTCTACGTGCCAATGCCATTTTCATTTCTTGCAAATTCATACAATCGTCCTTTAAGGCTTCACGTGAAGTTTCATGGCAAGACGACTCGTTTTCTATTTTTAATGATTTTCGAAACTTTTTGGGGTTCGAGAGTTTTTAAAATTTTTTTGAAAGGAGTTTTTTCCCCAAACCTGGTAGAGGTGATCCTTGTATTTTTTTTCGCATGCACAAAAAAATTCAGCTAAAAACTCGAAGTGTACAAGATTTTCTGACCATTTGAAAAAAGTGTCCCCATTTTAGACACTTTAATGGCTACTGGCAGCAAACCTGTAAAATCTCAAATGCTCTTTAAGGGGGTGTGAGTTCTTGAGGTTTGATGAGGGATAGGGGGCCAATATAAAGGCCAAGTACCAGCACCCATCGCACATCACATGCGCACACCCCCCGGCCTCCCGGTCGCAGGAACCCCAATGCCGCCGGTCAGGTTCTCCGACGATGCTCTGACGAAGGTTCCCCGACGAAGAAAAATGTAGCACCAGCATTGCCCGAGCCCAGCATGTGCTGTCGCAACCCTCGATCAGGTCTGATCTTAGACTGGGAATGAACTCTGTATGCTTAGACTGGGAATGAACTCCGTATGCCAAAGCGAACCCATGAAACGAGCGTGCGGATGCTCAGCCGGCCAGAGGAGCGAGATGCGCAAGCCGAGGATTGAAAGGATCCACCTCTGCATGCTGCCAATCCTACTGTCACAACCCTCAGTCTGGTCCAATCTTAGACTGGGAATGAACTCCGTATGCCTAAGCCAATCGACAAAACGAGCGGGCGAGAGGATGGGCGGGCAGTATCCCGGCCAGAGAGATGAGATGCAAAAGCCGTGGATCGATAGGGTGGTAGGTGGGTTTAGGCACATCTTCATATTTTTGTGTGCCAATGCCATTTTTATGGCTTGTAAATTCATACAATGGTCCCTTAAGCCTTCACGTGAAGTTTCATGGCAAGACGACTCGTTTTCTATTTTTCACGATTTTTGAAACATTTTACGGTTCGGTATCTTTTAAAATTTTTTTCGAAGGAGTTTTGGCCCCGAAATTGGTAAACGTGATCCTTGCATTTTTGTTGATATGCGCAAAAAAATTCAGCTAAAAACTCGAAGTGTACAAGATTTTGTGACCATTTGAAAAAAGTGCCCCCATTTCAGACACTTTAATGGCTACTGGTAGCAAACCTGTAAAATCTCAAATGCTCTTTAAGGGGGTGTGAGTTCTCGAGGTTTGATGAGGGATAGGGGGCCAATATAAGGGCCAAGTACCAGCACCCATCGTACATCATGTGCGCACAGCCCCCCGGCCCACCCGATCGTCGGATCCCCAATACCGTAGGTCAGGTTCTCCGACGATGCTCCGGCGATGGTGCCCCAGTGAAGAAAAATACGGCACCAGCACATGCCCAAGCCCAGCATGTGCTGCCACAACCCTCGATCTGGTCTGATCTTAGACTGGGAATGAACTCCGTATGCTTAGTCTGCGAATGAACTTCGTATGCCTAAGTCAACCCATGAAACGAGCTTGCGGGCGCTCAGCCGACCAGAGGGGCAGGATGCGCAAGCCGGGGATCGATCAGGTCTCTGTCTGTGTGCTGCCGATCCTGCTACCATAACCCTCAGTCCGGTCTGATCTTAGATTGGGAATGAACTTCGTATGCCTAAGGCAACCGACGAAACGAGCGGGAGGGCGGACGGGCGGGCACTATGCCGGCTAGAGAGACGGGAAGTGCAAGCCATGGATCGATAGGGTGGCTGGTGGGTTTTGGTACATCTTCATATTTCTGTGTGCCAATGCCATTTTTATGGCTTGTAAATTCATACAATGGTCCCTTAAGCCTTCACGTGAAGTTTCATGGCAAGACGACTCGTTTTTTATTTTTCAAGATTTTTTAAACTTTTTACGGTTCGGGATCTTTTAAAATTTTTTTGGAAGGAGTTTTGGCCCCAAACTTGGCAGATGTGATCCTTGTATTTTTATTGGCATGCCCAAAAAAATTCAGCTAAAAACTCAAAGTGTACAAGATTTTGTGACCATTTCCAAAAAGTGTCCCCATTTAACACACTTTAATGGCTACTGGTAGCAAACCTGTAAAATCTCAAATGCTTTTTAAGGGGGTGTGAGTTCTCGAGGTTTGATGTGGGATAGGGGGCCAATATAAGGGCCAAGTACCAGTACCCATGGCACATCATGTGCGCACACCCCCAGGCCCTCCCGATCGTCGAAACCCCAATGCCGCCGATCATGTTCTCCGATGATTTTCTAGCGATGGTGCCCAGGTGAAAAAAATACGGCACCAGCACATGCCCGAGCCCAGCATGTGCTGGCGCAACCCTCAGTCTGATCCGATCTTAGACTAGGAATGAACTCTGTATGCCTAAGTTAACCCACGAAACGAGCGTGCGGGCGCTCAGCCGGCCAGAGGGGTGGGATGCGCAAGTCGGGGATCGGCCGGGTCCCCCTCTGTGTGATGCCGATCCTGCTGCCATAACCCTCGGTGCGGTCTGATCTTAGACTGGGAATGAACTCCGTATGCATAAGCCAACCGACAAAATGAGCGGGCGAACGGGCATGTGAGCACTTAGTCAGCCAGAGAGGCGAGATGCACAAGACGTGGATTGATGGGGTGGTAGGTGGGTTTAGGCACATCTTCATATTTCTGTGTGCCGATGCCATTTTTTTATCTTGTAAATTCATACAATGGTCCCTTAAGCCTTCACGTGAAGTTTCATGGCAAGACACTCGTTTTTTATTTTTCACGATTTTTGAAACTTTGTGTGGTTCGGGATTTTTTAAAATTTTTTCGGAAGGCGTTTTGGCCCCAAACTTGGTAGACGTGATCCTTGTACTTTTTTTGGCATGGACAAAAAAATTCAGCTAAAAAGTCGAAGTGTACAAGATTTTGTGACCATTTGAAAAAAGTATCCCCATTTTAGACACTAGAATGGCTACTGGCAGCAAACCTGTAAAATCTTAAATGCTCTTTAAGGGGGTGTAAGTTCTGGAGGTTTGATGAGGGATACGGGGCCTATATAAAGGCCAAGTACCAGCACCCATCGTACATCATGTGCGCACACCCCCCGACCCCCCTGATCGCTGGAACCCCAATGCCGTCGGTCAGGTTCTCCGATGATACACCGACGATGGTGCCCCAACGAAGAAAAATGCGGCACCAGCACATGCCTGAGCCCAGCATGTACTGCCGCAACCCTCAGACCAGTCCGATCTTAGAATAGGAATGAACTCCGTATCCTTAGATTGGGAATGAACTTCATATGCCTAAGTCATCCCACGAAATGAGCGTACGGGCGCTCAGTCGGGCAAAGGGGCGGGATTCCCAAGCCGGGGATCAGCCCGGTCCCCCTCTGCGTGCTGCTGATCCTACTACCGTAACCCTTGGTCCAGTCTGATCTTAGACTAGGAATGAACTCCGTATGCCTAAGCCAACTGACGAAACGAACGGACAGGCGGCCGGGCGGCCGGGCACTACGTCGGCCAGAGAGGTGGGATGCGCAAGCCGTGGATCGATAGGGTGGTGGTAGGTTTAGGCACATCTTCATATTTCTGCATTCCAATGCCATTTTTATGGCTTGTAAATTCATACAATGGTCCCTTAAGCCCTCACGTGAAGTTTCACGATTTTTGAAACTTTTTACGGTTCGAGATTTTTTAAAATTTTTTCGGAAGGAGTTTTAGCTCCGAAATTGGCAGACGTGATCCTTGTGTTTTTGTTGGCATGTATAAAAAAATTCAGCTAAAAATGTGAAGTGTACAAGATTTTGTGATCATTTGAGAAAAGTGTCCCCATTTAAGACACTTTAATGGCTACTGGCAGCAAACCTGTAAAATCTCAAATGCTCTTTAAGGGGGTGTGAGTTCTCGAGGTTTGATGAAGATAAGGGGCCAATATAAGGGCCAAGTACCAGCACCCATCAAACATCATGTGCGCACACCCCCCCGACCCCCCGATCGTCGGAACCCCAATGCTGCCGATCAGGTTCTCTGACGATGCTTCGGCGATGGTGCCCTGACGAAGAAAAATGCGGCACCAGCACATGCCCGAGCCCAACATGTGCTGCCGCAGCCCTCGGTCTGGTTTGATCTTAGATTGGAAATGAACTCCGTATGCTTAGATTGGGAGTGAACTCCGTATGCCTAAGTCAACCCACGAAACGAGCGTGCGGGTGCTCAGCCGGCCAAAGGGGTGGGATGCGCAAGTCAGGGATCGACCGGCTCCCCCTTTGCGTGCTGTTGATCCTGCTGCCACAACCCTTGGTCTGGTCTGATCTTAGACTGGGAATGAACTCCGTATGCCTAAGCCAACCGACGAAATGAGCGGGCGGGCGTGCACTACGCTGGCCAGAGAGACGGGATGCGCAAGCCGTGGATCGATAGGGTGGTAGGTGGGCTTAGGCACATCTTCATATTTCTACGCGCCAATGCCATTTTTATGGCTTGTAAATTCATACAATGTGGCACCAGCACATGCCCGAGCCCAGCATGTGCTACCGTTGCCCTCGATCCGGTCCGATCTTAGACTGGGAATGAACTCCGTATGCCTAAGTCAACCCACGAAACGAGCGTGCGGGCGCTCAACCAGCCAGAGGGGCGGGATGCGCAAGCCGGGGATCGGCCTGGCCCCCCTCTACTTGCTGCCGATCCTACTACCGTAACCCTCAGTTTGGTCCAATCTTAGACTGGGAATGAACTCCGTATGCCTAAGCCAACCTATGAAACGAGCGTGCGGGCGGGCGAGCACTACGTCGGCCAGAGAGACGGGATGCGCAAGCCGTGGATCGATAGGGTGGTAGGTGGGTTTAGGCACATCTTTATATTTCTATGTGCCAATGCCATTTTTATGGCTTGTAAATTCATACAATGGTCCCTTAAGCCTTCACGTGAAGTTTCATGGCAAGACGACTCGTTTTCTATTTTTCATGATTTTCAAAACTTTTTGCGGCTCGGGATTTTATAAAATTTTTTCGAAAGGAGATTTGGCCCTAAAATTTGTAGACGTGATCCTTGTATTTTTGTTGGCTTGCACAAAAAAATTCAGCTAAAAACTCGAAGTGTACAAGATTTTGTGACCACATGAAAAAAGTGTCCCCAATTCAGACACTTTAGTGGCTACTGGCAGCGAACCTGTAAAATTTCAAATGCTCTTTAAGGTGGTCTGAGCTCTCCAGGTTTGATGAGGGATAGGGGGCCAATATAAGGGCCAAGTACCAGCACCCATCGCACATCACGTGCGCACACCCCCCCGGCCCCCTCGATCGTCGAAACCCCAATGCTGCCGCCAGGTTCTCCAGGAGATGGTGCCTCGGTGAAGAAAAATACGGCACCAGCACATGCCGGAGCCCAGCATGTGCTGTCGCTACCCGCGATCCGATCCGATCTTAGACTGGGAATGAACTCAGTATGCTTAGACTGGGAATGAACTTCGTATGCCTAAGTCAACCCACGAAACGAGCGTGCGGGCGCTCAACCGGCCAGAGGGCGGGATGTGCAAGCCGGGGATCGGTCGGGTCCCCATCTGCGTGCTACCGATCCTGGTGCCACATCCGTCAGTCCGGTCTGATCTTAGACTGGGAATGAACTCTGTATGCCTAAGCCAAACGACGAAACGAGCGGGCGGGCGGGCGGGCACTACGCCGGCCAGAGAGGCGGGATGCGCAAGCCGTGGATCGATAGAGTGGTAGGTGGGTTTAGGAAAATCTTCATATTTCTGTGTGCCAATGTCATTTTTATGACTTGTAAATTCATACAATGGTCCCTTAAGCCTTCACATGAAGTTTCATGGCAAGACGACTCGTTTTCTATTTTTCATGATTTTCAAAACTTTTTGCGGTTTGGGATTTTGTAAAATTTTTTTGAAAGGAGATTTGGCCCCAAAATTTGTAACGTGATCCTTGTATTTTTTTTGGCATGCACAAAAAAATTCAGCTAAAAACTCGAAGAGTACAAGATTTTGTGACCATTTGAAAAAAGTGTCCCCAATTCAGACACTTTAGTGGCTACTGGCAGCGAACCTGTAAAATTTCAAATTTTCTTTAAGGTGGTTTGAGCTCTCCAGGTTTGACGAGGGATAGGGGGCCAATATAAAGGCCAAGTACCAGCACCCATCGCACATCACGTGCGCACACCCCCCGGCCCCCTCGATCGTCGAAACCCCAATGCTGCTGGTCGGTTCTCCGGCGATGTTCCCCGACGAAGAAAAATGCGGCACCAGCACATGCTCGAGCCTAGCATGTGCTGTCGCAACCCTCGGTCCAGTCCGATCTTAGACTGGGAATGAACTCCGTATGCTTAGACTGGGAGTGAACTCCGTATGCCTAAGTCAACCCACGAAACGAGCGTGCAGGCGTTCAGCCGGCCAGAGGGGTGGGATGTGCAAGTCGAGGATCGATCGGGTCCCCCTCTGCATGCTGCCGATCCTGCTGCTGCAACCCTTGGTCCGGTCTGATCTTAGACTGGGAATGAACTCCCTATGCCTAAGCCATCCGACGAAACAAGCAGGCGGGCATGCACTACGCCAGCCAGAGAGACGGGATGTGCAAGCCGTGGATCGATTGGGTGGTAGGTGGGTTTAGGCACATCTTCATATTCCTGCATGGCAAAGCCATTTTTATGCTTGTAAATTCATACGATGGTCCCTTAAGCCTTCACGTGAAGTTTCATGGCAAGATGACTCGTTTTCTATTTTTCACGATTTTTAAAACTTTTTACGGTTTGGGATTTTTTAAAATTTTTTTGGAAGGAGTTTTGGCCCCAAGCATGGTAGACGTGATCCTCGTATTTTTGTTGGCATGCACAAAAAAATTCAGCTAGAAACTCGAATTGTACAAGATTTTGTGACCATTTGAAAAAAGTGTCCCCATTTAAGACACTTTAATGGCTACTGGCAGCAAACTTGTAAAATCTCAAATACTCTTTAAGGGGGTGTGATTTCTCGAGGTTTGATGATGGATAGGGGGCCAATATAAGGGCCAAGTACCATCACCCATCACACATCATGTGCGCACACCCCCTCGACCCCGCCGATCACTGGAACCCCAATGCCGCCGGTCAGGTTCTCCGACGATGCTCCAACGATGGTGCCCCGATGAAGAAAAATACGGCACCAACACATGCCTGAGCCTAGATGTGCTGCCACAGCCTTCGGTCCAATCCGATGTTAGACTGGGAATGAACTCCGTATGCGTAAGCCAACCGACGAAACGAGCGAGCGGGCACTACGCCAGCCAGAAAGACGGGATGTGCAACCCGTGGATCGATAGGGTGGTAGGTTGGTTTAGGCACATCTTGATATTTCTGCGTGCCAATGCCATTTTTATGGCTTGTAAATTCATACAATGGTCCCTTAAGCCTTCATGTGAAGTTTCATGGCAAGACGACTCGTTTTCTATTTTTCATGATTTTTCACGAAAAAAGTGTCCCCATTTCAGACACTTTAATGGCAACTGGCAGCAAACCTGTAAAATCTCAAATGCTCTTTAAGGGGGTGTGAGTTCTCAAGGTTTGATGAGGGATAGGGGGCCAATATAAGGGCCAAGTACCAGCACCCATCGCACATCATGTGCACACAACCCCCCCGGCCCCCCCGATCGTCGGAACACCAATGCCGCCGGTCAGGTTCTCCGACGATGCTCTGACGATGGTGCCCCGACAAAGAAAAATGCGGCACTAGCAAATGCCCGAGCATGGCATGTGCTGCCGCAACCCTCGGTCTGTTCGATCTTAGACTGGGAATGAACTCCGTATGCTTAGACTAGGAATGAACTCTGTATGCCTAAGTCAACCCACGGAACGAGCGTGTGGGCGCTCAATCGGCCAGAGGGGCAAGATGCGCAAGCCGGGGATTAGTCGGGTCTCCCTCTGCGTGTTGTCGATCCTGCTGCCGCAACCTTCAGTCCGGTCTAATCTTAGACTGGGAATGAACTTTGTATGCCTAAGCCAACTGACGAAACGTGTTGGCGGGCGGGCAGGCGGGCACTACCGGCCAGAGAGACGGAGTGCGCAAGCCGTGGATCGATAGGGTGGTAGGTGGTTTTAGGCACATCTTCATATTTTTACGTGCCAATGCCATTTTTATGGCTTGTAAATTCATACAATGGTCTCTTAAGCCTTCACGTGAAGTTTCATGGCAAGACGACTCGTTTTCTATTTTTCATGATTTTCAAAACTTTTTACAGTTCGGGATTTTTTAAAAAATTTTTCCAATGGAGTTTTGGCCCCAAACGTGGTAGGCGTGATCCCTGTATTTTTGTTGGCATGCACAAGAAATTTTAGCTAAAAACTCGAAGTGTACAAGATTTTGTGACCATTTGAAAAAAGTGTCCCCATTTCAGACACTTTAATTGCTACTGGCAGCAAACCTGTAAAATCTCAAATGCACTTTAAGGGGATGCTCTTTAAGGTGGTGTGAGTTCCCGAGGTTTGATGAGGGATAGGGGGCCAATATAAAGGCCAAGTGCCAGCACCCATCGCACATCATGTGCGTACACCCCCCGGGCCCCCGATAGTCGGAACCCCAATGACATCGGTCAGGTTCTCCGGTAATGCTCCGATGATTGTGCCCCGATGAAGAAAAATACGAGATCAGCACATACCCGAGCCCAGTATGTGCTGTCGTAACCCTCGGTCTGGTCTGATCTTAGACTGGGAATGAACTCTGTATGCTTAGACTAGGAATGAGCTCCGTATACTTAGACTGGGAATGAACTCCGTATGCCCAACCCAACCGACAAAACGAGCGATCAGGTGGGCGGGCGAGCACTACTCCGGCCAGAGAGGTGGGATACGTAAGCCGTGGATCGATAGGGTGGTAGGTGGGTTTAGGCACATCTTCATATTTCTGCATGCCAATGCCATTTTTATGGCTTGTAAATTCATACAATGGTCCCTTAAGCCTTCACGTGAAGTTTCATGGCAAGACGACTCGTTTTCTATTTTTCATGATTTTCAAACCTTCGGTTCAGGATTTTTTTAAATTTTTTTAGGAGTTTTGGCCCTGAGCTTGGTAGACGTGATCCTTGTATTTTTGTTGGCACGCACAAAAAAATTCAGCTAAAAACTCGAAGTGTACAAGATTTTGTGACCATTTGAAAAAAGGGTCCCCATTTCAGACACTTTAATTGCTACTGGCAGCAAACTTGTAAATTCTCAAATGCTCTTTAAGGGGGTGTGAGTTTTCGAGGTTTGATGAGGGATAGGGGGCCAATATAAGGGCCAAGTACCAGCACTCATTGTACATCATGTGCGAACACCCCCCTGGCCACCCAATCGTCGGAACCCCAATGTCGTCGGTCAGGTTCTCCGATGATGCTCCAGCGATGGTGCCCCGGTGAAGAAAAATGTGGCACCAGCACATTCCTGAGCCCAGAATGTGCTGCCGCAACCCTCGATCCGATCCGATCTTAGACTGGGAATGAACTCCGTATGCCTAAGTCAACCCACGAAACGAGCGTGCGAGTGGTAAGCCGGCTAGAGGGGCAGGATACGCAAGTCGGGGATCGGTTGGGTCCCCCTCTGCATGCTACCGATCATGCTGCCATAACCCTCGATCTGGTCTAATCTTAGACTGGGAGTAAACTCCGTATGCCTAAGCGAATCGACGAAACGAGCGGGCGGGCACTACGCCGGCCAGAGAGCCAGGATGCGCAAGTCGTGGATCGATAGGGTGGTAGGTGGGTTTAGGCACATCTTCATATTTCTGTGTGCCAATACCATTTTTATGGCTTGTAAATTCATACAATGGTCCCTTAAGCCTTCACGTGAAGTTTCATGGCAAGACGACTCATTTTCTATTTTTCAAGATTTTCAAAACTATTTGCGGTTCGGGATTTTTTAAAAAATTTTCGGAAGTATTTTTTGCCCCAAACTTGGTAGACATGATCCCTGTATTTTTTTGGCATGCACAAAAAAATTAAGCTAAAAACTCGAAGTGTAGAAGATTTTGTGACCATTTGAAAAAAGTGTCCCCATTTCAGACACTTTAATGGCTCCTGGCAGCAAACGTGTAAAATCTCAAGTGCTTTTTAAGGGGGTGTGAGTTCTCAAGGTTTGATGAGGGATAGGGGGCCAATATAAGGGCCAAGTACCAGCACCCATTGCACATCATGTGCGAACACCCCCCCGACCACCCGATCGTCGGAACCCCAATGTCACCGGTCAGGTTCTCCGACGATGCTCCAGTGATGGTGCCCCGATGAAGAAAAATGTGGCACCAGCACATGCCCGAGCCTAGAATGTGCTGTCGTAACCCTCGGTCCGGTCCAATCTTAGACTGGTAATGAACTCCGTATGCCTAAGTCAACCCACGAAACGAGCATGCGAGTGCTAAGCTGGCCAGAGGGGCAGGATGCGTAAGTCAGGGATCGGTCGGGTTCCCCTCTGCGTGCTATCGATCATGCTGCCGTAACCCTCGATCTGGTCCAATCTTAGACTGGGAGTAAACTTCGTATGCCTAAGCGAACCGACGAAACGAGTGGGCAAGCACTATTTCGGCTAGAGAGCCGGGATGCGCAAGCCATAGATCGATAGGGTGGTAGGTGGGTTTAGGTACATCTCTATATTTCTGTGTAACAATACCATTTTTATGGCTTGTAAATTCATACAATGGTCCCTTAAGCCTTCACGTGAAGTTTCATGGCAAGACGACACATTTTCTATTTTTCAAAATTTTCAAAACTATTTGCGGTTCAGGATTTTTTAAACTTTTTTCGGAAGGATTTTTTGCCCCAAACTTGATAGACATGATCCCTGTATTTTTGTTGGCATGCATAAAAAAATTAAGCTAAAAACTCGAAGTGTACAAGATTTTGTGACCATTTGAAAAAAGTGTCCCCATTTCAGACACTTTAATGGCTACTGGCAGCAAACGTGTAAAATCTCAAGTGCTCTTTAAGGGGGTGTGAGTTCTCAAGGTTTGATGAGGGATAGGGGCCCAATATAAGAGCCAAGTACCAGCACCCATCGCACATCATGTGCGCACACCCCCCGGCCCCCCCGATCGCCGGAACCCCAGTGCCATCGGTCAGGTTCTCCGGTGATGCTCCGGTGATGGTGCCCCGACAAAGAAAAATGCGGCACCAGCACATGCCCGAGCCCAGCATGTGCTGCCGCAACCCTCGATCTGTTTTGGTCTTAGACTGGGAATGAACTTCGTATGCTTAGACTGGGAATGAACTCCGTATGCCTATGTCAACCCAAGAAACGAGCGTGCAGGTGCTCAGCCGACCAGAACGGTGAGATGCACAAGTCGGGGATCGGCCGAGTCCCCCTCTGCGTGCTGCCGATCATGCTACCGTAACCCTCAGTCCGGTCTGATCTTAGACTAGGAATGAACTCCGTATGCCTAAGCCAACCGACAAAACGAGCGGGCGGGCGGGCGGGTACTTCGCCGGCGAGCGGGCGGGCGGGCGGTCACTACGTCGGCCAGAGAGACGGGATGCGCAAGCCATGGATCGATAGGGTGGTAGATGGGTTTGGCACATCTTCATATTTTTGCCTGCCAATGCCATTTTTATGGCTTGTAAATTCATACAATGGTCCCTTAAGCCTTCACGTGAAGTTTCATGGCAAGACGACTCATTTTTTATTTTTCATGATTTTTGAAACTTTTTACGGTTCGAGATTTTTTTAAATTTTTTTAGGAGTTTTGGCCCTGAGCTTGGTAGATGAGATCCTTGTATTTTTGTTGGCATGCACAAAAAAATTCAGCTAAAAACTCGAAGTGTACAAGATTTTGTGACCATTTAAAAAAAGTGTCCCCATTTTAGATACTTTAATGGCTACTGGCAGCAAACCTGTAAAATCTCAAATGCTCTTTAAGGGAGCGTGAGATCTCGAGGTTTGATGAGGGATAGGGGGCCAATATAAGGGCCAAGTACCAGCAGCCATTGCACATCATGTGCGCACACCCCCCACTGGCCCCCCCGATCGTCGGAACCCGAATGCCGCCGGTCAGGTTCTCCGACGATGCTCTGAAGATGTTGCCCCAGCGAAGAAAAATGCGGCACCAGCACATGCTCGAGCCCAGCATGTGCTGCCGCAACCCTCGGTCTGGTTCGATCTTAGACTGGGAATGAACTCCATGTGCTTAGACTGGGAATGAACTTCGCATGCCTAAGTCAACCAACGAAACGAGCGTGCGGGCGCTCCGTCGGCCAGAGGGGCGGGATTTGCAAGCCGTGGATCGGTCGGGTCCATCTCTACATGCTGCCGCAACCTTCAGTCTGGTTTGATCTTAGACTGGGAATGAACTCGGTATGTCTAAGCCAACCGTCGAAATGAACGGGCGGACGGGCGGGCGGGCACTACGCCAGCCAGAGAGAAGGGATGCACAAGCCGTGTCTCGATAGAGTGGTAGGTGGGTTTAGGCACATCTTGATATTTCAGTGTGCCAATGCCATTTTTATGGCTTGTAAATTCGTACAATGGTCCCTTAAGCCTTCATGTGAATTTTCATGGCAAGACGACTCATTTTCTATTTTTCACGATTTTTGAAACTTTTTACGGTTCAAGATTTTTTAAAATTTTTTCAAAAGGAGTTTTTGCCCCAAACTTAGTAGACGTTATCCTTGTATTCTTGTTGGCATGCACAAAAACATTCAGCTAAAAACTTGAAGTGTACAAGATTTTGTGACCATTTGAAAAATGTGTCCCCATTTCAAACACTTTAATGGCTACTGGCAGCAAACCTGTAAAATCTCAAATGCTCTTTAAGGGGGTGTGAGTTCTCGAGGTTTGATGAGGGATAGGGGGCCAATATAAGGGCCAAGTACCAGCACCCGTCGCACATCATGTGCGCACACCCCCCCGCCCCCTCGATCGCTGAAACCCCAGTGCCGCCGGTCAGGTTCTCCGGCGATGCTCCGGTGAAGAAAAATATGGCACCAGCACATGCTCGAGCCCTGCATGTGCTGTCGCAACCCTCGGTTTGGTCCGATCTTAGACTGGGAATGAACTCAGTATTGCTTAGACTGAGAATGAACTCCGTATGCCTAAGTCAACCCACGAAACGAGCGTGTAGGTGCCCAGCTGGCCAGAGGGGCGGGATGCACAAGTCGGGGATCGATGGGGTCCCCCTCTGCGAGCTACCGATCCTACTACAGCAACCTTCGATCTGGTCCGATCTTAGACTGGGAATGAACTCCGTATGCCTAAGGCAACCGATGAAATGAGCGGGCAGGCGGGCGGGTAGGCGGGCAGTATGTCGGGCAGAGAGACGGGATGCGCAAGCCGTGGATTGATAGGATGGTAGGTGGGTTTAGGCACATCTTCATATTTTCTGAATGCCAATGCTATTTTTACGGCTTGTAAATCCAAACAATGGTACCTTAAGCCTTCACGTGAAGTTTCATGGCAAGACGACTAGTTTTCTATTTTTGGGCCCAAACTTGGTAGATGTGATCCTTGCATTTTTTTTGGCATGCACAAAAAAATACAGCTAAAAACTCGAAGTGTACAAGATTTTGTGACCACTTGAAAAAAGTGTCCCCATTTCAGACACTTTCATGGCTACTGGCAGCAAACCTGTAAAATCTCAAATGCTCTTTTAGGGGGTGTGAGTTCTCAAGGTTTGATGAGGGATAGGGGGCCAATATAAGGGCCAAGTACCAGTACCCATCGCACATCATGTGCGCACACCCCCCGGCCCCCCGATCACCGGAACCCCAATGCCGTCGGTCAGGTTCTCCGGCGATGCTTCGGCGATGGTGCCCCGACGAAGAAAAATACGGCACCAGCACATGCCGAGCCCAGTATGTGCTGCCACAACTCTCGATCTGGTCTGATCTTAGACTGGGAATGAACTCCGTATGCTTAGACAGGGAACGAACTCCGTATGCTTAGACAGGGAATGAACTCTGTATGCCTAAGTCAACCCACGAAACGAACGTGCGGGCGCTCAGCCTGCCAGAGGGGTGGGATGTGCAAGCCGGGGATCAGTCGGGTCCCCTTCTACGTGCTGTCGATCCTACTACCACAAAATTGGGTTCGGTCAAATCTTAGACTGGGAATGAACTCCGTATGCCTAACCCAATCGATGAAACGAGCAGGCGGGCGGACGGGCGGGCACTACGTCGATGAGAGAGACGGGATGCGCAAGCCGTGGATCGATAGGGTGGTAGGTGGGTTGAGACACGTCTTCATATTTCTGTGTGCCAATGCCATTTTTATGGCTTGTAAATTCATACAATGGTCCCTTAAGCCTTCACGTGAAGTTTCATGGCGAGACGACTCGTTTTCTATTTTTCATGATTTTCAAACCTTTTTACGGTTCGGGATTTTTTAAAATTTTTTTTGTAGGAGTTTTGGCCCCAAACTTGGTAGACGGGATCCTTGTATTTTTTTTGGCTTGCAGAAAAAAATTCAGCTAAAAAATCGAAGCGTACAAAATTTTGTGACCGTTTGAAAAAAGTGTCCCCATCTCAGACACTTTAATGGTTAATGGCAGCAAATCTGTAAAATCTGAAATGCTCTTTAAGGGGGTGTGAGTTCTCGAGGTTTGATGAGGGATAGGGGGCCAATGTAAGAGCCAAGTACCAGCACCCATTGCACATCATCTGCGCACAACCCCCCGATCCCCCAGATCGTCGGAAACCCAATGCCACCGGTTAGGTTCTCCGGCGATGCTCTAGCGAAGAAAAATACGGCACAAGCACATGCCCGAGCCCAGCATGTGCTGCTGCAACCCTCAGTCCGGTTCGATCTTAGACTAGGAATGAACTTCGTATGCTTAGACTGGGAATGAACTCCGTATGCCTAAGTCAACCCATGAAACGAGCGTGCGGGTGCTCAGTCGGCCAAAGGGGGGATGCGTAAGCCGGGGATAGGCCGGATCCCCCTC